>NC_135123.1:10000000-10628741 GCF_050908995.1 Andrena cerasifolii
TTTAAATGCCCATCAAAGTTGGAAAAAAGTGTCGATTTGCATGGTTTCCACGTAATATTTTTGCATTTTTACGAAAAATAGTTTACCTAGCGGATTCTGTAGACATTTCTGAGGAAGAAACCATCGAGGAAAAGTGACGGAACGGTTTTTAACTCGCACTGGTAGAGAAAATATCCATCGGCAACGCGTTCACGGTGTTTTGTCTCGCCTGGCAGCCATTGCTCGCGCGGCGCGGTTCGTCAGGGCCGTCGCTACGCGTAATTGACGCCGATGGTACCGTTCAGTGGGCATCGACTGTCTATATAAATCATCCTTATTTCTTTTTTCATGTATTCGTGCGTTCTAGCGTTCTTAGTTTACACGTAATACCTCATTTTTGCCGAAAATCGTGTGTTTTAACAAAAGCTAATGTTTTTCAAAAACTGAGGGTGACAGAGCAATTTTGCTTGCGGATTCGTGTCCAGGGCGAAAAACTCTACAATAATCACCCAGCGGATATTGCAGAACAGAAAAAGGTTTCATTTTGTTGGACTGAGTTGTCAGCTTCTTGCGAGGACCTGGACTTTCGGTGATGTGGGATTACGATGCGTAGTTAGATAATTAACGAAGGTACGCTCTTGGGGAGCTGTGGGATGTAGAATGATTAGAATGGGGTGTTGGCGGCAAGTTCGGTTTTGTTGCGCATGGTTGCAGCGCTTTGAGGAATCTCGAGGAATAAAGGAACCTCGAGGAATGCTTTGCAAACGTTCTGTTCAAGCCCCCTGGAGAAATTCTTCGGCATCTCGCGATGCAAGCTGCGGAATTGTAGCTACAATGACTGCGCGGCACGGGATTTTTCTCATTAATTCGTGGCCATTGAAAGGACCAGCGAATGAATATCAATTAGCGCGGGTAACGAGTGCTCGAAGGGACGCAGCCGAGGGTAATTTATGCTGCTCGAAGGGCGTTAATAGACAGGTACCTATTCTGACCTCCCTATAAAAATACCAGCCAGAGGGAGTGAGATTGCGGCTGATCAAGATTATATCCAGTGATGAGGCAATCGTTCCGTGGTCATAGACGTCTTAATGATACGCACTTAATGACCGCTCGTTAGGGGCGTTCTATCAACCAGTCCACCGGCAGATGCGTAGAAAAAACAACATTATAATTCAAGTAGCAATCAAGCTGCCCTCTGCATCCACTCGCTGATGAATTGAAAACTCCGCGAGCTACCTTCGGGCATGTCCCCGCCAATAACTTTTCTAATCAACAAGGATTGCTCTTTGAGGATTTGACTGGAATGAAAGGAGCAGGAAGGTATTAGAGTTCGGCAGCAAGGTAATACGCTGGAGGTGCTCATCGAGCTTCGCAACGCGGGGGAATCCCGATGGAGGAGATTTGCCCACGCGATTTGCGGTGGCTCGATTTCACGAGGGTAACAAAATCTTGGCGGGGCAATCAAGGTAGGAGAAGGAGGCCACATTAAGGGAGGAACCTCGATCGGAAATCCGTGTTCCTCCCTGCTTTCACTTTACATCTGTCACGATCCGGCAGCGAAGACCCTCTCCTTCGGAGGCGTCGCCCTCTCGTAAGGGTTCTCCGCGGAGACAAAAAAAAATTCAAGATAACTCCCTGCAAACTATTCATTATCCCCCGTAATTACTAACTAAGCTGCGCGCGGGGAAAATAATTAAATCTTGATTCAATTACTGTAGTTTTTTTTAACATTATCTTCTTTATTTTTCTTTTTTTTATAAGCAGGGGCCTTTTGAAAGGTGTGCCGGGTAAAGTAAACACGTGTCGCGACCATAAGTCTGCCCCTATGCCCCAGATGACATAACAGCGACGAACTAAATCCCGATCGAACTCCGACTCGATGCCATGGTCCCTCCAGCACGGATCATTGTGCTCCCCTCACAATGGGGTCACGTCGTGCATGACGAGCTTAAGATCGCGACGGATTTCCTCCTTGCAGATACAAAGGATCATCGAAGAGGAAGAGAAAACCGGAGTAGGAGGTACCGCTAGCACGTGGCATCTGCGACGATCGAAAATTGAAAGTCGGCGGTGGAGGTGGGGGGCGGAAAGGTGGCTGGTGGCACGAGCCCGTGGAATAAAGGAAGAAATGCATCTGCGAAGGAGGAAAATGGGAAGAAAGGGAAAACTGGTGTGCCTTTAAGAAGGATCGACATAAAGAATACGCGCTGCCGAAGATTTCTGGGAGAACGAGGAGAGGGGACGGAAGGTGTTCCAGCATCTGCCGCACCGCGCGAACAAGTTGCGCCGAAGTATCGCGAGTCCTGAGTGGAATAGAGCGAGCCAGACCCGAGTATCCTACATAATTCAGAGCACTGCAACAGTACTGGAATATTCAAAGCTGCTCCATCGCCCATAATCAGTTTCAGAAAGGGTAGGAAGAAAGCAGAAGGCTACCAGGCCACGTGCCAGCGCGAAGAAAACCAATCAACCCGTCCCTCACCCTTAAAAACACTGAACCACCCCATCTCCCACTTTCTACAGTCCCCAAGAATCTGCCCCCTTTTCCGAGCCAAGGCGACCGAGAACCAAGTGGCGCGAGCTTCTGTCGCTCGGAGGTGATGGTGCAGCATCTGTGAAAACGCTGAAGGGGAGGCCAAGGCGGGTGGGTCAGAGCGGGCGTCCCCAGGGTGATCAGGGAAATGAGGAAAATGGCGCGCGTGGATCATCAGTGGTAGGTATAGGTGGTTGGCGAGAAAGGTAGGAAGACGAAGGAACTCGGGCTGACTGACTGCCTGTTAGGAGATGGCCTGTTGCCTGCGAGTCGGTGGTTCTCTTGTATACTCCTGGGAAGTAGCGGCAGATGTTCCGACTCGGTTGGCGCGTGCCCGCTGCCACTTGGCTGCGAAGAAGACGCTACCATCTGCCCCTTCTTCGTCTTCCCCTTCGACCTCACCCTCCCTCCCCGCCTCTCCTCTCCTCCGCTCACCTCCCCAGCCAGCAGGCCCGATACAGCGCGGCTCTGCGCGCGTGCACGCGCCACCGCGGCTGCACTGATACGGACCCGCGTTATCTGCCAGCGGTACCAGGCCCAGATATCGCCGATATCTCCCTCCCGATAGCCACGAGCCTGCGGGACGCTGGAGATAAGGCGCCGAGCTGTTTGCACTGCGCTAGAAGCCACGAGTGGCCGCGTATACGCGCTGCTTGCTGAGGAAGCTCGAGTGGGCGTTCCAGCAGGCTTCATTACAGGGGAGGAAGAGCCAAGGAGCAATGAATATTGCTTTTTCGTTTTCTGAGATAGTTAGGTACTGGTTGCTACGCCAAACACCTTCTACGAGGAGACATAAATGGAGATGCAAGTGCCACAAGGTGGCTGAAAATTCAATCGAAGCGGATCGCAAAGGTGCGTGGTTGGTTAGATTTAGATCGTCACGGACAAGCAGAAAACCGCAACGGAGATATCGATCGTGCGTAATCGAAAACTCGAGCAAATCCGACACCGGCCGTCCCTGGTTATTGTACTCGGGGCACGGGCCCCTCGAATTAAGATCAATCGATTATTCCGCGTCTAATTTTACAGCCGCGGTAGCTCGTTGATATCCGCGACGGAAGGGACACCGGCGACCCCTTCCGCGATGGTCTCGCGTTCGCGATCAAGTTTTGCGCTGAATGAGCCGTTATCAATGGCGAAAACGATCGGCGTTTGACGGCCGACTGGACAGCGGGGAAATTGGAGATCTTAAACGTCGCGACTGCTATTTTTAAATGGAAGCTAGATGCCCCCAGCGCGCTTGAAATGCAACCACGCGATACGATTCCAGTGATATCGGAGTGGCTCGGCTCTGTCAAAGGGAACGGCAATTACTGACACTGCTACCAGGGTACGATCTAGCTTCTCCTCCGCTCTGGGAATAAATTATTTCACCACCCTTTATCTGCAATTATAAAGAATTATATTAAAATATAATTTTTCACAATGAGTGAAATTTTTAGGTAGGCATTTTTTGAATAACAAAAGGCTTACCTACTTTTTACGGCTTTTTTCAAAAAGTTCTACTTTTTTATCGATTTCAATTTTCTCTTTCTACCAATTTCGCCGTCCCCCTAGATTGGGCCTTGACTGCTAAATAGTAAAACCTTTCTAAAGACTAAAGACTCCCCATCGACTGCCCCTAATTTGGCTCAAAATTAAACACCAAAAGCTTTCCTCAGCAAAGAGACTCCATCCCCAAGAAGGAACCAGAGAACCCCACCAATTCCTCCACTAGAAACGTCCATAGCCAATACTCCCAGAACCAAAATGCTCCAGTTCCTCCCAGCGACATAAGGTGTACGCGAGAAGGCGAGCTGCACGGTATATAATTGCTTTCGAATTCGTGCGGACAGAAGGTGGAACGAATCGGATGCAAACGGCCCGTGGAAGCAGGTAAGGATTTCCTCGCTTTGGCACCGCGGACCCATGCGCTCGCGACGCAGATGGCGGGCCATGGTTTTTCGTTTCAGCGCGAGAATGGAAAGGAAAAATCTTTTGACGGGCGGCAAGGAGGAAAGCCGAGACGTGATCCGGCTTAGAGGAGCGGCTGGACCGGGCATTCGTCGTGGGCCTCGGCTGTGGAGGAAGCGTGGCACGTGCCGCGTACAAAGAAAAACGCGGCGCAGCGTTCGCAAGGTCGGTGCCATCTGTTGCTCCTCTCCACGGCCTGGAAACCGAGCCCGCCTGGCCCACTTCGGGACGGATTCTTTTCCGGTATTCCAGCGGAGAATTTCGTCTCGTGGACGCGCGACTCGCGTGTCCCCCAGCCTCCTTCTCTCAGTGCGGTTTAACGTTACAGAGAGTATTTCAGGAATGCCGCGAGCCACGCCGAGGATCACGGCCTACCGCGTTACTGCAACAGCTGTCGCGCCTGTGCTTTCGCAGACGAATGTGATACGGTCGATGATCGTAGTGACACCTCGTAGATCGAAGTGGGTGGAGGCTGTGGTGGGTGGACCACGATTGGGTGAGATCGTAGTGATTGGGGGGACGGGAGGGTTGTATTCATTGATGAAGGAAATTAAGGGTGGTCGAAGGCTACAGGCAAGTGGAGGTGAAGTTTCATTGGAACTACTGATCCCAGTGGCGCACTCAGGATTGAATATTGGGGGAGCCGAGTTGAAGGGATAAAACTATTTTTAATGGAAATTCAATCAAATTCAGTAGGTGATTATAAAATTTTATAAAAACACTAATTCATAAATTAAGTCCTTTCGTACGAAAATTTATTAAATAAATATAGATAGAAACCAATCTGGCTCACGCCGATTTGAACTCAAATCATGTAAGATTTTAAAAGTCGAACAGACTTAAAATTTAAACTCCTGCATTCAAATTATATCTTAATTCAATATCGAGGTCGCAATCATCTTTATTAATATGATCTCTCCAAAGATATTACGCTGTTATCCCTAAGGTAATTTAAGCTAATTTTTAATATACTATCTTTTTAATAAAAAATAATTGGTTAAAATTTTTAAAGTTTCATAAATTTAAACATCCTCCCAACAAAATAATTTATATTTAAAGAAAAAAATCGATTTCTTTTATTCTTACAAAACTCTTGAATTACTTCAGTCGTTATTACATTAATCTCCTTTTTCTTTGGGGGGTGCCAGACCCCTTTACCCTCCCTCTGGATGCGCCACTGACTGATCCCATCGAAGTAGTATAGCACGAAGAGTGATACCAGATATCAGCAGCGCAGCATCCAGCTCGGGCGCAGAATCCGCGAAGCAGAGAGCAAGAAGCGTCTGCCTCGTCTCTGAGCTTTTTCTACGCTCGACCGATGGCGGAATTTCAACACGAGATTTTGGTATTCGATGCGTAACGAGCACGCGCTCATTGCCGCCAACTTTTGTCTCGAATTTCCGCGACAGGCGCTCGACCTGTAGCCGCGCCAGCTTGCTGCCAGCTCGTCGCCTCTGTTCTTTCGCTGGCCCCCTGTTTCGGTGATGCTGGCACGCGTGCTGCCGCGAATTGCCAAGCCATGCGCCAACAATTCGAATACCAGAGCACTCGATCTAATTGAGCGACAACTTGTGCGGTTTTCAATTCCCCGCCTTATGGAGAGGAACATCAGACGCAGGGGGATTAAGGGTGGACTACGTACGTAACTTTTACAATGAACCTGCGAGAGTGGAGGATGAGGGGAAGAGGAGGAAGGGAACCGCTTCAAACACCTGTCACGATCAAAGGAACTGTCTCGTCTGCAGAGATATCTGGATAGGATCGACATAAATGCGATTGCTAGAGTTCAATCAAGAACACTCCAAAGCCACCCCTCAGCATCCACTTCTTCTACCCAATCGCTCAAACGCCAATACCCTATCAACACCCCAATTCTCACGCATCAAACTCCCAAGATTCTAACATCCGAAAGGTAGAAGCTACCCGTTCGATGAAGCATTGCGAAAGACCGTGAACCCGTGGGGCCAGCCGGCTGGTCCCCGACGTAGCCACGGCACAGAATTCCAACGATTTCTGGCAAAGCTGGCCCGGACAGGTGTAATACAGGCTCCCGCCGCGTTAATCTGTATGAGGTAACCCCGAGAAATTTCGACTAGATGGTGGCTGGACCGAGCACATATTTGCGTATGATACCGCGGTGTAGAATTCGAGAGGCGGTCCTCTGTGGACACGGCCCGACAGCTGCGCCATGCGTGCACCGTCGTTACGCGTCGCTAAGTGCCGTTCAACTGAAGACGAAGAAGCTAGCTGCAGCCTCCTCGAATGTTTGTGCACGATATCGTCCCTGCAGGGTATGGATTTCGAGCGCGTAGAGCAGCTGCGAAATGCGCGCCGCGCTGAATGGGGCAGCAACGACGCGCGATAAAGAATCCAGGAGACTTCTTCGAGGAAGATGCTATCAAGCTCTCCTAAGCCGCGAATAGGAAGCCTGCGTTTAGGCAGAGAGAGGCGTCCAAGTTCAGGAGAACTTGAACAGAGAAAAAAAGGTTCCTTCCTGAGGCGAGTTAATTTGAGATTGGCAAAGGAATCTGGGCGATGACGGAGGCTTTCGAGCAATCAGCGAACCCGAGACACCTGGAGTCGCAGCAGGGCCCAGTGATTCGAGCAATTATCGACAGGTTCTGGGAATGCTTGGGCTGATATTGTAAGAGATTGATATTCGATCCCCGCGATCGCGTGTCGACTTAATCGGGCGGGTTGCGTCACGGGCGAAATCGCGAGCCGTCGATCCCGAGCGAAATCAGTGCGACGGACTTTCCTTTCGTGCGAAATCCTGGTCAAGGATCCACGGTGGGCCAGTGTATTCCGATTGGAACAGGTGCTGCCGCGGCAAGGGATGTGTCGCGGGCAAAGAGGAATTTCGGGAGAACCGCCGTGATTGGTTCGTCGTGTGGGCAGCTGTTCGTGGCCTCCAATTAAGTAAGTGTTGTGTCGTAACAGGTGTCGCGTGATTATCAGGTACTCGCTGGACGGGCCAATAAATATCGTTTGCAATATTCTAACGTGATGGGTCGCGGGGCCTAAGGGCCGCGTCCAAAGCCGCGCTCCCTTAATGGTTTCGTCGAACCGGGGACGAAGCCTGCTGATATTCATTAGGCAATCTTGCCCGAACTCGGTGGCTAATTCTTGGGGGGGATCTTTCGAGTTTTAAGAACGCGGATTGGTAGCGATGTTGAAGAGAAAGGGTTCACAGTTCGCTTATCTACGGGAAGGATATGTCTATGGGAACTTGAGGGGTCATTCCGGTTAGCGTGTCGATAAATTCACCGATTTTCAGGAATTTATTGCGACGAAAATAATTATAGTAATGGAATAAAACTTTTTTCTATTTCTTAAACTACATTTCTACAGTAAATAAAAAATATAAAAGTAGTAAAATTATCGCTGTTAAAATGCTTTTGAAAGCTGTCTTGATGGCATGTTGAAAAATTCATGCCTCGCTCGTGAAGGCGATTTCAGCTGTTAGACTTGTCTGCACCCAAAAATCCAAACAGATTATTGATCGGTATGATTATCTCTGTCGCTCGAAGTATAATTAGTGATTTATCTTGAAAATTAGCAAAATGGTAGGCAAAATGCAAGAAAAATATTTTTCAGCTTTTTTCTTTTGCTATTTTCGGTTTTAAAAGTAGATTAGTCGCAATGAAAGTACTTGGTTGTAGTCCCTGCGAGAGTCATAGGTGTGCAGAAGAAGTAATAAAATTTATACAGCAATCAGTTCGATAGATATTGAGATTTAATCTTCAGGATGTGAAAAAATAACCTTCCGAGAAAAACGCGTTCAAAGTTCTCGTCTATAGAGGCCGAGCTTCCGCGCTCCCTAGAAAATGCCACAGTAGAAGGTAAAACAATCGGATTTTTCCCATGAAAATTTAACAGTACCTTCTTGAAGATATGTGAATTCAAAATAGTACATTGCGTGACAGGGGAGGGAAGAAAGCGTTTTCGACGAGCGTGAAGTTTGCTGCCCGGTCGCAGCGAGGGCAGCATTTCACGCGAGGCAAAGTCTCGCTTTCTTCTCTCCCTTGTCACGCACAATACTTTTTTCAACACCTGCATGAAAGGTGTGTTTTTGATAGCCTGCTGAGCGATTCGCAAAAGAATACACATGATCGATAACGATTAGTCGAACAAATGCATCTTCATACCGCAGGGTAACGCCAAACTCCAGTTTTTATAGTCTTTTTCCCTTGGGAGAAAAGTAGAAAACGCGAATAGGGTAAACCAACCAGTGAATGACCGAATTCTTGAATCTATGGACCTTTGAAATTAATACTTGGATATATTTATGTATAACAACGAAACAACTGTTGAAATTGCATTTAAATTTATTTTTCGTGAAATTTCTACAAAAATAATTACTTATTCTTATCGCAATTTAAAAAAAATATATAAAATGCAAAACGTGTAGAAGCCCAGTAAATGACCGCATACTTTTAATAAGAATTGCACTTATTAATGTTTGCTTAATACGCGTAACTAAAACTATAGGATATTAAAAGTGCAACTGCACTCCATTTATAAACATATAATAATATTTAAATTTATAATTTACTAATGGTCGTTCACTGATATGCGGTCAATTACTGGTTGGTTTACCCTAAGTCTGAAATTGGTCATTTTGCCGCCGCTCGGCAGGCGTAAAAAAGCACCCGTTTTCATGCAAGTGTTGAAAAAAAATATTTTTAAAAAAAAAAATAGATTTTTTCAACTCGTCTAACCGGAATGACCGCCGAAGAGTAGGAGAATTGAGAGCAAAAACGGACTAGATTGAGTTAGTAGCAATGATGTATTCCAATAGGCTGTGCTGATCGTAATATAAATTTTATTTCACTGCGGGTTAGTCCGTTTTCGCTCTGAACGCAAAACTGATATAATTGAAACTCAGCAGGGATTTCTCCTTGGGTCTAATTAATAAGATCCTGCTCGGATTAATGTCGCGTGCGATGCGCGAGGTGGAGAACCGCGCGGTAAAATTGCAGAATCAAGGATCGCCTTGGGGAGAGGGAAGTATCAGTCCAGAAAAGGAAAAGCCGCGTGCACGATCCAGCGACGAAGGGGAGACACGCATGCATGCGCGAACGTACCCCCTTCCTGGGGGACAGCTCGTGCCCACCTCGGGCTCGGACGGTGCATAACACCTTCCGATCGGCTCCTTTTCTTTCCGTTTCCTCCGAAGCGAATTCACAGCACGTGCTCGCATAAAATCTACTCCGACAACTAGCGCACAATATACCGAAGGATCCTACCCTTCCAATAGACACGTGATTTTATAGAGATTTCCAAGAGAATTCCATATTTCCCAGAGGCATCCGCGACTCTATTCAAATCGGAGCCACCGGTCCCACCCTAAACGATACTTTCAGCTGTGGATCACCGTTACTCGGGCATAAGGGGGCTGAATAGGAAACGCGGCGAATTTGAATAGGAAAGGAAGGAGGAGGAGAATCGTGCACGTGCAAAGATCACCGGAACACGCACGACGGTGCCTCTCTCGCCCCGGATACCTGGGGATCGTATTCAGTCGCCATAGGCCGGTGTATAACACCTACCTATCTTACCCACCGACCCAGCAACCTCGGCTCCTATCTAAGACGGCGCTCATCGTGCAGCACGGTGGTAGCACGTGCTCAAATCCGAGCAGCTGCCTGATCGCCGCCCCGCCAGGAAGGATATTCGCTTTCGAGAGCCCCCCCCCCCTCCCTCCTTTTCCTCCTCGACCACTTCCTTCCCCATCGCGCTCTACTCGCGCGTACGACCCTCCTCTTTCGCTTCCTCCTTGTCCCTTTTCGCTTTTCACGCCGCGGGGAAATGCAGAATGCCAGCCACGAACATGCACCTCGGCACGTTACTCTGATTCCATTCTGGCCTTGCGGATGGAAAGATTCGGTGGCGACGCAGCATGCAAAAGAGCCTTCTAATGGAAATCGGGGGATTCTTTTACCTCTCCTGAAACGTTGAAGCCCTGGGAAGATACGAGAAAATTTCTGAATTGGTACATGGTTGGTTTCTTTGATAATATTGGGTGAGAGAACGAGGTGGAAATGGATTTCGAAAATGGGCACTGGAATCTGTACGTGATCTTGTGGGAATAGAATCTAAATTAATGGAGACGGATTTTTTTTTTGTTTGTTTAATTACTCTGGAGATAACCTATGTATTTGCATTGCTGAGGAAATTTCATGTAATTTTGCAGGGTAATTAAATCCATACGATTTACTTTCATTAGTCATAGATGTGCTAATTAGTGCAATCGGAAACAGTGGGCAAAGCGAAGCAAGATACACTTGCAAGCCCTGCGACAAAATAAAGATGGGTGCAACAACCTAACCTCAATGCCTTTTAATTACACGTCGCGTTAAGCATCTCACAGGTAACCGGTTTCCGGGAGAATCGCTTCAACATAATGTGAGTAAATTACTTTACAGCGAATATTTATGGCGAACTGTTAATGACAATAACGATAATGTGAATGACCCATTCGCGTGTTACTTTACGTCAATGACTTGAATTTGGCGGGAAAAGTCCTGGGGCATTTTACGCGAGATTTTTAGTACCTTCGACTAAGTATCGAACAACGTCTGAACCCACAATGAAGAGGACGAATGAAAACAATTCACGGTATATACTTTGACTATACAAGGAACTGAGCATCGAGGCCCAAACGAAAAACAGGAATCCGATTTTCTTCGCGTACAAGCTCGTAATAAGCGTCTGTGCTACCGGCGCCCGAGGCCGAATATTTTCCGTTCGCAAATTGCCTCGATCTTACACGGTCGATTCTCAATTCCCATGTGACGTCTCATTACGAACTTTTAACCGTAAAATCGTAAGATATTAAAGTCTTTTTTTCATAAATTATACTCGTTGCGAACATTTTTACGTTTGCAAAGAGGAAAGCCTGCGAAAGAATTATAAGTCCATACTTCGAAGCAATTTCCGTTGCTTCGAGAATACTTGCCATCGTCCCGACATTCCTTCGTTCGAGAATCGTTCGTAACGTAGCTCGCTAATAGCGTCACGCAAGCTAATTATAAGCCTAACCTCTACCACTCACCATAAGTCTGCATAACTCGAGACATTCCACTCTCCCGAACCCTCGTTCCTCTACAATAAACCATAAAACCAACGATACAAACATCAGTTCCACCGAAAACAAAATTCAGATAAAAATCGATAGAACACGTGTAGGAGCTAACCTTCAAATTGACCCGCCATTTTCTAAGGGTCAACGATGACATGCACCGCTAACCTCAGAGGCGACTCTACCAACGTTTCTCCAGGCTGTACTTATTCGAGGGGGGGCAGAGTTTCACGAAGCAGCGCACATAACACGGGGGACACGGAAACATTTCACTCGTCACGCGAAAAAGAGAGGACAGGAAAAAATCTACGTCGCGATACCACCAGTGGACAATTGGACGTAAAGCACCCGCGCGTCCCATTGGTCGGGCGTGTACCTGCTCGGCGCTCTCGAAAAACCGCGAGGAAAAGCAAAGGAGGGCAAAAGCGGCGGCGGCGCAGCAGCTGGCTTCACCGCAACATCTGGCGGCATCCGATACTTATTCGGCAGTGCCACGCGCCACTTCCACTTCTCCGCCTCTCCTCTCCGTTCCTTTCTTCTCCCGCTTCCTCCTATTTTTCGCGCTTTTCCGGCCGCGCGCGGCCCGACTGTCGGCCGACACCCCGTATCGCCAATTCCCTCCAACCTTCTCCACATCCTCCGTGTTCGTTTCCTGTCCAATTAGGTAATTCGAGCGACGGCACAGTCGTTTCACTCTTCTCCCACTTGCGCCCGTTTCCACGGCACCGATCGCTTCTTCCCCGGTCCACCGACTGCGACACTCAGGCCCTCGCACGATCGCGGCGACAATCGAAGACCGCTGCCTTACCGATAATTCGCTGGTCCTGGTGGTCATTGTTCACACCTAATTTCTCTATTAACACGCCACACGGGACAACTGTATTATCGATGGTTTCGCATTAGAGTTCGCTGATAGTTCACTGTTGCGACAGTGACGTAACAGTTCTTGGATGGACAGCATTATTGGTGACGCCGAAATTGCAAATTGCGGTGCAAGCTGGAGACGAATCTCGCGACAGGGTCGACGGATCGACATTAATAAGAGTGACGCTGAACGAGGAACCGCGTAGGTGATAACCATTAACGGGTTACTTTTCGGTAGAGTTCGTGCGACGGACTCGACCGTGAATATCGTTAATTCCCGTAACGAAGTATAAGGTTAAAAGCAGGCGCTCTCGAAACGACCGGTGCTCGCACAACACGCCCAGGAAGCAGGAAGGTGAAGAAGAAAGAACGATGCGACGATAAAATCATTCGAGTCGTTGCCCGAAAACGGGCAGTCGAAAGCACCGGGGAGACTTCGTGAGGTGAATTGTGCACGCGGCGGCCGAAGCCGGGGAAAGTCATTAAACCAGATCATTAAGTAGATCCTTATCTCGCTGATTCGCGGAATTGATCATACGAATTCGCATCCTCCCATCCTTTCCCCCTGCGGACGGTAATAAATTTGATCGCTTTATTTCCCGCGTCGCGTACAACTGCGGTGATGCATCGAGGACGCGCGGATGCATTTCGCCTTCCCTGAACGATCCTCGTCCTGCTTCGATGGAACATGGCGCGTCATCATGCGGGTAAGTTTACCGACCGCCATCTTGGCTCTCATTTTACCGAGAATTTCGTTGTATTTTCAACGAGACACTTTAGCGTGCTTCTTACGTCTCCGTTGCGTTTACATATGTACCGATATTCGAGGTAGACTTAATAATTAGTTGTAATTATTACAGTTGTAGAATTATTAATTTTTTGTTAAAATTATGGGGATTCGAGTTCCTAGATATTTCTATAATTTTTATACAGTTTCCTCGATGGTTTTCCTCGATTGTTTTCCTTTTCATTTTTCATCAGTGCTATGGGCCTTGAATTTATCCGGCGATCTTTATACCATAGTGATCATCGTCCAGAAAGGCGACGGCGATTTAGATCGAACGAGACGCCCGTTCGTTCGATTCGTTGCTGTGAAGCACGGTATACAGGGTGCGCGCATTCCCATGACAGGAAGACTGAAATTAGGTTTCCTGCCGAGTGCACGGACCGAAAGATAATTCCTTTCCGAGCCGGCAAAGTCCTACAATACGAGAAATTACTCTTTCTTATCATATTATACCCATTCTTGCTCGTCCCTCGGCCAAGTTTCACCGATATCGAATCCCGAGGAAAGTTTTCCTTTTCAACGAGGCGACCCATTTCCATCCTCCTCGCGTCTCCACCTCCCGATCCCGACGATCCAGCATTGGAGACTCCATCGACTTAAGAAATATTCTACACTCTACAGCCTCGAACAAAAGGAACTTTACCCATTATACCCCGAATGATCAATCTTCCTTCGATCCTCAGCTGTTATTAACGAGTTTCCTACTTTCCTTTGTTTACCCAGGACGCAGTTACGAGGAAACGTGGCAAATCCTTCTTGTCTGCATAGTAATTCAAAGTCGGTAGCGGACAGGCTGGCCTTTCCTTGACGGATTGAATTAAATCCTACCTCCCATTCAGAGATTCACTGTTTCATAACCGATGCAGCGTGTTTCGGGCATGGAATTAGATGGGAAGGTGGTTAAGAAGGTATTCCAATGAGGGGTTAAGGCAACATCGAAGCTAGATGAACTTGAATAGCGTTTACCGAGGAAGTTCAACTTCTCATTTATATCGTCCGGATGTACGGTTGAAGCCACCTTCGTGGCATTCCCCTTCGTTCTATATTCATGCCCGTAGTAAAGGAACGAGTTAACGTTAACGAGCCCGCCATCAGGACGGAAAATCAAGAGGAACCCGGACGTCGATCGGTCCAAATGGATTTTCATTTTCTCCCGGGTAAGCCCTTCTCTCCCACGGGTGCGTTGGATCGTAAAAGTGCAGCGTAATCAAGGCTGCTGGCGATCGATCATGCTTGGGCGAATAAAAACTGGCTAGAAATACAGTCTTCACCCATCAGCACCTTCTTCCTTCTCTTCATCTTGCTGTCCTTCAAAGACACTCACTTACCCCCAGGAATCGTCGCTCCAAGCCAAGCAAAGTAAAGCTCCTAATCATACAGTGCTTGGATAACTCGATCTCTTTATTTCCAGGAAACAATTCCTGGGTGATCGGAGGCACTGTAGAATTCAACACCAGAGCTCCGTCCTAAACAATGTTCACTCGAGGAAGCCCAGGTCGTCGCATGGAAGATTCAGTCCCAAGCACTTTCCTGTGACGTTCGATGATTCCCTCGCCTGCGATAGAATTTAATACCTCGCGTCTGCGCCGGATTAATTAGCGTTTAATTTCCATTATCGCGGCGCACGATCCGCGGCGCATCGGGGGTGGGCCGTTATGAAAATTTCATTAGCCCCAGGATGAAGTATCTCGCGAGCAGAATGGTAAATTAAATTACGGCCGGTTGCGCGGGCGAACGTTGACAAACGAGAGACGTTAAATAAATATTTCGTAGCTGGTGGCTAGGTCTGAGGACGCGGAGTCGACGTCGGTGGCGGCGAGGCACCGAGCGTGCTTCCTGCCGCCTTGACCGGAAGTCGCGAGTCAGAGGCTCGGCTCTACGTAGGCGTTACGCTTCCTTACGCGTATCTACACCGTCTCGCTACCCAGTTTTCTCCTATGCGCTGCTACTCCACCGAGGAAGGCCCTTCGACGCTCCTCGCTCGAGGAACTTCTTCTTCCTCTTCCAAGGTCACCGTCCATACTATTCGGGCCATACTTTCATCCGTCTCTCCGCGTCTCCTTCGTTGTTCTCCCCGTCACCAGGGCGTACCTTCAAATTGTATTCTTCCTCTCTACGGTTCATCTCTTCGTTCCGCCATTCGTTAAGCATCGCTCGAGAGATCGAAAGCACTGGGAAAAGCAGTGTCTCGTCACCGGCGTTCTGTTCTGCGCTGCGCGAGGCACGCGTGGAAGCGCGGATTTAGAAATCTGGAATCTCTCTAGAAAGTGAACACCGTGGTTCCCCTCGAAGTGGAGCGGCTCTTCAGGCCGCGCTTATTAACTAATTCGCGTATAAATGGAGCGAGCAACGGGTCCGTTCCATTTCTTTCGGTGAAAATCTCTCTCTCCCCCTCCCCCTTGCCGTGCCCCCTGGCCCTCCCCCCGTGGCGCGATTACGAGCGAGTCACGGAGCTTAACGATGCCGTTAATTGACCCGCGAGCGAGCAGAGAGCCTCCTTCGTTCCTCTTTTTTTCTTCTCCCTCTCTCCATACCTCCCCGCGAAATCCCCGTGCATATTTACTCCGCGATCGTGGACAAGCCTCGCGGCCTTAACGACGTCGTTAATTGTCCCCTCGGCGAGACAACGAGCCCGGACTTTTGTGTCAAACGTGACCACGTTAAACCTGTTCCCACCGACGTCCTCTCCGCCACCGGTAACTGTAGTCCGACGCTAGGAAAACGCCTGCGAAAACCAGCGCTCATCCAGCTGGTCGGCGGATCAAAGGGCAATCACGTCCTCCGACTCGCCACCTTGCTAATTTATTCCGCGAAATCACGACGCCTGACAGGCTCCTCAGCGACGCTGTGCTCCTCGATCTTCCCTACACTAGCGATTCCTTTGTTCGCTGTCCTCCATCCGTTGCTCGTTTCGTCCAAGGATCTTTAGATAGAGATCCTGGGGTAGGTAATGTTCGGGGTGACATTGTAGGGTAATAGCTGAGCGCGGTATTATTCCTAGATCTCGATGTCACTTACCGATTTTTCTACTACAGTTTTAGATATACAGGAACGTAGGAAACCACGCATTAAGGGGTCATGCTCAGTCAGGAGGCCGAAAAATGGGTGGTCTTTGGAAATTTTTTACTCAAAAGCTATAACACATTTCTCAGAAAATCTCTTTTCCTTTTAAGGATTGCATCTAGTACCGTGCATCGTAATTTTTTTATTCAAAAATATTTATCAATAACTAAGTTATTGTCCATCATTCGAAGACTGACTGAGCATGGCCTCTTAACGTTTAAGGACCGAAAGCGGGCAGAAACGAAAAATTGCCTGACACTTTTATCGAGGTCCTCTACAAACCTGCAGAGTTTTAAATTAAAAATCGGGCCGTTCGGGCAGTCGAACATCCCTCGTTAGAATTTCATTATCGCGGAGCGGAACCCTTTGGGCCGAAATTAAGAGTTTTGGGGGCAGGTACGTATGACCACTCGGTTCGTAGCTCTCGTTGGTCTCCCTCGAGCTTCACTGCCTGTAATTTCAAAGAATTGCCCCCTAATTGCACGTCAGACGTCACGGATCACGCGACCGCGTGCAGCAACGTGGATTTATTGCAGCGAGAGGGTAGGGGGAGAGGACTACAGGTCGTAATAGTCGGCGATAAAGGAATTTGTCGGGTGCGCGGCCCGTTTTTCATGCGATTCCCGATGATATCGCGACCGGGCCCCGCAGCTAATATCGAACGATACGCTTTCCGCTTCTTCGATGCTAATTGGCCGCGTTCAAATCTCGCATCTGTCGTATCAATAATCGCACGCGATAGCGGAGGGCTGTAATTACCGGGAGATTAATTATAATTGGGGCCACGGTGATCCACGTCTTCCTTCGATACCGAGTTTCCCTTTCCTTCGCCTCCGTTGCTCCCGTTTCCATTTCGGACGTTCCCTCGACCGAGCGATCCCCTTGGGCCTTTCGATTCCGCTCGCGTTGCGCTCCGTATTGCATCGTCGTGGAAGATTAAATGGGAAGGCAGCGCGGTGTCGGTGATTTCGCAGGAACCACCCTGCGGGATGCATATATGCAAACGTCGCGGAAGGCTTCTAAACGCGAGCGCGGTACGACTTCCTTCCTCGAATCGCTAGGCCAGGGCCTGGCTCCTCCATGGTTGGAAGAAAGGGCGGTTGGGTGTACCGTTTCACTTGGCTGATTTCGTGGCTTCGTGGGCCGGTCCCGTTCGCACGCCGAAATAAAAGCTTCGATTCCGTGAGGCGGAGGCCACGTAATTGCCGTCGACGGCGAAACAACGCGCACGGCCGACTGCCTCCTGATGCGATCAACCCGCCGACATGGACATCTCGCCGTTCTTGCCCGCCGTTCCTTAATTATAATCGCCTCCTCCCCGATAAATGCCTCCTGAATTCTAATTCGAAACGCCTGCGGGCCCGAACACAATTTTCGTCTGTCGCCAATTCGCTGGTTATTTCGGCGGCGGGAGCTAAGGGTGATCTAGGGGCGATCTAAGGTGATCCAACGGTGATCCCAGAGCTTCCAACCACTAAGTTACTTAAGGGGACTAGGCAGTCAGATCGCTCGAAAATCAAGTATTTTTTGCGAATTGATTGCAAGGAGATGAACGCAAATTGTGACTAGTACTTTTGGGTAATGTTTGTTAATATTATAAACAGTGAAAACAAAATTATTTGAATAATATATACATTCAACTCCGTATTGATAATTTAGCCTGGTGAGTCAGCAAGCCTCCGGGCGCTGAGCATTCCTAAAACGCATTTTGAACGCGTTTTTCACGAAACCACGTTTTCAAAATTGGCGCCGGGGATAACTCAAAAACTATTTGACCAATCAACTGTAAATTTTGCACACTTTTAGTTTATAATATTCCTCGGAATATGAACCACAATGTTTAACCAAATTATTAATTTTAACTACTGTTTTTAAACAAACAAAACGCGAAATTTTGGCGAAAATGCTTGAAGTTCCGCCGTTTTTAAAATATGCAAATTTTACACCATTTGTGGTTCATATTCTTACAGTTGGAACATAAATTAAAAAAAAAATTATTGGTCTGTTTCGCATAACTACCAGAGACGCTACAACCGGCGCCGTTTTGCATCTCGAAAAAAAAACTATTTAACATACTCTCTTATTTCTTTTGTATTTATTATAATTTTACTGTTATAAATTATTTTTTCACTTGTTATAATATTAACTACAGTGCCCTTAAAGTTACAAAAGGATTAGCGTATTGGTATCTTTGCAAAAAATCCCTGAAAATTGATACGGAAATAAGCCGTTTATACGGTCTTCTCCCCTTAAACCAGAACGACGAGCTTCGCGAGGTTCCCAGCCACGTGAGAAAGATCTGTGCCAAACGGCCGACTGCTAGAAAGCACTCGGGACAATGTAACGATCTTGTAAATTAACACCGTGACGGATAGAAAACTGGTTCATTAATATGTATGAACGTAACGCGGCAATTAATAACGCAGCCAGATATTAAAACACGTGCTGGCCAACGCGAGACATCGAGACGCTTCCTCTTTTCGCGTACGGCACCACTGTTCTCACGAACTCGGTGCCATCGTCCGCCGAAGTGATCCTACGGATCCTAGCCGCCGGACTCTTGCTTTCGATCAGGAATCAACTGCTCTGCCTTACTCGCTTAACACAAAGAATCATGAAAACATCCACGAGCGAGCGTAAACGAAAGAGGGTCCGAGGGAAATATCAATTGTCCACGAGATAATCGACGGTTCGTCGAAAAGGGAAGGCGCAATTAGTCATACAGCGCGTGTCGGTATTCTTTCAAATTCCACCGTCACTTTTGATTGGTTAATTAACTGCCTCTGGTGTAATCGATGCACGATCTCTCGGAGACACGTTGCAACCTCGAGTGACAGGTGTCCGCTGCGCGAATAATGCTCCCTTTTCTTCCTCCTGTTTCCCTCGAACCGCCGCTAAGTACCTCGACGATTTCCGACCCGAAGCCGCTCGCCTCTTCGGAAATGATAGACTCCTAATCGAAATTGATCGTCGATGTCCGCGTCCCCGACGTCGCTATCTCCAAGCCCTCGATCCGCCGGTGATTAAGCTCTCTTCGAGCGGCTTTAAACACACACGGCGCGTCACGGACTCGCCTCCGAACGTTTTTACTGCGCGCTGACGAGGCTCTGCCGTCTTGATCGAAATCTCGATCGATGACACGCGGTGATACATCGCGCCCATATAGTCATTGTAACTCTCGTTACTCTTCACGATTTTTATACCCCGGCGCGATGCGTCGATAAACAAGGATTGGCGAATAATTGAAATTAAAAGTGATTCATGGCTGCCTCGACTGAAGCGGGCAGGGACCTCCAGCCTTATCGATCCTCTCGGCGAGCAGGGATGTTCCGGTGTAGAGCCAGCGCGCGGAGTGAAAGACGCACGATGCGACTTTAATGCCATTAGGGCCAGCGGGACAGCCGGATAAGGGATCTACGATATCTAGCCGAGCGTTCTGTGTGAACCAAAAAAAGCTTCCCTTGGATGGACAGGAAGCGATCCCCTAGAATCAACAGGTGAATCGTTCGCAACAGTATCTCGTCTGTGTCCGACTGAAATTCAGCCAATTAACGCAGACAACGATCCGGCTGGCGATGAAATTTGGCTGGGCGATATTATTGCGTGCGCTAGTAGATCGCAGAAAATGATAAGGAATCTCTCGAAGGAGTATCAAGAGTCGGTGGTCGCTTCTAGCTTGATATCCACCGAAGGAGCTCTGTCCTCGAGCAGCCAAAATTATTCTTCCTTGGCTATAGCCTCGACCAGCACCCTCGACTACCCTTTCTCTTTACTCTCTTCACTTTCAATCGAGATTCCTAAAGGCAGAGATGCGCAAAATTTGTGTTTAAACAAAAAGGTCGAATGACGAGAAAAGTTGAGGAAAATTGTTCGCCACGTGTCGAATAAATTTATCTCGGGCTAACGAACGAACGAGGAATAATTTCTTTAACTTTTACTCGAAATTTCATTTAAATAAAAATTTGCCCATCTCTGCCTAAGGCTCCTGCGACACACGCAGATCTCTATCAAAACTTTGCATAAATCTCACGAGGGTCGAGAAGCAGCTATGCCCACGAACTCCTCCGAAGTAACAAGGAGGAGTGTCCCACTGAAAATATCGTGATAAATCTATCGATCCCACGGTACTTTAATCGCCCTGGAAATTTCTCCCGGATGTCTCGACCGAGGAAGAGAAGCCAGGAAGTCGCGTTAATCAGCGATCGAGCTGGCCGGGAGATGCTGCGGCCCCGGGCCGGCGTTATCAGCGCCGAACGTGGAGTCTCCGGCCGATGGATTAACAACGAGCCAGGTCGCACATTTGCTCGACGCGTGTACGAGGCAAGATTCGCTCTCCGCGCGAGAGAAGAAAGCCAGGAGAGGCGGAGAGGCAGAGGGAGAGAGGAGATGCATTGCACGCGCGGATGGAAGGTGCGGACGTACACCTGAGAGCAGGTGCATCGCAAGGTCTCTGCATCTCTTCTTCCCTCGTGTTTCCATCTCTTTCTCCTCCCCACCCTCCCCCCTTCCGTCGGACAATCGGTTGATCCAGGGGACATAAAATCGATCAGGTCCGGTTAGCTCGGTCCTCTCTTCTTTTCCTCGGCTTTCCTCTGGCCACTCGATTGGAAAATTAACCACCGCTGGTGGCTGAATCCTGCGCTGGTCTCGTCTTTGGTCTCGGTGGCGTGCTTCCTTCTGTCTCGGGGTAATTCCGATCCCTGTGGCCCTGCGAAGCGAGACGTTGATCTTAGGAGCAATCGCAGGGCCGCGTCTTTGTTTATGGGGGTTAACCGAGGCTTTGAAAGCGAAATCGTTGGGGTAAGAGTGGGGGGGTGTTTGTCGCTTCGAGGAGTGCTGCTCCTTCTGTCTGCGGGGTAATTGAGATCGCTCTGGTCCTCGAGAGCGGACCTCATTGTGTCTCGCGGCGTTAATTGATCCTGCGAGGTGCAGGTGGTGTTGAATGACTGATAGCAACTAATTCCCCGTGTTCCTCGTACAGTCGTATGCAAGTACGCAGGACATGCTGGCTTCCACGTTGTCTTCCTTCAGTTCCGAGCCCCCCGAACGACCTTCGGGAGTTTACAGTCCGCATAAGGTATGCGGGCGTTTAATTGCACGCCCTTTCTTTCAAGATCCTTCTATCAGCAATCCATGCAGTAACAGCCGTTTGCAACAAAACATGCTGGTATAACATTGAAAATTCTTCGAGGCTCGTAAATTTACATATCACTCCGAGGAGGAATTCGCCTCTCCATCTGCTGAGTGTTCTCGCTCATTTTATTCCCGCCGAACAAACCGACAGCGGCCTGTCTGCTAAGAGAGCCCCCATAAAACGACCGGCGAACCTTCCACGAAAACGAACCAGATAATCGAGCAACCAAAACACGACAGTCCAACCTAGACAACGCGGCCGAACTATATCCAAACATCGGAATCGCGTGAAACACGAGGGGGCAACCGTTTGCTCCACCAGCTGTGACGATAATTCAGCACTAGCGGGGGGAGGCTTTTGTTTCATCGCGACCCACGCCAGCCGGCTGGATAAAGAGCTGAGGCGGGGGGGGGCGTGAAAACTTCTCCCGTAACCGAACGTGAAATAAGAGTTGCATCCGATAGCAAAGGAACAGTGAAACGGTAAACGAAGTAGTCTAGATGCGACGTGAATGACTTGACAAGTGATACAATAATAATAATAATAATTCATTATTGCACAGTACACTTTACAAGAGAAAGCGTACGAAAGAAAAACGAGAAAGAGAAAGAAGAAAAAGAATAGTTTTAATTAATATATTTATGAACTTATGGCACGCGCAGGTAAAAAGGATCTTCCGCCACTAGTTTAGCGACCTGGGGCCCACGACGAACACTTCTAACCGTTGCATTAAGGGGGTATACCCGTTTGAACCCTCGGAAAATGTATACATTTTGTGGATTTTTTTACAAGTCAACGGTTTGATGCAGATTTCCCGTTTTTTAACTATGTTTACATAGTATTATGAACTACTTATAAAAAAAGTTTCAGTTAAAAAACTATTGTTTTTCGGAAGTTACGGATACATGTCCGAAAGTCTCTCGATTTTAGACGGCTAAACGGTGGCCCTAAAAACTCGCGCTACGTTCAACCAATTCACTTGCAATTTTGCATGCAGAATCATAATAAGATTCCGCATCGTCCAACGAAGGCTTTTTTTATTTCGATTCCCCGTTTATTATTTATAAAGGAAAAAGGTGGATTTTTCTCTTAGAAAGATTTAACTTTACCTTTGATCTCTCACCATTTCTTTATTTTTCAAAATTTTCAAAATCGCCTTCGTTGGACGATGTGGAATCTTATTATGATTCTGCATGCAAAATTTGAAGTAAATTGGTTGAACGTACCGCGAGTTTTTAGGGCCACCGTTTAGCCGTCCAAAATCGAGAGACTTTCGGACATGTATCCGTAACTTCCGAAAAACAATAGTTTTTTAACTGAAACTTTTTTTATAAGTAGTTCATAATACTATGTAAACATAGTTAAAAAACGGGAAATCTGCATCAAACCGTTGACTTGTAAAAAAATCCACAAAATGTATACATTTTCCGAGGGTTCAAACGGGTATACCCCCTTAAAGTGATCAGGGAAAAGGGATTTAATCTTCCTTGTTCTTCTTTTTCCAGCACTTGCCCCAACAGTGCTTCGGCTTGTGCCCACCGAGCCCAAGTTACGTGGGCGGCGCGCGTTCGCGCGAGGAGCCTTCTGTCTCCGAACGACCAGGGAATGATCGGCATCGAGACCAATCACGCAGATGATGACGCGACTACCGCCGGCAGCTGCTTGCTCGCGTCGATGATCATCGCCCTCGGGTTTCCAGCCGCGCCTCCTCCTCTCCTCTGTCGCGGCATCCTCGACCGTGCTGGAATCTCGATACCAACGAATTCCTTCGGTCCTTTCGCGCGGTTACGCGCGAATCGGCGGCTCTGCGCGGCGCGGGATCGACCGTGTCCCTAATGAAACGGGTGAAGGGATTCCTCGGCGATGGAGTCGCACGGGAATTAGATAAATTGATGGGACTGCGCTGAATGGTTGATGATAGGTGGGGCACGGAGGGTTGCGACGAGCAATTTGATGCAAGTAACGCAAGAGGGGTTGATAATCTTATAGTAGAAAGACCAAAATGTGACGGGCATTGGTGGTTTCCCATTGCGAGGTAAATATAACAATTGAATTAGATTTGGGTCGCTCCGAGAAACCACGAAGTTCCGGAATCCGTGTCACTTCTGTGGCCCGCTTCGCTTTGTTGTCGACGTACGAGTTAAGAGCACGATATCAAGGGGGGCGACGTAGGTAGACGCAACTGATAATTCAGTAATAACTGTTCGAAATGAATTATGGGTTTCCGTGCATCGCGTGCCATTTTCTCGGGCGCAGGTAAACGGGTGTAGAAAGCGGCGAACAGGAACGACATTGCAATTTGTACATTCTGCTTGGGTGTATTAGCGGCACTGATTTATCGCGAGCACTCTCGCGTTGTCATTCTTTCCGATATCGATGATCGACGAATGACCGCGGAACTACCGACCTGTCTGACTTTCTCTTGACATCTTCTACTGGAGGCTCGGGGGGTCTAGGCTGCAACCACTCGAGTATCGTGAATGAGCATTCGTTCCAACATAGAATCGACTTGCTGTCGCATAACGAACAGCTTATTCATCGGTTACTATCGAGTTATTTTGTGCCACATTTCCGGAACTGTAGGGGATGTTGGTTCAGAAATTCCTCGAGTACAGTTCGAAAGTTAAATATTACTGCTGGAGGTCTAAAAATTGGAAGTCAGTCGCAAGTGACCATCTGTCTCTCAGGATTATAATATCGGTAATAAGAATGCGAACGGCGCGGAGCGAAACCTTGGCAAGAAGCGAATGACACAGCTAACGCTGCTTCATCCGTTATTCACCGTTCGTACGTTTACTTCATTTACCTCGTCCACTTCGATGGGCCGTGGCAAAAACTGGCAACTTGGCGCTCGCAATGCCAATGTGGCCAGGCCAGGAATGTGCAAGGTAGAGAATAAAGTTCGTCATTCACGAAAAAGCGTTATCCACCTGTTAAGCCAGTTGCCCAGCATCCGTTCAGTTAAACCCGAGGTGTGCGGTGAAATCGGCGTCGCGCCAGCTAATACCGTCGTCGATGATCTGTAGCAATACCAATTAACAGAGGAACAAAGCACAGTCTCCGGCGCGAGAAAACTGAAAAGAAAATTCATTACATTTAGTGGCCATTTGAATCGTTTATTGCTAATATAAATACCATTCTCTTACAAATCGAATCGGCTTAATGACGCTTCATAACACGCATAAAAAATATCGTCTAACCGAGCCTAGTGACGGAACAATGCTACAGCGTAGACGAATCGTAATTACGTCGAGAGAGAAGTAGGAATAGAAAGAGAGGCAGACAGAAAGAGAGGAAAGGGGAGAGAAAGTGTGAGAAAGAGAACGGAACGGAGGACGAAAGGTATCGTTCGATTTCGTCTTCGTTTCGTCGAGTAATCGCCCGCCAGTGTTCCGAAGGAAGGTGTCTCCGACACCTTCGCCTCCGTCGATTGCTCGACGATCGTGAGAATTCCGCGCCACATCCTGCGACGTTTCGTCCTGTCGATTAACGATTCCTAAGAAGAATTACGAAATAAAACTAGGGGGAGGGTGGGGCTAATCCACGGTGCCGCGGGACGTTTTGTTCGTGTTCGCTTCTTCGTATTCTTTTTCATTCGAACCACCGACGTTGCTAAGTATCCTTGGCAAGAACTCTGGTCCTCGTGGATCCTTCCATTCCCGAGTCTCCTCCAGAGTTTCCTCATCGTCCGGACGCATCCTAACTTTTGTTCGGGTCAGAAGCTGCTCGTTCCTCATCTTCTCTCATTCTCTTCGTCCACGTTACCTTCGTCGGATCTCTCGTTTCGAATTTCGCCCTTGAATCGAAGGAGCTCGAGCTTCCGTTAAGTACCGAGCAACGAGGCGGCATGATTTCACATCCGTTTTGTACAAATTGCCTAGACGAGGGTGTCCGCGCTGAAAAGATCTGAAGACTAAATTTCCCAGAAGAATAATACGCTCGACGCGATTGTCCACAGACCCGTGCTGATCGCTTTAAATACCGACAGAGTCCTTCACTTTTTACACGTTATTACTTTACACGCTAGAATCGCCCGTAATGCTTCCTTCGGTTCTGCTCTGGACTTTTGTTACCCAGGAAAGAAAAGAAATCCTCCTCGCTTAAAGTGATCCACGTTTGCCCGCCGCGCCGACTATTCGTACCTAAATTACTCCTAACGCGAGCGAAGACATCGGTGAACGAGCTAAGTCCCCTTCCGGGGCCGAGTGGCTTTTGCATTGCACTAGTTGAGCGTGGAATCTTCGCGAGAAACAGCGACTATCGCTACGGGGGGGATCGCGGCCAAGAAGTTGGAGAGAAGGGATCGTCGAAGTTCTCCTGGCCCCCGGCACTCGTACCACTGAACACAAGACGATTCAAGTAATCGATCACAGAGTACCGTCCGAGCGATAAAACGGAAGGTTTCCTGGCGAGGATCTTCGATATCCTATCAAAAGGGTTCATTCACCCTGGAGCTTCCCACCGCGGCGATCCTTGAACGCGAAAGGAATCAGGTCTCTCGAAAAATCATACACAGGGGAGAAAGGGTGAGCGAGAAATTCATTATCCTTCGAAACTACCCGTCCTTTAAAAAGTCTTCCAGTAGCGTTCAGGATGTAACGCAGCAGGAGGCCCCAGAGTTTCGTTCACAGTTCGATCAAAGACTTCCCGAAAGTCAGTCAACAAGAGTCTCAGTCTCTGTCTCGCAACGGAGGTTCAAGAATCACCCTCGAGGATCACCCGAAGGAACTCTCCCTCCGGAAGCTAGGACGATCCCCGTGGTTGCTGCTGCTGTTGCTGCGTGTAGAAGCCGAACGGTCGGGACTCCCCGGTGGACGAAGGAAACGACGAGGCTGCGTTCAAGGAAGCCGACGAGACCGAGGAGCCGGACGATCCAGAGGGACGTTGCACCGGGGACTTCTGCTGATTCACAGTCGCGATGGTCTGCTGGGACCTCAGAGGGACGGGAAGCGGTCGCTGGACCTTCCTGCCGTGATGGTGTCCAGGAGTGCGATACCCCTGGTGGCCGGGGCCAGATGGCCTGAGCCGTGGTCGTCCAGGACCTCTCCTCACCGTCGGCGGACCTCCTCTGCCCGACAAAGGACCCAGGGTACCGACCGGGCCCAGGGGCCCCACCGAGCTCGGCCCGTCGCCTTCCGCTGGGCCGGAAGTCGCTTGCCCTCCTGCGACAAGAAAGAATGATTATTCAGTTCGGAGTAATTGTGCGGCGAAGCCTGTTCGGTATCGCTCCCGTCGATGATTACGTCGAGGAGGCCTGTCGTCGCATACTAGAAATTCGTTGCTACGTCGTCGCATTAGGAACAGGTGTTGCGAGTCACTCGCGGTGTCCGAGGCACGTCGGTAACAATACAGGAAACAGTTTGTGCGCCGCATTAAGGAGGCGACGGGTTGGTAGATTACGAGGCAGACATGGCCCAGAGCAACGAATTTCGCGGGAAAGAGGACGGCCACGGGGCCCCAAGCAACTTTTCACGATTATAATGGCAGATGCAGGGTACGAAGGCCCTCCATTTAGCGTGGAGTGGTCTGACCAGTTAATCGGTTATTCACCGGTACACCGCGGCGAGGGACGAAGACAAACTCCCGAGGATCGTGCCACGGCATCTATTCGACTGATCGTAAGCGCAGGAGCCTGGGCCACGAGGGCGAGAGGCGAGCGAGAGGTGGAGAAGAATTTAATGAGATAGCGAGGGAGAGAAATTCTACTCGGAGGAGGAGGGTGAGTGACAGGGTCGGAGGTCAGTAGCCGAGCAAGGATGTACGAGAGGACGTTCCCCGTCTCCTTTTCCCTACGCAGCCCCCCCCCCCTCCCGCCCCTTCCTTCCTTCCTTTTCGCCCCGCTCTTTTTCCCTTTTTCACCGTTTCGCGAGCTCCGTTCCGAGCCGTCGACATTCCTTGGCACGTTCGCGATCCTTTCAGGAGGCACTCTCTTCAGCCACCTCGCTAGCAGGAGCTTCGAGTGGCCACTCCGCGGGAACAAAGGGAGGGAAGGGTGGGAAAAGCTCGAGGGACGAATTCTCTCGTTCCGCGGCAAGCACGTCGTTATGCGCTTTCGAAACTTCTATAGCGCGATCCCGACGAGGAGATTTACGAACACGGATCGTCGAGGTGTGAAGGAGCTTCCGCGGGTAAGAAGAGAGACTCGGGGAGTGCTCCTGTCGAATTAGCTGAGCTACTAGGGACATTCCGTGCGAACTCGGACAGATTTCGGAGTAAGTTTTTCGTAGATTGCTGAAATTTGAATATGTTGTAGTCTTTAGTGATATTTCAACGTACCTCAGAGGATTTTTCGAAATTTTGAAAAATGTCGATTTTACAGCTGTTTAATGTTAAGTGCTAACTTTTTTTCAATACATTATAGCTATGGAAGTAGTAAACCGATGGAGATGAGCTTTACGGTGCTTATAGAGAAGACATTGTAGTTTTAAGAAAAAATTATTTCAGTTCAAACAAAAAAATTTGAACCAGAAAGAAAGAAACTCAATCTACTAGATAGATAGTTCAATATATTTACTTCATTCCTAGCCTTGTGTGGCCTTGAAGGTTACAGTGTACCATATGGTTGAATTTGTCTTGACAGTCGCTTTCATATTGGGTAATCAAATATATAGCATTCCATTTAAAAAACTAAAAGTCACCCTCGCTTCAAGGAAAATATTGCGAACACCAAAAATTCAGATACCGTATTATGTTGGATATAAAAAAACAGTAAGAGTTTTCCTCCTTCAGTTTTTTTTCAAATACTTACCATTTTCGAGAATCCTGTATAAGAATATCAGGTATAGCCACTTGGTCGCTGCGTGTATCGCGGTGCTGGGCGACGCAGCGTCAACTTTCGGCATTTTTTACAGGGCCAATTTTAAAATGTCCCTATTTTTTAAAATTTGTCCATCAAGGGGAAGGATATAACTACATTCTCCTTTTTTCAGATTTTTAAAATCGCGCCCGATGTTAAAAACCTGCATTTGTTTAAAATAATTGTACAAAAATGGTTAAATTTTTTTTTTTTTAAACTGAACTATTTTTTTCTCAAAACTTCAATGTCTTCTCTATAAGCACCGTAAATCTCATCTCCATTCGTTTACTACTTCCATAGCTATAACGTATTGAAAAAAAGGTGGCACTTAACTTCAAACAGCTGTAAAATCTACATTTTTCAAAATTTCGAAAAATCCTTTGAGGTACGTTTAAATACCACTAAAAACTACAACATATTCAAGTTTCATCAATATACGAAAACTCCCTCCGAAATCAGTCCAAGTTCCCATGGAATGTCCCACTAGCAGGAAACCGAAGTTATCAGAGTGGACATCGTGACATCATCGACGTCTAACGTACATTCCCAACGATCAATACGGAAAATATCGCTCACAGGCTAACAGAGCCAACCTGTTCGGCGATGGAACAGAGGGGGCCAGCGCGAAAGAAGAATCGATCCCTAATTGAATCGATATCCAGGACGAGAGGGAGCGAAGGGGTCGGAAAGGGGCCTGGGTTAAAATATTTTCGCGTCGAGGGGGACCGCGATTCCCGCGAAAAGCACGCGTGGGTGAGATCCCTGTCCGAAGATAGAGCCTCCGCTCTCGCTCCGCACTCCTGCGCCGCGCGTTGGATGCACAAAGAGGGTCTGCAGAAGTTTCGAGGTAGCTGGAGGAAGGCCGAATGGAACGCGAGGATCCGCGGAATGCCGACCGTCCGGCTGGCAATATCCTTGCCCCGTCCTATCTTCCCGCATTATCCTGCCGTATCTCAGCCGTGCAACAGCCGAACTCTTCCCCCGTTCGCCACCGCTCCCCTTTCGTCCCGTTCGCCATCCCTTCGGTCGGCGTCTTTCACGGGCCGCGAGAGGAGGCGCTCCCTCGCCCCTGCCAGGAAATTATTGCATTCTAAAGCGGGGGACAATGAAATAGTTTCGGTCCCCGACGAGGCAACGAAAGTAACGAATCGCTTGATTTGTGCTCGCAACAACCGGAGCGAGGCGAGCCTCGAGAATCCAGATGCCTGCGTAAATCGAAGCGAGTTTTAATTCCAGCTAACTATGCGCCGAGTTCATCTCGAGTCTGAGGGACATCAGGAGAAAAATCGTCTCCACTAGCTATTGTCCGGATTTCACGAAGGACCGCCGTTGACCCGGGATATTAGGGTCGCGGAGGAACTAGAAACTCGTCGCTAGAAGTTGCCCAATCCACTCGAACTGGTTGGAATTACTTTCCGTTACACGACACGGGGACATGGCGGAAGGCAAGGAGCACGGTGACACGATGCGGTACCAGGAGACACGGCACGAAAAGACCAAATCCAACCCCCCCTCGGCGGAACCTTGTTCTCCTTTTTTAGCCACAGGCAGGCTCGGCTATTCCTCCAAGGATTATGCAAATGGTGTGCAAAATGGCAGAGGAACCTCGCCATTTCGAAGCCTGCGGTAGGTGGCGACCGCTGGGACAGCGATCTTCTAAGGATCCGCTCGGTCTTAGAAGCGTGAATGGCACTGTATCAGGCTAGCATAAGAGGGATCGTGCCGCGGTCTCTCGCGAACCCATCATCCGCCGTATGTCCCGGCGCGAAGGAACGCGAGGACTCCGTGATCAGGAGGATCCAATTCGGAGCAGAGCGGAGAGTCGATGAATATGCAGGCCGATACCTAACCCCGCGAAAAGTGCGGGGGGATATCGACGGGAGAAGAGAGAAGGAAACGCAGGCGAAGCAACGAGGAAGGCGGAGAGGGCAGTGGTAGGGGCGAGCGAGTTCCAAAAACCTAAGAAGAGCATCATCGATCGCAGCTGTCGCCTTCGCTCCGCACCTGCTATTGTCCGCTCGCCTTCCAGTCGACGACAAGCGAGAGAGAGAGAAAACGACCCCTTTCCTTTCCGTATATGTAGCACGAAGATCGTGGGTATCGCGCGAGCTGCACACGTTGCCCGCGTAAACTGCTCGGGTCCACGTGTCGTTGCGTGAGGCCACCTACTCGTTTTCGTGCTGCTCGCTCGCTTTCGTCGGCCATCGCCGCCGCTCCGCGCTCCTCTTCCCTCCTCTGCCATCCTGGCCGGCCGATCTCCTCCCCTCGTCGTTACGAGGCGAGTATAATCAGCCTCGTACAACGCGTTATGCAACGACACCTCCGTACCTCAGATTGGGGGCCAGGACGTTCCTCCAGGTGGCGTGCAATGATCCAAGCGAATTATTTAAGGAGAACCAGCAGAAAGAATGAGACAGATTTCTTTGGATGCTAGCTGAGTCGAGGGTACAGATTCCAAGCGAGAATGTGGTTAGTTAGTGGTGCCCCAAAGACAAGCCCGGTCCCAGAAGACGAGAGAGCCAGTGGGACTTGAGGGTGGGTCATTCCACGCGAAGTCGGACGCTTCTCGGAGTAACATTTCGGATTTTGGTACAACTTGGATATGTTGTAGTTTTTAAGGGTATATATATATATATCTCGAAGGATTTTTCGAAATGTCAAAAATTGTGGATGTTACAGCTCTTTGAAATATAGTGTTTACTATTTTTCCAAAAATTATAACGAATATTTGACCATTTATTTAGTAATTGTTCTAAACAAATGCAATTTTATAGTTGAAGGCACCTTTTTAAAAATTTGAAAAAATAGGAGGATAAAGCCCTGTTTTCCCTCTTTATGGACATGTTTTGATAAACGTGGACGTCTTAAAATTGGCCAAATGAAAATTAATTGAATGTAACGCTGCGTGAAATCACACCGGCTCGACTGGTCGTTCGGCCCGTGCGGTACTCGCAGCGGCCAAGAGGCTACACCTGATATTCTTATACAGGATTCTCGAAAATAGAATTTGAAAAAAACTGAAGGAGGAAAACTCTTACTGTTTTTTATATTATGTTATGTTAAAACTCTGCTATTTTTTCCAAATTTTTAAAAAGGTGCCTTCAACTATAAAATTGCATTTGTTTAGAACAATTACTAAATAAATGGTGAAATATTCGTTTTTATTAAGTGAAATAATTTTTATTAGGTACTCTTATATCTGCACCGTAAGCACCCAAAAGGTCATTTTTATCAGTTTATTAGTTGAACAGTTATAATTTTTGGAAAAATAGTAAACACTATATTTCAAAGAGCTGTAACATCCACAATTTTTGACATTTCGAAAAATCCTTCGAGATATGTTTATATACCCCTAAAGACTACGACATATCCAAGTTGCGCCAAAATCCGAAATGTTACTCCGAGAAGTGTCCGACTTCGCGTGGAATGGCCCGGGTACGAAAACCGCGAGCCGACCAAGTGAGTCACGGTGAGACTCCGAGGGGGTGGATATCTCGAAGGGTGGATCGCGTACCCTCAGGAAGATCGCCAACTGTTCCCCGAGAGCACTTGCGCGCACATGTAGCCGCGAGGGAATTTCGCTGGATCCCACACGTCGGCCGAAGGGACCGTTTCCTTTTGAGAAGTCCCATGAGAACCCGGCCAAACGGTCGCGACAGGAGGGTAAAGTGTACATGAAAGAGTCAGCCGGGATTAAGCGCGAAGTATCGATTCGAGGGTGCGTCACGAAAAGTCATTTTCATCGTTCGGGGGCATTTCGAATTTGGACCCCTCGCGGGCCTCCGACTAATCCTCTCGGACGCTCTGCTCGTTCCTCGACGGCTCGGCGTCGCGAATGGGGGCTTTCGAGTGAGAATTTTCGGGACGAGCGCAGATGGAAGGATCGAGGGGGTGGTTGTTCGTAGGGGGTAAACGAAATGCTCTCTCGCCGTGCCGGTCGCTGTCCGCGAGTGAAAACATGGGCGGCTCTCGATGCAGATGAGGAAAGTGGGACTTGAAAAATGGATGCTATAGAAAGCAACGCGTTACTGGTTAATTCCGTTTTAAAATGGAATTAGTCTCCCATTTGAGACTCCCGTGGCAAGCAAGAGATCGTATCAGGTGAAACGGTTATCACGACACGCGTGCACTAAATCTTTCCTACTGCGCATATACATAAAGGTACTCGATAAAAAATGACCCCGCTAATTATTTATGTTAATCGCGGGCAGCGGGAAATTTTCGAACCGAGCGTGTTGAATATTCATGCTCAACGTCCCAGAGTTGTCGCGTTACGTGCATAAGGGGACATTGAAATATTCATCAATGGACATTACTCGATTCCACGGTGTAGGTTAAACGCACGGCCTTGGCGGAAGACCCTGGAATGATTTATTAAAGTAGATCTGCTTCTCTGTGTCGGATCTACAATGTCTGCATGATCGATTTATCAAGTGTTACATCTACCTATGCGAATTAGCATAGATCAATCTACTTGCAAGCGGTAGATTCACGAACCCTGGTCAACTGACACTGTTTTCGCGACTACCCACTATCGATCACCATGCTTCACAAGTAAGAGGCTCGACTAGCAAGCCATCTACTCACCGTGCTGCAGCGTCTGCTCGCTGGTAGTGGTGCTACTGGTCGGAGACATGGAAGCTGGGGACTGAGGATCGCTTCCGCCGACGCCCTTCGACGAAGGTGGATGAAGCAGAAGAAGGCCTCTGCCTTTGCCTCCGACGGGCCCTCCTCTACGAGAGCCACGGGGCCTGCCTCTCTTACTGGTGCCGCGGATCGTGGGTCTTATTCGAGTACTAGTCCCACCGCTGAAGGGGATGTGGTGATCGATACGGTTCGCCTTGCCGACCTCCCCAAACTGACCAACCCGTAGCGGTCGAGGGTCACTCGCCGGTCCTCCCACAGGGCCGTCGACGTCTACGACTAGGCCATCGTTGCTCGTCTCGTCCTGAACACGGCGAACAGATACCGGTGAGTGATTATTAGCAAAGAAAACTGCCCAGTAGAAGATCGAATCATCGGAGCACAAACCTCCGACTTGGGTGGGCTGGTGGACACGCTGTAGTCATCCAGAGTTTCGATCATCTGCTGATGATTGTTCAATTGATGCGACTGAGCGTTACTGCTAGCCTGACTGCTATCGTTGGAATTGACTTGGACGATGTCGCCGGTCTTCTCTCCGTTCGCATCGGATAGGCAAGGCTTCTTGGCGTCACCCTGAAGAGAGAAGTAAAATCGACGCCTTTACACCGTGAAGCTTAGTAGTGCAGAAGCTACCTCGCAGTTAATAAAACAGCGAAGTAGGATGATGAAGTCGAAAGATAGGGCAGAAATGGGGTGATGATTGGTGGTTGGAGTGGAAAAGAGAGAGCAATAACGGAGAGGCTGAGGGAAGGAGACGGGACTGATAGCGGCTCTAAGGGCGCCGGGCTCACCTTGACCGGAAGCGCGGCTAACTTCCTCTTCCGGTCCCTCTCCTTGTGGTATAGGTTCGACTCGAGCCGAGCATCCTCCGCGTGCTGCTTTCTCTCCTCGCTCCGTTGGCTGTCTGAAATATACGGACACGGGTTCGTATACGGGGGACGTTCGTTACTTCTCTTCTTCTTATTATTCGTTATTAGGGCATTAACATAACCTAACGAGCATAATGTAATTGCATCCACGCTCCCTTCCTCCCTTTTCATTCCTCGCCCCCTCGCGCTCTTTCTCTCTTCAAGCTGAATGCGTTTCGGCACGAGAGTGCAACCGAAATCGCGCTTCAGCGAGCAAAAATGCGAGACTCGGCGCTCTCCTCTAATTTGCATTTCATACTTTCTTTCGAGATCCAGGAGCTACCTTCCAGACACTGAGGCCGAGAGACACACTTTTTTTTAGCGTGGGTGCTGGGAATACTGGGCTCTAGATTGGTTTAATTATTCTTTGAATTATGTTACATTAGTGGCAATAATTTGAAGTACACTGAAACGGCTTGTTCGTCTTCTACGCGTGGCTATTTAGCTCGCCCTGTTGAATTCATTGGAAATTTTCGATTTACGGTAACTCGCAGGAGATCACTCACATTTTGCTTCGATTTCCTCGTCGTCCAACAGAAGGGAGACCACTTCCTTGGGCTTCAAAGTGTCCGGTTTGAAGTTTCCGCCGCTGATCACCATACGTTGTATCTGTAAGGATTGTTATTACAGTGACGACTCGATGGACAAGTTTATAAGTATAATATCTATCTGTGGAGGACGAACCTCGCTCTTCTCTCGGGCACGCTGAAGTATTCTTTCCTCGATGGTTCCCTTGCAAATCAATCGATAGACCGTAACTTGCTTCGTCTGCCCCAGCCTATGGGCGCGATCCATGGCTTGCTGATCCACAGTCGGATTCCAATCGCTGTCATAAAATATCACCTACGAAACAGAATCGAAATTGAATGACCTCGGGCTTCATTTGCGTTGGAATTTGAATCCATATTCGAAAGGGATCCGCGACTGTTGGTCTCGGAGGAAGCTAGCGCTCGAAATTCACATATCTATTGCGTGACTCTCTAAATAGGGACAGTTCTCTCTCAACTCGATATTCGAACGAGGGCATATGCAAATGCATCCAGCGATGCATACCTGCAACCCACGTTCGTGCACCTCCGTGCACAACAGAATGCAGTTTCGGCAATGCAGGGGAAATGACCCTGGCCAAAAAATCTTATCGATTGCGCCATTAATTTGTGGTCTCGGGCTCTACCTGCAGTACCACCATCCCCCCACTAATAAGGTTTCTTTGGATCAAAGAGGGTCTCGCGAATGGAAGCTATTTTGCAGTGAATATCGTGCTCGATTGTTGCCTAAATAGAAAGTAGTCGCAGAAGAATACTTTAAAAATTTCTTTCTTTCCTCAGGAATCTTCCGCGTATCGAGTAGAGTAATATGTGATGACGAGCTGTCCCAGACTTGTTAAATCGATGACAATAGGACCGAATATCGAATATCTCGTGATTAAACAACATCTGCAGGAAACGCAAGATCGCGATTTCTCACGCTATACCCTATCCGTTCCCCCGTATCGTGCCCGATCAATTGTTCCGAGGGCGATTATCCTCAGTTTCGTGTATGTTGCCCGAATATCAAAGAAAGAAACGAAGGCCTCGCGACCGTGTCGTGAAGTCCCAAGCGAATACGTACAAGGTACGGCCAGATAAAGTATGGATAAGATTACTGACCGTGTCTGCGGCAGTGAGGTTGATTCCCAGGCCGCCGGCCCGGGTGCTCAGCAGAAAGACGAATATGTCCGCCCTGAAACATGAAACAGTCCCTGCAGATTGAACAGCCCGGCACACCGTGTTTTGTATGTAAATTAATTCGGAATGCTAGAGCGGCGAACTTAGAGGATTTCCAGTACGAAATGCAGTCCCCCGAGTGGCCTCTAACGCGCTAAGATTTCGATGATTCGGTTAACTCTTCCCTTGAGTCGGGCCACGTAACTTTTACAGACAATAACATGGAAGGCACTTTATCATTTATTCGGCCGCTAAACGGTGTTTCATTAATATATCATTGCTGGTAAGAGAAATATAGAATTCCACGGTAAGATGAATGATAAGAGCTATTTATCTACTCTAAATATCTTTCGAGCTCTCGTGACTAGTCTACGCTAAAGTACGTTGAAACATAATGACGCGGCTGAAAGATGACGATCGCCCGTTATTAGAATCATGTATTCGTGGCGGGTAGCCGAAGCCGCAGCTGTCTACGAGACGGGGACGATTCGCCAATTAATTCGCGTGTTAGTTATGCGCGAGTGAGCCAAGGAACGACATGCTAAGAGGCCGCGCTTTAGACATGCAACACGATGCGGGGCTGATACATATTCTAAGCAGTGTCGGGGAAGAATTCATTCGTTTTATTAATGATCTATTCTCATTAAAAGAGTAGACGACGCTCATTTAGATTGGCAGATACCGCATCCCCTCAGCTGTGGGCGATTATACGACAAATATTTATCAGGCCCGGCGTCGTGACGAATTTCATGGAACCGGGGGACACGAAACAGTACCAGGGCTTACCTTTTCTGAAAGTCGGCGACCATGTCACGTCTGTCGGAGATTTTCGAGGAGCCGTCCAGTCTCATGAAAGTGTGCTTCCTGTGGTACATGTATTCCTATAACAGAGACACGATGTAAAATGTTGGAGTGATTACGTCACGCTTGTGTTAAGCAGAGTTAGGGTACCTCTAATAAGTCGATCATCTTCGTCATTTGAGAGTAGATGAGAACACGGTGGCCCTGTTCTTTGAGACGTCGCAGAAGGCTGTCTAATACTGACAGCTTCCCTGCATCTGTCACCAAAGTTTGCTTGTCTGTAATCATTTTACAAAGACACTTGCGTGAATATCTCATATTCAGCGATATACTGACCATTAGAAACGTAATGCGGGAAATACTTGCCAGGAACTATGATGTTCGACCATCCATTAATGGGCGTGCACGCAGATATTCCACCTTGCGGTTCAACGGAAAACGTTGTTGATGTCTGTGCGATACGGGAACTAAAGTTCTGCTGTGACGATGGTACAGACAGGGCTCGTTCGCAACCAAGCCACAGAAGTCGTTGGCCAAATTTTCCACCGCATTCCTCGTGTCTCCTCCACGCGCAGGAGGCGGAACTACTACTGACATACAATTTTCGAGGACTAGCTTGTACCTGAAATCAGCAGTTTTTATTTGTTAGATGTGATCGCCCTCTTTAGTGTACTATTGTACGTTATTCCAACTACCTTAGGATAAGTATCGCAGATAAAGGATGGAATGGTAGTCTGTTGGCAATTCCGCATTATCGGTGGTCTTGGAAGATGAAGATGTTCTGGCACCAAAGTCATCTTTGATTCTTCCTGGTCGGCTTTGATAGAAGGGAGTACTCTCTGTGAAATATAGACACGCGTATTTGATATTCGTACATTCGTGTGAACACGAGCAAAAAAAGATCCATTTTCAACCTTCAACGATTGATTGACAGCCTTCTTACTGCTACGCAGGATTCGATGAGCGACGGTTTCCGGCATCGAGTGGATAACGTGTGTCGTATGGGTATATACAGATACTCGCTCGACGATTTTCCTCGTGAAGATCAAGTCTTGCAACGATCGCGACGAGGTGTCCACTCTTCTAGGCAAAATGAGTATCTGATTTCTAGGGATCTCCGTTCTCTCGTCAGCATTCCAATCGTCCCAGTAATGCATCATTTTTATCCTTTTGTTCATCACAGTTGCGAGGCATAATCTGCAGGTAGACATAGTTGTGCCATAGGTAGCGCTACGATATGTTAAATTGTAGTATGTTTAGCATGAATAGTTGAGTACCTGAACACAATACCAATGGCAAAGATTTGATTCATTTCCATTGGGGACAAATTGATAAATCTAGTGAACGAGAAGGGATTCTCAGAAGATCTCTCGCTGCCTTCGCAGTGAAGTGCTCTGTGTATGTGCTCAGTAGCGAATACGAACAACTCATTATACAATAAGTGATCTTTGGATGGCAACGAGAGGTGCACGAGTCCCTCTGTGTACAGTAATGCAGGCATTTCGTAAAATTCTGTATGCATGAAGAATGGGGATCTAGCATCTCGGCGCTCAAATAGTTCTGGATGATTGCAAACCTAGAATCAACACTTACAAACTGTAAAGAGCGTAGTTTATTAAGAAGCCGTATAGAAACTTAACTATTACCTTCCGGAATTGCATGACTAGATTCATAAGATTTGATGTGAAATTCTTATCATTTGCTGGAGTATCACCGCCGCCCACCGTGTAATGTAATAAGTCTTCTATTCTAATCTTCTTCTTTAATGCTGCATAAAAAATAGGTATTAAATTAGCTATACAACAATCGCGTACTCACGATTCGAGTAACATGCACTTACCTGAGTAAAGTAACTTTTGACGCGTTGTAAGGGGGCAGTATACCATCACTTCAATCTTATCAGACAATTCGTTCTCTACGTCCTTCTTTATTCGACGCAACATGAAGGGTTTCAAAATCATATGCAGTCTCGATAAATGCTCTGGATACAAAAAGAACCATTTGTCATTATCATTCTAAGAATGGAATTGCAAGATAAAAATCCTTACTCTCGTCAATCCCGGTTTTGTTTTCCGCGTGGCTTTCGATGTCTTTGGAGAACCATTCGTTAAATTCATCATGGGAATCGAATAACGTGGGCATTATGAAATGTAACAACGCCCACAATTCTGCCATGCTATTCTGAATTGGTGTGCCACTGAGCAGTAATCTATTGCGACAACTGAATCCAAGCAACAACTTCCACCTCATACTGTAAAGGATAGATATTACAATATCGGGTGTTTATAATGAAAACAAGAAATTGAATAGGCGCTAACCTGCTGGTGCTTTTTATAGCCTGTGCTTCGTCTAGGATCATGTACTGCCACTTTATTCTGTTAAAGTACTTGTAATCAGTAATGACTAATTGATAGCTCGTTATCACTACGTGGAACGAAGCTTCCTTCGTATGCAAATCCTTCGTGTCCCAAAACTGTCTCAATATCTTTCGCTCTTGCGGATTCCCCCAATACGGGACTACTTTAAACATGGGTACGAATCGTGCCATTTCCTGTTGCCAATTGTGTAACGTTGACGCGGGTGATATAATTAAAAATGGTCCCCATACAGCTATAAATGATAGAGGAATGAATATAACTCTAGTTCGTATCTTATATGGTCCGTAAAAGGGTGTTCAAGTAACTTACAATATCTTTCTGCCACATGGCATAAAAACGCTATGGATTGTACAGTTTTTCCCAAACCCATTTCGTCCGCTAAAATTCCACTAATTCCCTGAAGGAACACGAAAAATATTTGAAACTTTATCTAAAAGTTCTCGCTTTGTATTACAACGATGTAATATATGAACCAACCTGATCGTATAAATTAGCTAACCAATTCATTCCCTTTAATTGATAGCCTTTAAGGTTCCCCTTAAATATCGCAGGTTGCGGGTGTTCTAAATTCTCAGGAGTATCGCTAAGGCGTAATTCTTGTGATGCAGCCGCAGTATCGAACTGCCTTGCTCGAGCTTTCTCATTATCAAATGCTTCGGTAGCGTTCCTTTTGGCTTTCTGCTTCATCACGTCGCTGTATTTGAATAAACGATATGGAGTATACAAGCATATAATTATACTAAAACGGAAGTAGCCTACTGTTACTAATTTTACCTATCATAATCATCAATTCCAACGAGTCTTGGATTCTTCTCCTCATCTAATTGATTTAAAATTCTTAATTGTTCTTCGGGGGAGGCTTTCCCCAATTTTCGGGACATAAAATGAGCATATAATTCTGTTTGTGTAATAAGAAAATTCAATTTCCTCTGCTGTCGTTTCGCCTAAATAACGAAGCAAGGTACTTAGCGTTATTTGCCTGCGAGTATATATGTACGCACATTGAAAGAAGATAGATTACCTCGATAAGCTCTACATCCATCTTCCTCTGTTCTTCGGCCTCCTTCTCTAATCTTCTCCTCGTTTCACGTTCAACTCGGTCGTACCGCTTCCAATAAGATTGCATCTCCCTAGTGAGACGTTTAGCTCTCCATATAGTCTCCTTCATATTCTTTTGTGACTACAAAATTAAAGAATTTAGTGAGTTCATCGAGCCATCTCGAGATGGATGGAAATACTCGCTGATCCAGAAGAAGACTCACTTGCATAGCCTTCTGCCTCCAATATTTCATACAGTGTTGTGCTACTTTTTTACAACTAATTAACATTTCCTTATGATTATTGGTTTTCGCTCTTTGTACTTTCCCCAATTCCTTTTTGGACATCATCACCCAAATCTTTCTCCTCCGCATTGCCATCACTTCCGGGCTTTTGTTATTATGCTTTTTCCTACCACGTTGACGGGGCTGATGACGCATTATCGCTTCCAGCTCAGCTTCATCTAACTCTTCCTCTCTGTGAATCGATCTGTCCCATTCATCTTCCGGGTACTCCCCATCCTAAAAATTACGTACAACGTCATTTTGACTATCAGAAATGTGAAATCTCTCATGTACATACAGGGTAATCGTCGGATGTCCTGCGACGAGAGACTTTCTCCTTTTTCATCTTCATCACCTTCTTTTCTGGCTTCTTCTCTTTCTTCTTCTTATTTCCAACTATTAACTTTTGGTGTTCTAGGAATCTATCATAATTTGACAATAAGCCAGCGCTGTAATACTGGTATTGTATATTCTGGAAATAAGAATTTCATTTTTATTATCAGTCTCACACTATTTACTAATACTACTTTAAAGTCTCATCTTACCTCTGGCTTCTGATAAAAGCGGCCTTGGTATTTCTTCCTAAGTATGTGGAACTTTAACATATCTTGAAAATCCTCTTCCGTAATGGGACCATCCGTATCGGATCCTGAAGCTGAGCTATCAGACGAGTCGCTCAATAGAATGTCTTGTAACCAACGACGTTCCTCCCCCACACTTGACATGTTATAGAGCCTCAGCTTATCGATTCTTTCTTCTATAAAATATAACGATTATGATATATGGCTGTACCCAATGAAATTTTTTATATTCCAAACACCAAAACAATTTCTCGCACCTTCTTTTCGTACCAGAACGTTATCAAGGTAATTGTCTGATTCCTCGGAAGATTCTGATAATATAGACTTATCATCCTCGCTGTAAAAGTTAATGAACAGATAAACATCGATGCCGCATCTCCTCCGAACTCTATTTCATAGCAGATGAAAACGCTACCTAGCTGGATCTTGGAACAGTTCGTTAATCTGCCTCAAGAAAGGCTGTACATTCAGGCTGCGCTCCAATCTTTGCAGATGCAACGGAGCAGCCATTTCTGCTTCCAACCTCATTGTGCGTGCTCTATCTGTCATTACCAGTTTATATAAAATTCAACAACCTACAATGAAAAAAAAACACACGTCATGAACGGCAGACATTCGAGACCATTACTCATGCTGGAAGCGGTCTCTATCGTATCCCTCGTATAATATCGTATGACCAGCTTTCGGTGCGTGAGAAAAGCTATTCAGAAGCGCGAGCTTTATTCCATGTATCGCTCGGAGGCAAACATGTAAAATAGGAGCGTCGACAGACCCGTTGTCAAGGAAACAAATACTTTATCTGCAGTATGTACGAACCTAATGTGACTCTGCGATTATTTGACATTTCATTAAATACATTAAATGATTCTGATGGTACATGTTACACGGACAACAGGAAATTTTTTACGTAATTCGTACATGGCGTGTAGCAAAATAAAAACGTCTATCTTGCGCTCTGTATTAGTTAAGCATATAGGATTTTGCTCCTTACTGCATTGCCACCAATGCTAGATTGTTTTTTTGCGTTTCCTGTAACGGGCAATACATGTTAGAGGCGTGTAAACGCCGTATGGAATCGTGTGTAATCAATTACATTATATAAGGTGAATGACACGACTGAATCGAGCTGGTGCGGTTATAATTTCGCGAATTATTCGATAGTTTTGGATCACCTTCGGTTTGGTTAGAAGTAGCCCCACTTATTTAGCACGTAAGATAGGGTCGGCCGCGAGGAAATGATTCCCTTCGTTCACATCGAAATTGGGTATATCGGTCGAAGGGAAATACATAGTAGAAAGAAGCCTAGAGAACGCAGACATTTGGCGTGCCATAAAACCAGGGCAGGGATAGGGCATATTGTTGGCCACCATTTTTGTTTTCAATAGGTGGCGCCAGCGTAGCCAACGCGTAGGCGATTCATGGCTTTACCAACTTCGATTGCCGACCAACTAATTTTGTTATGCTTTACAATTTCATTCAACATATTACTACTATCTTTAAATACATCACATTCGATAAGTTCAACTTTCATTCAACCTTATCGAAAAATTCAGCTTCCAAGGTATATTCCTTTACGATCGATCGCAGATTTCAGAATTTGATAATTCATAACTTTATGACAGCAATCCTCTAAAAAGACACTTTCATTTTCTTTCACATCCATCTAAATCATCTGCCGGAAGCAATTACTTTCTCGAAGTTGCATTTTACATGGTAAAATTTGCTGGAACGATAGCATGGAACGTCGTTAGGTTAGAACACGGCATTCTACGTTTCAAATTTGGCGCTCGATACCACCGCGCACATTTCTCTCGCACCGACTCGTATTCTACGTGCACCTAAAATTGCCCGCCAGTGTAATAAGTATTACTGAAAATTATGATACGATTACGATAGCTGTGAAATATGTAAGGTAATGATTGTTTATAGAATTTATTATCTGGAACGTAGTTAATACATAACTTAATCGTAATACGACCTTCGAAAGGGAGGGGAATAGTGATTTATAACAAGCTATAATAAAGAGTATTGTTGCATACAACGCATTAGCAATGAAAGCAATGTATTTCTGCTAAGTTATAATTTCAATTTATTAAACGCTATTTTTTTAATTAACTTCCGATTACCATACATGTCCAGCCGCAGGCGTCTGCCGTGAAGGCGTAGGCAGCCAGCGACTTTGTCTTCACTCGTGCGAACCCCGGTTTGTTTCCGTTATTGGAGCGAGCCATCTTGCACCAAACGCCGATCGTTACTTCTTCTAGCAATTTCAGTGGTATCGTATCGTGAAACAGCATAACGTTTTAGTGGACAAAGCGGCGTGGTTTCACATTTATTCAGGTAAGTTTGTGAACGTGTTCTTCATTCTATAAAATTACGTACATTCGAGGGAACGTGATTTGTTTGCAAATATTCCCGTTTTATGGATATGTAACAGCCACGGCTCGCGGCGAGTGTTCTCGGCACGTCGTACCGCTATGGATTAACTCCAATTCGTCGGCGATAGAATATCCCATTTGTGTTTTCATCCATTCCGTTCAAATAATCGTGTTCGTTACGAAATTTTCTCTTGCATATATCAGTGACGTGGCAATCGCTATCAGTAATCTACGTCATATGGATAATCGGGTGCAAGGTATTTTTTTTTTCCGTAATCAGTCACGAGAGGTACGCGTACCACACGCAATTAGTTTATCTCGGTCGTTATCGTGGCCTACGGATACTCCCGCAACGTTTACCTTCGATATTAATTGTTCGTGCATCGTATCGATGATTCTCGAGAGGTTTCCTCGCATAGCAGCGACAATATTGCCCAATAAATAGTCATTCTACCGTAGTATTAGTTATTTTTGCAAAGTCCGGCTATCACGTTTCTTATACTCGGTGCCCCAGGATCCCCTGGGACGCTTTGTATACGCGTCCACGCCAAATCGCTTGCGTAGTGGAAAAAACGGCGTTAAGTGATCGCATGACCGCCATTTTATGAAGCGAGTGTCCAATAAAAATACGGTTTGTCGTCCGGGTGCTTCGTACATACTGCATTCCCTAAATCGTTTCATTCTTGTAAACAACTTTGCTCGCCTACGAAAAGCAAGCGAAACGTTTTGTTGAATAACAACGTATCTATTGTTTTTAACCTTTAAAGGTGTTTATGACGCGGCACGCGGAGGGAAGGAAAACAATGCACCACGTAACGGTACATTGTTTGCCTGCGGAGTTTAATCCGTGCAACGTAACGAGGCCGAAACTAATTAGTAGCACTGCATTCGAAATAAGAACAATGAAAATTTTTAATTTATTTCTACCTGAATTTGCAATGCAGGAACGATTAATTAAAAACCCTTTAAAGGTTGATGCTCTCGATAGTGAACGTTCACAAAACATCGAGGCTTGTTTAGTTTACTTTGTTGTACATTGTTTTACGTGTTTGTGCTTGTTTTAAGTTTTGTTCGTGACATTAGACGTGTTCGGTACGTTAAAGTTCTTCTTTTGACGTTCAAATGTACAGGGTGTCCCAGGTTATTCCGTTGAGTGCAATGTGTGTTCTATGAACAGAAATAAGGGAATGATATAGGAATAAAATAAATAACCAACAGGCTGATATAAGTAGAATACAGTAAAGTGCATCAATAGGAAAATCCCACTGTTTACATCCACCTCCACCTCGAGGTTGAATGAATCATAGTTTATACGAGGTGTTTACTATTTCGAATTGTTAAAGGTGTTCAATGTAGCTTCTTAATGCAATCAGCTATGAACAGATTAGATTATTATACGAATATCGTCGATCTATTATTTTGTGATATCGAACTAACATGTCTGTTACCTTTGTCCTCGTATTTTATATTTTTTTTATACAATTTTGTAATAAAACGTTTACTCAACGGAGAATTCTGGGGCATCGTGTATAGTTGATGGAAGAAAGCCGCCGTGAGAAGGGGACGCTCTTAAGTGGGTGAAACAATAAATATATAGCGTCCTGTTCTTTCCTTTCGTATGGTAATCGACATCGAGTATATATGTTCAGCTGCAGAAACAAGAGCTTCAAATTTCATATCACTTCGTCCAAAGTGGAACGCGCTGTATCTCTTCCATCGACGATAAACTTCGCGTTTACTATTGCGGTTGTATAATTACAAGTACCGAACGCGGCTGATGTTCACACTCATTCTTGTGTAAACACATTTTTGGCTGAGTAAGCATGGAGATAAACACCTTAGCATACTTACAATGATTCATATCTCATCCATGCTTCAAGTATTGAGTCATTTATTTTCTTTTCATTCAAACGTACAGAATATTTTTTTTATCCACAAGTGCATGAGATGTGCTTAACATAGTTACAGAGAGTCACATTAAGCTGAGCATTTAAATCACTATTATTTTTTTTTTTTCAAGCCTTGAGAAAGAGTAGAGTTTAACATTTATTCAGCAAGCTGCTCCAGCTTTTTCATATGTACTCGCAAAAGATAGCTAATAGAAACTATTGCCTTGTGTGGTATTGTTTAAATATTTTGGTGGCATTTATCTATGCCTGTAGTTGGACTGCTTCCATTATTTTTTTACGAGTATGCAATTAACATTACATAGCTTCAAATTACAATTTTATCATTTGTATAAATGTATTTCTTCTCTGGTAAACAGCATGTTATTTTTCCTTCTCTCTTTTTTTTGTATTATTTTTTTATAAGCAGTGCAGCAATGTTCATGCTTATTCGCAATAATCCTGTACTATGTTAACATTGTTTAAAGTCCTGAGAGTACCATCGTTGTGTATGTAACTGTTCAGTCGCTTGTTAGAGTTTTGCACAGTTCTGTGTGGGATGACTAATAAAGGATGCAGGATGAAATATAACATGTGTCTTACGTGTAACATGTCGATTTAGATAATCTCTTAGATTCTCTCGTTATAATGGCACTTCTGTATTGCACTTGTGACTAAATTCATTTGATTTTATCGCTCGAAGATACCAACTGTATCTCGCGAAGCTTCCTTTTCTACGCGAAACATTGCGTGTCCTCTTTACTTTACTGTAGAAATATGAAACAATACTGCTAATCTCAACTCTGTAAAGTCATTGTACGAGTTGCATTGCATTTCTCAGCCAGAATATTGGAAATTAACGTAACTTATGTTGTCATGTGACTAAGCAGCAGGTTCTCAAGGAAGCCTGTTATGTATGGTGTTTTTATATTTTCCTTTAAGAATGAGCACCCGAGTATTCGTTGGTGGATTAACATACCGGGTGAGAGAGCGCGACCTTGAGAAGTTCTTCCGGAAATATGGTAGAATCAAGGAGGTCGCTATGAAGAATGGATTTGCCTTTGTGGTAAGTCTAATGTGGTTCAATTGTTTTTTTTACAGTATGGTAGGGACAAGGGTCTATGTCGGTGGGCTTCCATACGGCACCAGGGAAAGAGACCTTGAGAGATTTTTCAGAGGCTACGGTCGATTCCGTGATGTCCTCATCAAGAATGGTTACGGCTTTGTTGTAAGTACCTGTATCGAATTCTACACGCAAAACCTAACACTTCGCTGTACTCAATTTGGTCCGAAAAGTCTTTGTCAAGCCATTCGCTACTCGACGTTTCTGAAAATATTTGGGAAGAAAAAATGCATAGGCACAGAAAGAGACGCTTGTTCTACTTGAAAATGTACGAAAACTTACGAAAAAAAAAGATACAAAAATTGCCAATTTACTGTTCGATCGTGGACCAAAGCGTGTAGAGTGTAAAGTGTTCCACTTTGAAAATAACTCGAACTCGTGAGTTGATCTGACCTACCTTGAGCCCTGAACACATTGGTACTGTGGCTGCTTAGTGGAGATGTGTGCTGGTTTTCATCGATTAATCTACAAAATGTTTGTAAGTTATGCATAATGAAAGAAAAATCGTGTTACTCCTATGCAACATCTAATTGCCTATCACTTCTGAGGTAAAATGCTAATTACAAAGTTACAAACAGTATCATGTATAAATATGTCCTCAACATTAATTTTTCTTCTTCTTTTTTTGACAGAAAATTTCATCTATTAAACTCTGTTAGGAAATCTTCTAAAGTTAATATTATTTAGATCTATGAAATTACTTTTCTACATAGGTTTATAATCCATGGACATTTGCATCGATGATCGTGCAAATGTTCCACAACACTTACTAAGAATTATTAAATAACAACAAAATTGTACTGCATGAAGAATCTGACGTCTTTTATCTCATCTTGATTCATAATATAAATTCTCTGTTCGCAGGAATTCGACGACTATAGGGACGCCGACGACGCCGTCTACGAGCTCAATGGAAAGGAGCTGCTGGGAGAAAGGTAATGTATCATCCTACTTCATTGATACGTACATTTTACAATATATATATATATATATAAAAAAAAAGAAAACATGTTAGGAGAATGAAGAATGGTGTAGGTAGCATGTTTTGCATGATTAGTTTCTCTTCACAGTTCATTTAAATTGTGGATCGTCGATCCATGTATTTGTTTTCCATTCTTTTATAATATTATTGATGCTAGGTATAAAATATGTACCATTGAAACATGTAGCCTTTAATCGCACTTTTTTTTAAGGATACAGATTTTTAAAACAATTGCAATATTGTTAAGATGTATTATCATTGGAAGTGCAACATTAGCATACTCTATGTGAAGAATTTTGACTTGTAGTTAAGAAATGTGTACTAAATTTCAAGCTCGGTTCGTTGGAGAATGTTTCTAAGAGAAGATTTGTTAATGTTGCACAGCGTAAGTAGGACTGTTCATGAGAAGCAATAGCATTGGCAATGTTACTTATTCTTTTAATACCTTTTCGTGCATTATTGAGTGAAGTGTTTCCGTTCTAAACGTTTCGCAGATTTGCATTTTTAAATTAGAGGCATTGTAGAGTTTTGTTAATTGATAAATGAAAAATGATAGAATGAAACAAATTATCTCGCTTTGTACATAAGGATTAGTATAATTTGTGTTACTAAAGTCACTTGTAAATTTGTGTAATATATCGAATAATGTTTGCCCCTTCGGAGTTTTACTTTTGCTTTACCGTGTTCGAAAAACAGAGCCCTTGTATATTTTAACGTTTTTTATGGTTTCGTTTGGATCTCATCTTGTACCAGTGATATCTGCTGTTGCTTCTGTATAATTTGAAGTGTAAACTATGTACTTTAAGTTTACACATTTCAATGAACGGCGTCTGTCCTCCAAATTATCGATTGCGTTTGTTCTGGAATAAAAGTGCATCTTTTTACTTAAATAGCCGATGTGACTTGCCGCCATTTTGAACTACTTCCATCAATTCCCCGATTATAAAAGTGACTATCGAATACACTTTGTATAATGAATGCCTCAGCATTTTAAGTAATGTATATTGCTTCTTTAAGTAAGGAAAAATTTGTCGAAACTAAAAAAGAAAAAGAAACGCTACACAGTAGTCGATGCGTTTTCATAATTCTCTGGTGATCGTGTAACGAATGTCTCTTGTCCCTTGAACTTTGTGTCGACAAAGCGGAGATGTATAGCGAGCGAATGTACAGAGATCCCAGTCAATTATGAAAAGGCTTATCAGAGTTAAGAGTTGTAGAGTTGTTAAGTGGACATCAACTAGAAAAAATATATAGAGAAAGAGAGGGGATATGAAGACAAGCTTGAGAGAGAAAGAGAGAGAGAGAGAGAGAAAGGGAGCGGGGACAGCGCCTCGGTGGCTGGACTGATGATAGGATAAAGGCGAGTCGGATGATGATGATATTTGAACGGATTTCGAAAGGAGAAGGCTGAGGAATGGAAAGAAAAATGGAAAAGGATGGAAGGAAGGAAGGAAGCAGCTTTAGAGTAAGAATTAGTCGAGGACTTAGGCGGGGTTTTGTTGGGTGTGTTTCAGAGTGGCGGTGGAGATAGCACGGGGTGTTTCAGGGAGGCGAGGCGACCGTGGCTACGGACGCTCACGCTCCTGGAGAGACAAGTAAGCATATCCAATGTGTCTTGTTACAGAATTACTGTAGAGAGGGCCCGGGGGACACCTAGGGGTAGTGACCAGTGGCGCTATGGTGACTCCCGTGGTGGTTATGGGGACTCGAGGCGATCTGCGTAAGACACGCTATCCTTTTTTTTATTTTATCAGAGCGATCATTATCCCCTACTCCCCAGCAGGCAGCCAACATCGGATATGCAAAATCTCTTTATGGATCCCAAGGAGATTAATGTTCCCTCGCTGAAACCAAATTTCTCACCACCTCAATGACTCATTTATCTGTTTCTAATTCGACTTTGTTGTAGAGAAAATGATTTTGCATATCGCCCGTTCGGGGAAGAACGTAACCATGGATATGATGAGCTCTTGATTAGAGATCGCGTTAGCAAGCATTTGCCTTTTTCGTGTCACAGCGAAAAAGTCCGTCTTGGCACGCAGAATTCTCTAAATTAGTTTCGAATTGGTTGTCTTGGATTTGACTGCTCTACCCGAGCATGTCGAATTTTAGAACACGAGTTACAAAAGGAGAAAGCTAGTTCTGAGAGAATGGGAGTGAATGAATGAAAGTGAATGAGTGTGAATGAGAATTAATCTAACACGTTCTAGCATAATGCCTAGAGTGAATCCAAGACCCTCCCGGACATTATGTTCATTACTGTGGTAGTTGCGAGAGAGAGAGAGCGAATGGTAGAATGATGTAATTGGTGACTAATAGATGTGTGGTATTGTGTTTGTTACAGCCGAGACGATATGCGGCACGACAGGTACGCTATTGCTGCATTTTGAGTAGATTTGATTCGATTGGAACAGGTGATTGATTGTGTGCCTGAGCAATGAATGCAGAATCTGTAGTTATTTGCTGAAGGTTTAACCAACGATCCGTTATTTCTGTTCACATGACATCCCTTTTTGCAGAGATAGTGTGAACAGAAACACGAGGACCGCATCTAGCTACAAGCAATCATTGCCCAGGTACATACATCCAATGTTACGCTCTAACGATACATTTCTTAATAACTTAATCAATTTACTATTTAAAATTTACATTATATATAATATCTCTTGCAAATACATTCAATTTTATAAATCAAGTCTCTTGCATTTCCATTACTTAGAATTTGACTATTATCTATACAAATTTCAAAAAAAAATCTATTTCATTTAATATAGTCAGGTCCAAGACAAACCTGCTTCTAGCCGTTTTTAACTCGACAAATTATAATATCTATGATTTTCCTTTTGTAGATACGGACCCCCGACACGCACCGAGTATCGCCTCACAGTGGAAAATCTCTCGAGTCGCGTCAGCTGGCAGGTAAGCAATATCTGTACCCTTTGCTTTCGTATTATTTTACCATCCTCTGATAGCTTTTTTCGTGAGTTTGATTGCTACTCGAGGTTCTAGAAAAAGAATCATGCGATTACACTGAAAAAAAAGAATAATGCGGGTACTAATATATACATACGTATATGCTTTCTCTCGTCTGGCGATGGTTCCGCATTTCGTTACCCCCGAGTCGAACCAAACTTACTACGCGACAATTTAGTACGTTTACATATAATATTTTTATTCGATTTTTCTTTCGTCATTTTAAGTTCGTGGTTTATACTCATCCAAGCTTCTCTATATTTCCGAGTTACGAAAAAAAAAGATGTACATTTTGATCAAGTAAGTCTGTGGCATTCGATATCTCAAATTCTTTGTCCAAAAAAATGTATACACTTCCGCTCGATGACGAGAGACGCAAAAGGCCAGTTGAAGTACGAACGAACGAGAATCGGGCGGAAAGGGAGTAAAGAGTGACGAAAAGGTGCGACACAGGGAGGAAAGCAGTAACTGCGTACGAGATCCTCGAAAGAGCCAGGCATGTGAACTCTGAGAATGCAACGTTTGCCCATTGAAGAAGAGCGTGATCTTGAGGAAATCGGAGCGTACAGTTTACCCCGCGTGCTTTGGAAGAATGAGGTGCGGAGAAGAGAAGAGACATCAAGCTAACGAACGGAGGAGGAGAAGACAGAGACACGATAGATTGACGACAAAGGGCAATCTGGAAAGACATAGGGAAACATGCTAACGATGTGGGAAATACCAGGACGCACTCCATCTTCCGAAACCCCTTAGAAGATGTACATGCATACGCACATATACCATACGAATCCATGCCAACGAATCAAAAAAAGAATAAGCAGACAGAAATCGAGCTGCCTTGCGTGTATATAAGTGGACCAAGTCTTACTTGATCAATATACATTACCACATACAGGGAGTTAATAAAAATATGGGACATTTTTCCAGGATCGTTTCTGCACATCGAAATAATGAAAAAGGTGACGCTTAACTTCTTCACTTATACCCTATTTTGTATATTTTGAGGACGCGGTCTTGGAACGCCTGTGCAAGGGTAACCTATTAACGTTATTACTGTTCTTATTACCACCATCATCGTTACTAATCGCGTGTAATTGTAATTGGTTTCATAAACTTGACACGAGTAGTAATCCATAATAGTGGTAGCAGTAAAAGTCGAACGTTGAACGAAATTGGTGTCTAAAATATAAGATAAGACTGTTGCTCTTCTTCAGGCGGTTCAGGCTCGCGTTTGAACAAATACAGAATAGCCTGTAACTAAAGAGTTACTCGTTATCGAGCATACGAGTTTACGTACCTTTCTCGTTACTTTAATGCGTAGAATCGACCCTGAAATCATGCCCCACACTTTTATTGATACCCTGTATATATCATATACAATCTTATATCGGATGATTTCTCTCGGATGATTGGTTGTCTTTTGATGAAAGCAAAAAAATTCTCGAATCGATTCTCTTCGACACGCGTGTGTGTTCCTTTTTCAATTTATTATTTCATTTACGTTCGGCCAACAGTTGAGGAAAAACAATAAAATTGATGTTCTTTCCGAAGAGCCAATGTCCTCTTCGCCGTGGAGGGGCGCGACCGGTAGGGCCAATAAAGAGACTGATGCGCGATGAGAGATAAAGATGACGATGCACGCGAGATGGGCTCGCCTTGAGGTCAAGTGGCACCAGGTTGGTTCTGAGAGGTGTCCCGGGGTGAGAGAGAGACAGATAGCCGCGTGTGGCACACTGGGTACACCCTACCACCTACCGCCTACCACTGCTTGCCCACGAGTGATACACGTGGTGAAACCCAGTGAGAGAGACAATCCCAGTGATGATGATAGGTTCTTACGTGTCTGCGAATCCTCTCTCCGTCGCTGTTCGCTGGGAGAGAAAAACGTCCGCCTTCTACGATCATCAATGACTCTGACCAGTTTCTCTAGCCCTGCATGGTCTTTTACAACCATCGATACTGGTCCATCACTATTACCTGACGCTCTGCCGCATCCTCTGATCCACGACATACACCACCAGATACATGTCCAAACGTATCCTTGCATCATACGCTCTCTGATACTTTTACCATTCGCCAACACCCCCGCCCATGCCTCCACGATGACCCACCTCAAGTCCATCATGTAACTACTGTCACACTTGTTACTACACCACGACTGTTACTGCTATTGGTACGCCACCAACCTAGCCATCTAGTAAGTCAGGCAGCGGCCACCCATGAGGGCATACACGGGCCGAAACCCGAACCATCCCGCGACTACGCCACACAGATCCGTTCGACCCGACCAAGTGCCGTTGTGTCTGGCCTTTCTCTGTCTGTTGTCCGTAAGCAAGGTGGTGCCTGGGTCCAAGGTAAATGTGTCACCTTAACCGAGTGTACTCTTTAGATATATACATTATATCTATTATATATATATATATATATCTATATATATACACACACTTGTACTTACTCATTTATATCGTCATATGTATGTTTTTATAATGTTCTGTACATTTATATACAGGGTGCTCTCGAACTCTCGTCCAAAAATTTACCAGCCGATCCTGGGGACGGTCCCGAACCAGGAATGGCATGTGACTACAGGCACGCGAATGAATAGTTGAGGAGGTATTCTTAATCAGAGTTGTTAATTTTGGCTGATTTCGAAGCGACTTGATTCTCTACTCGAATTTTTACTATTCAGTTTTCTGTAGGAGAGCTTGAACTTTCTAAACAATTCTTTTGATCAGACGCGAGGGTAGTGATGTTGGTAAGAATTATATTTTTTGCGCTGTAAAAGTAACTTCGCGTCTTGACAGAAGAATTGTTTAAAAACTTTAATCCTTCCTAAGTAATACTTAAAAAGCTAGACAGCACAATCAGTAGTTTCGGAGACGACGGTTCGTCGAGAGAGCCAAGCGGAATTAGCAATTTTTGGTAACAGCCTCTCCTTAACTGTAAAGTTGCAAGCCTATAGTTGTACGACATTTCTGGTTTGGAATCACTCCCAGAATCGACTTGGTAAATTCTTGTACGAGGGTCGGAGAACACCCTGTACACTAACGCTCAAAAGTTGGGTACACGTGCTGGTGATAAAAAAGGCACTTTCAAATTTATTCTCTTTAAAGACAGTTTTATTGATAAAACACGAAAACTATGAAACGTCTCGGTCGTGGAGTCTCCACCGATTTCAGTAATAATGTTCCTCCAATTCTTCTGTAAGGGTTGCTACGATTATTATCTGGGCCGTGGGTGATATAATTCGTGAGTTCTCAATCCTATTCATCCCATAGTAGTTTTTGTGGTGGTCATATCATTGTAAAGACGAATATCGTACTAGTTTCCATGTTTTTTGTCTCGCGTCACTTCCAAAATCGTTTAATTCGGGCTAGAGTGTCTAAGTCTATCGGTATTCTGTTTCTCTTTAGAATAATTTCAATTCTTCTGCCATTTTGAGGCTTATAGTCAGAGTTGTAATGTCCTAAAAGTTTATTACTTAAAGCTGAAGGAAAGTTATGGGATCACGCGGTAAGAAAATCTTCCAGAAAATGTGGGAGGATTAAGATACGGTCAGATTATGAACTTTGCACTTAAATTTGGAATATAAATGCGGTAGGTGTACCCAAAGCGTTTTGAGCGGTAGTGTATGTATACCTTTGTTAAAACTGTGCACCATAGTTCAGGTGTTATTTATGATAGATTTCTATCTATTAAAACATTCGATGATCTTGGAGCCGTGCACACGCAAATAGAAAGCAGTACCAGAGGCGGGGGACCAGTTCAACAATTTTAGTTGTTAATATAAATAGATATATCAACTGTGCTCGAAATTAGGCATCCATTCGTTTCATTAATATCGTTCGGCTTATCCATCCATTTATACGTTGTTCTGTTTTTGTAAATGGTAAACTCGCGTTTTCGTAACACGCGGTTATAATTTCGCGGACGAGCGTTCACGCTGCAAATGAAAGGAACCAATACCAACTTTTCTTTATGCAAGGCAATTTGACATGGTGGCTCATGTCCCTTCAGTCTTTTCTTTCTGGGTGTACAATGAGACGCAAAGAGCATTCAGTAACTAAGCGTTTGTAGTTATTCGTTGGAAGAGAATCTGAAAGTGTCGTCGGCGTACACGATTCTTATTACTGTTTTTTTACAAATTGGATACAGTTACATTTGGGATCTTCGCGAGCACGCATTTACACGAATTTAAAGAAACAAAACCGATGTCACGGACGATACGTCGAAGAGAAGACCTCAAGATCAGAGACAATACACGCACGCACCTAACGAGAGAGAGAGAGAGTGAGAGAGAAAGTGAGTGAGTGAGTCTACAACATAAAGCCGTACCTGGTTCCCACAAATACAAGAACAAGCTCCATCGAATAACAAAAAGTTGCAATGGATACCACGCAGAGATTCCCTTCGAAGGATTGACAAGAAGAACGACCGCTACAACCTCAGAGGAAACAACGAAGGACACACATCAAGAGGAATATGAATCTTCCAAACTAGACGAGAAGAACCGTTCGTGAGAATAACCAAGAGATTTCTTTGATAGCTTTTCTTCAGTCGTTCAAAGGAAGCCAGTGAGAAACGATATTTTTATTTTCCATATCGGTTCGATCCCTTGAGTAATTTGTTTTTAATTAGTAGGGTGACTATTTACTGTACACGTGTTATTACGTTTACTTTTGTCAGTCTTGAAATACAAGCTTTGTAATAGTAAGCATTTCTAGACGGAAATTTTTTCAAGCACGTTCAAAAAAAAAAAATACCACACCATACATCCGTTAATTAATTCATATCGATTATCACAAGCAACTGTCTTTCTCTCTGCCTTATGCAGTTCCATCTTTTCAACGATCCATATAGTTTCTGGTCGAACCGCGTATGTCTGGAATTTGTAGTCGCATCTTAAAGAAACTTAAGAGCTTCAAAAAAATGTTTGTATGTAATAAAATTTGTATTGCGAGCTGCTCTGCAGAGATCGACTCGGATATGTATCTGATCGACTCAGACAGAAATGAAGTACCTTCGTTTCCAATCCAAACATACTTCAACACATTTCTCTACAGGAGTTGGAGGTGTTTTCCAAGTGTTACAAATGACTATACTTGTTTTAAAGATTGAATTGCATAAAAAGAAAGGTTGCATCAATTGCAGATACTAAATTCGAGCACATATTATCAACATTATCTATTCAACACTGAAGATATAATGGGCAGACAGGACATTTACTTGGCTTTTTTTCAGTGAAGGATAGAATTTCGCACATACTTATGGAAGGAAAGACATGAGTTATATGCTAGGGTACATAGTGGATAACATACAAAAGTGCACAGGATACATTCTCAACCTCTGCGTAATCGATAGTATAGGAACACAATTGTAGTATTATTCATACGTGAACATTAATCGTATCTCATATGATTAATCGTAAGATATCTTTAGCGTGTCATTGCAATGTACTAATTCGTGTTTCTGTGTGATGCTCAGGATTTGAAGGATTATATGAGACAGGCTGGAGAAGTGACATACGCAGATGCACACAAGCAGCGCAGAAACGAAGGGTAAGTCTTGCGATCATTAACATATATCGCCGTAAATACAGTGATAGATAAAAGAAAGTTTAACATTCTTTTTCTTACCACCATAAATACCTATATTTATTCATTTGTGTAAATTTGATATTACAGAGTCGTAGAGTTTGCAACGTACACCGATCTGAAGAACGCCATCGATAAGTTGGATGACACAGAACTGAACGGACGCAGAATCAGGCTCATCGAAGATAAGAGGCGCGGTCGCCGCTCAAGATCATCAAGCTCAAGATCGAGGTCACGATCGCGATCTCGATCTCGCCGCCGATCCCGCTCCCGCTCAAGGTATTACCGTCGTTCTCGAACCCGATACATTCTGATTAGATCACTTTCAAGTTGCTCCATACATTTTTTCTTGAATATTCGGCATTATAACTTTCATATATAGTTGCTGTTTTCTTTTTATTTCTTTCACTTATTTTTTTAGAATTTACTCACGCATTTAGAGAGATATTTCGGGTTGGTTACTATGCATGGCGCAAAAGATTCGTGTTGAATAAGAATTGAGATCGATATAACATTATACTTAACGTACCTTGAGACCCATTGCTTTTCTTTCGGTTAAGTAAATTTCAAAAGACATCTTCACGAGAATATTTTTTTCTTTGTACTCTAGGAGTCGCCGCAGTTCTCGTAGCCGTAGCCGTCGCAGCAGCCGCTCCAAATCAAGGGCACACTCTAAATCCAAATCAAAGTCCAAATCCAAATCTCCTGAGCGTAGCCGCTCCCGTTCCAAATCCAAGTGAGTATCCCGTATCCTTTGGTACATATTTCATTATTTTACGTTCGTTTTATAATTACATTCGCCACGAATAGCGTTTAATTTTATTTGCTTTGTTTCTTGCGCAATTTTATCAGCAACAATCATCGAGAACATACTTACCACACCTCCCACTCGCGCGTTGGCATTGTGTTTGGGCTCGTTTTGTAGTTGCCTCTCACCGCTTCTGTACACATAACTTATATTTTACCAAATTCGAAAAGAAAGAGCAATTAGCTTTATCGTACGTTTTTTTTTTTTACTTATATACTTTCTGTCCTTTCCTCTTCTTCATTTGAACTATAATTTTACAGATCAAGAGACCGCTCAAAGTCGAAATCTAAGTCAAAGTCCAAATCCAGATCTCGTTCTAGGTCCAAGGCTGAGAGGTCAAAGTCCAGGTCGCAGTCCAAATCCAAAGCCAAGTCTCCCTCGAAGTGAGTTCGAATGATAATAATTAGCGCAAGACAGGCAAATCCATAAGTCGTCTCTTAAATCCCAGCTCTTCTTCCAGAGATAGATCTAGCCGCGAGAGATCGAGGGGCGACAGATCAAGATCCCGATCAGGCAGCAAACACAGCAAAAGCCGCAGCCGTTCACGCTCCCCGATGAACGGGGACAAATCGCCGGAAAGTAACAAACAGAAAGCCGATTAAGAAGAGATGGAGGACGGGGGAGGGGGCGATCGAATGAGAATAATAAATATGACACGGGACTACGGAGAGAGCGAAGCTTTGAACAAGAACACAGTTTTCCTCCTTTGTTTCCTCTTTTCTTTCTTTTCTTTTTTTTTTACATTAAGTACATTCAAGAAGCCAATTCTTCACACCCTTGTTTCATGTCAACCTTTTTTTATGACGCATTACTTGTAATTAACATAATTGCATCATCGTCTTATCGAGAACAAAATTCAGAAATCCCGTTGCAAGGTGAAACAAGGAAAAAACCGATGTAATTAATAATGATCGGCTTAAGTATAATTAATTGTACATGGTTTACTTAAATAGAACCAATTTGTACGTTGGTTTTTTTCCACGTAATTTTAATCACGTGCCCGTGCTCCCTTGATTCTTGGCCCCATCTTTGCGCGCCCAGCGAGGAGCATACTCTCTTCCGTTGCGAGCGCGGGCTGGTCTCCCAGAATCAACGGAACTCCGCGCACAAAACACGACGTTGTCATCCTTGAAAAAAAAACAACTCGCGCATTTAGAAAACTAAGATTGTCTTCATAAGTACCTTAAAACGGACTCTACACGTTTTCGATGTATCGCCGTATATCGAGGAATTCCCAGTAATGGCTTTTTGTATATATTCCTAACAATTCGCATTACAATAAGGAAAATGTGATGTGTATTAAATTTAGCGGTAAGAGGTCTCTTATTATCAATAAAAATTCACGCCAAGCCTAGTTTCATGCTTTGTACCTTCGGCATTGCGTAATTTCATTCTTCGTCACAATGTCGTTTATTGAAACTACTGTTTACAAAATTAGTTGACACTAAAGTTTTAAATCTTCGTCAAGGTCGCACTGAATCGAAAATATTTACCACACAGGTATGACGCGTATCTGGCGTAAGATTCTGGCGATCAAGACACGTTCCCACGCCGTTCTATGTGCTTAATCGGAGCCAACACGAAATTCGCTCGAAATGTTTGTGGCCATTCAATTCGCCGTATCGTCAATCTATCAACAACTTCAAGACACTTCCCTTCAAAGTGCACGACATCCTTGTTAGCTCGGCAATCATACGAATGCTTGATGCATCGTAGCAGGGTGAGATAAACCCGCGCTGCTCGAATGTCGGAACAGCGAGACTCCACGTGCCAGAAGAATGATCTGCCAAAATCGTTGCAAGGAGCAGAAGATGCCGAGTTCGTCTGGGGTTTGATAACCGAGAGATTCCCAAATGCTGCGCCACTCCTCTGCGAAATGGAAGCGGTGATCGACCGCGCGGAGGATCTCCTTCAGCAGCTTCGGGCACCCTGTTGTCGCGAGATAGGTTCGTGCATTACACATTGCGCCACTATTCCCCTTGCGAAGACTATCTCTATTCGCCCTCTACGTAGAATTTTGTAGCAGTGTGATAGTAATTGAAAAAAAAAACATTCATGGGAGATGATTATGTTTCTTGAATCTTTAGAAACGTCGACGTCCTTCTACTCCCCTGACTCCGAGGAATCGACATCACTGATCTCCGCCGGAGGATCAATAATTCTGCAGAACGAAGTACGTTGTTAATTAGTTTAACATCGGTAAGCTCCTAGTTGTTTGGACTTTCTAATCGGATGTATGCTAAAGAGCTTAGAGAACGATGTCGGCAAGATGGTCGCGGAAACGCAGGTGTCTGAATGCAGAATGTGCGAAGGGGACGTCGATGTGAATGAGGATAGCCGAAAGTCAATGTTGAAGGATTCGGACGAGGGAAGCCTGTCGAATGATTCGTCGATGATGCATTACTCCAGTGGTGGAAAATGCTCCAGTACCGAAGAATCCAATTCCCTGAAAGCTGATACACGTCTGTGGGGTTCTCTTTAACGAGTAGCTCAATGCAGAGTTCCTCTATGTAGTATTTAAGTAACGGCTATTTTCCTGCAGATTTTGATCAGAGGATGAAGGAAGCGCATAGCTTAGAGGGATGGGGGAAAGTAGTGGACTATGCTATGCGAAAATCTGGCATGGGTAATGGAAGATATAAACCTAAGAATCTATATAATTAAATAAATCTTCCAAGTTACTGATTCATTGTCTGTATCAACAGGAAATCGATTCCCCAAGGGAGCAATGGACGTAACCGGGATGTGCAGCAAAAGTGAAGAAACTAGGACAGAGAGCAGGGACATAAGTGGTATCTCTATTTCATTTTAGCTCTAGCTTAAAGAGAACTGTTTTCTTTGACTGGAAATATCCTTCAGAACACGAGAACTCGTGTATTATTCTTCATCAGCAAGAAATGGGTGCGAACGTCGGTGATTCCAGTCTTGAGATCGATTCCGAGCAGAACATAGGGAGTCAAGGATTTATTGTATCCAAGGACGATTGCATAAATATTTCGTTGAAAGTACGCCCACTGTCTCGACGCGCACAATCTGCTCCGCACAATTTCTTTAATGCTAAAATAAATTCTAAAGGGCAGCGGTGACGAGAGCGCGGCACAGTTCGCGGAACAACGGACGCCGTTGAATATCCTCGAGACGTACGCGGATCGTTGCAAAGTGCCGATCGTGTATCAGTGCGTAAACGATGGTCTTCTCCGTTGCAAGTCGAACGTTTTCGTGATACGTGGTAGTCTCGGTGGATTTACTGGTAGTAATTTCATAGCAAACTTTCATTCACCCTACCGACCTGTCGCAATGAAACAGAGCTCCGCAATCCACGCTCGCATTCGTAAAACACGTTATACCGCAATTTAACAGCAACCTCTCGAGGGGATAGCGAAGAGTCCGCGAAGAACGGCTTGGCAGTGAAAATACTACGAATGATCGCCAACCAACAGATGAGTGACGAGAAGCTGGTCACTTTAGCAGACCTCTCGAACGAGGAGTATGTGTCGCACACGTCCAGCTCGTAATCATTGATTTTCCAAATTCATAGCGTTACTTATTTTATCAGAATGTTAGAGATAATCGACTTAGGCACGGATGGTCCGAGAGAATCGAACCAGAGGAAGCTGTACCAGCTCTGTCTGGAGAAAGGGCAACCTGTCCCGAGGTATACCATCGAGAAGATAAAAACTTCCAATGGCCTTACCTACGTGGCTACTTGCAAAGCGTTGGGCCATAACAGCGAAGGTTCTTTCACCTCTTAACAATTCTCCCTGGCTTTAGTAAATTCTCTCGTTTCTAATTAACTCTTATTCGTGCGAATGCAGGTCGCGGTCTCAGGAAATGCGGTGCCAAAAAGTTAGCTGCTGACGAGCTGTACCGTCGATACAGTCAGGAAGAGAAGTCCAGACTGCAGGTATAAGTGGAAGTTCGAGGAGACACATTAGGGATACTGTAAGGATTCCCAAGGTTCGACTGACTTCAGCTGGTCTGACATTAGCTACTACAGACTCGTTTCGAGTTGAATCGCATCTGAACTGGTTTAGCTTTGAAAGTGATAAGGACCAACCAAGTCACCGAAGTTTCGTTCCTCCGATCGCAATTGTTTTCCATCCATCTTCTACACTTGCCTACGGTATCTTGGCGACGATCCAAGGCAGTTTGCCAGTCTTCCTGAAGGACCAGTAATCGTAGAGGAGTTTGCCAATGATGAGGAATATCAGTAAAGCCAGGATAATGTTCAGAACATCCAGAGGATGCAGCAACGGGTCTTCATCCGATGAGACGCAGATCTCGGTGCGCGTTAGGTCTCTTATCTTCAAAGAAGCCGAATGTTACGCATTTGGATACTCTGTCTTAAGGGAAGAAGTAGATAGATTCCTTACAGTTTTACCAGAATTCTCATCCCCGTTTGTCAGAGTACACCTCACGTCGTTCACATCCTTCACGAGATTAGTGTATCTTATCAGCAGATCCTAAAATTTGTGTTTCTTTGATATTCGATAGCTAACTAAACGTTTAGGGCCCACAGCTAGATTTTCGCAGCATAGTTTACCTGAAACCCGGGGGTGAACAGACAGTCGCATCTCCAAGGATTATTCCCAAGATACAAGCTCACAGCGTTCCCATTGTGTAGCAATGCATTCTCCAGAGCATACGTAGGCAGCTGAAACAGTAACGACACAAACTTCTCAACTCTTCAGCGGATAAACCACAATTAACATGCTAAATCCTGCAAGTGTTCCAGCGCTTAATCCCTCTCCCATCTTCTCTATTCCAGTAAAGTGTCCCCGTTTACGATCGACCTGATACTAACATCGGTCAGCTTGTTCCCTCGAAGACTGAGTAACCGAAAACGATCTACCCAACTCGACCCCTCCAGCTGAACGATGGACTCGACGAGATTGTCATCGAGATACAGGTCTATCACTCCTTTATAAGCAGGATTAGTCGTAAGTGGCGTCAGATCTTGTATCTGCAATATGATCAGTCGACATTCTTTAGAGAACTCTTCCAAGGAAATTACTTTCAGGGTGTAAAACCGTAAACCCTCCTATTTTGGCAGAATGATGAATTCTGTGGATACTTTAAATCAGTGACGAGCAACCCGCGGCTTTTAACTGTGTAATTCTATGTTAAAAATAACAAATTTACTTCATAAATTAAAATTCTTTGATTTAATATTTCAGTTTTTAATATTGCGCCCCGTGTAGAGTATTAGGTTCACACTTTTGGCCCACTACTGGCCAAAGGTTCCTCATCACTGTTTCAGATTTAGATATTACATACAACGCCTTCTCTAAAAGGCAGCTCACACTGAGAATAAAATAGCGCAACCTTGTTTCCAGTCAAGCGAAGAGTGGTCGTGTTCCCCGGTAAGAAGCTAGGCATCTCGGTCAATCCACGATGGCTACAGTTCAGAGAAGCAAACACCATCAGCTGCCTCTGGATGTGTCTTCCACCTTGCCCAAGAACATACACCAACTCGCAATCGCACACCGTCCTCTTGCATTCATCTTTCAGCGTCTGAAACGGTAAATTCAAACGACATACGCCCACCAGTCATCTGAAAGGCAACGCTATTATCGACCAATAAATAATATCTCTGCAATTGCTGTTTACATTGATTATTTCTACAACTTGGACCAGCGGCCTGCCCTCGTACGGCGCGGTGCACCGTAGATTGTCTTTATCAGCGATCTTATCACCGAACGAGCCCTTCTCTTGGTCCAGGATCCACCTCGTGCTCTCCGTGCATTCCAAGGGATTACCTTTTATACGCAAACTTGCATTGTATTTGAGGATAATGAAAGTTAAGGTAACGGAAAGCCTGAAAGTATCTCTTATCGTACCGGAAAGGTAGGCGTGATGCAACGATGGTGTATTAAGCGCTGCAACCTTGATCTCTGCGAAAGTATTGTTCCTGAGGTCCAGGCTCTTCAATTTCAAGAGATTGGCGAACGGTTGATCGGGCAGGTGCCGAAGGTTGGTCCCAGTTATGGCCAAATCCTGTAGGGGAAACGTTCTGCTTCTAACGGACTTCGATTCTCGCTTGCAGAAAGATCAATTTCGTGTACCTCGATCGACCGAGCCTCGGGCGGAAATGCGGAGGTCACTGTAGTCAGGTTCCCGTTCGCTATCACGAGTCTCCTTAGAGAAGGGAATCCCCGCAGGGTTTGTTGCGGGTCGAACGCCTCCAGAGACCAATAGCAAAGGACCAGAGTCTTCACGTTCTCACCCCTGAACAAACCATTCATGAATCTCGCTCCTCTGTGTATTACTATAGAAATGTTTGGTAGCAAGTAGGGAAACGGTCGCGATAATCACCCAGATTTCCACTTGTCGTCCAGACCGTAAAAACAAACGAGACGGCGATCGTGTTCCATGAAATCGCACGCCGCGCTTGTCGTGTTTGATCTCCGTTGACGCAAATCGCAGCATCCTTCTTTCGTAGACGAATGTAGCGCGTTTGCCAGCGTAAACAACGCCCTGTTTGATACGTTAATCAGCATCAATTATTGACGATTACTGTTGCCTTTCTGTTATTTGTAAAATGGGCTAAAGGGATGTACATTCGATTTCTCGATATTTGGATGTTGGGTGCTTTTATCATCTCGCTTTCGTTTGAAACCGTGCCAGAGTATTATCTAATCTTTCGGGAGCTTAAGCCCCCAGTAAACACGGAAGCATTTGCAGCGCGGTAGCGTGCCTATTACTTATCTAATCACTATCAACCCAAGTCTTTCATTGTTCGAATGTTTCGGGAGGATAGATTTAAATAAACGGACTCGATCATTGATTGCTGAATGATGACAGGGCGCGTGAGATCGTAGAACGAAGCGGAAGACTCCATTCTTTTTCTATTTAGAGTTACATACAACATTTACTCGACTGATTTTCAGTTTCACGCAAACAGTGGCCGCCTTATATCTGCGAGAGTCAGTTCTTGCGACGCAGGTCGATCGAGAACTTTGAAAATGTTGATTCGCACCCCGCGCAAATTTCGTCGATCTCCGTGTTCGATCATTCGTCCCGCTCGCCCGCGGGAGTAAAAGCTACAACTGCGCTAACAGTAAGAGGAAGGAGCCTACTTACAGAACGAAATAATTGAATTTGATCCCCATTGTAACCGATCCCTCAAGACGGTCTTGAGTTTAACGAAAACGAAATGCGTCTGTTGCTAGGATCGAGAGCCTACGAATATTCCATGAGCGGCGCCGTTTTCCAATTGTTCGGGTCAGCCGGGAAGTGACACGATGTAATCGAATGTATGTATCGAATGTACCGCACAAGTGTCAACGAAGAACTGTCGATGCTAATAAGAAAATCGAAGGCAATACTCGCCACTCCGCGGATGAACGACTAAGAAAGACGTCGTCGGGGTTTAACTGGAAAGGAACATATTGCAAGGTGCGGGCGCAGACGCAGATATTCGATTTGCATAGTGCATTAATACGTTATTGCGATAATTAGATGTTTTCGGGACGGGGAAAGCTATTTAGATAATTAGATAACGCGAGGAGATTCACTTCGCGCCGAATGCTGCGCTTTCCGCCTACTTGCAGGTATGTTCAAGCACGTGTACGTTATACTGGGAGGCATGATTAGTAAATAAACCACTATTCCTAAAAGAATATTACGTTCAAGGCGCTTTTTAATGTAATTTAAACCCTTGGTCCTTCTCTGTAACAAATTTTACCAAGATTCCGCTTGCAGGTAAGCAGTGGCGGATATAAGAAAAAAGACCCAGATGGAAAACGTTCTGAGGGGCCCATTTCTTCGGGAAAATGAAGCGATAGTTTATTAAAAACGGGTCAAGTGTAGTAGTATGAAAAAATAAATGTAGTGTTTGGATACCTATACCTAATCATAATTTTTTGCAAATGGGGCCCTAGGGGCCTTCTGGGCAGGGGCACAGGCGGCATCTGCTCATCAGCCGCCCTGTAGTATCCGCCACTGCAGGTAAGTACTTATTAATTTCTTGAATAGGATCATTGAATACATAGGGCGTTATTGGAACACCTATCGTTTCACAATTTTGCACGTATACAACGTATTTGTGCCATACAGCACAATGTGTAATAGGAAAAAGATGTTAATATATAAAGCAGAAAGTGCTTGTGAGTTTGTCTGTCGCCTAAAAACTTTCGAACGGTAAACTCTGGTATTACGAAATATGTTCCGGCTCATTATGCCTAACTAATCCAGATGAATGACTATTTTCACAAAAAAAAAAAAATTATAAAATGAGTATCTAAATTTCGGGCAAAGCCGAGCAGCACAGACGAGGTGTAGGATAAACATATCACCTTATAGATGTTCGTGTCGCCACCCAAACTGTATTACCGACCCATAATTTGAGGTCTGAATGTAGTGGCATCTGCTCATGAACAGCGTTCAACTCAGCAACTACTCTGACATGTGTTGAAAGGCTGAAAGGTGTTTGCGTACTTGTATACGTGTGACTCGTTTAGAGAGAGAGTTTGGCACAGGTAGGCTTTTGCTACGCTATGCTTTGGCTCGGTTTGTCAACGACTCACGCGGATTTTTCTCCGAAAATCCATTTCAGGGATCAAGACACTATGAAGCACAAAAATGGTATTTCTTCAAAGCCCATGCAAGCTATAAGTTGCAAGATGACATTGTTTATTAGTACTTTGCGTGTAGTAGAACCTTTTCACGTATCGTACGCCGAAAAGTATTAAAAATTCACGCTGTTACTGACATTCCCGCAAGATTCTAATGCACTTTTGAAGTAATAATAATTGGATATTACTGGCTACGAGTATTAGTTTATGGCCAACACTAAAATTTACAGTAAAATCTAATTCTTAAAAGACTCGCAGAAGGTTGCATGATGCACGAGTGTCGTGGTGTGCATGGATGCAACTGCAAGTCGAGTTACTTTTGAAACCCGCATTGGGAAATAAAATTTTGTCTAGCGCTGAGAAATTCATCGGTTCAGTGAAGTGTGTGCACGTCATAGTTCATATTGTCTCGTGATTTCTCAATTCGCGCATAAATTTCATCGATTACTGGACCATGTGGGAGGCCTTTTAACAGGATTCCATTTAGATATACCCGTTACCTAGAAGACTTTTTCAGAAACTGAAGGACGTTTAAAAACAGGAAGTGCTTCTGTAATCGTGTGCAATGCGATTGTAGAGTCAGTGCCTGTGCCTGCCAAAAAGTGTTTCATAGAGTACCGTGGTTCTATCGTATACTTCGTCGATCTTAGTAACTAAGGGGGAGAAACAAGTATGTCACTCATATTTCTCCAAATATTCCTGCAACTATTCATTTACACCAAGTTCCACTAAAATGTATTTATTCATTATAAATAATACTAGATGATATGTATAAGCATTAACATTAATGTATCGAACAATTAAACATTGAGAATAAAAGAGAATTCATTCGGCGTAGAAAATCATTTGCAAATTCAAGATCAAATGTTACTAATTGCTTGATATCTCAAGTTCTATCGATCAAAGTTAATAATAATTTCTACTGGGCGGTTAGGGTAAATGTTGTTAACATTATTTGTCATAGCAATAGCCAATGGAACGTATATTTTAGCAGAAAATCCATTTTTGCCGAAGAATTCGTTGGATTTCGCAATTGTAATTAACCGTCGACCTTGTTTTGATCGGGAGACATCGTTCCTCGAAGTCTAGATAAGGAGCTCACAGAGCTTCATGTACTCAGTCGTCGTCGGTCTTCCGGGCCTGGAGGACCTCCGGGGACCCTGCAGTTGCCGAGCTACCTGGACCTACTGGACCTACTGGACCTACTGGACTTCCTGGACTTCCTGGACTTCCTGGACTTGCTGAGGACCTGGTCAGGGTTTCAACTCGGGTCCATCCCCCTCCCCCCGATGCAGCCGAGCCACCTGGAGAGGCGGATTCAGGAGCCTTTCTTGGAGGGGGCGAAATATGTAAAAGTACATAAGTACATTTTTTAACCCTCTTTCACAAGATTTAAAATTTGCTTGTAACTTATGTTTTAATATCTCAATCTGATACTGTAACCTAAATAATTAAATTCACATTAATTATAATTCTGTATAAATAATTAAATTCACATTAATTATTTATACAGAATTATACACAATGTCATAATATTTTCTATTTTATTACTCTTGGGGGGGGGGGGCGATCTGCAGAGATAGCAGTGCAACTTTTCAACTCGTTCAATCTTTCTACATGCTACCGAATAAAACGATTATATATATATATGTATTAAATTCTAGATAAAAGTTTTAGTATCGCGTTTTAAACATTCTAAACAATTTTTCTTTAATTTCACAATCATTCGAGATGCTTAATGTTTTGCATGCAAGTTACGCTTCTCAAGTTTAAATATTTCATATGAGTTTTATGAATCTTCTCTTATTAATAGTTATTACATTCGAGTCATTAGATTTTCTGAATAAAACATAAATAGGCAGTCTCTCTACGGGCCTCGAAACGCTGCGACCTCCTCGTAGCGAGACCTGGTAATTGGTGAGAACAGAGCCGATGCGATTGCTGCGATTGTCAAATATCCTAAATAAGTAGATAGATACAAGAATTTCTTTAAATAGTAATACTTTGATATAATGTAAAAATAAATGTAACTCGAAATGTTTGAATAAATCATTCCTTCCCTTCCTTCCACATGTATAAATATATAAAATAAAGTAATGTGGAATTCTCAAGATATGTGAAATAATGGAGTTCAATAACGACGTTCACCAAAGTCGGAGGACGGATCGGACGGATGAACATTTAAAATGCCATGGTATACCTATCTTAATGTATTATTTCCATCGATTACTGGAATATGTGGGAGGTCGATCGTCCAGATTCTACTGCAATACACTAAAAATAAGTATCTGGAAGACTTTTTTGAAAACACTGTACTCGAGTCCGATCACATCTCCTCAACTTTGAAAGACATATATGTATACATAGAAAGAGCAGGGTGCATGGCTGCAGCTGCGAAAAGTACATATTTCGCAATGGACATTGCGATATAGAATTATTTCCGGCCTTTGTGAAATTTCAACTTCCATGGGAAACAGTTGAGGTCGACAGCAACCTCTACCAATGTGACAACATTCACGAAAGGTGTAAGCTGACAGTTCGACTTCAACCGCGGCAGCGATCGGATCAGTGAATGTACCTGCATATTATTTCGTGATTTCTCGATTCGTGCATCAATTTCATCGATTACTGGACTATGTATGAGGCCGTTTAACAAGATTCTGCTGCATTACACTCAATACCAAGATGCCTTTATGGAAACATTTTACGCGAGCCCGAACACTACTTCCCACTGCTGAGAGATGTTTAGAAATGTGATGTGCTTTTGTGACCGCGTGCAATGCGATTTTAGAGTCAGTACATATTTCGCGATAAAGTATTTCATAGAGCACTGTGTGGACGCGAGTGCAGAGTCAATGTTTTGCGCATACAGAACTATTTAAGTGAAAGCACCGGTGCTCTAAGTGATTTTTCATCGTGGAATTACTGTGTCTACATAAAATTATTTCTGGCCTTGACGAATTTCCAGTTAGCTGGGAGTCGGTCGAGCGCCATAACACCGCCAACAACCCCTACGTCACAACATTGCCAAGCGGTGTCACCTCTGTCAGTTCGACTTTACTCGCGACGGTGATCGCATCAGTGAGTGCGTGTACATATTATTTCGTGATTTCTCGATTCCTGCATAAATTTCATCGATAACTGGACTATGTGGGAGATCGTTCAACGAGATTCCACTACATTACACTCAGTACCTAGAGGACTATTTTGGAAACGCTTTACTCGAGTCCGAACACATCTTTCCACTGTTGAGATATGTTTAAAAACATGAACTGCTTTTGTAATCGTGTGCAATGCGATTGTAGAATCAGTGCTTATTTCGCGATAAAGTATTCGATAGTGCACAGTGGCCCTGCGTATTAGTAATGTGAACGCGAACGTAAAGTCAGTGTTTTAACGCATCTAGAATTAATTCAGAGCACCAGTGCTCCTATTGCTTTTTCATCGCGAAAGTAATGTGACATATTTGGAAGTGTGACACATTCTATGGGGTACTGACCCTGCAACTGCTGGACATTCGCCTGCAGATCGAATAGCTACTGCTAAAAGGGGATGCTTGTCAGTGAGACTATTTTCAACGAACGGTGAGTGATACTTTTTCATTCTTTGAATTTTTCTGTATGCTATCGAACATAATGATTACTGTAGCGAGCATAGTGACCACGAATACGTACTTAGTACTCGCGAATAGTAAAATTTAATGCGTGTACTTCCAAATGTTTAATACACGTAGAAAAATACAATGAATAAATTTTAAATTCGCGATAGGAGTTTTAATATCGCGTTTCAAACATTCTAAACTTCTTTTCTTTAATTTCACAATCATTCCGGATGCTTAATGTATCGAATACGAGTTACATTTCTGAAGTTGAACTCTTTCGTGCGAGTTCTTTCAAATCTTCTCTCTTAACAGTAATTACATTCGAGTCATTAGATTCTCTTAATAAACAATGACAGTAATTTTTGGTACTACTTGGTTATTATGCTCGCTAGTTTTGCTTGCCCGTTGCATGTGCTAAATATTAAGACACACTGGTAGTAATATTACGAGAAATCAAAAATTGCCACTCTTACCACCTGATATCTCGACCTCAAATGGTCCCTTTATAAAATAACAGTATAATAATAAATGACTGCCGCCAAAGTGGCTGCTATATGAACTTAAATTTCTTTCTCCCTTGCATAAAAATAACTTTAAGCCACTAAACCTACAAATTTTATACATCGCGGAAGAACTTGCACATGTGCTTAGTTTTAACTAGCCATAGTCCTAGAGTCCATTAAGTTTTAATTTAAGAACTTTAGTCGTAAGAATTTTTCCAAATTTTCAAAAATGCATTGGTCGAATATGGACCAGAAATATTTCGTAGAAATGGGTCACTTTCGTAGGTACCTCCGCGTTGGTGTGCCTGGACTTGGTAACGTTTTCCAATGCATTGCGTCTTGCAAAACGTTGTCAAGCTGAAGCCTACGATCTAGTTTAAGGGTCCAGATCAAGCCAAACTTACATTCGGTGAGTTTGGTTCGGTCTGGACATCTATTCAGAAATGCACTTGCGTACTTCGAGCGATAAGCTTTTGTTCCGCCTCGTTCTTTTTAAATATAAGAGTGCCAAACACACCCTTCTAGAAATACAATTCGCCTTCGATCACTGATTTCTATTTCGCGCATGGTGTTCTCGCCCTTCATAGGCCGGCTGTGCTGGGTACAACTTATTACGGCTTTACACAGAGGACCATTGTTAGACGAAGATGTGCGACAGTTCTCGTTCTCGGTCACGCTCGCCATGGCTGTGTAAAGTCGTGATATGGAGCATGCCATGTAGAAACGAAATTTCGGTGGATCGAGGGTGAATGTTCGCGTCGCGCCGCGCCTTTCGGTCCTTTAGTCGTTTAGTCTCTTTTGCAATCTCAATCGGGAGATTCTTAGCTTTCGCATATCCCTCGAAAGTTACGCAAGTGCATATTTGCAATAGATTATGCCACTAGGGCTCATTGTAAAGAGTGCGATAGGCTAGATTTAAGGGTAGAGGTACGCTTGCTTGTTGAGAGTGACGCCTTTTACCATTGCTTTTGCTTACAATTAGCTTCACCGTGCACCGTGTCGTTTCGCATTTAGTATACTTTTACAGACTTGTCATAGTGTATTTTCTATTTCCTACTTTCAATTCTCTTTTCTTTTTTTCCGGTAATATAATTCGCTCTCGGGAGAGATCTTGAATTAGCACAAGATGCTCGGGCACGATACACTCGCCTGTGCAAATTGTCGGCTTTGTGATGGGAGCGCGTATTGCAGCTGCATGTGATTTAATTGTGAGGCGGGCTGCTGTGAGTCTGACCCCTCAGGCGCGGCCCCTAGTGGGGAACTCCCGTTAATGGGGGGCTGGATGAATGGTGGTCGCGTATTAGCGTTTTGTCTGTGCAACTGCAATGCGTGAGTGTATCGAGCAGCTCGAGATCTCTCACGACGGCGAATCCGTGTCCGTTTTTCAATTCTTTTTCTATCTCTGCAATGAGATACTTAGCGTCTATTTGTCACTTGAAACCAGTGCAAGTGTGCCTCTAAAATATGCGAAAGAAATTGTAATGGCATATGTGTAGAAAGATCGACGAGAACCTCTCGTCTATCTTTCTTACGCGCGCATGCTAACCCTTTGGACTTTAAAGTAAAGTCTTTGGAAATAATTTTAGTAGTTTTTTACCTTATACCGCAATCACAGTCCAAAGGGTTAGTATAACGAAGTATAGTGTATATGTGTGCTGCGAAACTTAGAAAATTTAGCCAGGCAAGTCCAGTTTTAAGCGCATCATCGAAACATTCGCCGAGGGATTCGCCGAGGTTTTCTCTGGTGAATTCTTTAATAAAGAATTCACTAAGAGATTCGTTGCTAGTTTCAGGGAAGAATTAGATCTGGGTTAGGGTTTACTAACACTTTAGAGTAGAATTGGAATTTTTCTGGCATTCCATGCCATTAGCGCCTGATGAGGCTGCTTCTATTTCCTTTTACAATTCGGAATTATCATGCGCCTAAACAGGCTGCTGTATTTTTTAATTAACATTAAAAAGGATGAGACCTGATGATGGTACATTAGAATTAAAAAGCATTAGGCGCCCAAAAAGGCTACTCCTTCCATACATTAAGATTGAAAAACCTTAAACGCCCGAAGAGGCCACTCCTTTTTTCTATCAGACAGAATCAGAATTCATTGAGCGCCCAATGTGGCTGCTGGAAATTTTTCTCAAAGTCTGAATTGCGTGACACCTTGCAATTTAAAGGAAATTTTTTCGAACTTGTTTAAATACAAATTGTCTGTTTCAGTTATAGTGTTTGTGATCGCCCGTAATGCGATCGTAGAGTCAGTGTTTTTGCGCAAGTAAAGCTAGTCGAGAGCACCGGTGCTCTAATAACTTTTTCACCGCGAAAGTAGAGTCATGCACGAGTCCAACTGCAGCTGCAACGTTGAGAGCTAAGCTGGGGCTGAGTTGAAGGGTGCTCGTCTGAGAGCTGCTGGTCAGAGGGATGCTGGTCAGATGGGTGATGATCAGAGGGGAGCTGGTCTCAGGGATGCTGGTCAGAGGGTTACGAGTTTGCAGAGATGCAGTACCGATGATGACAGCGAACGGTGAGTCATTTTATAATTCTTTGAATGGGGGTGCATGTAGTACAGCTACTTAGCTCTTTCGATTCTGGCCGTTCCAACACTAATGCACGACATGCAGAGGCCTTTTTCACATGGTCGGTATTCGTTTGGGGAACTCTTATGCAATATTTCGCGAATATGGTCTAGGGCGTCTAGGCAGTAGCCTTATGGCGTGGTCCTTTTCTAAACCATATTCACGAAATATCGTAGAAATGTTCCCGAAACTAATGCCAATTATATAAGATGCGCCACTAAACGTTATGCATGTGTGTTCGAAAGAGCAGCATCGATTGAGCTGACCATACAAGGTACTCGTAGATAGTGACATGCATGTGTCTGTCTCAAAATAAAAAATAAAATAAATCAATACAATTGTTGCTCGCGATTCTTACAATTTTATATCGATTAATAATAATTCGTAAAATAATCGGATCGATCGAGTCAAGTAGAGTCACCGCGAAATTTTTTGAAATGGGTCTCAATGAAACTAGTCTTCCTAACAATCTTGCATTCTAGCAAGATCTTTTATGGTCGCCGGTAATGCGATCGTAGAGTCCACGCTTTTTTCGCGTCCATATATTTTCAAGAGCGCCGCGGCTCTTGTGTAGAGTTCTATTACCGCGAATTTACAGTCAAATTTTTGCGGATCTATGATTTATACAGAGCACGGGAGCTCGTGTTGATTTTTCGTCGCGAAAGTAAAGTCAACCTTTTGCGTATCGGAAATTTGTCCAGAGCACCGGTGCTCTAATTGCTTTTTCATCGCGAAAGTAAAGTAAAATTTTCGATTAGCTTCAATTTTCAGCTGCTTGGTATTCTAGGTCCTAGAAAGGACCTAGCTTGTGGGCCCTAGAGAGGGCCCAGAACAGGGGCCCTAGAGAGGGCCTTCGGCATAGGCCCTAGAGAGGGTCCTAGTCATGGGCCCTAGAGAGGGTCCTAGTCATGGGCCCTAGAGAGGGCCTAGCTCGTGGGCCCTAGAGAGGGTCCTAATCATGGGCCCTAGAGAGGGTCCTAGTCATGGGCCCTAGAGAGGGCCTTCGGCATAGGCCCTAGAGAGGGTCCTAGTCATGGGCCCTAGAGAGGGCCTAGCTCGTGGGCCCTAGAGAGGGCCTAGAATTATGCTAGCTTGGTAGCTAGCTAAGATGTACTTGCATGCATGCCGTAGAATGTAGAATACGAGTACCTTGTATAAGTGGGTCGTAATCTTTGTGCGTGCATTTTGGAAGGAAAAGCATCATACCTAAGGCACGCAATGCATTTGGTAGGATAAGCTTCCTACATAATGCATGCAAAAAGACCTTACCCAACAAAAACACATTCAGAAACTAAGGAATGTGAAATAGATGAAATGTGAAATAGATGAAATGTGCGCGTTTAATAAACAGGAGCGCTAAAAGTTGCTGTTTAAATATAAATTGTCGGTTTGAGTTATAGTGTTTGTGATCGCCCGTAATGCGATCGTAGAGTCAGTGTTTTTGCGCAAGTAAAGCTAGTCGAGAGCACCGGTGCTCTAATAACTTTTTCACCGCGAAAGTAGAGTCATGCACGAGTCCAACTGCAGCTGCAACGTTGAGAGCTAAGCTGGGGCTGAGTTGAAGGGTGCTCGTCTGAGAGCTGCTGGTCAGAGGGATGCTGGTCAGATGGGTGATGATCAGAGGGGAGCTGGTCTCAGGGATGCTGGTCAGAGGGTTACGAGTTTGCAGAGATGCAGTACCGATGATGACAGCGAACGGTGAGTCATTTTATAATTCTTTGAATGGGGGTGCATGTAGTACAGCTACTTAGCTCTTTCGATTCTGGCCGTTCCAACACAAATGCACGACATGCAGAGGCCCTTTTCACATGGTCGGTATTCGTTTGGGGAACTCTTATGCAATATTTCGCGAATATGGTCTAGGGCGTCTAGGCAGTAGCCTTATGGCGTGGTCCTTTTCTAAACCATATTCACGAAATATCATAGAAATGTTCCCGAAAAAAATGCCAATTATATAAGATGCGCCACTAAACGTTATGCATGTGTGTTCGAAAGAGCAGCATCGATAGAGCTGACCATACAAGGTACTCGTAGATAGTGACATGCATGTGTCTGTCTCAAAATAAAAATAATAGATAAACCAATACAATTGTTGCTCGCGATTCTTACAATTTTATATCGATTAATAATAATTCGTAAAATAATCGGATCGATCGAGTCAAGTAGAGTCACCGCGAAATATTTTGAAATGGGTCTCAATGAAACTAGTCTTCCTAGCAATCTTGCATTCCAGCAAGATCTTTTATGGTCGCCGGTAATGCGATCGTAGAGTCCACGCTTTTTTCGCGTCCATATATCTTCAAGAGCGCCGCGGCTCTTGTGTAGAGTTCTATTACCGCGAATTTACAGTCAAATTTTTGCGGATCTATGATTTATACAGAGCACGGAAGCTCGTGTTGATTTTTCGTCGCGAAAGTAAAATCAACCTTTTGCGTATCGGAAATTTGTCCAGAGCACCGGTGCTCTAATTGCTTTTTCATCGCGAAAGTAAAGTAAAATTTTCGATTAGCTTCAATTTTCAGCTGCTTGGTATTTTAGGTCCTAGAAAGGACCTAGCTTGTGGGCCCTAGAGAGGGCCCAGAACAGGGGCCCTAGAGAGGGCCTTCGGCATAGGCCCTAGAGAGGGTCCTAGTCATGGGCCCTAGAGAGGGCCTAGCTCGTGGGCCCTAGAGAGGGTCCTAATCATGGGCCCTAGAGAGGGTCCTAGTCATGGGCCCTAGAGAGGGCCTTCGGCATAGGCCCTAGAGAGGGTCCTAGTCATGGGCCCTAGAGAGGGCCTAGCTCGTGGGCCCTAGAGAGGGCCTAGAATTATGCTAGCTTGGTAGCTAGCTAAGATGTTCTTGCATGCATGCTGTAGAATGTAGAATACGAGTACCTTGTATAAGTGCAGAGAGATCGACGATAATCGTCAGTCTATCTCTCTTTCGATTTCGCTTTCGCGTTCGCGGTTGTCACTAATAGTAGAGTCAAATCATCGTTTCCCTCATTGCAAGCAATGACGGACGCGATGAGTTTATTGAAATGGAGGGTGGATGGGATCGGTGTTTGTTTCGGGATGGGTCACTTTCGTAGGTACCTCCGCGTTGGTGTGCCCGGTTCCTTGGTAACGTTTCTCAAGCATTGCGACTTGCAAAACGATATCAAGCTAAAGCCTACGATCTAGTTTAAGGGTCCAGATCGAGCGAAACTTACATTCAGTGAGTTTGGTTCGGTCTAGACATCTAATCAGAATTTTATTCTCTTTCAGGTAGGTATTTCTTCGATGGTTTTACATGATTTATTCTATTTCATGCATTTCTTCGATGGTTTTGCGTGATTTATTTCATTTCGTCGATTTCTTCGATGATTTTGAACTCATGAACACATGTCTTCCACAAATAATGTTGTTGTTTATATAAATTTTTATGTTAAATAAATTTGTTTGGCGTTAAATAAACCTGAATAGAATAGCAAGGTTAAAAGGCGTATGTGTTCTTGTTTTGTTGCGATCCTTCTTTCTCGGTCGTTGCACGGAATACGTTTATAAAACGATCTTTAAATTGTTACTCTAACAGAATCATTTGTAAATCGCGGGTTTCGACTGACTTCTTGAATTCTAATTCCTACCACACGTAGCGTTACAATCTGTTTCGAGGCTTCATCGGTAACGTTGCATGCGACACAAAAATGGTAAGGTGGTTCTAGGACTCCCCCAAACCGGTGACAGAAAAATGCATTGGTTGATAGGTCTATCCTATACCTCGTCTGTGCTCCCGTAAACGATTCTGTATCGATAAAGTTGAATGCGACCACGGACGAGGTATTCTCGGTTAAATTTATTAAATTTTTTTATTTCACACCTGCACAATCCTTATACATAATTACTTTATAACAAGTATAATTGGAATTATCGACATCAGTACAAGATGTTGAATACATCAACTTCCTTCTCAACATTATTTTATTCTTTTCACATTTCCTTGCATTATTTTAAGGAACTTTTGTTTATTGTATCTTCTTTCCTATTTCTTTAAACGTAATAATAAAATAAACGATTCGAATCTTAATACTCGTTTTCACAACGTCGAAACGATAAGCGATGTGACAGGTAAAAGTGGTGTGCTAGACTGCTTTTAAATACATAGCTTGTCAATTCGATATGTTAGTGGTGATTCTTCATGAGCAAATTTGTTGGTTCGGTTTGTGGTTATCAAAAATTGGGAAAATGGACAGTCTGACTACCGCGTCACGTTCATACCGGCCCTAGAGGTGTTATGCGTCATTCTTACAGTCTTTCCGTAGCAGGGGACCAAATTCTTTCTTTTACCAAAAAGAAGATATAGATTTAGACAAAGCGTAGGTAAGATAGGCCTACATTTTAAGGAAGGTTCTGTGCCACCCAGGGGGACCAAGCCGTCTTTGTTTGGCTGAAGTTTTCCCGTTTAGTTAGCACCGTATTGGTAGGAGGCGCTAGGTACATCACACACACATACCTACGTGTATCAGTGAGCACGACACACAACCTTTCGACGTTGGTGAAATGTTACCATGACGACCGTCGTCATTTAGAAATGTTTGGCGCAGACACGAGGAAGTGTCCTCACTTTCCCTGGTTTACCCTTTCTAAGGCCGTCTGACCATGGATTGTCGCGTCAGTGACGCGTATGCAGCAGATAGAAGGATATACAAAGCAATTGAATATATTTTCTTTTCCTAAGAAAAGAAGAAATATTCAATTTCAATGTTTATCCTTCTATCTGCTGCATACGTGTCGCTGGCGCGACGATCCGTGGACAGGTTTTAAAGTAAACGGTACATTACACGTATACACATACACATACGTCCCGATTCACACCAATTCACACATTCACAGTTTAGTACGCACCTCATTGGTAGGAGGCGCTACAAACTCTGCTTCAACTTTCGTAAGAGGGAAGCTTGGCCCCCCTGGTAGGAACTGCGCCGTACAATTTCATGCTTACCCTTCGTCTTTCCTTCTTTCCTGAATTTCTTTTAATCGAGTGATTGCTTGGCAGTTCCCTAGATTCTACACCTAAACCGAACGGATCGATGGAACTTTGTTTTCATCCATCTCTTTGGTTTAGTAGGCTAAGGGTTTCATGTACAGGGAGATCGATGGAACTTTCATTCCATCTGTTGGTCGATTGTTCCTACCGGACCCCAGAACACGAGTACAGTGTTATTAAGATAGAAGGATAAGTGCGAGTTGGAATATTTCAGCGATACTCGAACTGATGGGTTTTTGACAATTTTTAAAGTCCTCTTTGCTTCAGCATCTTATTGAAATATACCAAGTTACAATTCCTTGGCGAGGTTTTCCACGTTAAAGAAATTTTGCGTCGGTAACTAGATGCTTCAAGTAGGTTTTGATCCGGAAATTCGCCCGAGTTGTTGGCGTGCCACTAACTTTGGTTATATACTCCTGGTACAGGAACAGGATCACATAATCCAAGTTAGTGGCACGCCATCTATCTCTATCCTTGTCGCACAAACTAGTGCTGTCTCGCTCGCACAGCTCCGTCGTGCCACCTCCACCTGCATCCTATGTTTCTATTAGCTCGGGCGAATTTCCGGATCAAAACCTACTTGAAACGCCCACTTACCAATGCTGTCGGTAAATTAGAGAGTTGTTTAATAACACTTTTTAACGTAATGGCTCGCTTAAGGGGGTAGACACGTCACGTGGCCTGGCCAATTTGACAGGTCGGTATTACAGCAAGTTTTTTCTGCAGTGAAATGGTATTACCCATAGATACGCCGCTGCCTGGTGCACGCGAGAGAGCTGTTTGCTATTTCCGTGTTCTATTCTGAATTAGGAAATAAATTCTAAGCTGTTACGTTGTACTTATAAAAGTTTAAACGGAAAGTCGGCTGGTACTGCAAACATAGAACTTCATTGTACATTTTAATTACTTGATATGTGCTTATGCTATGTTAGCAGTAAGGAATTATAAGGGAAAAGGGAAAACAGATGAGGGTATGTTCCCAGAAAATGAAGTTTGTTAGGTTAGACATTTTTTTATTAGCAAAGCACCGAAACAGAACATGAAATACACTTATTACACGTCCTATGCAGAAAGCAGTTATGAACAACAATTATATAAAATTGTGTTGGATGTTGAATTGGTCTAGTGAAAATGCGCAGGCTGGATGCGCGTGATTATTATATGGTTGGCTCCTCAAAGTGACAGAAAGTATAACCTAAGTATATGCTATATGACAACAAATGTTTAGTGGATATTTTGTTCTTTTACGAAACATTTGTGAATTTTTTAGCATCCTTCCAAAACATTATTATTACGCCGCAACAGTATCTTTAGGACATCGGGTATAGCATATAGATTATATTTTCTGTCACATCGACTTGAGAGCACTTGTGAGTCTCAAGTTGAGACGACTTTAAAAACAATTTATTTTTCTCTCGTCTAGCAAATTAGCAATAATTCATACGTGAGATATCATATTGAATTAATTTTAAAATTGCCTCAACTCTATTAAAATATTTTATTATAAATCCATGTCCATGAAATATTGTAGATGTGTTCGTGAAACAGCCAATTATGTGAAGTTGGTCCATTCTTTAATCGTTTAAAAATGCAATCTTCTCGTTTGTAACACATACATTAATAGTTTAACTTAATTAAACAAAAATCTTTCCTTATTTATGCAAATTTTTTTTGTACGGCTTCCTTAAACATAACGGCACAGTAAAGGTGCGTCTCCACCAGTATTCGCGAACTGTTCACGAACAGTATGGGAATTGAATTTCCTATGAATCGTCTGTTCGTGAACAGTTTGCGAACGCTGGTGGAGGCGCCCCTTAATAGGGGAATCTACCCTAGGGCGGTATTCACAGTCGCTACTTATTCTTAAGTCATCTTAAGCATTCGCCATCCTTTACTAGTCTATTAGAGTAATAGAGGATGCCGAATGCTTAAGATGTTCTAGAATAAGTAGCGACCGTCATTCGTCAATACCGCCCCTAGTAGTATTTTCGCCCTCTTGCAGTGAGAGAATGAAACTACAGCTTAATCATAAGTGAATGTTCGTGCACAGGACGAATCTGTCTTTCTGTAGGTACATGTGCGTGGAATAAAGTAGATTTTCTCGAGGAATACAATATTTTTTGTATTCTTTGTACCATTTCTCATTATTTCAATGTCACTTTCAAATTATATTTTTCAAGCGATTCATTGATGCTGCAATAGCCAATGTATTACGTATAATTCTAAACAGGGGTCCGCCATTTTACATGTTAACATTTTTTACACTTGTATACTATGCGTAATATCAATATTATATAGCAGAATCTCTTTGAATACGCATAATAAACATATTTACGTATATATATCGAGTGTGATTGATAATGTGTGTATGTGTGTATAATATTTACATTTCTAGATCGAGTAAAGCATCAAATGCCTTATATTATTTAATTTATAAACACGAATCATACCAATTTTAAAGTTACTTTGAATAAACCTACTTCATATTTCTCTGACTTTATGCGTCGTGGAGAAACTTATTTGTTCCAAACTTTGTCAATAACATAGTGTATTTCTCAAGAGTTAGAATTGGGGAGGATATGAACGAAAGTATACTACAAAGATATTCTAATGGTTTTAATATTTTTAAATGATATAAAAGAAACATATATATATATATATATATATACTTGTCCATTTGAAAATGTAACTTACTTGGAAATAATGAGTAAATGACTTTTCAATAGGTGTTAAGCATCAATAAAAGCGATTCATTTCTTGTAATTTGTGTTCTTAGATAATATAACCTTTCGACGAGTTTTCACGTTTCGAAAGTGTGACGTTTTATGTAAGTAGATTGATATCGAATTCTTATCCCCTCAGACGTAGCAATTAAAAGTTTCAATTTTTGTCAGGTATATTTTTTATGTCAAGCGTGTTATGACTCTGGGAAGATGCAGTCTTTTGTCAATAATTCGCTACGCATCCGAATTATCTAAAAAGCGGTACATTTACGATCGTGGCGCGAAGGTGTATTTATTTCAAGGTGCTTTCTTATCAGTCAGTGAACACCAGCCAGGCAGGTAGCACATTTAAATACAAATCTACAAAATTTCTGTAATAAACTCTTTCGTTTAATAATACGTCGCATCATGTTTATTTTAATGCACATCCCCGAATTGAATAATAAATGGGCATATAAACGCGTCTTAACAATTTAGCGTTAACAATCATTACTTTCTCGTATATTAACAATAAAATGTACGTAAAAGAAGGAATAAAACCACATAAATAATTGCACTACGCACGATCAGCTTTTCTTGGGAAAAATACGTACCAATGTTTAGTTCTGTGGTCCGAAGATATATAAAATATTTCCTCGTTTATCTCGCAAAATGGTGACTCGTTGGTTTCATTTTTATTGCAAATTGTTTGTTGTAATTTCCTGAAGTTATCGTATTAATAAGTATGTACATGGAAAATCGAATGTTTGAACGAGTAACAATTAACTCTTTAGGATAGGTCAGAAGTCCTCAGCTTTGCTGTCATTCTCTGCGAACATGGCTTCAACGAGCGACTCTAAGAGCAAGCAGGAGGGAGAAAAGAATCGGCTGGCTTTAGAAAAGTCGCCTTACCTGCTACAGCACGCCGCCAATCCGGTCGATTGGTATCCATGGGGCGACGAGGCTTTGGCGAAAGCAAAGAAAGAGGATAAAGTGATATTTTTATCTGTTGGATATTCTACGTGTCATTGGTGTCACGTTATGGAGAAGGAGTCCTTTAAGAATAAGGAGATTGCCGAGATTATGAATAAGAATTTTATCAATATAAAAGTGGACAGGGAGGAGAGGCCAGATATCGATAGGATATACATGACCTTCATTCAGGTAATTGTAAGATTTCTCTGCTTTCAAAGTAAACGTGGATTAAGAATTATTATTCTACGTAGGCGATGACCGGTCATGGTGGCTGGCCAATGAGTGTGTTTCTCACTCCCGATTTGAAACCCATAATTGGAGGGACCTACTTCCCTCCAGAAGACACGCTTAGGCAAACGGGATTCAAGACCATTTTACGTAATATCGCTCAAAAGGTATAAATATTACAGTTGGTAAATTATTTAGAATGAACAACTTTATCCTATACATGTTACCGCCGCTCGGCCATAGTTTCCAAGATAATCGCCAAAAACTGCTGCTACTACTACAATGCATTCTGCCGTATATCTACTGTGTCCAGATGGAAAGAAGTCGGTCGAGAAACTCTAGGGTCCGAATATCAGGTCTGAATAGTATATCCCTATTGGCCGGCGCGACAACATCGACGAATACAAAGTAAGCAAACGGGACACGGGCGGCGGGAGCAAATGCGAGCGAAGAACCCCTCTTGCCCCTGTGATATTTCAACCGACTTCTTTCCATCCGGGCACAGTACCTACAGTACGCGTCCATGACAGCGTATGCACCAGCATGGGACAAAACAAATGACGAAGCTGACCTTTGTTTCCGAGATATTTGTGAAAAACTTCTTTTGACTTATTCCGACGCAACGCATTCCACTTTCCAACTTGTCCACAGAAATTTTTCATATCCATAAATCATTGAAATCGGTGAGGACAGAAAACTTCTAAATAATTACCCTACAGTTTATTAACGATTTAGAAAAGTATAAGTACATAACGTTTCATAAATAATTCACATATGGCACTTGCTTTTTAAAAGGTACACACGAGCAATTGATTATTGTACATTTTACTTTTAGAACTCGCATACAATCATAAATTATGTTTTCAATTTTCAGTGGAAACAGCTTAAGACGAAAATGGTAGAATCTAGCGTCATTAATCTCGAAACATTAAAAAATATTTCTGATATTGCACGTACAGCAAAGGTAAGGCTATGAAGGGTTCACTTTTTTTTTATCTTATTTGTTAATAGAGTTATATTTATTATTGCTTAGTGATTTTCTGATGTAGACACTCAATGTACCTTTGGTGGAGTGCAGCACCGTATGTATCGAGCAACTCACAAGCGAATTCGAGCCGACATTTGGTGGATTCGGCTCTGCATATAATATGCAGGCGCCTAAATTTCCGCAGCCGGTGAATTTTAATTTTTTGTTTCATATGTATTCACGTGAGCCAAGCGAGGAGCTTGCTCAACGTTATTTGCATATGTGTGTATATTCTTTAACCAAAATGTCTTACGGTGGTATACATGATCACGTAGGTCAGGTAAGAGTTTCAAGTTATAATAAAACTTGAAATTGATATTGTCCGTGAAGTGTATTTAATATCCCTACGTTTTGCAATTAGGGATTCTCAAGATATGCTACTGATGGTGAATGGCACGTTCCCCACTTCGAAAAGATGTTATACGATCAGGGCCAATTAATGCAATCATATTCAGACGCGTATCTTGCAACCAAGGACGATCTTTTCGCTGAAATCATCGATGATATCGCCACGTATGTGACTAGGGACCTCCGGCACAAGGTATACCTTTTTTCCGCTTTTGAAAAAGTACACTGGTGTCTGCATTCTACGCCTGTCGCACTTATTTCAGGAAGGGGGCTTTTATAGCGCCGAAGATGCAGATTCGTATCCCACGGCTGACGCGAAATCGAAAAAGGAGGGTGCTTTTTATGTGTGGACTGCGACGGAAATTAAGACACTCTTAGATAAAGAGATTTCTGATGGAAAGGAAGTCAAACTTTCCGATATTTTCAGCTATCATTTCAACGTGAAAGAGTCTGGGAACGTAAAGAAGTATCAAGTGCGTTATATATTTATGAATTAACAGTATCATGCATAAAAAAGAGTATACGCGTATGCTTATTAAGCTTCCACTAATCGCAGGATCCTCACGGGGAATTAACGGGAAAGAACGTGTTAATGGTATACGACGAAGTGGGAAAGACTGCTAAACAATTTAATCTTAGTGTTGAGGAAACCAAAAGTTGTTTGAAGGAAGCATGTGCCATCCTGTACAAAGCTAGATCGTCAAGGCCGCGACCGCACTTGGACGATAAAATAATCACGGCGTGGAATGGTTAATTGTTACAAACAGCTCTTTTTCTACTATATGCCGTGCTTTTATAATCGTCCCGTTAATAATGAATTCGCTTCTAGGCCTCATGATAAGTGGCTTAGCGCGCGGTGGCGCAGTGTTGGGTAACAAGCAATACATCGAATACGCGACAGATGCTGCGAAATTTATCGAGCGCTATCTCTTCGATAAGGATAAAGGTGTGCTACTCCGTAGTTGTTACCGTGCCAATGAAGACGCAATTACGCAAACGTAAATACAGAATTATTATTGTTAACGCACTTAGTGTAACACAAATCTTAATATCATATTTTTAGGAGCGTGCCCATACCCGGCTTCTTAGACGATTACGCGTTCACCGTGAAAGGATTACTGGACTTGTACGAAGCTAGTTTAAACGAACGGTGGCTGGAGTTCGCCGAGAAGCTGCACGACATTCAAGACAGGCATTTTTGGGACGAAGCGAATGGTGGATATTTTTCAACGACGGCGGAGGATCCCGCTATAATTCTCAGGCTTAAGGAGGGTACGTTGAAGTCGACTCGTGATAATTTTAGCTCAATGATTAAAATTCTCACGGCTTCGTATCGTGTATGTGGTGGTCGTGATCACGTTGTGCTATGAAATCAAGGAAACCCGCATTCTACAGTAAAGCCGAGCGTGTCCAAATATTTATAGCAGGGTCTGCTCAGTGTTTCATTACGTCCAGCCATTAAGTCTATCAGGCTACGGTAGTTTCGCTTACAGCTTTAATATTCGGCCAAAACTTGAATGAAAGAGAAAGATATGCTATGTATTTTAAGAAGATTTATAATCTTATGTACAGTCCACGATGGAGCAGAACCATCCGGTAACTCAATTGCCGCCGAGAATCTACTGAGGCTGGCAGATTACTTGGGCCGCGGCGAATTCAAGGATAAGGCTGTACGTCTTTTCGGAGCATTCAGGCGCATGCTGATGCAGAAACCTATTGCACTTCCACAACTAGTGTCGGCGCTGGTTCGCTATCACGATGATGTAACGCAGGTGCGTGCGAGCTTGGCGACTGGACTGGGTGTTCTTAGAAGCTATATAAATTTTCGACGCGATTGCACATAAATCTTTATTTGCAGATTTATGTAGTTGGGAAACGGGGTGCTAAGGATACCGAGGATTTGCTCCGCGTTATACACAAACGTTTGATACCCGGGAGAATACTTTTCCTAGCTGATCACGATAACCCGAGCAGTATATTATTCCAAAAGAACGAGCATCTGTGCAAGATGAAGCCTTTGGATGGCCAAGCGACCGCTTATGTGTGCCGACATCGCACGTGCTCTCTACCTGTCGCGGGCCCTGAACAATTGGCAACATTGCTGGATCAACAGCGATGAAAAGACACGCGTAAACCACCTTCTTTTTAGTTCGATTCAAGTACTGTGATGAATTAAGAACACTTAACGCATAGGAAAAAGTAATATATCAATTGGGATATTAAATAGTATATATTCTCTGTAGCACGTTCTACAGGCGGATACGCGCGCAGCGAAATGTAATAAATTGTACTAAACCGTATGTATTATATCCTGCATTGTAATTATGTTTTCGCAACAGCGCGACTGAAATATGCCGTTAGCTTAGGGATGTCGAGAATTATACTTGTTGCGTACAGTTGTAAATATATTTTTTAAAAATAAAGCGAATATTCTCGTTCCTAGTCGATTCAGACGGATAACACCGTATTTCTACTTTCCAGCAGATAATCTTCCCAGGATAATCTTTCTCTCACCGCGTATTGGTTCTTGATCATCGACAGACTTTTGTCGAGAGCGATCTCGTATGGTGCCTACCGCAAAATCTCGTGTCGAATTCCAACCGAAAATAGACGCAGTGTATAAAGCACCAGAGGAAGAGAGAGGATGAAAGAGAAGATGAGAACAGAAAGTACGAGGCAGGAACGAAAATCTCGTGCCGTTCGGGTTTACGAAACCAACGTAAATCAATTTTTCTTGCTAAATTACAGTTAAGTGCCGGGACAGCGTTTTAATTTGGACGCGGGATTAAAGGTTTTTTTTATACGGTTCGAATTTAGCGAAGAGCGTTCCGTGCTATCCACTTTAAGGCTGGGACCTTGGTAGACCGTGCGATGACAATGGTTCATCAGCGGACGTTCCCTTGGCGTTGCAAAAGAATACACAATTTGTAATCGACCGTGTTTTCAGCTGGGTCGTTAGCGGCCGCTATCTTCCGCGATCGGATCAGGCCAGGAATGACGATCCATCCTGACGCGATGCTCGGCGAGCTTGTCACCTTGGAAGGGAAAGAAGAGGGAAGCGCGCGTGGCACTTGATTGGCAATGAAAACGAGAGGCGACAAGATCTCGAGAATGTACAGGCTCGGCTACCTGGCTGCTTGCTCGCCCTCTAGTCTGCTTCTAGTTATCTCTCCCCCTTTTCCTTCGGTTCGAGTGCCTATCTCTGGAGATGTCTCCGAAAGAAGGGGGAGATCTAAAGAGGAGCAGCCGGCGGCGGCGGAGGAGGAGGAGGAGGAGGAGGAGGAGGGCAGGGGAGTAGGAGGAGGATCTCCAGATCTTCTCGAGGGAGGATGCAGGAGGTCGTGTAGCGGACGCGCGAGGGAGGTGTAGACGGAGGGGTCGCGCATGCGTTCAGTTTTGTCGACAAGGATGTTCGACGTTTTTTTCAGTCACCGGTCGACGCTGCACCGGGCACCGTCGACGCGTACGTTCACGGGTAACTGATTATGGACCGCGGTTCCAATAGTATTTCCTCCAGGTAGGCTAATTCGGCGCCGTACGTCGCGCACGGTCGGTTTATGAATTACCAAGGGTGGGAGATACATTTTCAGTGGAGGACAGCTCCGGGCTCGATTTTTTAACGGGGAGCCACGCGACACGCCACGCGCCGCTCACGCGCTTCTCGCCTATCCATCTTGCTGCCACAAGTATTCTCACCTTGGGACACGAGCCCCCGTACGTTATACACGTCCGTTGTACCGTCGCCGCTTCCCGTGCCCCGATGTGCTACGCCGTTAAAGGGAACCGTGCCGCCGTTCGCCCGCGTCCAGCCCAGCGCGCGTGATCCTGGTAGCAGGTGAACTCGAGCCGATCCAACGAGAGGACACCGAAGGTGAGAGAGCTGCAGGTGAGAGACTGGGCAGGCGCGTCGCGGTCCGCGACGGCCACGCACCTGGATTTCACCGCTGTCGTCGGTCTACCGTAAAATGCGGCCAGTGGAGATGCGACAGCTCCTTCGATCTCGCCGCTGTGAGGAAAAGCGCGGCAAATGCTTCAACCGGTAGACCAGGGGAGACGCGCGTTACGTATTGCCCAGTGGTAGCGGAGTGACGGACGCGAAGGGCACGCGGCGGACCGACCGTACTACTGGTCCTCGATGTTGTTCTCACCATCGCGCCTGGCCTGGTCGCTTAGAGCAACGGCGTCCACGTTGTCGCAGCTACTCAGGAAACATTATCTTCCCCGTGACAAATCTTCCAGCAGGCCCTTCTGGAGAGCTCCCGCGCAGAGTGCCGCGTGCGCCCGCCGTTGAAGACTAGTTCCGCGAAGACGCATCCTCCCCAGATCGAGCGGACGTGCCAGATACCCGGGGAAACATGTTGTTGCACTATCCCCAAGGGTATCGATACTGCTCGGCGACGAAGGCTGCCGGGGCAGGGAACGGCGAGCAAGGCTCCGACAGCGACGTGGCCGAACTCAGTGACCTCGAGGACGACGAGGACGAAGACGGGGGCGGCCAGTCGGCGGACAGACGCGTTGCCGAGGACGACGAGGACGACGAGGACGACGATCAGGACGACGACGACGAGGACGACGAGGATGAGTACGAGGAGGAGGACGAGGAGGAGGGCGACGAGCAACCCTACCCTGGCTTCGTGCCGGTTGTTTTGCGATACCTCGACCAGAGTACCCGACCGCGCAACTGGTGTCTGGCGCTCATCACTAATCCATATCCTTTTGGAACGTAATGACAACTCCTCTGTCCATTAGGAACGGTGATATTATAGTCTTTCTCTTGGCCTGTGCTAGACCCAGCCACGCTATACATTTTTCAGATTAATTCGCCGCGTAGAGCAGGACAAGTGAGTTTCTCGTTTAGGAATACACACGTACATCTCGATTCTCGAGTGCGAGCGCTAGATCTCGCGTGCTGGGTAAATTCCTTCGGGTGGAATTCGAATTCGCATTGTCTTTCCTCAAAGTACTTTGATCGCAGGCGTCTGATATCGGGTGTCAACGGAGGGTATCGTCTTCCCTCGCTGTAGGACTCTGCGGGACTTGTTTCGTAAAGGAAATTCATTGCTGGACCTGTGCGGTAATAGCTCTTCTTTTAAATTCCACTTTAGATATTACTGCTACCTGTAATGCTTACCTGACACCTGACATATCGTCACAGGCCAGTTATAAATATCCACTTACATGTGGGATGTTATACGCGCAAGAGTTTACCAGAACACTTTAAAACAGATACCTCGGAGACATCATCTTAGCCCTTTGATGAAACAGGCGAACTCAATGATTTCATTCGTATTCACCTTAATTTCCTTCGTCCCCATTTGATCTCAAGTATCGCCTGTCATCTATCGGAAATTCTGACGTTTCGCAGACTTTCGAGCGTACGCAGCATTCATTAAATCGTACTTCCTGCCACCGAGTGTTTGTCCAAACAAACGCCTATCAATTCGAGCAATCCCCACGAAATATAAATTCATTCCGATCCGCGGTGTCACGCACGGAATGGATCAAATGTTTCCCAATCGACCCCGGACTCCAGCCCTTCCGCGCTGTTTCTTTTAGGAAAGCTCCGTCGCCCCGATAGACCTGTGCGACTGCAGTTTCTCGACGTCTCACGCAGGGCACGTTATATATAAACTGTGCACTATATATACGCGTGCCCGGCCGTACGAAAGAAAGTACGGTGGGAAAGGGCAAGTTCCATGCAGATTCGAAGTCTCGGTCAGGATATCATGGTGGTAGGCGGTACGGTGCGCGAGGTCGGTCTGAAGGCGCTTTAAATAGGTCATTGATTGACCTATCCCCAGGCGAATCCCACTGTGCTTGTACGGATACCGACTACCCACACGAATGACACGTCTGTCTCTACGTATTTCTGCCCCTGCCTCCCTCCTTTTTCCCGCCCCTCCCCTGTTACCTCTGTATACGTGGCCGTTTGTGCGCGAAATTGCGGGGTGTGCAGGACGCACGTGGTCGCCGGGCAAAGTTTAGTCAGCTACCAGCCGAGCAACAAGCGTCGGCAGAAAGATTCCCATTGTGCGCGCGGACAATGGACGGCTGGAACTACTGCGAATGCGGGCCAAGCATTTCGCAATTCTCCGCCGCTTTTATCCCTCTCCCGTTTGGCCGTAGAAATTGAACAAACGCTTCTGTTGTGCCTGTACCTTTCCCTTCGGCGGACACTTATCCACCGGCCGGCAAGAATTTCCTCCAAACCTCCGCTGCCGACGCTGAATGCCATTCGGCTGGCTCACCGAATCCGCTGCCTCCCATTCCGAAGTCTCTCGCTTCGATCCTCCGCGGATGTAGAAAGACGGAAGTCACGGTCCGCGTCCATGGATATTTCACTTCGAAGCCAAGGTTTTTTCACTCTGTCAGGCTCTTGGAATCTGTGGATCTTAAGTGATTCGTGTGTATACGTAATATGTAATTGTAAAAGGGGTGAAAATGACACAGGGATAGTAGTAAATTTCGATAAAGCGTATCACCTATTTTTGCATATACTGAAGGAGATGTTCTGACTGACTCGTCAACGCCCAGCTAAAACTGTTTAACCTAGGAACGTCAAATTTAGAAGGTACATTGTTTTCATGGCGTAGGCACTCACTGAGGAAGGATTTTTCGAAATTCCATTCCCAAGGAGGTGAAAAGAGGTGAAATGTATTTTCACGGATTCCTCAAAATCTCTTAGGCCCGATTAGATATCAACTTGGTTTTTACTTCGAAAGGTTATCCACATAAATACCTAAAAACCAATTTCAGAATTTCGCCCTAACCTCCCCGAAAGGGGTGAAAAGAGTCTCTTCAGCCCAATTTCATATCGATACTTGGTTTTAGCCTAACAACACAAATGCCTATAAATTAATTTCTAAATGTTGCCCTAATCAACCCTTAAAGGGTCAAATCTAGACCTAAGGGTAACAGATCTTTTTGTAATATTTCGTATTAAGTGTACATTGAATTGGGGCGTCTTAATTTTTTAATAGTAGGCGCGAACAAATTTTCGTTGTACAAAGGTTACTTCACAGAAATTACTTAAAAGAACAGATATAAGGTAATTCCTTTTAATTATTCTACCGTAGGGTATTTTGCTAGTGGAAATATAAGAGAACAGAATCTAACCACTGTACCGATTAGGGCTGGGACTATTTGTCGAATTTTTCGGTATTCGAATATTCGAATACTTCAGTTGCTCAATTATTTGGCGAATATAATTCGAATATCCAAGTATTCGAATACTATTCGAATATTCAAGTATTCGAATACTATTCGAATATTCAAGTACTCGAATAGTATGGTGTGAATTATAAATCAAGTTCTTTAGGTTCATTTGTCAGGGTGAAATCTTGTAAGCTAATTTTGACCCACTTCACACCATACTATTCGAATACTGATGTATAGTATTCGAATACTCAAATATTCGAATAATAACATTCGAATACTCAAATATTCGAATAATAACATTCGAATACTCAAATATTCGAATAATAACATTCGAATACTCAAATATTCGAATAATAACATTCGAATACTCAAATATTCGAATAATAACATTCGAATACTCAAATATTCGAAGTTTATTCATAGCATTCGAATACTCAAATATTCGAAGTTTACTCGTAGCATTCGAATACTTGTAAAATATTCGAATATTAAATTATTCGAACAGTCCCAGCCCTAGTACTGATCCGCAGTAATCATTTACGAGCTCAGCCTCCTACGACGCAGCTCGTGTAACGCAGAATTACAAGCTGTACGAATCGCGTGCAGCGGCTGTCCGCTTAATCATCTTGTTGTACTACTCCATTGTCCGACAAATGATCCGTCCGACAGACGTCGGGATGGCTACTGGCTGCCACATACACATGCTCGAAGCCCGTGCCGGCGATCGCGGTCTTTCCATCAAATTTCCGTGCAACCTACGTACGTCGCAACGTCTTCGCTCTCCCGTACGGAATCGTTTGCTATCGATCGGTCGGCGCGCGATATAGGATCGAACAAATTGCAACAACGCGGGGCGGCGGCAGGGGGGAGGGGAAGAATTGGTTTAGTGGAAGCATCGATTAGGTAATTTTCTAGACGGCCCGCGATAGAGTCCGAAGCGGGCGGCCAAGTCAACGGAACAATTTACCGAGGCGCTCGCCTTTTTCATCCCCTCGTCTATCGTTCAATCCGCGACGCCCCTCCTCCTCCCCCCCCCAACCCCGTAGGGGGTGAAAAATAATCGAATGACAGTAGCCATCGACAAGGCAATCTTCGGCGGGCCCGAATGCCGCCGGAAGTGACAGTCGATCGAAACAATTTGCTCGGCCGCTTCGACCGGCTGATTGTCTATTAACCGTCTCGTAAATGAGATTCGGGGCATCGACGAGGAACCAGGGGTGACAGAGGTTACCGATGGATCGTTAGACAGGCGGAAGTAATCGATCACACGTGCCGATGCCGCGCGGCGACGAATGCCGTTCCGACTTCCAGATGCGACGGCTTTTCTTTCCGGCCGTTTCGGCCCCCTTTGTTGCTCTGCATTCACTCCGCGCCTTTTGTTCGATGAATTCGGATGCGCCGACTGGTTTCCGTTTCAGAACTTTCTTTCGATTTCGTCCACAGCGAGGGCATTGTCGGCTTGCACAAATATGGACGCTGAAACGGGCGTCGAAGTCCGCAGGGGTGGTTGAGGGTGTCGCTGAGGAGTCAAGAACTCGGGGATGTTTTGTGCAGTTTTTGGATCGCTGGTGTTTCGGGTAACGAGGTGCTAATTGGGTAACGAGAAAGATATTTAGAGCTTTGCACCCTCGAATATATTATTTTAAACGTTAGTGGTGGTGTTTTTCAAATTGCCGAACCAAAATATTTCTTGCTCTGTAAGTACTTACTAATTTATTTCTATTATTTCTTTTACTTTCTGTGACATTGTTCGAGTCGCGAGGCAGCGTTGGCAATTCAATTTTTATTCCTATAATAAACAAAGGAACGTTTATGCTATCCGTGATCGATATTTGTTGGGGGGGTCTCAGGTTGGTTAGGGTATGCCTGAAAAGCACAACTCCGCTTCTGTAAAGATAGAATCTCTGGTCATCGAAGCCTGGTGTACCCATTCATTTGTTTGGGGTGGTTGTTGGAAGTTTTTGGTGGGTTAGTAGGGCAGAAGGGTGACTACTCGTGAAGAAAATGAATGAAAAGTGCAGGAGGAACTGTGTGCAAGTTGGCCTTTATTTTTTTCGGAAATTGACGTGGAGCAGTTCTTTCGGGTCACGGTTTACTTGTTTGTGTTTATAAATAATGTCAGTTGTTATCGATGGTAAAAATATGTTGCCCGTGCAGTAATGCGGACATCGTTTTGAATAATTTTTGCTTCAGTAACTTTTGATGGAAATTGAATACCTTAGTTGTACAGGGTGGTGCATAACTTAACTTCGAACAGAGGAGAGGGTGATTGTTTATGCAAAAATGAATAGAAAATGAAGGATAATATCGTTTTATGCAAAATCGGTGTTATTAATGCGTGGGGTACGCATGAGACAGACAAGGGAAGTTAGGCAACCCGGAAATTCAGAAAATTGTGCAACTTTGCGTGCCAGTAGAGTAGTTTATGCGTAAGGCAAACCTATTTTTGTGGTATCTCGAGAACGGTGAGAGATATCGGAAAGAAGTTTAAACAAAAGTTGCATCTCTTTTTTATATCTACAGAACTGCGTAAAAATAATTATCAAAAAATCCACTCTTTTCAAGTTACCCCCACCACCAATCTTTAATTCGATAATTACTTTTACACAGTTTTGTAGATACAAAAAAGATATGCAACTTTTGTTGAAACTTCTTTCCAATATCTCTCACCGTTCTCGAGATATTCCACGAAAAAGAAAATTCTGTATCTTTTTCAAGGGATGATTTCACCCCCTAAAACCGCACTATGGCACCAACAAAAAATAGGGTTGCACACGAAGTTTCATAATTTTCTGAATTTCCGGGTTGCCTAACTTCCCGCGTGAGTTCTGTATAGCTACTGTGTCTGTCTATTACACACTGCTTCTACTTGCCAGCTAAAGTTTTGTACTTTTCTACTTATCGATGGTGGTGTAGTTCAAATGATAGTCTGTATCTCCACAGATTCCTCTTTTTACTATATTAAATGTATCTCCACAGATTTTCTCCCCTTTTGTCATGCAAAAAGTTGCTGAAAATATGGCTTCAGTGTCGCAGACAGAATATGCTGTGGGAATTAAAACACTATAAATGAAAAATGCCAATGTAGTTTCAGGTTTTAATTCCTCACATTCTTGCAGAAATATTTCTGTTAGTTGTAAAATGATCCCGACTGCTTCTCGTGGACTCTGTTTTTAATATCAACTCACACATAGACGACAGAGGGTGTAATATTCGGCGATATTGAGATTCAGTCGAATACAATTTTCAGCAGAGTAAGGGAGAAACAATTTGTAAGGTTCGCTCTATTATTTAAACCACAACACTGTCGGACACTAACACAAGTGGACGTGACCCGTGATGGATAGACGCGCTAGCCAAGTTCTCCATCGCATGCATATTGGATGAATCATCAGAATCGATTCACTTGAAACTGAAACCTATCCCGAAAGAATTTTATTCTCCATGACTCATTCCCCTGTTTCTACGTTAAAATTTCGATCGAGTATCTCTGCACTTCCTAGAAGCTTTCGCAGATATCTTCACCTTCTGTTAACAGAATTCCTCCTCAGTGATCTTCTCCGTGTTAAGAAGATACTAAACATTTCACTGTATCATTCTGCAAAGAATCATAGAACTCGGGTGTAGCTGATTCCGGGATTGCGTATTTCAGTCTCGTTTCGGCTGACGCGAAAGAAGGGAGCCTTTCGAATTCTATTAGCGTCAAGTTCTCGATCCTGCACCTACTCTTGTATTACGATAGTGTCGACGGTGGTGAATCTCCGACAACCCAAGGAAATCTCGAGCGACTGTAAGGACAGGCGGAACGAAAGGAAATAGGAGGGAGCAGGTCGATGTAAGGGTGGATTTTCACAGAGATTTAGGTCTCCAGGCTCACCAGCTTCGCCGGATCGATCACCCATATCGTGGGAACAGAGAATTCGAAAGGAGTCTGGCCTCTGATCGACGTCCCTGACACTTTCATGGTTTTCCCCAGCAGCGTATCCCGCCTCCCCCACAATCGACCGCAGAATATTAATTTTCCGCCCCTCCCCCCCCCCCTCCCCTCCACCCTCGGCGCCATCCGTTGGTCCCTTTCGCACCGATTGCAAATTCGCTTATTGGTCAGCAATCTGTATTACCTTGCCCGCTCCATCTTCGCCTTGCCCCGGAATTTCATCAATTAAAATATCTTCGCTTATTGATCCTCGGCGGATCTTTCAATTAAAATAACACGCATGCGTTGGCAGGCGTAGTCGCGAGCTTGCACGGCGGCAGCGTGTTAGTAACGTGGGAATACACAGTTTCTAATTGGAATTATCGTCCTCTATGGGGCACCGTTACCGTCGATCTCTGGCAATGGGAGGGCGAGGAGCAGCTTTAGGAATTGAATTCGCTCGCGTGTGTACAGGCTCGTGCCTCGCACCCTAATCGAGGGCCCTCGGTCCGTATATCCCCACACGCATCTTATCGCGCTGCGTATCGACGGAATCACCCCAGGTAAAGACAGCGCCCTGATTGTTTGCGGGTGCGAGCGATAAAGGTTATCGGCGTTGGCGTTCCCGATAAAACTTCCATAAAACACCCGGCGTGTTTCCTTTTTCGAGTTGATGGCTCGCCGGGCGGCAAAATGTCAGGATTACAGGGGGAAGGGTGGCAGCTCCTCTGCCAGTAACACATTTCACAGTGTCGAGGGTGTGGTTTATAGATAGCCGAACAGAAGGTATCCTCGACGACGGTGGTTTATAATAACGTTAAAGGTGAAAATCCACGATCAGACGAACATATCGTGTCTCGCTTTCTTGCAATGCAATATATAAATAAATAAAGGAATTGCGGGCGATCTCCCACCAGCCAATTTTTTATTTAACTACTGTACAGTGACCATTGCAGTTTTTACCTGGTTCGTCAGAAATAAAAAATTCGACCAAATGTATCGATTTTCGCCACAGACTCACTCTGATTCGTTTTTATCACTTTTCATCTGTAAGATAAAAACTACGAAATTAAAAAAAACACGATTGGGCACTATATAAGTAATCTAAAGCTGGGTTTACATTGGTCCAGTCCAGTGACCCAGTCCAGGACTGGATTGGAACTGGAATAATGTAAACAGTGTATTCCAGTACAGTGCTGTCGTTCCAGCAGGTTTCGACTGGATCGAAAGTCTACTTTTCGGTCCAGTGTTTACTCCCTTCATCGAGAGCATCACATTCCAGCGTTACTGGAATCGTCTAGACGGCTCATAAGACTGGAGACACTGACAATAATGTAGGCATCGACCAATTTCCAGTCAAACCACTCACTGGATCCAGCGACTGGACTAATATAAACCCAGCTTAATATAATAACTAAATTATATTGAATCTTTTATTTCTGATGCACCAGGTCCAATCCGCAGTGGCTACTGTAAAAAAAAAACGGTGTCGGGAGATCGCTCATAATTCCTTTATTTATTTACATATTGAATTGCAAAAAATACTACAAGGACTTTAAAATATGTACTTTCGAATACACAACGATTTCTTTAAAAATATCTTCAAGCTTTCCCCCCCAAAAAATCTCGAAAATACATGTGTTCCCAGACCTCGCAGGTAGGCATGACCCCTTAAGTAGTAAGTGAAATGAAGAAATCCCTTGCTAATTCCTTCTCCGTAATCAGCAAGTCAAAGCAGGCTGCAAGCGACAGGCAAATTTTCGCACAAAAGCCAGACACGACGTTTCAAAGCGAGCAGGGAGGAGTCCAAGGCACGACAAATTTTTAATATTCCATAACTTAATCGAAACGCGCCTTTCCGTAAGTAATGCTAAATTTACTTTGTTAGCGGCAGTCAACAAGAGGTAAATGCGGGCCGTTCCCTCTATAGGATTTACCAGGCTGGAGTTTATGATTGACACTTTAATTAAAACTTTCCCCGGGATCAGTGGGTTTTTGCAATCGAACCGTGCTAACTACGGACCGGTAATATTTTAGCGCTCCCTTTTTCTCTTTGCCCATTGTTCTCAGGAACGAGCGCCCCCCGAATCCGAAAACAAATTGTTCGTGCGCGAACAGATTAACGTTGGTATAAACAGCCGCATAGATCGCGCTGAATAATTGTGCATCGTGACCTAGAAGGGACGAGAGCGGCGCGGCGGTCTCGGTGCTCTCGCACGTTTGCGGGAGCCTGCGTGACCAAGTTTACTTCTCCACCACTCCGCTGTATCAAAATGTACATAATTCATCGTATACCAGCTTAATCGTGAATAAGGCCGGCTGGCATTTAATACTTCTGTAAGACGGGGTATCGAGGGCGCATTAAAGGGACGTCTAAATTTCATCTAACCTGGCGAGAGCAAGGTTCAAAGGCATTAGCACCTTTCAAGAACCCAGGCTTGCATTCAGCACGCTACCACTTCGACAGGCGTGGACGATTTTCCCCCCGAGGCGTGTTTCCGCGTGGATATTTTCTGGATGGGATCGGAAAAACCGTCAGAGAGTCCTTGGCAGTCAGCTTCGGGAACAAGCCAAGCTCGTAGCTCGCTTTGTACAAAAACCTTCCGGCTTGGAGGGGCATTTTTTAGGAGCTCACGCCACTCGGAATGTGCCGCTCGAGGTGCAGGGGTGCGAAGGCACGCGGCCAAGTGAATGCAGCTTTGTGATAGGCGGCGAAGAACACGCTCGGTGGTTCGTAACCTCAGGGGTGTCGCTTACACGTCACTTCAGCGGGTCCGAAATTAGTCGCCATGTCTCTGCGGGGGCGCAGTGCCTTCCAGTGGCCGTCACTCCTCGCGGAAGGCAGAGCAGAAAGCGAGACGGAAAATATCCAGAAAGCCCGGGGCAACTGTTGCGCGTGTTTTTACTCGATCGTCTGGCCGTCGGGGGAGGGCGATCGTCGGGCGAGCGTGCTGCGTGTTACTTTCTGCATTAGCGCGAGCCCGCGAGTCGCGCCAAGATTCGAGGGTTACACGGAGGGAGCCTGGCGGAGGCCGGCCGTTTATTGATCGGACACACTCCGCATGTTTGCGGAAAGCAGATAACGCGGCAGGTTTCTCGCGATTTGTCCGAGGAAACGTCTCGGCCAGTTCTGTTTTCGCCCGACCTCCCCTCGGTGCCCAGTCATAGGGGGACGGGGCCGGGGAGTCGCACCACTTAGCGAGTCGAACAGTTGTCGCCAGTCATCGAGCATCGATACGCGGGGGTGTCTTCGCGTGGCGCAGTAGGGTGGCCGTTATTTATACGTATCGAAATTTTTATTTGTATTTCTTTGCTCTCACCCCCTAGAACGGTGCCATTTGATAAAAAAAAATAGTCCCTGAAAAAGTTTATTGAAATTGGACAACGAGAAAGTGTGCCGACCAGGCCTTAAAGTTTAGAATTCATCAATGGTTCGAATTTGAAGAATTGCTCAAAAATGGTAAGCCCCAGCGAAATTTTGTTCAAATAATATTAAAAGAGCATTCAATTTTCTACAATTACTGTGTATATCATTTTTTCGTGCTTTCAACCGTTTTTTAGATAATAGCATTTGAATGTAGAGAGGTCAGCGCTGTGCGCGTATAGACAATACGTCACGCCGTACAGGTGGGACGCGCGGTGTGCTGATTTCTCTATATTCAAACGCTATTATCTAAGAAATGGTTGGAAGCACGAAAAACTTATATATACAGTAATTGTAGAAAATTTAATGCTCTTTTAATATTATTTGAACAAAATTTTGATAGGGCTTACCAATTTTGAGAAATTCTTCAAATTCAAATCATTGATGAATTCTAAGCTTTAAGTCCCGGTCGGCACCCTTTCCTGTTCTCCGATTGCAATAAAGTTTTGCAGGGGCTATTTTTTTATGAAATGGAACCATATTAGGGGGTGAGAGCAAAATAAATCGCAGGTTGAAAATCAGGGCCACCCTGGTAGCGCACGCCTCGTCGAGCCGCGTTGTAAAATATCAATTGATCGGTATCGCATAGTTTTCTATGTATAAATCGAGTAGCCACTGTCCAAGGGCTAACACTAAGGAGGTTTATGTTCGAATGGCTTAAAAACTGGTCGCGATAAAGATACACTTGCAAATCGAGGTAGAAGCTAGCGTAGGAGGTTTTCATTTAATTCTTACCCTACTTGCTTCCTTTGCGAGTAACTTCAACAGCACCGGTGTTAGAAGTATGGTATGCACTCAGTAATATAGCATGGCGAGTAACTAATTGAGCTAATTCAGGGTTCCAGGATCGCTGAGGGGCGTTATGCTTGAAGTGACTGAAGAAATGGTCACGATAAAATGTATACTTGTATATCGAGGTAGAAGCTGGCGTGGGAGGTTTTCTTTCAAGCCATACTTTACTTGTTGCTGCTTATTAAAAATATGTTATGCATGCAGCGATATAGTATGGCGAGTCAGCTAATCCAAGGTTCAGCGGTTGCTAAAGGGCGCAATGTTTGAGTGGTTTAAGAAGTGGTCACGGCAGGATGGTTCCCTTCAGTAAATAGCGCTTCTTAGGACCCGGAAGGGTTGGTGGAGTGACGAGCCAGCTTCTGGATGAAAAATATCTGTTATAAATTGAGGCAGGTTGCCGAATTATTTAGCTCCGCTCCAGATTTCAGCGGGATTTATTTTCCCGCGCGATAGAACGGATTGCTCTTCCCGTATAACACGTCGGACCTAATTCATTTGATGTATGCCCCTAGAAATGGGAGACGGGAAGCTGCTGTTCTAACAATAGCGCGGGCTATTGAGAATTTATGTTTGGAAAGCAATTGCTTTCTCGTCAGTGTCAGGTCTGGCCTTGATTTTTACTATTGGCGGCCGTGGAAAATGATTCCGTCGCCGGAACTACTGTGCCGGTCTTCGAGCGACTTGAACCACCATCTTCAGCAAAACTGCGCCACGGCTGCGTGTAAGAACCGTATTTTTCTGTATAAGTTAAGAAAATGGGAGCGTAGTCGCCTGTGGGGGGTGGAAACAAATATTATCCCTGGCTACTGATGGGTCGGGGAGTAAAATTTCTTAACGCATGGGGTCGGTGTTAATTTCTCAATGAAATTTAAACAGCGGAGGATTGAATTTTGATAATAGAAATGGACGCGCGTATGGGGAAGGCCGTCCACCCTGCGGGTCTACACGTAACAATGTCAGTGGCCTGTTAAAGTATCGCGTGAACAACGTTGCGTGCAATGTCGCCGTCGGGCACAATGTTATTTATACCTGTCACCCGCGATTCGAACTTTCCTTACGACTGCATTACGAGAAAAGTTGCCACTTTTTTATGCCATTTTCTCAAATGATAAATCTTCCGATAAACATGTCCCGTGATGTTGGTCACGCAGCTTGCACGAACCGAGCCTCGTGCTTCGAAAACTTATACCAAGTGCACTTTAATATCTCGAACTCCTGACGATCCTTCGAAACGTCACAAACACGTTATCTTAATATATAAAGCAGAAAGTGTTTGTGCGTTTGTCTGTCGCCTAAGAACTTTCGAACGGTAAGCTCTGGGGTCGCGAAATATATCCCAGCTCATTATGCCTAGCTAATCCAGATGAATGTGACTATTTTCACAATAAAATTTTTTTTTATAAAATCAGAATCTCAATTTCGGGCGAAGCCGAGTAGCAAAGCTATTACCATATAATCGTAAAAGAATATAATATATATAGTGTTTGTATGGATTTAGCTTTCGCTGATACCACAGTATTAATCGAAAAAGAATATTAAAATTTTCGTCGAATACATTCGCGCCTCTAAATACAATAATTATTAATCAACTATTATCGTGCATCGTCGGGCACGTACGATGCTATAAGTATCCCAGAATGTTTCAAAATTCACCCAGTAATAAATTCTTCCCCGGCACCTTTCGCCCCCGATAGTTAGTATTTTTCGATGTCTCGCGCTGCATGGAATTCGATCGGCGACGACTAAGAATGTCAAGCGCGATGTTACAACGAGGGCAAGTGTCTTGTATCACTGAAACGCCGTAACTCGCGTGACGGCTATCGTTGCCCAACGTTTTCGTGGAGCGAACGGCGAAGAACTGCCCTTGGTACGATTGCAGGTCAAATATCATCGTTCCAGCGTTTATCTAGCATCGAAGGGAGCCCAAGTCACGCACCGAGGAGGATAGTGTTTAGGTGGTAGTTACTTGGCAACCGTGATCGATCTGCAAGATTACGGTTATGTCTTGTCTCATCGATCGATCGTTTTGTGACGACGGTGGCGAAATGTCATAATACCGGGCTAAATTGGTGCGACGGGGTGGCGATAATGGTTTCGATTGGTCTCAAGCGTGCAGGGTGTCTAGTGGATTGGGTCAGTGTAAGTACATCAAGTGGTGGCGGCGGAGAAATTGCTCGGCGGGTATAAAAATAAAAGGGACAATCGGTCGGTCAATTTGCTGCGTCAATTGGATATAAAACCGGAGGTAGCACGGAACAGTATCGTCTCGGGGTTTATTCAGCGACAAATTGCTGAAATTCAATTTTATGAGATTGATAGCCCTCTGATATTTTTCCGGTATTTTGGAAGCTGCATTTTCAATTAATTGTCGCGACACTACGTATACAGTGTTGCGTGTTTCAATTAACAGCAGTTCCCGACCCGCTGCCTGTTTAAATACGATTTTTTGTGCGGATTAAGTGTAATTGGGTTGGAAAGAGGATATTGCATTTTTTAATTCAAATTTACTTGCAACTTTTTTAATGAAATTTTCTGGTTTTACTTGCGGATAATGTCGCAGTCGGTACGGGGAGGTTTGTAGAGGTTTATTAGGACATGACCTTGACATCATTTATAGGAATGCTCGAATAATTAAGCAGGCATGTGGTATACGAAAGTCTTTATATTCACATATCATTGTTCCACATCGTTGTATTTAACTATTAAACAGCATATTAAACAGTTTAGCAAAATTAAAAAATGACGCCCTCGGGAATGTACGAATTTATGATTATGATCATAAATTATCGAAATCTTCTTCGCGTTGGTTAATAGAAGTTTATACAAAATGAAATACCAGAATTCATTAAAAAAAAGCCAAGTTACTACTGGAATTTAAAAACAATACAGAACTGATAATAAAGTTCGACTAAAACCTTCCACTAACTAAACTAACCAATTTAAATTTCAAATTAATGAACGAAATGCAGCAAAACATATTTCTGCTGAAACAATTTTTTACGAGGTCAAATGTGAAAGAATTATTTAACACGTTCTGTTTGCAGATACATATTCGTATTGCGTGTTAACATGGAGTATTTGAACGTAACAGGAATTGCATAACAATTGGGTTAATTCCGCAAAGGATTCAGCTGGTTATTTGAAATTTTCTGCTGCAGTTGTTAATAATATATTCTCACGTGTACAATATTTATAATATCTAGGTCCTGCTGTCAGATTATTTTCCTTAACACAGTATCACGTGGTTCGAAAGAGTGAGCATGATGGTCATTCTTTTGAATTGCATCACACTGGGGATGTATCAGCCATGCGTGGATGACCAATGCGTGACGAATCGCTGTAAAATATTACAAGTACGTAGGTATACGTGTGTCTGTAAAATAAGAAACAGAATTATGATGATTTGAAATATAGAGAATATTAGACTGTGTTTGCTTCTGAAGAATATGCACAGTGACTCACGAATCTATTCACGAACAACTACATATCATGCCTGTGCTTTTATTTTTCTCGGAATAAGAGGAGCTAGATATTAATTACATATTGCCAGAATTAAGACTGGCTGAAGCGATGGAAGAAAAGCAGCACGGCGGTTGCATGATTAATTGTTATTCGTTCGAATTTACATGAACAAACCCGTGAGTCACTGTGTTTCCATCAGTTCCGACTTCGGACTTCGTTTCAGCTAAGTAAAGAACTTGCGATTACAATTCCGCGCGCCACGATTCAGAGCTTGCCGAGCTTTCAGCTGCAGCGTACATGAAGTTGCAATTCAGTTAAGAAACTTTAATTAATGATCAAACTTCAGTTTCAAGCCGTAAAAAAGTCGCGCGAAATTCGCGGAATTATTCACCCCCTTTCCCCGTGTCTGATACACAGTGGAACCTCCATTGTTCCTATTGATAAGGAAATATAACGGTTTGGATAAGAGAATTTTCGCGCAGAAGGACAGCCAGTTTCTTGGCGTTCATTATTTTATATTGTAAGTAAAATAACGTAGATATAAATATTAGAAGTGGGAAAATAAATTCGTAGATTCTCTTAAAAATTTAGCATCCAAATCAACTCTGTTTCTTTGAATAAATAATGGTAGATTATTAACTTCACCATTCTCCTACCACAGTCAAACTTTCTTTAGTGATTCAGGATTTTTAACGACCAAAACAATAGCTTTTTAACCGAAACTTTTTTTTTAAGTAGTTCATAATACTATGTAAAGATAGTAAAAAAACGGGAAATCTTCATCAAGCCGTTGACTTGTAAAAAAATCCACAAAATGTACACATTTTCCGAGGGTTCAAACGGGTATACCCCCTCAAGTGAATTATATAAATCTTTAACCCTACAGTGCACGCGTAGGGCATGACAGGCCCAAGTGAACAGTTCTCATGATACTAAAAAAGATTCAGATGACGATGACTCGTAGTGTTAAAGAGATATTTGTTCAGTATTTCATTTTCTTATTAAATATTTTTCTTAATAAAAATTTAGTGGAATAGATTTTTTTTTCTCAAAATATCCATGCATTTCTAGATTTGGAGATATGGGCCTGTGAGGCCCAACTTGTGCAATGGTGTAATTTTAATTAACATGCGCACTGTAGGGTTAGAAGAAAAATGGTAAAATATACTACGTTGGAAAGGTAGGGGCAGGGGGTTGGAATGTAAAATTTTACGAATTCTTATACTGGGTCAGGGAGGGTGTAAGAAATCGCCAAAATTACCCTTACGTAATTTAAGGGCGGCCCTTCGACCCGTGGAACATTCGAGTAATAAAGGGTTCGGATAACAAGAATTTTGACAGCGGAGCTCCCACTGTAACAACTCCGTTGTAAAACGCAATGATTGCGGAATCACGAAAGCAAAGGAAAAGTAAAAATATAAATGGACAGAATATCCACGCGACTACCCAAGGGGGAATTAGAACGAAAAGAAATCGTGGCTCGGGGGGGTCGATTAATTGTGGCCATTTGTCTTGCTTTTCGACTTCGCACGTGGTGTTGAAAATGGAGGCAAACAGGAGGAAGCACCACCCGGTGTCGATGAGTAATGGAACTCGAGTCGCGTCGAGAGTCCTTGATCAATCGCACCCGACCGGGTTAAGCGTCCTTCGCCCTAATCAGCATACACATGTTGCTCCTGTTCCCAGATGTTCGATGACATCATCTTCGCCTTTTTCGCCCTGGAGATGACGATCAAAATGGTCGCGATGGGGATATACGGCAAAGGAACCTACCTCGCTGACTCCTGGAACAGGCTGGACTTCTTTATAGTGGCGGCTGGGTGAGTGTCCCTTCAGCTCCTTCGCGACGGCAACCATCTTTACTCTTGTCCCTAAACACAGCAGCTAACTCAGCCGCGCTCGTTGAACCCCCAAGCGTTAAAAGTGCCAACTTTAAGTTCCCTTTTCCACTATTCATTTACGCAGACTATAGCCACCGCAACTAGGGTCTCTGTGTCGTTTAATATTGAAAACGTTAACTTTCAGTTGCCATTTTACCGACTACTCTCAAACACATCCCGCGGTATAGCTGTGATCGTGAGATTGGTTTAATATAAACAGTATTGACTCCCAATTCCAATTTTAATTTATTAATCAACTTCGTACGCTAATTTTGAATTACCCTCTTCAACGCCCATCCCCAGGTACTATGACTATAATGGCCGACCTACTTAACACCCAAAATATTAACCTCAAGTTCCCTTTAAAAACTGATAATATTCATACATAGGTAGGTAAACACAGAAACGATATTCCTGGCATGTGCGCCACGATAGTTTTGGTCCTTCCAAGAAGTTACTTTTTACGGGGAGGGGCACACGTGACGATGGTTATGACGCATCCTGAGCGTGTTAAGTGTCCCTTTCTTCGCTGCTTGTTAGACGTGGGTTTTACTTTAGACAGCGCCGAAAGAGCACGTTTTCAACTTTCACCGTTTTCGGCGAGTTCTCGCGTCGCGCTATACCTCGCAGAGATATAGTGGCTAGCCTGGGACCGACTGAGCTGAAGTGTAAGCGATATCCCTAAGGGTACAAACCGCCAAATGTGTTCCTCGTCACCTATTTCCGGGCTGCACGGTCAGACACTTACACACCCCAGAGCCTTAGACTACTAATATCGAAAAAGTATGCAGGCTAATATATCCCTAGCTTCTTAATTTATCAATGAAACACTCAAGGGATCCTACTTCGCCCCTTGTTGCTTTTATAGCGCCACTATACCTCTGCAAGACACTAAACACTTGTCACGCTTGTTGCACTTGTTGCAAGTTTCATGGCAGAGAAAATAGAATGAAACTTTACATAGTTGATTAAATTATTGCTTGCCTTTACGAAATTGCTCTGTTTTCACAGTGCACGCGCAATTTCGCCACGTCGGTCTATAAATAAGGCTGCTACTACTATTTATGCGATAGAATTATTCAGATCCTGATACATTAAAATTTCATTTTATAGAACAAGAGTTTTAGTTATTTATTGACGAGTGTTCTGTTGTCGAAAAATCAAACGGGTGCATCTCAGGAAAAGCTGCATTACAGCTGTCAAAGTAGCGAAGTAATAATAATGAAACTGCAGTTGGAGAGCCACTTTGACAACAAAATATAATGAAACGATTGCTACGAGCTAGGGAATATCCAAGTTGGGTCACAGACATGTGGAAAGCTCTGTGTTTTCTATTTTATCAAACGCACCTATAGCAACTAGCCAGATACTTTTGAGCGGCAGTGTACCTGCACAGTCGTTGTTATTCACCTGTGGTGGTGTAATTGGTAAATCCCTGTCTCTCTGCGCAGGGAATAGCAACTAGCTGCTGCTATGGGGACGTTAATTCGCTGAAATCAGGCCGAAACGTTCCGAGGGTGCACCCGCCGTGAAACAAATGGCGGTGGCTGGTTCTCGGGCAATTTTCATCTTCGTACAGAGCCGATAAAGTCGTACCATGGTTGAGTTTAATTCCGTCGATGCAGTAACAGCACCGGCGAGATATGATTTCCCAGAAGTTTCGTAAATTCAACCATGCCTCGCGGATGAAATTAATTGCGCGTACCGCCGCGAAAGTATTTAGGAAGCCGCGCAGTTAAGAGGGTATAATGCGCATATGTTCAATTTCGAGTGGGCATGAACGAAAATTATGTTCGCCTGCGCGTCACGTTAATAATGTTAATATAGAACACAGAGGTAAGGAAGCCGGGCGCAGTTATTTTTATACCAATCGAGGATAAACTCTTTGCACAATGGGGAGGCTGTGCTCGGTAGAAAATTTAAGGCATTGTACGCTCTAGCTGGAAAGCATCGGGAAAGAAATACTGCAATGCTTCGACAGATTCCTCTGTACGTGAAACGTTAATAATTCAGGTATTTGTGCCCCGCGTTTGCGAATAAACGGAGGGGGGGTTAATAACGAGTAGCGATATCTTTTTATCGGTTCTACGACTATTTTTTATTTTAGAAACTTTAGCATGCTGAAATCAATATTTGCTAGCTTAGTAGTTCATTTAGTCGAGTAATTATAAAGCGTTAATTAAATGAGCGAGGTGCTCAGTTTACAGTTCAGAATGTTCAAGCGATAGGTTTTAGACGAATATAAAATATACTGTGAATAATATAAATTACTTCGTGAATTCGAAGTGAGGTTTTTGAAAACGACTAGTCAGGGACTTGGTCCTGAATAGGATTTTGTCATAGAGAAAGTTTGTTCCTTCGTTGCAGCGTGATAGTGATTAGTTGTTCTGCGTAATGTGAATTAAGCAACTGCTGAATAACTACGTGAGAAAATAATGGGGATTCATTCGGAAACAGTATCTCGGGCTGTAAACAAGAGACAGCCGAGGATAAACTTGAAATAGGAATTTTAAATCTATCGTTGGAAATATTCAGAAAGATGGAAAGCAGGAAATTATCCTCGTTCGCAGACAAACACATTATGCAACGAATAACATGCACTCCTTTCTGGGAGGTCAGCGAATTTAATTCTGTTTACGAACCAAGTATCTCTGGCCTGGATCTTGGCTATCAAGTCGGCGTGATGTACACTGATTCCAGAAAAGCCTTTGATTCTGTCCATTACAACGTAGTTGCGTCTAAGCTGCATTGTGTCATACTTCAAGTGCCATCGCAGCCTGTTAGCATAGTTATTTGGTGGCTCGAATACAGATCATCAGGATCAATAATTATTCCTTTAAGCACGCCGTGCTTCCACGGACTCTCCACTGAGAATACACTCGTTACAATTCACCCCATATAGGACTACACCTAAGATATACTTTCTCTTCTTTTTTTGTAGGGTTTTATTTTAAGGTGGTCGCATCAACAGTGGAGTCCTCAGCGACCACCCACCTTCGAGCAATGATTACATACTAGGAATTAGGTTGTAGAATTATGTAATGCTCAGTTACAAGAGGTCGATTAAATTGATAGCTTCGAAGAATTGTATTACATTCTGAATACTTTTAGGTTTCTTCAAGTTTCACTGCAAGTTTCTCTCAACATTGAATCGGTTCCTTTCCTGGGGGAACTTAGGGCAGGCCGGCAGAACGTGCTCTATGCTTAAAAGAGTTTTACAAGGTTCACAGTCAGGAGGGGGTTGTTTAGTTATTAAATATTCATCGGTTAATCGCGAATGGCCGGTACGAATGCGGGTAAGAGCGACTTGATTTTTCCTGGATAGCTCTGGGGGTATTTGGTTTCTCTTGAACATTTGTTCTGAATTTGTTGTAACTTTGTTTGAGAGTTGTTGAGCCACTCGTAGTTCCAGGGACTATTAATGGCTTCTTTAATAGCTGCTTTTGAATCTGGAAGGTTAAGATATACTTGCTTCCACAAAGTCTTCGCTGTTTATAAATATTGCTCGCTGATCTTTCAATTCATAAGTGAATTAATCGCCCCACCCATAAAATGCCCCAACGGCGCGATTCAATTAGTATAATTCGTGCGATTTAATTTTAATTTAGATAAATTTCTATGGTAACAGACGTTTTAAAGCTTTCTTTTATACATACGGAATATTACCTACATAATCTTCTCGAATTGCTGGTCGTAGCCCGGGAAAGTTTTGTTAGAACCAGCATTAAAATTCGCAGAATATTTAGCTTTGTTATGCCAGTTACAATTAGGGCATGGTTACAGGGCCCTAATGCAACCTGTCTGTTACACTTTTCACCCTCGCACCCCCGCCTCGAATATGCAGGAGCAACTGGGTTCCCCTATATGCTCCAAATATAAACTGAAATTAGAGAAAGTACAGCGAGTCTGTACGCCGCGCAGCTTTTAAGGCAGGGTGCACCATGTCCCGAGCTGATTCTAATTGCGACCTCATTATGTAACTTCTTAACGTAAACACTCTAGAAATGGGCAGGATTAGTGGCGACCTATCCTTTCGATCTCAAGACAAAGAGTGAATTGAAATTGGTCCCGTGTTCTTGAAAGGATTCCTTTCAACGTGCGTGACACGAACATGAATTATATAATACGAATTAATAATACATGGTAATGAAATTAATAAATGCATATAAATGCTGGAGATAATTATTTCAACGTTCTCATTCAAACTGTAGAAGTAAATCCTGGAAAATCAGATACAGGAATCTTTACTTTTTTTCTATATTATTTACACTTATTTTAGAAAAAGCGCAATAAAAAATATGACGTAAATTATTGGGCGCGTGAGTTATTTCATCGCCACGCGACTTGTAACAATAATCTTTTCTGTAACAAATCAGTGCATCGGAGGCTCGTGTAAATCCCCAGGAACAAAAGCTTCAGAGATTGACGGAACTCATTGAGAGCGACTGAAAAAGATTTTCAATGTTTCCTCTGATCTACGGTAATGGTTTAATCCACAGTAATCGGTCCGTATAAATAACTCACTTGCAAACCGAGAGATTGAATACCGCTGAAACTAATCGCCTCCAGGCACACCCCTACTATTAAGTCTCTTTTCATTCCTTTCAATCAGTTCTGCGAACCCCCGCGGTCTACACCCACTGCTTTACTAATTACAAAAACCACGCGTCAAGCCGAAACGCAGAAACTCTTTGTAACACAAGAAATTGGAAAGCCTTTTGCCATCTCGGAAATTCAGGTTCCGTTTTCGGGATACGAGTAATTAAAACGTCGGGGCCCGACTTTCGGCGGACGTTCATTTAAATGCCAAGCTGGTAAACGCGCAGTGGTGTGGACGCACATATTTCTCAGATCTGCAATGCAGCTTTACGCACGTTGAAAATATGGGATTCAATTTTTTTTTTGTACGACCTTCTGCTACCGAGAAACACAATTTTCAAAATCGAGGTACGCGCTCGATTTTTCATTTAAACATTTATTTTACACTTTCATTCGTTTCTGCGTAAAAAAATGAGGCTGTACTTGATTCTCCCTTTTTTTTTGTCTCAAATGTAAAGGGATTAAAGGAATTTTAATTTTTTATGTTACAGTGCAACTTCGACTTTAATAAAATGTATTCAGACGGTTACCGCGTACGTGGGCCGCGTGTTTTTCGTTTGCAAGCGTGTATATATGTACGCCATCGCGTGCACGGCTGGCTGAGATTTAAATAGCGCGCGCCGGAAGTTGGTGCCCGAAACGTTAATTGCTCACATCTCGAAAACTATCTGAGATTAAAAAATCGCGAAGGACTTTTCCATTCCTGGGATTACCGGAAGCTTTTTTTCTTTCGTGCAAAAGATTTCGGGGCACCTTGCGCATGAAATGGAAAAGTAAAGAGGAATAAAAGAGTCTGTTGTTCAGATATTTATTATACAATTTTACAGAGGCCTTTAAAGAGAATAGGAGCGCAGGAGTTTTAAAAATTTGAAAAGCTCGAGTACACGTATTTTCTAATTAGAGGATGTTGTAACAGAATTCTCGTGCTCGCAAAATCATACAGAAGTGCAAATTGCAATGAAAAATGACGGCACGTCTGCTAGTTATTGTTTGAATAATTAGAAACTTGGGAATTGGTCGGATTTCTATATACAGTGAGTCTCGAAAGTATTCGGACACCCTTTAAAACAGAATAACTTGTGTAAAATTGGTCCGAAAGACTTGATTTTTTTTTGAGAAGCTAGGATTAGCTTACTAAGTAAGTGACGTGTTTCGTCGTTATGAAAAAAAATGCAATTGGTCGGACTAGCGAAGAGAATAAGGTGAATGTCCCAATTTCTGCTCATGTCCCCATTTCTGCTCATTTCGTATTTTTCTTATTATTATATGCGTTAACGTTTGTACTATAGTTGCAACAAAATAATTCTAAACTATTTGAACATTTACGCGAGCAGAAATACGGACATTTAGAGCATTATATATTTAACTACAAATTACTAATAGTTAAACATCTTGAAATATCTTTCTTAAATAGTTTTTGAATTGCTTAATTTATTATTAAAGAATTAATCAATTCCTCTGCAAATTTTCATCACAAACAAATTTTGTATACCTTCTTAATGACGAGTTACCTCTTAAATGAACATAAATTGGGACGTTCACCTTAGCGAAGGTCGCTTTTTCAACTTTTTTATCCGAGCCTGTGACGAAAATTTAAAAATCCCGTTTGTAGATTTAAGTAAGTTCTATACGTGCTGAAAATCTAATCGAAATCGGTTAACGTAGCTGTGAGCTACAAACAGTTAAAAGTGGAGAGAACCACACATTTCGTCCTGACGATTGCAATTTTTTTTCAAAACGACGAAACACGTCACCTATCAGTAAACTAATCCCTCTGGCTTCTCAAAAAAATTCAAGTCGTTCGGGCCAGTTTTACACAAGTTATTCTGTTTAAAAGGGTGCCCGAATACTTTTACGGTTCACTGTAAGTAAATACTCGTCTGTATCACACGTAGACAAGTGATAATAATTAATTCCCGCGAGCGTATCGTAAAGAGGCATCAGAGTGCAAAAGTGGGAGAAATATTGCTTGACTTTATTGCAGTGCTCTGGAATACTGTCTGAACGTGGAAAACATGAATTTATCGGCGATACGGACAATAAGAGTCCTGAGACCTTTACGCGCCATCAACAGGATTCCAAGTGAGTATGAAAAGAATTTTACAGTTTCATACACTGCCGAGTTGTGTTTTTTTTAGTCGTACGGTAAACTCCCAGCGATTTCACGATATGCATGCACCGTACAAATTTTTACATACCGGGACACTCGTGCGCGGATAAGAAGAATGCCCGAAGCTTGAAGCGGGAATAAAACCAAAGGCACAATTCTATCACCACGTTCCGCAGAGCTATTTACATAATATTTCAATCATCCTCCCAATTCGAAACGTTCGTTCCTCGCCACGGGTCGTAGAAAAGAGGAGCCAGCGTCTAGCATAATATTACGAATCGCGCGGTTTTATGCCCCCTGCGGTGCTTCGGTATCGATGGGACAGTAACGCTCGCGGAAATCGTGGGAATCGATACGCGCGAATGAATGGGCTTGTGGCGTCTTATTTTCGCCGCGGCCAAGATGAATAAGTAACCAAGAGACTCGCTTAGAGCCCTCGGCGTATGCGCCGGTATTAACCCCGCGAGCTATGCTATCATTCACTTTTCTCGGGGGTGTCCCGTATTTTTATTCGAGCGTCCCTTCCGGTTACGGCATCGGCGTGACATTATTCTCTCCCCCTTTCTGCGGGCGTAAATAGAAAGGTCCTCTATTTACCCGCGCAACCTCCGCGGAACAACGGCACTGCGGCAGGCTGCGTAAACGTAAGATCTTCAAGTGGGTGGCTTGAACATTTGCGGTGCTTGGGTTCCAACAGGCATGAGGATACTGGTGATGCTGCTGCTCGACACTCTGCCCATGCTGGGCAACGTGCTTCTGCTGTGCTTCTTCGTCTTCTTCATATTCGGCATCGTCGGCGTCCAGCTGTGGGAGGGCATCCTGCGCCAGCGGTGCTTCCTGAAGGCTCTACCCAACGTGAAATACCCCGAGTAAGTCGGCAGCGATGCAAATGGCATCCATTATCGTCTCTACGTTCCGTTCTCTTTTCTTCGTGTCGCTCCTTCCCGCTCTTTACGTAACAACGTTTCTACGCCAGCGCGTCCACCCTGTCCGTTTTATTATTACGCTTAACTTGCATCGATTCTGCATTCTCCTCTTTCTCACCCGGCTTCTTGCTCGCTGCGCGCAATCACCGGCTCGACGTTAACGCGTGCACGGTACACCGCGTCGAGATAAACCCTGGCCGTACTCTATTTCAAGAAGATGCTGCAATACACGGCCACGCGACTGGATAAGTATTAACTCAGCCACTGGACGCGCGCGCGTCGGCCTCAGCATCGCCGAAAGGAGCGCCTTCCGCCGAGACGATCCTTTCGCGCTCCGCGAGTCCCCGCGGACGCCTCGATGGGAATTATTCGGGTCGCGTAACTGGAAACTGTACTTGCTCTGCTGCGGAATTCTAAGTACCACGAGAACGAACCGCTGGCTTTTTCGGGACACTAAATGAAGGACTAACTTTTCCTTTGGCTCGAGCTTAATTCCCTACCGTGCTGGTGGGCTCGATGGCAGAGTTAAGACGGCTGACACGCGAATGCTTGTTAATAAAGGATCTTAAATTGGATACGATTAATCGAACAGGTCACAGTTCCCTTTCCGCGGTGCGTATCACTCGAATAAAACGAAAATATAGTTTCCACTCGATATCCTCGAATTACCCGCGCGCACAGTGTTCCAGCGCTAAGGGCTGACGTCCCTTATTTTTCCCAATCACGACGAGGTGCCGGAGTATTTTTGACTACAGTTTAAATAGCCAGTGCGTATTTTTAACACTTACCTGAATGTCCCGGCAATTAAAGCTTCCTTTGCTCCGTTCTTCCCTCTGGCCCGTTCTATTTTCAACGATGGCGTTAGGGTGCAGGAAGATCGGCGAGAATTTCGATTTCATTCCGAAACGGTTGTTCATCGACGCGTCGAGGTCGTCGAGCCATTTTCTCGTCCGTTGCATACTCCTCGGCGCTAGCTTATTCTTAGTGCTGAAACACACGATCATTTCGCCGGAAAAATATGAAACGCGAAGCGTGGAGCCCGCTCGGTCGGCAGGCGCGTGGGTACGTGATTGTCTACTTAAAGAACGTTTACATACGGTTCGTTCACGCAGTATGTTGAAATGCATGGCGAAGTAGCTCGAGCTGCCGCAAAGTATCGCTTAAAATAAATTTGATTTTGTTGTGAATCCTTCCACTCGCCTCTCCCCCGTCTATGCTCCTCCCCCCTGCGCCTGTTTCCTTTCTTCTCTTAACACTTTGACTGGCGTGTCGGCGTGGTATCACGCCGCGGGATTTGCGTCCTGTGCGCGGCTCTCGCGTTCATATTTCCAGGGAAGCATCGAGAGCACACACCGCCCGAGTATCCTCGAATCCTTGAAAGGCCTGGCTTCAAGAGGCATATTCCAGAATCTCCCGCCACTCAAAGTGTTAATCCTCCGTTCGCAGATACCTCCCTCCACCTCATCAGCCACACATGCCGCGTGCTGCGAAGCTACGATCCAAAGAACCTTCAGGGATTATCGTTCGTTGTGTCTCACTAGGGTGGCCCTTCAACCTGCGATTTCTTTTGCTCTCGCCCCGTAATATGGTTCCATTTTATGAAACAAATAGTCCCTGAAAACAATTATTGCAATCGGACAACAGGAAAGGGTGCCGACCAGGCCTTAAAGTTTAGGATTCATCAATGGTTTGAATTTGAAGAATTTCTCAATAATGGTAAGCCCTATGAAAATTTTGTTCAAATGATATTAAAAGAACATTCAATTTTCTACAATTACTGTACACATCATTTTTTTCGTGCTTCCAACCATTTCTTAGATAAAAGCGTTTGAATATAGAGAAGTCAGCGCACCGCGCGTCCCACCTGTACGGCGTGACGTATTGTCTATACGCGCGTGGCGCGGACCACCCTATATTCAAACGCTATTATCTAAAAAACGGTTGAAAGCACGAAAAAATTATATACACAGTAATTGTAGAAAATTGAATGCTCTTTTAATATTATTTGAACAAAATTTCGATGGGGCTTACCATTTTTGAGCAATTCTTCAAATTCAAACCATTGATGAATTCTAAACTTTAAGGCCTGGTCGGCACACTTTCTTGTTGTCCAATTTCAATAAACTTTTTCAGGGACTATTTTTTTATCAAATGGTACTCGTTTTAGGGGGGGGGGGGCGAAGAAATACAAAAACAATTTCGACACGTAAAAATAAGGGCCACCCTAGTGTCTTCTCATGCCCGTTTTCCCACCCTGAAGTCTCCTACTTCTTAAGAGCTGTTAAACGAAGTCTCGAGGATCCAACGTCCCCCGCATTCGGATATCTAAACTTCATAAAGTTTCCAGCTTTTCCATCGTCTGTTTGTTTGGAAGTGGCATTTTCACGCTCGGGGGAGCCTGGCACGTTTTTGCGCCGTGCCGATGGCGTTTAATCTTCGTGGTCGTTTGCGCGAAGGTTTTCGAATCCCCGCGTCGGCGAGGCGTCGATTACGGAGAGGTGGATTTTCCGACGGCATCGATCCAGTCGGAGGGATACACCTTTTTGCTGGCATCGAGTTAGTTAGCTCGGATCCACGGGAACGTTGCCCCGGCAGATACCGAGGCGGCTACTCTGCGTGCAATGATTAAGAGAACGTGCAACGATAGCCACGCCAGTTATCGAGCACGATTGCTTCCCTCCGTCTAAACGCTAACGGACTTCCATAGCTGTCGCTCCAACGTGCGCGCGGTTCTTGCATACAGGAACGGTGGAGATCGACGAGCCGTACGATCCCAGATAGACGAGTAGTCTTCCTCCTTTTTTTCCTCTCTCTCTCTCTCTCTCTCTCTCTCTCTCTCTCTCTCTCTCTTTCTGTCACGTGAAAATGAAACGCTAGAAAAATTAGACGTAAGTACATGACCTCAGGGAGCAGTGACAGGCTATTGTTTCGCTGTTGCAGGTTACTCTCGGACGAGTACTCGGTTCGATCACGCATTTAGTAAGCTCTCGTAGAGAACAGTGTGCTGTGCATATCTATATACATATCTAAATCTATATAAATCACGTGTAATAGACGTGCATCCGTGTCAGCATACTTGTACATACATGCATACGTCGCGTGCATATCTGTATATATATTATATATATATATTTATATATATATATATTATATATATATACTTATATATATATATTTATATATATTTATTTCTCTGTTTGTTACTGATCATGGTACGAGTGTACAGATGTATTGAATAGTGTGTGCCAGCATATAGAGCATGTCACCTTGTTCAGAGGTGAATAAAATACTCTTTCGAATCTCCATGAACAATTTGAAAGCTGGTCCTAGGGGGGAAAAGGTCTGGGCTAACGAGCGGCTTCGAGGCGGTCTAATTGGCAGAAAAAAAGAGAAGCAAAAAAGAAAAAAAGAAGGAAACTCACGACTCTAAGCCCGCGGGAATCGAAACAGCGCCGTACACACATTTCGAAACGGTATTTTACCCGTCTCTGCATTTCACCTGTCGTGTGCCGCCGTTTTGTATACACTCGTGTTATGACCTGACGCCTGCGGTTGCCGCAGCCAACGACGGTCGTGCATATACCGTACGCATACATGTCGTTTGCAACGTATGAATACGAATGTGAACGATAGGGGAATTTTCGCTGGAGATTATGTGTGTGTGTGTGTATTTACATCGCACGGTGCCGAGCTCGAATGCCTTTTCTCGTCTCTCACCGCCACCTTTCACCATGTCTTCGACTTCGTTCTACCGATGCACGAATCAATGTTCTCTGTCCACCCCATCTCGATATCGTGGCACTGTTTACTCACTCTGATCGTCTTCTTTCCACCTGCCTCTCTCGTTCTGTCTAGCTCATCTGTTCGCCTCTCTCTCTATCTCTCTCTCTCTCTCTCCAGCTTTCGTCTGTTGCCATTTAATCGCCGCGCTTCGGAGGCTCCCTCTCTATACGCCCGGCCATTACGTTCGTACAACGAAACACACGCGGGGAACGGTCGTTACGCGTCCGCCCGACTTGTTATTCACTCTGCAACATCGGCCCAGTCTCTCTGAACGTATACCAAATCCCATTTATTTTCCCGGCGCTTTGTTCCCGTCGTCCTCTATTCGCGATGGTCATTCAACCGCCCGAACAATAGCAAACGCCCCGCTGAGAGCCGGATGAAGTTTATTTGAAAAGATCCAGTTCTAGCCTTGACTTCCGCGCGCAGCGGACCGCCGTCCGCTTCCAATCCGTTTCGAGCGCTCGGACGCGATGCTTGGCCGTTTAGCGCCGTTTTGTCGGCAGCCCTTTCGGCACGGTGAGGACCGAGGCGGGGAAAGAAGGCTCCAGGGGGCGGGGGGCTGTACCAATCCCGGGGCTAATTAAACGCGCGATGCTCGCCGTGGTCTATTCCGGTTTACGTGGCGGCTATTTCGGACCGTTTATCGACTTCTGCACCGACGTTACGCTCTTTCGGCTTGGTAACACGGTTCCTGTGATGGAACCTCGTGCGGCTTGGTCGGCGCGCGAGCAACTACGACGTGTTTGCTTGTGCTCCTTCGCAGTGTCCTCCTTCTGGCTGGGGTTCCATCAGTGACGGGCTTTGCAACGCAACGAATCATTTCGGGCACAGAACGTCGCTTTGGCATCACTTGGAATATTAATCGAATTTTCAGAGTTTCACGAAGCCTCGATTGGTCTTGAATTTTTTGGTGTCTTGAAGGTCTCGATGAGTATGAGAAGTTAAACCACGGCTAGGCGATGGTGGGTCACTTTTGACCCATGCTTACGGTTAAGGGGTTACATCCACTTGGAGGTCCGGAAAAAGCATGCAAGTTCAGGAATTTTTTGGGGGAAAAGTATAAGTGAAAATCACACACAATGTTTCTCTACTAAAAGATACATTTTGTAGCTATATTATTCTAAATTTTCATGAGATATTATTATTAACTAAATGAGATATCGGCTTGGATGTGAGTCGTATTTTTTTTTAAGCATTAACTGGTGGGCATTCCCTAGGCTCCTACATAGGGACTATCCCTAGGTACATTAACGTTTTTAAAATGTTTGAGATTCGAATGATATTTTTGAGGTCTTGAATGTTTTTGAAGGGTTTCGAAAGTTTTGACAGACCTTGGAAATTTCGGGCCTTTCTCATTTGGTTTGTGACAAGTTGGGGCGGAATTATTAACAGCAGACTTAAATCATGTGAGAGGGAGGGGGGTGTAATTGGACTTTGAAAAATGCACGAGGGAATGAGGAACGAAAGACTCATAAAGACTTTCAGGGCTCATCACGACTTTCAAGATCCATCAAAACTTTCAAGACCCACCAAGGCATTTCAAAAGTTCGGGATTCGAATGATATTCGAAGTGATTCGGAACAGAGCCATGATTGGATTGAAAATGTGCAACAGAGCGAATTGGATGTCAATAACTAAACTACGCGAAGTAAACAAAACCCACGACAGTATAATAAATTCACTTTCTTTCAAAGGAATAAATAATTTGATTCGAGTCATTTATCATTTACTTGACCTTTCGAGATAATGATTCACAAGTAGAAAGTAAAAAAGTATTGAAAAATTTGAATACATTCCAAATGATTATTAAAAAAAAACACACAAATATCTCGATAACAATTGAACTAAAACAAAATCCCCATTAAACACTGGAATTATTGTTACAGTAAAACTTAAGTGTAAACTTCTTCGTTTTCGCTCCTCAGAATAAATGTTCGGATGCACGCAACTGACATCCGAGTCACGACTCAATTCTCATCCAAGCTTAACAAACGTATCACGATTGACTCCTAAATTTCAGCATATCGAACGAAGAAACGTCGCTTATCATCATTCTCAAAGTGGTTAGCTAGTAAGAGTTAGAGCCTCCCCGCGCAAGGCACTTCTGTGTCTCACGGCTAGTGTTTCGGGATATATTCACTCGGCAGCGACAGTTTGCAGGCAGCAGAGAAACGGTGGGAAACGTGTGAATATGTTCGGAATGCCAGTTCCAAGCCGCAGAAGCGTTTCGCGTGGGGTGGTTTTTAGTCGTCTATAGTGTAACTAAGGGGTTGAAATGGTAAACGATGTAAGTGCCAAAGAAATGGAAAATTATTTTTTTATTGCCAGAATAATTTATTTCAAACATTTTAATCCATAGGGCTGCCGCGAGATAGGTCCGAGGTCGTAAGTAACAACGTCGCCGGGGTTAACGTACTGAAAAATGTCACTTCTGGCACTCGCGTCATTTACCATTCCAGCCCCTGAATAGTTGAAATGTGACGAGCACAATAGCACGGCCACGCAAGATTCAGCACACGCACTGTTACGCATCCGATGGAACGACAGTCTTACACGTGTCAGACGTTCGGTTAGCTGTTTTTTAAACGAAAAGCACGATCAGCACAAAACGAGCACGTACGTACTTAGGTATGCTGTGTCACAGGACCAGGCACACGTATTAGGAGTAGCCTGATGGCTGCACGTGCGCCATTGCTGATACGAAATTATTCAACGCGGTTACCTTTTTAAAGAAGGATCGGTGCTCAAGGGGGTAGTCTCGTGTCAGGGGCGAAGAATGGACTAACTGGAGCTTTTTTGTTTAACGAAACGTACACGGCTGAACGAAATGGAACACTGATAGTTAATTAATACACTTATGAAAGTGCGACGTGAAGTTTTCTATTTAATTTACTGCGATAATGCACGAGCTGCTAGTAATGCTTCTATGCTGCGTCAGAAGTAACATTATATCAGTTACAATGTAGAATAATCAACATTATAACGGATGATTATTACTCTATTCCATTTAGAAATTAGGGATAAGAAAAGCGTGAATTGTTTCTTATTTTGTGCGAGTATAACTCCAATCTTTGTTAAGATGTACATATTCATAAAAATCGAAAGTAACGAAATGAAGACAGTGCGAAAGGAAATAACCTTTATTCAGGTGGGAGACAATCTTTATTATCACTTTCGCAAATTCTGTATGGGGTTATTAACAGAATTTTTTAATACGGTACTGGAAATATTTAAGGGGTCTCCCCACTTTGACGGCCTGAAAAAGCGCGCGATATTTGGGATTTTTTTAAAGAGAAACCCTCAATATTAATTGAAAACTTTATGCCTATATTTGTACATATTTAATTAAAAAAAAGGTACCTAAAACTTTAAACGCGTTTTTCTCAAAGCGATGGTTTTCGAATTTGTTAGCATGATATCTCAAAAACCAATCGCCCCATTTACTTCAAACTTGACATATAACCCCTCAGTAGATGTCCCGTTCTCGCCGGTACTAAAATTAAGTCGGATTTTGCAAAATTAGACTTTTGCAACTTCAAAAACACACTCATACAGATTATACAAATTTTAAAATTTCCTATTTCATGCTGATTTTATGCCAACAATGCGCATACGATTTTTGTAAGGCACTCTATTTGCAGCACTATAACTCCGGATACAACCACTATTTTTGCATACAATTTTTTTTTCGTATTCTCTAAACATTGGCAAATGAAGTCACAAAGCTGGAAGCAAATATATTTAATGGTTTTGTTTTAAAAAATTCCCAAATTTCGCATGGTTTTTTTCGTCCGTCAAGGTAGGGAGACCCCTTAATGCTTCGCTTCACCCCCAAATCCACGTAATACGAAACAGTCTTCTTTAACCAATCATTCAGTCAATAATCGTGCAGCAGTACCTACTTTTCGAGAACTAATACGAGATGAGGTGACAGTGAACACGCGCTAAATATTCGTGGGATGCACTGAATATTTCCAGTGTGCATTCAGCAAAACGCTAGTACGAACTACAAAGGTATGTTTACTTTAGTTACAGCCGAAATTGCATGCCAGTCGACTAATTAGTTTCCGCGATACCGCGGTGGCGAGTTTAAGAAGTGTCGTTCCGAGAAGAGCGGAACTGTTTTGTTCGGCATACCGTATTTTCGCCGATTCTCCGAATTTCGACGTGATATTTTGGAGGTGTACTTTCGAGACCCCGATCCTTGAGAGAGCGCAGGGAGCGTATGAACTTTTTGACCAGAGACACGAGAATATCCCCTCGAAGCGTTTTAGACAGTAGATGTTCGGCGTCAGACTGCGGCACTGCGTTTGCATGGTCTCACATTGCGAACAGATACGTGCATCGACTTAACGACGATTCGACGCACGGCCATGATTTTGTTGGATCGCTCGTTATCGGAATTAGACGGGTGCTAAATCAACTGTAGGAGATTGTCGGTTTATCGCATTGCGTGGCTTCATGCGCTGTTTTTCGCGGCTTGCATCAACACGCATTCGATATTGATCTAACTCATACGTACCAGCTGCTCCAAAAATACGTTATTCCGTCCGGGGTTGAAGTGTCATTATTATAAAGTTCGCGCAAGGAATTGATATTCGACGTACGCGGGTTCGAGCCACGTAGTAATAATAAAAAGCGCGGCGCGCTCACCGTCGCAAACGACTAATATCGCGAGAATTGCAGTCGCGTGGAAATATTACGAATTTGTTTATACTGGCTTCGAGTATAATTCTCGTTCGAGCTTTAATGCGCCAGCTTTTTGAAAAATGATTTGTATGCAAATCGTTGGACCAGGAATTAAGCATTCTTCGTGAGTTATATGAACTTAATAATAATAACGATGCACGCTTCCACAGATGTGCGGGGAGAAAAATTGTTTATTGTCAAGGGTGAGGTGTGTCTTTTTTCGGGCATCATCATTTGGGAGTTCAAATTCTGAGAGTTATTATAATTAATGCTGCATGAAATCTCGTCGTGGAATGAAAAAGATTGGAGGATGTACGATGAATTTTCCTTTCCGAGTTACAAAACGGAAAAGAAAATTGTTAAAAATGAAAGGATAGTAATAATGCGTGAGTAGGAATTAGGGCTAGGACTAGTTATTGAATGTTTCTATATTCGAATATTCGAGCAGTTCCAGTATTTAAATATTCATTTAATAAAATTCGGATATTATAATATAATTTTAAGAGTTCAATAATACGTGTGAAATGATTGTACAGTAGAAAATACCTTCCCCGTTATATGGTTACCTATAATAATTTGACCAATTGTTTTTATGGTACAAATGAAGTGACACAATATCAGAATATCAGTATGTTAAAAATAACACTTCTCTCGCCATAATATGCAAATTTTTCCAAAAATGAAAATGCCTGTTTATTGGTACACTTTGGCATTTATTTGGTGCGTTATTAGTGGGTCTACTATATATAAAACTAGCTTAAAGTACCCGGCGTTGCCCGGGTAAAACTTTGATTATCACAGAGTGTCAAGGGGGTGAAATAAGGGGAAAGGGGTGCCAGCGAAAAGGCGCGTGACTTCGTTACAAACTTAAAAAATAGAACGCCAGCACTCTTTTCTTGCCAAGGCGAACAAACTGATGTAACACACTTGTGGATACAGTTAATGTTTCTTGAGAAAACGCATTTCAAGTATGCAACTTCAATTTTATATAATAGGATAGATATAGATTATAATATTCCAATACTACAATATTCGAGGAATATTCATGACTTGCAGGAATATTTGTAATATTCGAATACTGAATTATTCCACGAATATTTGTAATATTCGAATACTGAATAAGTCCACGAATATTTGTACCATTCGAATACCGAATTATTCCACGAATATTTGAAGTATTCAAATACTGAATTATTTCATGAATATTTGTAATATTCGAATACTGAATAATTCCATGAATATTTGAAGTATTCAAATACTGCATTATTCAAGAAATATTCGTGACGCTCGAGTACTTACGAAATATTCCAATACTGAATTATTCCACGAATATTTGTAATATTCGAATACTGAATTATTCCACGAATATTTGTACTATTCGAATACTGAATTATTCCACGAATATTTTTACTAATCGAGTACTGAATTATTCCCAGAATATTTTTACTATTCGAATACTGAATTATTCCACGAATATTTGTACCATTCGAATACCGAATTATTCCACGAATATTTGAAGTATTCAAATACTGAATTATTTCATGAATATTTGTAATATTCGAATACTGAATTATTCGAACGATATTCATGCCATTCGGGTACTCGCGAAATATTCTAATACTGAATTATTCCTATAGCCCCAGCCCTAGTACGAAATCCAATCGCTCGAATTCTAATTTGGCAAGCTAATTTAACAGCATAACATCCACAGCCACGGCTGGTGTTAAAATGACACGATGATCGTTACGATACGAACACCTTGCGGTAACAAGCCTGTATACAAATACGCGGCGGTATCGAGTGTATCACTCTATTAAATGTTTTTGTCGGGGGAGCCTGACATTGTTCAGTGGCCGCGCTACATCACACGATGAGAATGAATAGCAGGCCGATAAGAGCAGCCCTCGAAGCCAAAGAACAGAGCGTTTACTTTCTTGCATCCACGGGGCGGCACTACAACGGCGTTCTTAGAGGGGCGTTATCTGATTTCTTCCCTGCCGTTTTAATTTGATGCAACGCCGGCTGCGTGCACGCAAACTCAATACCTACGTCTCTCCATTTTCTTTTTTCTTGCCGCCGATTCTTGCACAGTTTACATTATACATAGCCATACACATATTATACAATCATATACAGGACACGGCGGAATTCGTGGTGCAACTGGAAACACGGCGATCATGGCCAACACGAGATCGTGCAGACAAATTATCTTCACGCGAGGCTTGGTTTACCGAAAATATCGATTCTGAATTTTTGCTTGTTAAATATCGCGTCACTAATTACTGGAGTTCCTTCAAACTCACTAATTAAACGGACTGATAACGAGCGTTTTTTCGGCCATATTGGATCAGTAGAGAGATCCCCAAGATCGCGAATCTTCCTCCCACTGGATGCTTGTTCGTGGGCTCATCCTGTGAAACTCCGAACGAAAAGTGGAAGCGAAGAAAATTTATTCTCCAATCGAAGCACAGAACCGTATGCACAAGCCTGCGAGTGATTAAAAATTCAGAACACGCCAGCGTGTTATCAGATCTCTTTCACCCATCAAGTGTATAGTGTTGGACACTATTTTTTGCCGATCGGTCGCGGGAAAAGTTAAACTAACAGCTGAAATCGCCTTCACGATCGAGGCATGAATTTTGAAACATGTCGCCAAGACCGCTTTCAAAAGCATTAGAAAAACAATAATTTTATTACTTTCATATTTTTTATTTACTATAGAAACGTAGTTTAATAAATAGAAAAAAGTTTTATTCCATTACTATAATTCTTTTCGTCGCAATAAATTCCTGAAAATGCCGCAATGACCCCTTAACCCTTGCTATAAGTTTTCTAAAGTTGTATGTAAATTTGATGTATCCAAATTGTTTTCTCTGTCTTGTTTACTTCTTACATGATTTTTAAGAAGTTTATATATGTCTTTTCTTGGGTATTTGTGTTTCAATTAATGTATACATAATCATATATTCGGCAAAAAATAGTGGAGCCGATATTTCCAACGACTCGCCAAAAGTCTCTGATGAACTTGCGAATATTTAGAAATAAGCATCTAACAGTAGCACAGTGCCAATCGTTTACAAACTAGTAGATCTTCCGAGTGAATTGTCTCGGTAGCTAAGTCTCGTAGAGGGAGCAATGGGGTGGAATTTATTCCACACTTTCGACCTGGTTTTCTTGAAATATCACCCTGTTTTCGGTTTTATCGCCGTGAATTACGCCACATCCTGGGTACCTATATTGTATAACTTACGTTATAGGTATATTACATATACCATATATATATATATATATATATATATATATTATATCGTCATGTATCGTCCGACACGCTGCATATACACGGTGTACGCATAAACGAAGCATGCAACGAGTGCATCCGTGCATAAAGCATATCATATGCAACCCCTTAATTGTAAGAAACGATAAGGGGGAGGAAGCGTGGGTGTGATCTCGTGTAAATCAATTTTAATCGCGGCCCATTGGTTTTCCAGCGATCTGGAGAAGTACTTCGAATATCAGGGTCAGGACTACATTTGCTCGCGCCCCGATGACAACGGAATGCACTCTTGCAGCAACTTGCCCCCGCTCAAGTTCGGTGAGTACAACTTCGATATCCCCTGCTGATAGAATTTTTTATTTGTCTTTGATCGGGACGACCTCAACTTCGTCGAAACACTTTACTACTGACAAAGCCCCGAGGGAGCCATGTTGCGGCGCAGTAGAATCGAAGGCACTTTATTAAGCTCACTAAAGAAGCAGCGGATGATAGATTCCTCGATTCGCTATTGTTTCGTGGATAATAAAAATGGCACAAATGCTGATTCTTCCAGTTCGAACAAGCGCCTTTATGTGATTTTAAATCCGTCGAGGGTATAGTATGTTCGATTAAATGTTGAAGCGAATCGATGTTCTTTTTAACGTTAATTACTATGTTCGAAGTGATTGTGTTTTTGTAATTGGGAAATTTTGATCAGACATTCGCGATAGTTTCAGTATCAAACGACACGGGTGCTTATAGATATTCTACGCTCGGTGCCCATGTGTATATGTTAGCGAAATATTGGAAAGCTTTAGAATTTTTATGTACCGGCAATAACGTTATATCGTCGAAATTTTTCGAGATAAATCTGCAACTTTAAAGTCTGCATCTCTTTCATTCAAATATTTTATATGGTGCATCCCTTTTAAATTTCAGTATTTTTCTCTCTTTCTGAAATTATGTAAAAAGAATTTCTCAGCGATGAATATCGCCGCCGTGCTGCGGTGGAATGAGAATGTTGTGGCTATTCATGTTTTCTCGGTTTTAGGAAACGTAATCTGCAATAACACCGCGTTGCCCAACAATAATGCAACGTTTATCACCAACGACACCTGCGTTAATTGGAATTACTACTACACAGAGTGCAAGGGTCAGGGTAACAATCCTTTCCAAGGAACGATATCGTTCGATAATATCGGTCTTGCCTGGGTCGCAATATTTCTTGTGAGTGCCCTACTTCTCTCACATTCAGAAATTGAAACTCCGCGCTAGCCAAATTCCTAGATACATATCCAGCTCCAAAGTATATCCCCCAGAAATTGATGGAGCCATTGCTTCGGTCAGATAGTTTCCTCCCATTTTTGTTCACTTTTTTTTTGTTACCGAAGCATGTAGGTCAAGGAATGGTAACCCGACAGACTACTCGATTTATCATGGGATCCTTTGACCAGCACACTCGAGCCATCCTCGTTATAATTAATCATGAAATAAATATGACTAAAGTAAGGATGTTGCTGCAGGTAATCAGTCTCGAAGGATGGACAGACATTATGTATTACGTGCAGGATGCTCATTCCTTCTGGGATTGGATCTACTTCGTCCTTTTAATTGTGGTAGGTGTCACTACTTTACTTCGCTCCGTGTTAAAATAATGGAATTTTCGAAGGGAAAGATTTGTCTAAATTAACGGGATCGAAGTTTTGTTGGAAAAATGTTTAAAGGATAATTAATATTATTGAAAGGAGAAAGAAATTAAATACTAGGTCGAGGTAGCTTAAAGACGATTTTGGGAAAGGGATTTTATGATGTGCAGGCGTATTGAATATATAAGTCTTTGGATGGAAGGGGGACTTTGATTGAGTGTAAAAAATTTCGGTTACAGATTGGTTCCTTCTTCATGATTAATCTGTGCTTAGTCGTAATAGCAACACAATTCTCAGAAACGAAAAAACGGGAGATGGAGAGAATGCGATTGGAGAGGGCTCGTTTTCATTCGACGTCAACCCTCGCGTCCTCGACGAATACTTCGGAACCGACTACATGTTACGCGGAAATTGTCAAGTGAGTACCTGTAACATTCGCAGTGAAAACGTGTTGATATTATAATAGTGGCCAGAAGAAAGTTCAACCTGTGAACGATAACGAACATAAAATAGCTCTATTAGAAAGAATTGTGTGGAAAGAATTCTTTAGGTTCATTTGTCAGAGTGAAATCTTATAAGCTATTTTTGACCCACTTCACACCATACTATTCGAATACATCAGTATTCGAAATTCGAATAATAACATTCGAATACTCAAATATTCGAATAACAACATTCGAATACTCAAATATTCGAATAATAACATTTGAATACTCAAATATTCGAAGTTTTTCCTAGCATTCGAATACTTGTAAAATATTCGAATATTAAATTATTCGAATAGTCCCAGCCCTAGTACATATCACTTCTTACAAAATTGTAGCATTTGGTGGTTAGGGTGTTAGATAAAATAGATTATGAAATTCTAACGAGAAAGTCCCCATGCATGTTGCGAAACACATCGATCGCCCGTACTAAATGTAGCAGACAAAAGAGAAAATTCCAGAGGGTACATCTAAAAATGCACAATTTTCCGTAAATGGAACAGCTTAATTTTAGCAAGGTATTGATTTTCTTTGGCTTATTTTCGACATCTCCTGGCAATGCACGTAGCGCCAGTTCCATATACTTTCCTTTTTGGCTCGAGCTAATTCTCCAGCCTCATTTGCATCAAACGTCACATTATTTATTACAATGTTTACTTTCATCGGTCGAAATATCTCGCTCAGCATCTCGTGTATAATCGATGATGGCATCCCTAATTCTTTTAACCATTATGTATTTTATTGTATTTTAGTTGTTTTGCAGAAATATCATATTAAGACATAAAAACACTTTTTATGGCAGAAAATTTCCCTGTATAGAAACCTTATGCATTGTACATGAAAATTTGATAGAAGTGACTATTTAAGTTGTACAAATTATTCTTTCTCCACGATTTTTGTTTTGTACCTAGGGTTCATACAGAAACCGACTTCTGAAAATGCCGGTTTTCGAATTCCATTATTCCCTAAAAAAAAAGTTTTTCTAAATAAATATTTGTACTTATTTTAAAAAATTTCAGTTTCCTTAATATTTATGGAATTACAAAAAAATAACAAAGTAAAATAGACTGCATACAAAACCAAATGAAAAAAACACTAAATCTTTTACAGTGGTACCAAATTACAAATCTTTAATCCATTTAGTATTTCTCTTCCAAAAGTATGAACTCACGAAGATTAGTTTTACAGTAAACTGTTACCTATTACGATATGCTTGTTTCCTAGGCGATTTCAACTAAAAATTGTAACGTTTTTAATTAAATAATTAATTCATTTCTGCATATTAATTCTAGTATATAAAACCGGTTTTTTTAAATTTAGAAACCGGTTTGCGAATTTTACAAATTGATAAATGAAAACCAACAAATTCTGCATGTACCCTTAGATGAACTTATATCACCATTAACACCCCTTAATTCAAATTTAGACTTGCATATTTATGTATGTACACGGAAACAATACACACGTGCTGATACTCTTCGTTACTACACAGACTACCGGGGCCATTTATTATATCACCCACGGGTCTGCATGGTGTGCGCGACATCCATATCCCGTGTGATTGATAAAGTGGGGTATACCCAATTTATTTAACAGTAACATCTATCCAACACAAACAACAAGCAACCTATAAATACTAAACATGCGAAATACTCGAGCGACGCAACGAATTCTCCCAGTATCGCGGATCAATTTACTTTAGATTGCTGGATGGAATTATTCATGCGTTAATGGGATAAAGGGATCGTTCGTTCGGCTCGTCCGAGGGGAACTGCAATGTTACAGACGCGTGAGAGGTTGTGAGAATTAAGGGAGACCGAGTAGTTAAATTAGAAAATAAAACAAGAGTATGTTGAGCATCCACTCCTCGAGGGACGAAGGGGGTTAATGTGCTTGAAATTGTCTTTGCGTTTTCATGTGCTCGCGCCATGTATTCCCAGGTACATCGCGCACCTGTGGCGAAGGGGGAAGAGGAGGCTAATGAAGAGGTACCGTCTGTATTTATACAAAAGGCAGCAGAAACGTGAGCAGAATTTGCTTAAGGAACAGCAACAGCACGGGCACCAATTTCGAGGAAGCGCCGTCGGTTCTGGTCCGAACCGGCTATCCGGGGGTGAGTGTTTTATACTACCCCTAAATGGGATTATTTGCTTAGGTTGCGCCCTTTCCTTACGACACCCGCCTTGTCTTGGATTTAGCATCGCTTTTGACATTTATTGGGCGAGGGGACCTTCAACAGTCCCTTATATTTCCCTGTCTTTCAACGATTTAAATAAGGTCCGCTATAGACGTGGAAGCTTAATTTAATTCACCTTACAAATTATGAATTACTGCTTCAAAATCTTTACACAAATTTGCGGATATTTATAGGAGGGCTTTTGAGAGCTTTGGGTTTTATTTGGGAAATCTTGGAAACGATAAAATTCCACTTGTTAACTAATCTATGGGTGCACGTTCAATTTCCAGCTGTTAAGTTCGTTTTATAAATTTAATTGGAGAGGCAGTTTATTGGGCAGGCGTGGAGTAATTGTTTAATTTTAAACGTGTTTCTCGACGAAATAAAAACTGACGTTGGCCCATGTATACTTTCGAACCTAGAATACACTCGATCGTGGGAGAGAAATGCATTTTCCACGCGAGCTTGGTTTAAAGAAAAACAAGTATTCTTACATAAATGAAAACAAAGAATTTGTTTGCTTGGTAGCTGGTTTGGATCGGGAGTGCTTCTAGAAATAGTTTGGACTGCTACTAAGAAGTCGCATAGGAAAGGTTTAAGCAGCTTAAACAGTACACAAACCTTAAATCTGTTGACCAGAACGCTAGGGGGAATATGCGTTTATAATTCTTTTAATAGAAATAATTCATGGTTACCATATTCTTCTTTCGGATGATTATTTGTATGATTTGCTTTTGAAAAATGCAATTCATAAACGAAGAAGATCAACGATAATATTGTTTAGGTTTAAAGATTTCTATATAGATACATTAAATATATTAATAATCAACGCATATTCGTGTTCTGAATATGCTTTTAGCATTATTGATATTTTATTAAAACCACCTCTAAATAGTATTTCCTACTTTTAACTAGCACTACTATATTCACATATTTTGTAATAATTGAGGCATTTCGTTTAAATCGACTCAGGTATATTTTATATAGTAGCTTTACTACTCGGCTTCGCCCGAAATTTAGATCCCTATCTTTTTAATATAATTACATTATTTTTTATTAAGTTATACTATAATGAAAACTTTGAAATCGATTTTCTTGAAATGGCATTTTGACGTATGTGCCCTTTTTCCATCAAATGCCTCAATTGTAATGTGTAATGACTTGAAAGGTACCTCAGAATATATTGTTTAATATTCCATAGTTTCGATACATTCTGTGACCTCCACGTGCAAAGTATCCATCCTGGATCGGGGAGATCGATAAAGGGGGTGGTTTTAATGGAACCATGTACTAATTAGATTAATGCTGTTTAAACTTAAGTATTACTCGCCGAAACAACCGACAGTCGCTAAACACTCGAAAATTCTACCGTAAAATGCTCTCTATAGATGAAAACTAAACAACCACCCTTAAGGACTCACACCCACACACATCAAACATAAGCATAGCAAACTAGTGGTACTAATTCTCTCAAAGAGTTCTGTCACACACACAAAGGGACCTCAAAAGCATTTAATATTCCTGTGCATTTACTTACAGTTTTTCAAAATATTGCCCAACTGTCTTTGATACATTTTACCTATTCTACAGAATTATTCAACTAACCTTAACTACACTGAATTTTACCAGAAACATGAATTTGAAAGGAAAGGAAACGTACCGAATGAACAGCAATATGTGAAATTTTTTTAGAATTTTGAAGATTCCCAAATTTGCTTAGGCCCCTGTCTATTTTAAAACTGTTGTCGTTTGTGATTACTCAGCAGACAGGAGAGTCCATCACGGAAGATGTCCTCGGCTTCTGGCGGCCCTGGAGTACGCGGAGCAACAGCAGCAACAGGGGATCGGCAGTGGCGGTGGATCGCTCGCAGATTTCACAGCGAACAGCCCATCGGCGCAGGGTGCTATTATCACTACCGCCATTGCTAACAACAGCGGCAGCAATGGCAATTTGGCAATCGCACCCCGCGCCAGCCCCGAAGTGTCTGAAGCAGACATTTCGTCGAATATGTGCAATCGATTGGGCCTCCATCGGACGTCCTCGGTGTCTTGCAACGGGAGCGACAACGTTTTGTCGAACGCGACTGAAGCAAGCATACAGGTATGTGTTTTGAAAAAGCCCACCCGCTCTTAAGGCGAATTTACATGGTTCCCTTTGATTGAGCAACGCGGTTATGTACCCCATGAGAATTAAATTTCCGTTCGGAATAATATAGTTAGATTGGTGAAATTTGATAATTTCATAGATATAGTCCATAATTCGATTAATGCAATTTATACACGTTTATGAATTCTAGTGATAGAGTCTTACCATGACGCTAGCAGTCGCAAAAAAGTTATGTCTAATTAAACTTCGATTCTATTATTAAAAATACCTCTTTGTTCAGCTTGTGTCCTACTGAAATCAACAGTGGTGTCATTGACTTAATTCGTGTAATTTATTTGTTCAGTATGAACATAAATTACAAAATTGCGATTTTTCTTTAATTTGCAAATACTTTAAATTTGACTTGTAAGATAGTGCATTTATAACTCAAAATTGCAGGCGTTCTGTTCCTCAACTTTCATGTTGTAATTTCCTTACAAATTAATGGTATTTACAGACAATTCTTGTTGGTTCTGGTGCTTCAACTATCCTACTATGGAATTGTATTGAAAAAATTCTGCGTACTTAACATTCAAAAAATGACTTTTTCCCCCAATTCAAACCACTGTGGCGTCCTACTACCTGAATTTTCTACCATTCGATTGTTTCGTTAGCCGAGTAGTGTAATACTTATAAATTATCTCCCCCTTATTAAAATTGCTTCTATTACCCGCAAAGCTAATTCTAGTGTAACAATTTAATATGACAGTTAAATTCTGAATTCGAAATTCGACTTGCATACTTGAAGCCGTGATTATGATTCAAGAGGACACACCTACATCAAGGCAAAAGCTTTTAGTGCCAACTACACAGAAAAAGCATCGGATGATCGAACCAAATTGGGGAGTGATAAGGCTGGTCGTAAAATTAGCACGTGTTAGCGACCACGTGTTTTAAAGATGCTTGGAAGACAGATAGCCCCGATGCTATTTCGCTTTCAGGGGGTTTATGGCTGGATCAAGGCTAGGGTGGGGCCTTGACATAAGCCATGTGTGGCTACTAACTCAAAGTCACGCAGCCATCGCGTGTTAGCCGATATTGTTTAGAGCGAGAGAAATTTTTCACTTTCTTCCTTAAGGATTTGGTCGTGGAACAGAGAAGGCGAGTGTGTATGTTCCCATTCGAAAATCAGCCTTACCAGTGACCGGAAAAAAAAACACAATTCCTATCACTAATAGCCTCTTACTAAACATCCTCCGCCACATTCTATACACTTCCTCTTCTCTCTGCTATTCGCGGCTGTATTTACCATAAAGCGCACTAGGCACAAGCTGGGGCACCACTCTCTATGGGACTACATTTTAAAACCTTACCCCTCGCAAATAATGTAAGAAACTTCTTTTTAAAAATTCAATTCATAATATAAAAACTAGAAGCTATAAAAGACACACACATATAAAGACTAGTTTTTATTATAAGTATTTTTTTAAAATTAGAAAATTTCCTGAAGTTATGAGCATTTCAGTGGCGGCGAATGCGTGGTAAAAGCCGGCCACGCAGCGCAAACGTCAAACTTTCAAGGCGGTTTTCTCGAAACAGAGTTCTTCAAATCGGAGGGACAAATATCTCGAAAAGTTATCCGATTCGATTGAAACTTTTTTTATTTTAAAGAATACACTTCTGTGCAGTGGAGAAGCCTCTAACATTTTACAAATTTTGAAAATTTGTATTTCTTAAAGGCGTGGAAATGACGAAGAACATGGGGGAAAAGTGATTTCAATCTTCAAGTGTGGTTATTTTGTTTATAAATGTCTTTTTTGTAGTTTTCGAAGTTATGTCCACTAGGGAGTTTCTTATTTCAGACCAATGGTATAGTGAATCCCCAGTGCCATTTGCAACGAATAATTACAGAAAAAAATATACTTCTATAGTTTAAAACATTCTTAATACAGTGCAAATATTCCTATTAAATTATCTGCGATAGTTTTTCTTTAATTAATTCCTAAAGATCGCCTATTTTTGAGCTCTAGATCGGAGCATCCCTTTAATACATGTTAAGTAATTGCCAATGTTCCCCCAGTTTACAGTACTATTTTCAACGGCTCGACTTTCAATTCTCGCACCCTTTGGCATGTCACTTTCAGACGAACAACGCGCTGCTGAGCCCGCCCTGCACCCACTATCGTAGAAGAAGCAGCGTGATGTTCAGCGATGTTGTGCTGTTGCACGGCAGCAACAGTGTCGGCAACACGTTACAAGGCGGCTCGACGGTGCCAGCAGGTGAACGGAACGTGTGCTCGAGCGAAAAGATGACGCAGACCGGTGACGGTAACGTTTGGTCGAGTCCCCTGGCCGACCACATACAGGTACGCACTACTGGCAAGCGGGCGCGCTCCTCGCCGAGCATGTCCACTGTACTCGCGTGATTTGTCATGTGCACGTGTCACCGCAGATGCAGGCGGACCTGAGCGGGAACGAGGCTATGACTTGCCAGGAATTACTGGCTCTAAGCGGGGCTCTAAGTGCCGCATTGCCAACGGGTCAGTTGGCGTTGGACTCCTTTCTGAATTCACTGACGAAAGGTAGGTGGTCGTTTCTCTGGCCAATTGACCTTGGTGTCGGAACATCCGACTGTTATGCATTTTAATCGCATTCGTGTTCGATGGATTATTTTCGCTCGGCACTTTGCCTTTCAGCTGTATGGTTAATTTGAATTTTTGTATATTCTGTTTTATAGGTAGGGGAATATAAGTAATGTATTATATTTACGCTGATTTTTTTCTTCATTTTTATAGATGAGTGGTTTAAGTGTTTTAATTGATTACTTCCAGTTTCTGCAATTTTTCAATTTTAGTATTCGAGGTTACGCTTAGTGCTTAATTAACTTTTTGTACTTTTTATTCCACGGAGGTGGTCATTTTGGGTTCTAAGAGTCTCATATATGACATCCTGATTTTCCATGGTAGACTAATGTTGGGTATAGACTGATAATTCTTTTCGACGATATAAATGGTGTACCCCCTTTTTGGACAAACGGATAGTTGAGGAGACTAATTTAATTACAAATTATGAATACATATTTTACTTAATGCGATATAGTTTTACTTTCGGTAAGGTCTAACGAAAAAGTAAAATAGGATACGGGGATAGCGAAAATCGCGGTGGGATGTTTTACCGAAGTTCGGTGGAGGGTTTTAAAAAAAAAGAATACACTTTAGGGGATATTCAAAACACCAATTCCACCTCTGCATTACATTCTTCGCCCACCTAATTAAAAATACGGTATAATATGGTTTTCCAAATTGCAAGCCGGTAGCAAGCTAGTCAGTAAAGTACACGCGACAGCGAAATTTAATTCCGCGCGACAGCCAGTACGAAACATACCCAACCATGTGTCAGACCTAACCCAGTGAATTAGACACCCGATTTCGTGGGCGCACGTATACCGAGACATTTCTTTTTCCAGGCATAAGGGATCGACACATCACACTGGAGGATCATACACAATGGTTAACATCGGATATCGATAATTGCTCCTGTTGCTGCGAACTCCAGGGCAACGACCACTGGCCAGACGAGGGTGAGAAATGGGCCAAATCTTCTCGGGCGAAAAGATTCCTGAGGGCGTGCGGGACTCGTTGCGTCTGCTCGATACGGTGTGTAAGCCGGTCGATCAAGAAGCTGGTCGAACACAAATACTTCCAACAGGGTATTTTAGTGGCGATTTTGATCAATACTTTGAGCATGGGGATAGAGTACCACAATCAGGTCAGTAATTTACGTGGCGCATACTGGAGACAGATATATCGTCTGTACATTATCAAGGGCGTCCAAGCATTTGCTCTTTGTTCTTGGGGGGACCTAATACAGACCTAGCTCAGGCAAATCGTATGGTGGCGGCAATCATGAGAATGTAGGAACCCGGGATCCCTTTTAGCCCTACTTACAAGAGAAGTTAGGCAACCCCAAAATTCAGAAAATTATGCAACTGTGTGTGCAAGTAGGGTAGTACATCCATAAGATAACCCTATCTTTTTTCCTGCTCTTGGCGATCTCCTCGCCTTCGCTCACAAGCATTGAAGGCACCTCCTCCGCGCAAGAGCAGAGTTTGGACGCCCCTGCTCTATACCATGCTTACTAGCGGCAGGAATAGAAAGACAGTTTTGAAATGTATGGTGTCCTTTTCCTGTTCGTCGGTCGACAGCCAGAGCAATTGACCGTAATGGTCGAGATAAGCAATATTGTGTTTTCCGCCGTTTTCGCCGTGGAAATGTTACTCAAGGTCATTGCGGAGGGCCCCTTCGGTTACATCAGCAACGGATTCAACGTCTTCGACGGGGTCGTTGTTGTGCTCAGGTACGACAGGTTCATTTTTTATCTAGTTTCTCGTTTAAACATTGTACTGGGCGATGGATTTCGTTATTTATTGCTTGTCGCCAGCGGAGTATGAAAACGAAAAAGACAAGATGCTGTTGCGCGATAAAAAATTATTCAAATAAATCTGCTGAAATTTATCGTTCATGTCGTTAGCTTGTTTTATCATGAAAACTAGTGAGAGTTAGTTGCAAATTCATTGACACGAAATGATTCTAAAAATGTTTGCAAGGAAACAAAGAGTTGTGTATTATAATTGAAATTGTGATAATTGGTATTGCTATCCAAGCTAGATCACGCACAGCTAATTTTTAAAAACTCAAAAGCTATATCTAACAAAAATTATTTCATAAAATAAGTAAATAGGTGTTCGAGCGTTTAAGCCGATAAAAATTATTAAACATTTCATAGTGGCCGTGGGGTTTTAGTGGTTCAAAATCCCACAGTACCCTGGCGCCGGGGGGAATTCCCCTCTGGAGAGCGTTGGGGTGTCCTATGAGGATTTCCCCACGTTAAAAAAAAAATTACAAATTTCTTTGTTAACGTGGAGAAATTTTCAAAAGGCACCCCGGAGCCTCCAGAGGAGAATCCCCCGGGAGCGCCAGGGTAGTGTGGGATTCCTACCCACTAAAACCCCACAGCCGCTATGAAGTGTTTAATAATTTACATGTCTTACTATTATTAAGGCCTATTGCAGAGATGCACAGGGAGCCGTTTTTAGCGCCAAATGCACGTACACTACTGCGGTTCGCCTCACCGATTCTAACCTTAGCAACGGGACAGGCGGGTTGCTCGCAGCTAGGCGCTAAAAACGGCTCCCTGTGCACCCCTGGCCTATTGGCTTAAACGTTCGGTCATCTATTTACTTATTTCCGGCTTAGATCCATCGTGCCAAGGCTCATCGAAATCGATGTCTATCAGACCCTGTCCTCCCCTTGTAACTCTGAACTTACTTTCCTCTCTGTGGAGGCGCTAATATCATGGAATCTTTAAAATATAATAACCATTCTGCAGCCTACTTTATCAACTAAAACAACACGCAGTAAACGAAACAAAAAGGAATGAAAGATTCACACGAATCTTAGCACCTCCTCCCCTCGCTCTCTCCTTAGTTGTGCGAACACTTTTGAAACGACTGTACAAAGGAAATCTCATTCTTGTTTACCCAGTGTGATCGAAATCTGCCAAGCGTTCGTCGAGGAGAGAAGCGGCAGTTCCGGTTTGAGCGTTCTGAGGACCTTTCGTTTACTGAGGATCCTGAAGCTAGTTCGATTCTTGCCGAACCTGAGACGTCAGCTGTTCGTGATGCTGCGTACCATGGATAACGTTGCCGTATTCTTTTCCCTTTTAGTACTTTTCATCTTTATATTCAGGTAAGTCGTCCCCTTCCCGCCTCGGTGAAGCAGTAACGGAAGTTGTCGCGATCGCCGCCCCTTTATAGTCGGAGGTGCACGTTCCAGAATCGCGTTTCCCGCCAGATCGACGTCACGTGTCGCGCCGCGGCTCCAGGCGCGTCCCCGTGTTCGCGCGCGCGGCGGAGGATCGCGGCATCCGGTTCAGATAATCACCTCATCAGCCTAGCGTCTTGCATGATCGCCAAAGCGAGTCAAAGCCAGTGGATTATTATCGACGGACATTTCACGTGTCGCGGAGAGATGGTTCCGATGACGAAGAGTTTAAGCGTGAACGGGACCGTCGCCGGTGCCAAGGCGACCGCCTCGGCCGGGTCTCGTTCACGCTTACGATCTGAGAGCAGCTTTTTTGTCCGCTTCGGGGCTTCCACAGGTGCTGGTGCTTGTGATATCACCGCCCTACGGCACGCGAAGCGTATTAGGTCAACTTATTCCTCCTGTCTTCTACTTCTTTATGCGCTTTCACTCTGTCACGGCATTTATGGATCGCCGCGTTAAAACTGCATCTCGCCAATAGATGATCGAGCCGCCCCCAAGCAGTTCTCGCCACCCCTCCAACCCCCCCATACTTTGTATCAACTCTGTTGCGTTTGCCGCGCAGCGTTTTTCTGACGTTGTTAAATGGTAATGACGATTGGGTGTTTTGTTGGCACGTCTACGAGGGATGTCTTGTTGGCCCTTTCTCATGGCTTGAGGCATCGAACGTGTATTACAGTTTATATTAGAGGACTCCCTGTTATACATATGGATTATCGATATATATATCAACATAAATATATATATACGTATATGGATATATACATATATATTTTGTTCTTTCATGTGTGCATGGTGCTTCTATCTAGTGACAAGTATGAGAGCTATATGTATATATATATATCTACTATTACTTATTAATTATTTGTGTACTCGTAAGTCTTTCTTACAATTGCCCCAGTCTATTCTCCCTTCTTTTTTTTCTAATCTATCTCACTCTCTTCGTTCTTTTTTTTTGTTTTTTGTTCTTTTTTTTTTGCTATGTACTCTCAAGCGTCTACAAAGTGCGTGCGCCTCGGTGTGGTCATCGATATTAGACAGCTTGCGAATGAACGATATTGTGCCCCTTTTTCCGGTCACCTGATTATGCTGCGTTCACAGCCCACCGCTATTCCGCGTTCTCACGATGCGTTTAACCATCCCGACTGTCGACTGGCCGATCGCCACAATCGCCCTTATCACTATTTTCTAGCCAGCTGTAACAGCCACCCCGCGATATTTCCTACCCGATGGCCCGATACTCGTCCACGTATCGATTGGGATCTAATTGCGGTTTACCTACAGGCTTTGTTACAAACATTTTGTTCTTTTTTCGTTTACCTCCACCCCCTTTTTTTTAGTGGTTCGGCGAACCAAATTCTGGCGGCACGCCTGGTGGTAGTCACGCCGCGTGTGTACCATTGGATGGAGCTAAGGGCTTAAGCTACGTTGCGAGGTGTTGGAAATTAGTAGAATTTTGAAACTTTTAGTAGCGAACCAGTGGAACCGAAATTAAAGCCATTGGTGTCCTTAGATTTTGTAAAGTTTAACTCAAGCTGAGAAGAATTTCTCTAGCCAGATGAAGCTCAAAGTTTTGATATCGTGATTGTATTCACGATAGAGATTTTGAAAATTGAAAACTAGGGATTAAAAAATTATTGAAAATCTGCGGAAGCGAAGAGTTTACTAAGCACACCGTTTCTTCGCCAAATAGACAATGCAATTATTTATTAACGTGCACTTCGAATTACAACCAAGTCGATATTACACGCCCGATGTCACTCAAAATCAGCATCGTTAATTTTATTAAAAAGCAAAAGAAGGAAATTTTTATTCGTAGTAGCCTAAGCCCTCAGTAACTAGAAATATTATAAAATAATTCATCGATTTTGCTATTTTAAAAATTCACCAAGATTTTAATTTCTATTTGAACGTCTGCGTATCTGTCCCACTGACTATGATTCCAGATTTAGGCACACCGTCGTCAGTCTTTATAAGACTTATCACCTTTTCAATGATTTCTATTCCATTCAATCAAGATCCAGCTTTCTCGATCGAATCTTTCGTTAAACCCTTGCGCCTCCCGTCGCCCCACCCAATCTCTATCAGCCCTTTTGTTTCTCCCCTTCCACCCCTATCTCTCTTTCTATACACATATCTATTTGTCTCTATATACTTACGGATAAGGAAGTACATTGCACGTTTCGTTGTGTTGTAGTATTCTCGGGATGAACCTGTTTGGTTGCAAATTCTGTGAAACGATGAAAGGCAGCTCTGACGTCGAGTGTGATAGGAAAAACTTTGACTCGTTACTCTGGGCTATTGTGACGGTGTTTCAGGTACCTACAAAGGATACTTTTTCACGTATCTCTCTCGAGGGCTTTTTTATTTCCACTATTATAATGTGTACCATATGTATATATGTATACCTATATATACATATATACGAGTATATACATATATTATATTAACGTTACACACGCATCTACATATGCTAAGTACCTGTATACATGCGTGTATATCACGTATTTTCCGTCATTCAGAGCTAAAACTCGTACGACCGCAGACCGTAGTACATCTGCTTTTATGATTTCGCGAGGCCTGAAGGTAACGTATGAGAGATACATGAACCCCTAAATGGCATGCAGCCGTATCGAGGTAGGAGGAGGCCACGGTTCATTTCGAACGACCGAATTTTTCTAACGTTTCTTCGCTTCTTTCTATTCGTCTAGCGAGCGCTTAGCCCTACCGGAGGCTGCTTTTACGGCGCCTCGCCAAGCGAGCGCTGGCGTCGCGGCGTCGCCGCCACGCGCCAGCCTGGCCGTTCGACATGCTTCTGCCACCACTTGTTTCTGTCTGTTGGCCGATTGCGATTTCCGTACGGTGCCTATTGGTCGTTTACGCGAATCCCCCTCGGTTCGTTAACGATCAAATCTCGCTAATTCGGGGACACTCGTTAAAAGGGTATAACGCGAAGTGTTGCGCATAGATTTTGAGGAAACTCGAGGAATATTTGTGGTACGAGATATTTAATAATCGAAATGAAATTAGTGTCTCATTTACTATGTAATCTATGTGGTTAAAGGTAATTTGAAGTTTAAGGGGTGGTGTCCAGCAAAAATACATATTAGCTTCTAAAAGCTCGTGGTTTTTATGAGTCAACAATTAATGTACACAAGCGCAAAAGCAGCTTCAAACACAAATGGTGTCTAAAGATCACAGGACAGTAGCTGAAATAGAAAAAGGCCTTCGATACTCTTTTACGGGGGAAATCCTATTCTTTGGACGAAAAACATAGCAAAATTGAGGATTTTTTTTTTAAGAAATCAGCGATGCGTTTCATCTGAAATTTGGACCATGTTTTGGTGCATCTTTGAGGAGGCTGCAGGTTTTTTTTTATTCATTTCTAACCATAAATATAGTAGTTATGCATGATCGACCATCACGCCGCGCAAAAATTCGCCGGCCGCTGGTGCGCGTGGTATTTATCTAGCAGGTAATCTAAAACAGAAAAATGAAACTGCGTTTTATTTTATACATATGTAGCTTGAAATTGATGAACCAGCAAAAAACAGAAAAAAAATATTGAGCAGTGTGGAGAGTTTTCAAACTGAAACGTCTGAACCTTTAATTTTTGCAATCCAATGTGTCGCCAGTTTTCTTATGTAACAAAAGGAGTATAGAACTTAGCGATATTCTGGTTCATCAAATTGAAGCTACATATGTACAAAGTAAAACGCCGTTTCATTTTTCTGTTTCAGATTACCTGGAAAGTAAATATCATGCACACCAGCGGACGACGAGTTTTGCGCGACGTGTTGCATAATTATATTTATTATTAAAAATGAATAAAAAAATGCAACTTCTTCAAGGATGCATAAAAACATTGTCCAAATTTCAGATGAATCGAAGTGCGTTTTTAAAAAAAAAATCCTAAATTTCTTTTAAAGAATTTAGGAAGATTTGCAGAGAAAAGTGTACGGTTTCCTTTTTAAAATTATGGAATTATTAATTTAGATGCGAAAGGAGTACCTAATAGAATACTAGCTACTTACAAATTCAGTAAGTAGTGCAAGGAACCTTGAGCTTAGGATGTGTAGCTTGCAAAACAACAATTTCAGCTTTCAGTTTGAAGTAGCATTTCAATTATTAAATATCTCGTACTATATTGATTGCCTGTGCAGAAGACTAAAAGCATTGGTGAAAGGCTCTCTGCTTTCCTATCTACTTACGGAGTTACATTAAAATCGTTGTACAACATTTCTTGCGGTTCCTTAAGAGATTACCTTTTTATGTTTTTTTATCGTTGCAATCCTTTTTCTTTTACACTACGTACTACGCGATTTTACCTTGAATATCGCAAATATTTCGATAGATCGAAAGGCTGTAACGTTGGTGTAATCGTTTTGCTTATCACGTGACAAGGGATTTTATTAATGTCATTCAGAAGCAGCGAAAAGGTACTGATCACGAGGCAAAGTTTCATTATAATCGGGGGGGGGGGGGATTTTGAGTGACAGTTTTCAGAATTTCGGATTCTATTTGTGTATGCTCTTTCAGAGTTTTATTTAGATACTACTCTTTATGCAGTATTCTGTAGTTTTTCCCAAGACTTTCTATTTTCTATAGCTGTAGTCGTACTTTTGAACAACCTAAATTTCGGTGTAACTCTGTATTGATATTGAATCGAATTTCCAGTCTGATTACTAAACGATCTACGACTATTTACTTTGTAGAGAGTATCAGCTGTGTCTCGTAAAATATGTGTTACCTTCATTTCTGGCGACTTGGATACTTCAAAAGTTCTTCATTTTAGGTACCAGCTTCCTACTTGCAACTGTGTTGACATTATGCTGTATAAATGTAATCTACTTTCTATTAGCTTCTGCGAATTAATGATGGCAAGTGTATTTAAGAGATAGAACTGCATACTTGAAGGAGTAAATCGTATCGAACGAGACAGGTATTCTTCGTTAAAAGATAAAAAGTGACATGTTACACGATTTTGAGAGACTTCACCAACATTCTAACAACTCAAGAGGCTTTTTGCAAATCGAATTGGCATCTAATTAATCGTGAATTTAGGCGTTTATTAAAATTTAAAATTACTTATACGTGCTGCGAAAGAGTAGGGAATAAAATGTAAACGAATTACTTTCGGCAGGATCCACTTAAAAGGATTACCTTGTAAAAAAATAAAGAGGATGGGATTGATTCACGAAAGAAGTCTGGCTACTTCAATATCTCTAATCGGGCAAGACTTATAAGACTGTTATATTAAAGTTAAATTCAAAAGAGATTTACGGATGTAGAAGAAAATTCATATTCGCATCACCCCTTACGAGAAATGACCAAAGTCCTTCGTTCGAGATACATTTTAAAAGCATACGATTATTAAACGGCTCAAATTTTTTATACAGCATACGAACCGTAACGGACACAAATAAGGAAACATATAAAGGAACGTTCGCGTATGGGACTTTTAGAAATCGTTCGGAAAACGTCAGTCGCTGAACGAAAGATCTTACATCACACATTTCGAGACTATTTCCTAGTCTCACTGTTACGTCGTCAGATGTAATCGCAAAGTCCTTTTCCCACGAGCCACGTTTCAGAATTATTCAGAAAATTTCTGACCACCGCAAACTCGGGCAAACGAGTGCAACCGCGGCACGAATCTCGAGCTGCACAAGTGTCTCGTGTGAAAAGGCCTGTAGAATGAAAACTCTCGAGCCGAATGCAAGGCATTCGGGGCCCTGATTGGTACCTTCGTTTTTTATCGACGAAACTGTGATGTAAGTTCTTTAACGGAACACTGTGTCTCGAGAAATAAGTGCAATTATATCGAAGCTTCGCATTTTCCGTTGCTTAGGCCTTGTTGCTGTATTGTTGTTCTTGTTGTCGTTGTTGTGGTAAGTGCACCAATTTTTGACTTAGCTTGTTGCCACGTTCTCCTCACTCTCTTCTGGCTCGCGAAGCAACGAAACTCCGCGGTTTCTGTCCCGGTAGAAGATTGGTAGGAGTTATCGACACTGGACTTAACCGAGTCAACACCGAAACCTTTCTCGTGTCTGCGCTTTTTATCAATCTTGATCGCTTAATTTCGATTGGTTGTTTGCGCTCGTGTCGTGCATGCCGATGATCGTCCATAATCTGTACACGCTTTGCATGTTGATATGTATCTTTAGGCGTTCGTTGTCGCTTCTCATCGCAGTTGACCCTTACCCGTTTCTTCGATACGCACACATTCTCTGGCAACGCTCACATTCGATCATACGAGCCCCCGTTACACTGTAAAAAGCGGCGCTGACGTCGCAAGGAAACTTATCGCCGCGAATGGTAGCTGATGGCCGCAGGGACCTTTGACTTTTAGGGAACATTGTGAAACTGATTTGAGAAAAAAAGTTTCAGCACACTTGATTATGATCCTAGTTGTATAGCTTTTAATAATAAAAATATAGATAATAATATTAAGCAGAAGAATTTTGATGCTCCTCAGCATAGAGTTGCTTAATCCTTTCGCTGCGTATTTAAATTTTCGGACGATTCGTGAAAAGTGTCAATTCTACATCAATAAAAAAAAGTTTTTAATTTTCAGTTTTTCAGTTTTTTTCGGGGGACATTGCTGAGTATCGCAGTACAAGAGAATACATTTTTTAATGCGTGGACTATAGTCGAAATCCGCAGCGAAAGGGTTAACCCTTCGTGGTTACACTTCAAGTTCTGCGGTGGTCACACTGCGTCCAATGGACTTGGCCGATTTTTAAACAGTCACCGTACGAACGATATCAGTCCAATCGAGTCCCAAAAATTATAATACACACTTTGAACACTGTAGAATATGGAATAGTCGCGTTTTTGTAAGAAACTATAAAGTTTGAACATTATAGAATATACGCCCATCGTAGAAAGTTGACATTTAAAGTGTCATCGTGCTTAAAAATAATTTGAAGCAACAAGAGTTCCGACAAAAACTTTTTTTTCTTTAAAAAAAATTGCAGGGCTAATTTGACCCAGTGTGACAACCGACGGTTAATTAACTCAAGACTGAACTCGCAAAGTATCACTCCAAAGCTTGAACTTGAAAAGGAACAGCAGAAGCTTTAAATAATTCCATGCAACACGCACCCTCCAGAAATAACGAGAGCCAGCCAAAAATTAAAAAAAAAAATAGCAACCCTTCTCAAAGTCAGCGGTTTCAAGTGAACACCGATCAGTTGGAGCTCCCTGCGCCGCGTAACTAAAAAGCACCGTCTGCGACCTATAAATATCAGGCGATGAAAATTATCATCACGATGATACAATCCTTGCGCGCGAATGGCACAGCGTTGTTCCTGTCGGAGACGAACGTTAATAAATCCTCGGCGCGGGCCGTGAATTTTTTAACAGTGTAGCGCGTCACGATCTTCTCCGCGTCATTAATTCAGTACATTCGGTCTCATCGATATTTAAATTTTCCACAGGAGACACAAAAGCACACGTTCGTTTATCCACTCTAAAGGGCCTTCACACACGTGACACTTTTCTGCCCAACAATCTGACAGCTGGCATTTCAAATACGCTCGCGCAACATCTATTCTCGCCGGAGCTTCGTTTGCAAACAGCCAACCGTTACTGCCAAACAGAGCCGCGAAAACGTCACGCGTGAAAAGGCCTTAACTCTTCGGTCTCACTTTTGTACACCTCTCTGTCATCTTGTACCTCTGTCTCTCTTATCGACGTTCACGTTAGTGTTCGAAATCGGTCACGAAACAACCGGTAGAGAATTGATCGTCCCGCGGACAGGAAGCACACGCGCCGCAAATCTGTTGCGAACCGAAGGATCGTTCCGCCACACGTCCGACGAAACCGAAGAGGGAACCCCCGGGCGTTCCTCGCGCGACCAAACTCCGTTGTTTCACCCGCGTGGCCGCGCACGAGTCCCCCGTTTGCCATTTTAATATCTGCCCGTACAGCCGCTGTAGATAGACACCTCTATGTCACCCGATACCTTTTACCATAGCCGCTCCACTCCAGGTAGACGATTACTAGAGACGTATCAGATACGTAACAACAATAATTACAGATACTGCTAATACCGATAGCTAGTGAGTACTTGTGCAAGCCAGTCGCCCAAAGTTCATTCAAGAATTTTTTACCTCACTTATATTTAGAAGTTATACATATATATATATATATTTATGCTTCGCCGTTTTACTTTTCTTCTCCCTTTTTTTCACCCTTTAACGAAACCGTCCACCGTGACATTCTGCAACGACGGGGGCGTTTCTCGCGTTTATGCTGCTCTTTGTTAGAAAGAGACAGTATTAATTATTCAGACGATTTTTCGCGGGAGAAAAGGATCGACAGAATTGGCAGAAATACGGGCACGTGAACGGTAGCTGACCGGCAGTGGTGGATTTAAGGGGCTGTTCCGGCCTAAAGCACATGAAAATAGGTGATGTTTGGGAATTAATTAAAGGAGAACTACTATATATAATTTAATGGGACTTCTTGTGTTGCATTAAAGATGTCTTAAACTATAGAAATATATTTTTTGCTTTATAATTAAGCATTGCAGACGGCACTGGGGAGTCGTTAAAGTCAAGGCGTCAAAAAATTCATCCAAATCGGTGGAACCTTTAGCACCTAACTAAACCATTGGTCTGAAATAAAAAACAATGTCAGATTATTAAAGGGCATGAAACTCGCTCGTGGATTAGACCAGAAAAAATTGCAAGAATTACATTTTTTTAGAAAATAATAACACTTGAAGTTTGAAACCACTTTTCCCCTATATTTTTCGTCCTTTCAACGCCTTTAAAAATTATAAATTTTCAATTTTTTTCAAATTTTACTGGCCTATCCACGAGCCAGGAGTACACTCTTCGAAATAAAAAGTTCCACTGATTTGGAGAACACTCTTTCGAGGGAAACGTATTTATAAAGTTTTATGTGAGTGCCGAGTGGCCATGCTGCTACTCAAATGCCTATAACTCGGGGAATTTTACGAATTTCAAAAAATCCTTTTAAACACATATTCCTAAAAGGTTGAACATTCGAAAAAGGAAATAATTATTTTTATTAAATTTAGTTGACATTAAATTCGATTTTTTAAAGTTAATTTTTCTTTGGAGGAGTTAAATTTTATGAAATTTAGTTGACATTAAATTCGATTTTTTTTAAATTAAAATTTTTTGTTTGAGGAGCTAAGTTTTTAGACCGGAACCTCCCCTTAAGGGAAAATGCCCAGATGGCAAACGTCCTGGGACATCCTGTATACATAACAGAATTACAAATAAATTTACTCGCGTGTGGTATGAAAATTATAGGAAATAAAAAAGAATATACCTAGTGTTTGGATAAAATCATAATTTTTGTGTAGATGGGGCCCTGGCGGGGCCTACTGTGGCAGAGGCCCAGGCGGCAATTGGCCATCGGCCGTCCGTTAAATCCGCCACTGTTGATCAGAGATTCTTCTAGATTACAGAAGTTGATGGAATGTACATATATGTGACTTTGTTAACGAAATCTCGGTGGCAGCGTTTCTCGCGCTGCTTTTACCATTATCGTTGTACTGTTTCTTACAGTTACACGCAGCTTACGCAACATTCGCTTGGTAACGACACATAAGTATATTACACGTGCTCGCCTATTTGTTACTCGCCAAGGCACGTGCACTTTGCATAAGTGGACGGACACGCCGATCTTGCAGAATGTGACTGTACAAGCTTCGAGTGACAGTTGTTCTTGCTGTTCACCCGACATACCTGCTTAATCGCTGACAGCGAAGTGTCTCCGTTCTATCGAAATCGAATCGTAGTTTTTCTTGATGCCAATTGTCAGTTCGATTCGATCCATTCCCATTGGAGATCATCTCTCTCCGTATTGAGTGCCTATTTTTAATAGCATTTAGCGGGTTTAAAAGTGGAAGTTTAAAAATTAAAGTTTCTTCGCCGTTTCTTTTCCATCGCTGACGATTCTTTACAAGACAGAGGCTGGTAAAATTTTCGTAAAAAGACGAAAATATCTTGAAACGTGCCTGCCAAGGAAATTTAAAATCCTAATAAAATAGTAGAACAAACACACGACGTTGGGTCGTAAGTTGAACATGATTTAAATTTTAATTGGCTCGCTGACGATGGCGGTCTTCAACTAGAATGCCATTCTAATGAAAAGACAGCTAATTTATTGCTCGATTATTCCCACAACGGAAGTTTCAACGTTTCGAGTTACGAATTTTGCTAAAATCTTGAATGTAGTTGGTAAAAATCGGATGAAATAATTGAAAAGTTAGTAGAAATATATTGCAGATTGCCATTATGCTGACACTGTGCCTTGATTAAGGTTTCGTATGAGTGCAAATAGCGAGGGGTTTGGAAAGGGGAGGCTGTGTACTCGATTTTCTTGAAAAATCTTGGCTAGTACGCTCTATCTTCACCTCGTGTGACCACGAAGAGTTAAGGGGTCATTCCGGATAACGCGCCGACAAATTCAGCGATTTTCAGGAATTTATTGCGACCAAAATAACTATAGTAATGGAATAAAACATTTTTCTATTTATTAAACTACATTTCTGCAGTAAATAAAAAATACACAAATAATAGAATTATTGCTCTTCTAATGTTTTTAAAAAAATTCGATTTCTTCAACCCGTCTAACCGGAATGCCCCCTTAAGTACTATCTATACGCGAAATAATGAAATCGGTGATCCAAAACCTCATGCACCACCCTTACCAGATATCTGTGCACTACCCCCTCCTCCTCAGTAACCGTTCCATAAACAAGAGTGTTTCGGTGCTCGCAGACGCATAATCCCCAAGCCAAAATTCATAAAATATATACCACCCACTTGAAACAGCACCGCGCGCCTCTAAAGTCAACAACGACCATTTCCAACAACCCTCGTTATTTTCCACTGCTAAAAACAGCACTGAAAAAGAAACCGGCCGCGATGGAATGCCGAAGACCAAGTGTAACAATGAACCTCCACGCCAGATATGCGCGTGCAGGTTGGGACGGGGTCGGGCTGAGACGATTGCGCCGCCGCTCTTCTCCTATGGATGATTTTGCCGATAAGAGATTGGAGACGCTTCGCGAGGTGAAGTGGCACCGGTATCCCCGTTCCCTCACCCTTACCATTGATATGAATCGCGGTGATACTTTAGGCCGGCGGATTGTCTCGGTTGCAGCATCCTAGGGATGTACCTGTTCGGGGGTAAGTTTTGCATGTGGGCGGACCGGAGTCGGCCCTGCACCTGTGCCGAGGTGGTCTCGCGGCACCCAATGTGTCGCTGTGATCGCAAACATTTCAACGACATCGTCTGGGCCCTTGTCACGGTCTTTCAGGTACCACTGTTCCCCCCTCTTACGCCAGAAAACACTGTATACGCGCTAAGTATCCACGAGCACAAGGTATCTTACCACCCTCCGCATCTATATCCGTTTATTTATGCTACGCTATGTTTATGTCTACATCTATATCTATCTCTGTCTATATTCATTCTCTGTATCTGTCTATGCCTACGGTCTGTACCTCCGCCCATATCTATATCTGTACCTATATCTGTGCTCTATATCTCTGTGCCTTTTTGTGCTCTGTATATCTTACACCTGCGCGCGTACGCCCGCGTACGTGTTACGTTAGTGCTGCGTTAATAGTTCCGTCGCTTTCTCCGCCCACCGTGACCCCTAGCTCGCTCCCCCCGATAAAGCCGCGCCGCGGATGGTCACCGATGGGCGTATAGTGAAGTCGTGGGCTCCCAGGTTCAGGCAAGGGTCGTGGGCGGAGGCTATCGAGAGACAATCGTTTACATACGACGCCGCATTTTAGGGATTCTTGTATCTTTCAGCGAGATCAATGGGAATTTTAAATGAATGCGGGGGCGCTGCACACGGACCCAAGTGGTTTCACGACTTTATTATGTATCCATCGTTGACTGTATCGTATTTCTCTTCTTCGTTCCCTCTATTCACTTCTTCTCTATCCACTTTCGCGTCACTTATGGACTTATGGCTCGATGGAGCGTCATTTCAGATTACCAACGCGGTCACGAGTTTCTCTCTCTCTCTTTTTCTCTCTCTCTCTCTCTCTCTCTCTTTCTATGTTTCTCTCTCTTTCTTTCTTTCTCTCTCTCTCTCTCTCTCGGTCTTTCTCTTTCTCTCTCTCTCTCTCGCTCTTTCTGTTTTCTTGTTCTTTTGCTGTTTTCTTTTTCTGAACGTTATCTTACACCGATTTTCGTTGCTCGCAGAAAATGAACGGGCGTGGGTAATGATTTGTTTATCGTGCGATTAACACGGTCCGTGGTTGTCGGTCGGCGGAGTTAATCGATTACACGGGGTTCCACACGCGTGTTGCTACTTTGCTCCCCTTATTAATTTTTTTTTTTTTTTTTTTTTATACAATAACCGCATCTCGTTGTTACCTATGCTTGTTGCTGTGTATGGGAATATTTTGCGACGGGGAAATGAGAATAAAAGAGCCGTCACACGCCGAGTAACCACTTTAAGCGTTTACCACGCACTGCCGCGCAGAGAGAAATTCGTGGTGAAATTGGTGCAAGTATCTCTGTAACAGAAAGAAAGACAAAGAAAAAAATGGGAAAATATATACGAGGCGACAGTGATCGGTGCTTCCTTTTCTTCGAGCCGTTTTTTTTTTCTCGTTGCACTCTCGATCGGTCTAATTAGCAGATAAACCGTCGAGATTAGTTCCGCAATGGATACGAAGACAAATTCTCGGTTGGTAGTCATAGTTCGGTGATTAAATGGGAACTGTAATAATAGTGTAATTAAGAAAATACGATGAAACGTAAAGTACGATGTAAAGATCGATTTAAATAATTAAGAGAATCGGATTATGTAAAGGATTTATCGTTTAATGTCTATTTTATGTTAGAAATTCTGCCTATCATTCGTCTCGTAAATCATAGTGGAAGTCGTTCGCGTCACGTACACTAGAGATTTTCCTCTTCTCCTCTATTACGTAGATCTTGACGCAAGAAGACTGGAATGTTGTGCTGTTCAACGGCATGCAGAAAACCTCCCACTGGGCGGCACTTTACTTCGTCGCGCTGATGACTTTTGGAAATTATGTTCTGTTCAATCTACTGGTCGCGATTCTGGTCGAAGGATTCTCCTCAGAGGTATGACAGCACACGGCCAGGCCTTCGTCTTTGAAAATTCGTTTACTAATTCGATTTAATTACCATTATTCAAATCTTATTTATATTCTCCATTAATTGCATTATGTTTCATCATGAAAGTGTCGAAGTATCACGAAAGGGAAACTGGAGGTGTTGCTTAAAATAATTTCGAGTTATTTAATTCTGTATCGATTCCTTTTAATATAATGCGCGAATATTTTTTACATAGAAACAAAACTGGGGATTTTGAATTGAGGATCTTGCAGCTCCATCTTTACCAACTTCGAGTAAATTAGAAAAAACTGTGTATACAATTATTGCTTTGATTTAACATTAAGAAGAGAACACTAATTGAAAAATATATATTTTCGCACAATAAGTATTACCTAGTTATTGAGTTGATAAGTTTTTATTTCTATTTTTGGCGAAAAGTATTCTATAATAAAAATATTAATATTGATATTAATATTGATATTATTATTTTTATTTATTTGCAATAAAACACATCATAACTCAACAACTGTAAAAACTGGAGCTGCACCCCTCTTGCTGCAAGCTCCTCAATTACAGTTACCGTAATATCGGGATAGAACAGTACTTTTGGAATTTTTGCTTTGCACATTTACTAATAAAATGAATTGCCGTTATATTGAATTATATATCATGTGTTACGTTAAATTACTTAAAATAGTTCGTTTAGAAGTGAATACGTTTTTTATTCGAAAATCAGCAATTAATTACATCAAGTATAAGTTCAGCCTCTAATGTTAGAGTAAGTATCAAGGAACGTTGATGTATTTATGCAGAGGAACGAAAGAAGGGAACGCGAACAAAGAGAAATGGCTAGGCTTGCTGCAAAGGAAGCAGGAATGGGGAGCGACGAAGGGTCCTCCAGGATATCGAGATCACATTCGATCACTGATAGCGATACATACACTCAGGTGTGTACATACAATTTACAGAAAGCATATAACATTCGCATTTAAACCTTCCTCCTAATTCCAACAATTTTCTAAATTTTCGCTAATTTTCTTTCAAGTTTTACCAAGCCCACTTGTGAGGGCCATTTTCACCCTGTCGATATGAAAATTATGAGAGAAATGGGTCAAGGAAATCATCTTTTCCAGGCTCACTGTGTATATGTTGAATGTCTTTCTAAGAACTACTATATACAAGTTTCATTAAAATCGATGGCTTCGTGACTGGCCCTCGTTAGTCCTGCAATTAACTCTTCATTTTCGATGTTTGACATCGCTGTATAGCAAAGTTCCCCGTGCTCCTTAGCAATTTCTCCAGGAAACGATCCATTTGCCAAGCTGAAAGGAAGAGCTGTGTACACACTCGTCTTTCGCTGACGGTTGACTGTTGACAGTTTGCGCAGTGGCCATTGTTCATATTTGCAAGTCTTCCCAGTGCTTTTCAGACAACATTAGATTGTGTGCTCAGCTCGGTGGCTGAGCTAGTCCTAGATAATTATTGAACAATTATCGTGAAATTTTGCTCGACATTAGCGTGTAACGCTTTCAACCAGTTCCACAAATTTCTTGGCACGGGGATTGCACTCGAACCAATAATCGTTTGACCAACGTTTCTCAAGTCATCTTTGCCTCTGACTTAAATTAATGACGTTTCTTTTATATACGTAAAGGAAATGTAATTCCTTTAATTTAATTTGAATACTGCCGCGCTCTCTCGAGCGCTAATAAAGTAGAGGGTGTGAAGGGCGAGAGGGTAAACAGAAAACAGTTATGCACGTGGCAATTCACGCAGAGTAATTATAAATTAAAGGTATTAACAGAACTTGGAAATAGAGATTAACAGGGTGATCAGTGACATTAAATGTCGTTTCTTGATTACAGGTAGGAACTTTGTAAATAGTAGTGTAAATAAACTTAAATAACGAAATATAATTACTTGATTACAGAGAAACTCAGTTTCGTTATTGTTAATCACCATCAATTACTCTGAAGAAACAACAACACATTACATATACATCTAAACTTTTTCGTTGCTGCAGCAGCTTTACTCCTTCTTTGGACTCGTACAGGGGTTACACACAGAATATTTCAAGTCTTCTACTAAAAATTCTTTAAATAAAACATTCAGCCCTCGGTTCTCAAATCCAAATCTGATACTCAGGAGAAGGCTTTTATCATTTTATTGGAACCAAAATGAATATACATATACGTTACGTGCATCGCAGAATAAAACATTTCCACTGTAGTTAAGAAAACATTTTTTTATTTCCATTTAGTTAGTTGAATTTTATTTTTAGGATTATGTGATTCCTTTGAATATTTAATGTATCTTTTCTGAAACGAAAATGCCCTGTTTTGCGTGATAATGGAAATAAGGGTAGATTATTGCTGACTCGTAGGACCGTAAGAACTCGTGGCAGAGTGCAGAAGAGTTGCGCAAGTATAAAGACAACAACAGCAGGGAAAAGCAGAACACTGTTTGGAGGCATCAGATCGATGAGCCGAAGTGTAACATTCAAAAGGAAAATAAAATGATGGGCGGCGTGGGGCAGCCGCCGATAATTACCCACACAGCAGCCACGCCTCAGGATTCGCCTAACACCACCCTCGACGTTGGCTACAGAGATTTAAACTGTCGGGCTGTTTACCCAACCGCGGCATTGTCGATCGAATCTATCGATCGTTCCGGGGTACGTGCCCTCATCTCATATATTATATAATACAAAAACACTATTTAAAGCAAAATAATTGTATCAAACTAATTAAATTACGACTAATTTATCTACGTTGAAATTGAACTTTTTAAAAATTTTAGGTAGCGAGGGGTTTCAGAGTTTCTCAATTTTGAAGCAATCGCATGAGGATATTGTTTTTTTTTACAGAGCCAGTGCAGCATCCCTTCGGGGCTGTTAAAGTTACCAGACGTCTCGAACAAAATACCAACGAAGAATCTGATAGCTGGAGAATTTCAGCGACGGATAAGTCTTGTCACTGCTGTAGTTAATCCTGCGACGAGGGAGTCATCCAGTTCAAGGTGTCACTTTATTTCATACTGCAGAGAAAGGAGTAAAAAGGAAAAGGGGGAAGATATTTTAGCAATATTATGTAAACCTATCGAAAGTTTCTGTCGCCTTCCTTCCTCGCCATTTGCTATGTTGTAACAAGGATCAATGCCAATCTATAGTACAATGTTCACTGTAATTTAAATAAAAGTTAGAGAATTCTCAAAAAGAACAGAGACATAACGGACTGTGCATTCGATGGCATTGAAAGTAACGGGTGATAAAAATTTTTCATTTCATTCCCCGTCTTGTTACAGCCCGCCAAGAATACAAAGGGGTTACTCGTGGAAATTATCACGACCATCCCTAAAGAAGAAACGCTGGTCGCAAACGGAAGACGACCCTTCTGGAAGGGCCACAGTTTTGAACAACGGTCGAAGCACCCTCGGCTTCAACACAACGTAAGACACAAATAAATGGGGATCAATGTACAAAGAATTTAGTGAAATTTGTAATACTAAATGAATCGAGGATCTTGCAGCAAGAGGGGTGCAGCTCGGCGTTTACCAACTTCGAATAAATTAGAAACAACTGTTTATAAAATTATAGCTTCGACTTAACATTAAAAAGAGAACACTAATTGAATAATATATATTTTCTCACAAGAAGTAGTCGTTATTGAGTTGATAAGTTTTTATTTCTATTTTCGGCGAATTTTTCAAATCTGGAGCTGCCTAAAACAAAAATATTGCACAAAACAGTAATGGGTGCAGGTTCAAAATATGCAATAATTTTTTTTTACGTGTATTACGTGTCGCAACTCAAAAACTAATAAAAATGGAATTGCACCCTTCCTGCTGCAAGGTCCTCAATTGGCAATGGATGCAACGATATAGTGAACCAGAGTTTCCTTTTTCCTATTATTTTCTTATTTCAATTCTCCTTGGGGAAATTTCTCAAAACGCAAAGCACGTACATATTAAGACGTAATAGGTATAATTTTTTTACCGAAGGAAGAACGATAGTAGGTTTCTGACGGTAAAATTAATTTTCAGCTTCAATGGCGGCTATTTACACGGTTCGATAAAGAACGACACGCAAAGCGACACGCCGAACAATCGCACGACCGTCCTAACAAGCAATAATCGTAGCCTCAGCCCAAACAATTCCATTGAAAGTCGTAGCTCCTCTATAAGACGCTATACAGCAACGCCCAATCAGGTGAGTAAAGAGGTTTAACAAGGAATTATGAAGTAGAAAAGATAGAGAAGGGGAGGCGAAGGAAAGTCACGTAAGAAAAAATAGAAAATGTGGAGAAAAATCCTGAAAGAAGAAATATTCTCCATTGCATTAAAAAAACAGTGAAAGGAAATGGCTGATCCAAAAATCATTTTCCACGTAGAACGCTAAATTTAAACTATGTAAATTACAACATGCTGGGAGAATTTTTAACTCTCAAGAAAGTCGGACAGTTGTTGTGGAGGGTAATTGAATTTGAAAGATGTATTTAATATGCATTGAATATTAGAATTATGATTTAGTGGTTTATTAAAAATATTTTGATTAATTGAATTATTTGAGGGCAATTGCATTTGAAAAATGTATTTAATATGAAATGAATATTAGAATTGTGATTTAGTGGTTAGGTGGTCAGGACACTCTACGGCAGGGCTGCTCAGGGAGCCGTTTTTAGCGCCTAGCTGCGAGCAACCCGCCTGTCCCGCTGCTAAGGTTAGAATCGGTGAGAACTGCAGCAGTGTATAGAGCTGGGTTCAAGTCATACCAAATGCACGTACACTATTTGCAGTCCGCCTCACCGATTCTAACCTTAGCAACGGACAGGCGGGTTGCTCGCAGCTAGGCGCTAAGAACGGCTCCCTGCGCAGCCCTGCTCTACGGATCAGTTATACCTACAAACGAAAATCAGAATTATGAAAGAATGGAGATTACGCATAGATACACCAAGGCCCATGCGTATGAGATCTAATTTCTCTGATTAATATGCTTTAAAGATGCGTTGGATCGACGATCTCTCGCGAAGGAACTCTTTGCGCGGGTACGAGAACGTCCAGTCGTCGGCAGGGAAGGGCTTGCCCGCCGACGAGGTGTCAATGCAATGTTCAGCTGCGCGTACAATCAATAATCTGTCAGTGGAGACTGGCCCACTGCCCAGAATCAAACGACTTCCCGATCAAGAGGACGACAATCCGCACGCTGACGAGCAGGCGCCGTCTTTAAACGGCCACGGGAGCGCGAGCAGCATCGAGAGGATTAAAAAGATCTTCATGTTTTTTGAACCCAAAGGTTGCCTTAAAGAACGCGACGACTACTCGCTCTACATTTTCCCACCAAATAATAGGTACGCTTTATAACGTCCCTTCGCAACATTATACCCCCGCGGTGGTCGCAAAAGCCCCCCTGGGGTCTCGCGTAACGGTCACAGAAAATTGAGTTCACGAGTCTTGGAAACTAGAGACACAGAAATATTCAACGGACCACTTTAATTTGTCCAATGTTTGCCGTTTCGGGAACTTAATGCACATTTCTATTTTATGCCTGTGGTTAGCAAAGGTAAATGATATTTCGCAACGTAACCGCTGCGATGCACCGTTCGCATTTCAGGTTTCGTGTTCTATGTCGATCTTTGGTTGACCAGAGATGGTTCGATAACGTGGTACTCTTTTTCATTGGCCTGAATTGCATCACCTTGGCAATGGAGCGGCCGAACATACCACCGGACAGCGGGGAGAGGGTTTTTTTAGCCAGCGCGAACTACATTTTTACTGGAGTGTTCGCGTTTGAAATGTTCATCAAGGTGACAAACTCGACCAGCCAGCGACATCTCCCCCTTGAACGTCAGGGGAGTTATTCATAACGAGGGTTGTAATTTATCACAGGTCGTTGCATCTGGCATGCTGTACGGCTCGGACGCTTACTTCACCTCCGGTTGGAATATCATGGACGGAGTTCTTGTGGTCATTTCCATAATCGATTTATCAATGTCTCTGCTCTCCTCGAGTAGTCCAAGAATATTCGGAATATTGAGGGTACGCCTGACATTTTCTAGTTGAACTTTTCAATATATAAAAACTAAGTACTTTAACCTAAATCCCCCTCATCAAATCCTGAGAATTTCCGCCACCCCCGTCTTTACAATCCCGTTCCCAATTCAGAAACGAGCAAAATCGATATCTGACTTATTGTTAGAAACAGTTGTTGGTGATCCATACCTAAGGCGATTCAATTATTTGTGATTAATATTGTTAATCGGTTACAAAGGCAGCCCTATTAATTATTTATATCACTTTGCTTGCAGGTTTTTAGGCTTTTAAGGTCGCTGAGGCCGTTAAGGGTGATCAATCGAGCCCCTGGTTTGAAGCTGGTTGTACAGACATTGTTATCCTCTTTACGACCTATCGGCAACATCGTTTTGATATGCTGTACTTTTTTCGTAATCTTCGGTATCTTGGGCGTCCAGCTGTTCAAGGGTGCCTTTTTTTATTGCGACGGGCCTGACGTGAAGAATGTCCGCAACAAGACGGACTGCCTGCTCGATAAACGGAACATCTGGCTGAATAGGAAATACAATTTCGATGATCTTGGGAAAGCCCTGATGTCGTTGTTCGTGTTATCTTCAAGGGATGGCTGGGTGAACATCATGTACACCGGGCTCGACGCTGTCGGCGTCGATCAACAGGTAAGGCTCTTGGCTGCGGTGCCCTTCGGCCCGCTGCACACGTCCGATTTTTTAACGCGCGGTGCTTTTGCGTTGCCGGAACTAAAATATAATATGTCATGGTTTTCTTGGATGTTTACTTTAAAATATACGGCGTTACTTTATTGTATCTTGAATTACATTTATGTGACAGTTCGTTGCAGTATATCAATTTTAACATTTTGTTTTTAAGAGAAACTTTTTATATGTACGACAAGCCGAGGTGTTTTTTTATTGTTCTATTACAGCCAGTTGAAAATTATTCGGAGTGGAGGCTGCTGTACTTCATAGCGTTCATCCTGCTGGTTGGCTTCTTCGTGCTGAATATGTTCGTGGGTGTCGTGGTGGAGAACTTCCACCGATGTCGCGAGGAACAGGAGAAGGAAGAACGCGTACGAAGGGCTGCCAAACGGGCGTTGCAGATGGAGAAGAAACGTCGAAGTAAGACGAATAGTGTTTGAGGCACGATTTAATCGCGGTGCCGTTTCACTTCAAATCGATCGTTTCTTGCGCTCCATCAGAGGGATTTTGATGAAATTGACATATGACGTAGTTCGCGTGAAATTAAGGGGGGGTTAAGTGATCATTTTGCTAGTTTTGAATTTGCTTAAAAAATTTCACGTGAACTATCAGAACTGATGAAAATCCCTCTCACGATGATCAAGAAACGATCGATTTCGAGGAACCGAAGATCGAAAGGAAGGATTTTCACGGACTATTTGGTTTTCAGAGATGCACGAGCCACCTTATTACACGAATTACTCGAAATCCAGGCTGTTCGTCCATAACGTCGTGACGTCCAAGTACTTCGACCTAGCAATCGCTGCGGTGATCGGCCTGAACGTTGTCACGATGGCAATGGAGTTTTACATGATGCCCAAGGCCCTGACCTATGCCCTAAAGATATTCAATTACTTCTTCACTGCTGTCTTTATCCTCGAATCCTTCATGAAGCTTCTCGCTTTGGGTCTTCACCTTTATCTTAAGGACAAGTATGCGTCATTCAATTCCACCCCCTTCTTCCCGGGGCGAGGTGAAGATAGCGGCTTATCAATTCCACGCGATCGACAGTATACCAAAGAGAATCGTTTCGTTTCAGATGGAATCAATTGGACGTAGGAATCGTGATACTCTCGGTGGTTGGCATCGTTCTTGAGGAGGTCGAGTCGAAAATCATTCCAATTAATCCTACCATAATTCGCGTGATGCGAGTCCTGCGAATTGCTAGAGGTACGTTGAATAGAGCAATTGAACGAGTGGCTTAAATCAGTCGATAAGTATTCTGTTTATACGCAATGGAACCAAGTGAACGCTCTAAACCTGTGAACGTGTTTCTTCGCAGTTTTGAAGCTGCTGAAAATGGCAAAAGGAATACGAGCCCTTTTAGACACGGTAATGCAGGCGTTACCGCAAGTCGGAAACTTGGGTCTGCTATTCTTCCTGCTTTTTTTCATATTCGCGGCTCTTGGCGTGGAATTGTTTGGCCGCTTAGGTGAGTACTAACTCCAATGTTCCTAATAAAACTGTAATATAATATTCAAGAAGATGAAGAGATTACTTGGAAGCTAAGCTAAGCTATTCTATGTCTGGCTCTGCCATAAAACTTAAAAAACATAGCACAGCTTGGTTTAGCTTTTGGTGGAAACCGTTCCATAAGGATGTGTCGAAGCTAATTTTTTAAAAATTAGCATAGCTTAGCTGAGCTTAGCTTCCAGGTGAATCCCCAGCTTTAAATATCAACTTTGCAAATGTGTATTTACTGTTAAGTTATCCCGAAGAGTTAACTCGCCTTTCCTGGTTAGCAAGCTTGAAGGCGATTACACAGTTTCCTTATTGTTAATTACTTGGTTGTAGAATGCAACGACGACATGCCTTGCCAGGGCCTTGGCGAGCACGCCCATTTCAGCAACTTCGGCATGGCGTTCCTGACGCTCTTCCGCGTCGCCACCGGTGACAATTGGAACGGTATCATGAAGGATACGTTGAGAGACGATTGCGACGAGGCAGCCGACTGCGTGAAGAATTGTTGCGTAAGCACCATCATCGCCCCGATCTTTTTCGTCATTTTCGTCCTGATGGCGCAGTTTGTTCTCGTGAACGTCGTCGTTGCCGTGCTCATGAAACACCTCGAGGAAAGTCACAAACAGGTAAGGGTGTAATCTTAAGGCAACGAACAAATCCTGCCACTTTTTCGCTGGGCACCGGGTGTTAACGTGCGGTACCTTTGCAAGATGGAAGATGAACTCGACATGGAGACGCAATTGGAAAGAGAATTAGCCGCGGAGCAGGAAGAGCTGCTGGAAGTGGGAGAAGAGGAGGACGATGACGACGATGATAACGTGAAGGGAGAAAGGGAAGACGACGGTGGCGTTGGAGATGACGACGATGTTAGGGAGCGCGAATCCATTTTACTGACAAGCGAGAAAATACCCGTTAGCAGGCCTGGCCTCGCTAAAGTTCGTTCCCTGCCAGCGAATTTTATCTACAGTCCACCGCAAGAGAGGAACGCAGATGGTACGTTTCTGGCCACAAAGGCGAAGTTATTTATTTGTTCAGAATATGATGTAACTGAGACTGCAAACATGCAGATTCAATGTACAGGAATTAAGGTGTTTCAAAGTAATGCCTGTTAGATGTATTTCTACTTCTTGTTTCTTTTCCTTTCGTGATTCTCTAGCTCTAGACAGAGTTCTTACTCGCATACACTAAAATTAATAATATTAATTTGATAATATTAATTTGATTATATAAACTTAATAATATTAATTTGAAAAAATTAGTGAATTATAACCAAAAGCAATCGCTTTTATCCACAACTATTTTTCCAAATGCAAATTTCAACATATCAAAATTTACATCTCTAGAAAAAGACAGAGAAAAAATATATCAGAGCTTATATCACTGAAAAGTTAAAAGATTCAAAAATACGGAAATGGTAACTCAAAAATGACGCTGCGACCAGTCTGTGATTATAAGGTGTGACCACGGGGGGTTGAAAGTAAAAAAGTAGAAAGATATTACATGTTTCTTTAATCAAAGTAGTTTCCCTTGGCTATGATCTCTTGCCACTTTTCTGGTAAAAGTACAAATAGGTGTAGTAAAGAGACATTTACGGTTGGGTCAGAAAGGACCCAGACCGTGAATTAAGTGTGAAAGTGAAGCGCTTTGGTGAACATGATGCAGATAGTCTCTCTTGCATATTACGACACCTATAGACCAGGCTCTAAATATGTCACAGATGGCTCGTTCACCGTGTCGCTGCCACGTCGCAGTTCGTATCATCGTTCCAATTCAAGACCGTCCAAGTTCAAGTCGAAGCGTCGTCAAACGTTTCATTCGGGGCACCATCCCCAGAGGAGATCCTTACTGCCGATGCATTTCGAAGTCGCCGAAGTTTTCGAGAAGCCTGTGAACACTCTAAGCGTGCCCCGAATCATTTCGCAACGCAGTTACGCCGCAGCGAGTCGTGATCTCGGTCACGCGCAACGCCAACGGTTACAAGTAATGCTTTTAATGACTGTAATTAAAGAGCACGTTGCCGTCAACGTATCATCCCTCGCAGTGTATATATACCTAATTCTTGAGCACACGAAGCACCGAATGTATTCTTTGTCACCTATCGTATCGATGGCATAAAAGTAGTAAGGGGCAAAAGTAGTCAGTAGCAGTGGCGCATTCAGGATTTAATATGGGGGAGCCGAGTTAATCGGCCGATCGCATTTTAAACACTTTCTATTGATTGAAAAGTATGTATTCTACTTTACACGGCTTTGGAAACACTGTCTGATCAACAAATCACTGCACAAACAATAATGTTCTGCAGCAATTGTTAACTCCACTTTTCCGAAAATACTAACGCGGACACCACACTGGGTCTGCGCGACCCATAGACTAACTTTATCACGATGTCACTTTGCTTCTTCAGGTAAATTAGGGATCTCATTGCGCGGAATCCGTAGTAGGTGTCCCAAAGTTTTTTGCCCCACCACCAGAGCTCCCCACCATTTACCGTTTAGTTGTGGTGACGAATCTTCCAAACGGCCTAGGTCTCGCGGACCCAGTGTGGGGTTTGAGGGTTAATTTTTTCCTTCACATCAACATATTCTGTAGCTGAAAGAAGAAAATGTCTAAAAAGACCTGTATGTCGTAAACGCACCATTTCCTAAAAAAAATTCTAAAATTTTGGCACGGATGAAGTGATCCATGTATCTACCTATCCAGTGAAACCATTTTCCACGTTTTTTTTGAGAAAACGGTACGTTAGCGACGTATGGTTTCTTTTAGCCGTTTCTCCTTTCAATGTTATAAACAATTTCGCTGCAAATTCTTTTCACAAATCGTCACCGACTCAGAAGTGTAGATTCACCCCTGAAAGCAGTAGCTATCACTTTTTGAACAACCTGTGCACACGTGAGTGGGTTCACGGTCATATACGTCAGGGCTGGGCTACCCGCGGCCCGTTCCCTGACTTACCTACTCTGCTGGGCCGCAGAAGGACCCCCACCATACTCTTTTAATTCCTACAGTGTACGCCGTACCTATATATGACTGCACCCGTAGGAGTAAAAGGAATCTGCTTATGGTGGGGGAACCGGCTGACTGGTAGTGGGGACTGTGCGGCCCGCGTCGGCGAACAAGTTGCTCAGCCCTGATATACATAACTCCCACATCTCTACAAGCCGCAATAAAGATTCTTTGCATAGAATCTGCCTTGCCAGTGATCGAATCTAGCACATTCACATTTGACAAGAACATCTTCGACCGTAGAAAATGCCGTCAGAGATGAACTGCTCGTGGCCAGCCATTTATCAACCATTTATCAACCATTTATATCCTTCGCAGGCAATCAGCGACGGGCAGGAGAACAAGTCCCTGTTGTGCGTGATCAAGCCGCCAGCGAATTCCTCCCCGGTGACGCCGACCGGCTCGGTCACCGGGCTGGCCTGTCCCAAGCCGAGCAGCGAGCGTTATCTTCTGCCAACGGCCAATATCTACCCGTCCAAGGCGACGTTGGGCCACAGGCCGTCGAGCGACACGCAGTCCCAGTCCGACACGAACGCCAGCGGCGGTAACAGCGCCTCGAGGACGCCCAGCGGGACGAACAGTCATCACACCGATAGCGGGACGTCCAAGTGCAGCGGACGATCGGACGACGCGAAGTCGAAGAGCGAGAAATGGTCGTCGGCGCCACCGACGGAGGATATCGACGTGCAGTCCATCATTAACGAAAGGAGACCGTCCAAGCTGAAGAGCGTCAGCTCGTCAATGGTGGCGAGCGGCGTCGCAGACCAGTACGGTTCAGCGACACGAGCCGGCAGCTACGGGCGTATCTACGTCGCCGAAGAGAGGCCCGACGAGGCGCTACCTACGTCGACCAGCAACATGAGCGACAGCATGGTTAGCAGCGCGAGCGCCAGCGCCAGCGGAAGCGGCAGCGGCAGCGCCACCGGCGGCAGAAACGGCACCGCCATAGTGCACATGCCCGACGGGGTCTGCGCGACCATCGCCACGGACGTCAGGATATACGTGGACGATACGGACTCGACGAGCAGCAACGGCCACCGTAAACGAGCGCAACGCGACGACACGCTGGACTCACCGACAACGATACCCACGGGCACCGCCGCGCAAGATTCCACCGACGAGACGGAAGAGGCCGAGCAGAGGTCCGAGCGATTCGAGAGGCCGCCCCCCAGCGGACCTCTGGACCCCTCTTAATCCCGAACGATCCAGTGAAGAATCGTTCCGCACGCTCGAACGGTTCGCTGGAAGAGAACGAGAGAAGTATAAATTTTTACGCGCCGACGCCGGCCGGCCATGGTATCCACGGCGAAGTGCCATGGACGGGTGCCGCGAGGGTTCAATGCTGGGCTCTAAGAAAGACTGTAGTGCATGACAATATAGTCGTTATATTCTAGTCACTTTGCCGCCGTGAACTTGCCAAGAAAAAGAAAATGAGAAAACGATAAAAAAAAAAGGAAGAAATCGCCGAGGCATTTACGAAAGATCGTGAAGCTTAGGGTAGGGGACGGAGGGGGTGGTACAGTATAGAAGATGCGAAAGCTATGATCCGATCGGCGGGCAGCTCGACGCTGCGCGCGCATAGAGGAAGGGAGAACGGTAGGGAGGAAACGAATGTATATAGAGAAGCGCGCGCGCGCGATAAACGCAAGTATAACGTACTTAAGGAAGACAAAACCTATGACAATCTATTATTGCCAGCGGAACTGCTCTTACGTTCCGTTACGAAACATCGTGGAAGTCGATCCGTAGGAATTGGTAGCGATTGGAGGACGACGTAGTTGAAGCGTCGGTAATTAGAGGATTTCGTAGCACTTAGGTAGATTACGTCGAGTCTACGCGACAATTGCAATTAATCGGACCACACTTTCTCGCCTTTCCTTTTTCTCCAGCTCGTGAAATTAAGCGCGTGTCGTTCGCAGGAGAGTTTCGAGAGCCGCGGCGGATCGTGGTAGCTCTTGACGGAGGAACGAAAGGTGCCAAACGATGAATAACGGTCATTTACCGAAGTGCCAGAAGAATCCTAGATAAAAAGAAAACTTTCGGAGTATAAAAAAAAAAAATATAACGTAGCGTAGGCCTCCGCGACGCGAGGAGGTTTAGCTGTAAAAAGAAGAAGAAGAAGAAAATAAAGGGCGACGAGGAAGACGAAGAATCGTTAAACACTAGATCGTAAGACCTTCGTATTAAATATTTTCAGAACCAACGTACAGCCGACGGGAGGGGTGGCCGAGAGAAATATTAATCGCGATTGGCTGGGATGATACGAACCAGTTCATAGGCTTAGTCAGGTTATTAAACGGTGTTTATGTCTTTTCGCGCTAACTCTACGATAATGTCTAGCCGAGCTCGTGGGTAAACGTGATTAGGGCCTTAAGACTTTAATCCGAGACGTTGTGATAATCTTTAATACAAATTGAAACTCGTACAATCTATCCCCCATGTCAATTGGCTCGATCGACGTGTTCGCGTGGAAAGCTACGTCGATGCCAGCTGCCGCGTACTTCCGGATAATCCTGCGGCGACCAACGATCGTGGTATTCACCTCGTTTCCTTCTATTCGTTTCGTTCACGCGTTTTGTAGGACGCTCTTCTCGTTAACATCTGTGATATACTTTAATCGTAGTGTATTTCCTATAACGACAAAACAGAACATCAACGGGGACAGCGACGAGAGCAAGCAGCAAAAAAGCGGAGGAGCATACAATTTAGACGACGTTAGCTGACTTTTTAATAAAAAAAAACAAAAAAAAACGAGGACAATGCGCAAGGCTCTGGGTAATGTAAAGGAAAAAGAGTAAAAAAAGAGAGAAGAAAAAAATACACACAAAAATGTATATACATTGTGTTATTAAATAAATAAGTATGTGTACATCGTCGATGGAAATGGTACCCATAGCAAGCTCGGCGAGAGGAGCTCCCGCTTAACACTTTCACTGGCGACGGGGATTTCCATCGCTACGTCTTTCCACGTTCGTATTCTCCGGGAAGCACCGAAAGTCAGTCCGGTGCGCGTGAAACAAACTTTACGCAACAAGACCGTCTTGAAACGGCATCTCGCCAAACCCTGCGCCACTGAAAGTGTTGAAGCGCGTTTCTCGTCAGAAAGAGGTGTGTAATCGATTTACTTTCACGTAGGCCTGCTACGGAATGCCGACACACGATTATTCTATGGAACTCAGCACTCTATAGCGATCTATTCCCTCGACGGCCAAGCCGCTGTCCCCGCTGCTCCAACGCGCCACCCTGCGCCCTTTCTATCGACGATGCGTACGCATATAATAGAAGAACTCTACTGTACATACATACACTTACGAATATTCTACATACTCTACACTCGGTGTGGTTTATTTTGATACTACCGCGTGCGGTAATATTTAACGATTGTCGGGGATAAATCCAAGGGAGAACAAAAAAAAAAAAAAGAAAACAAAAACGTAAAGTAAAGTAAAATAAACTCTATGCCTTCTAACGTTGACGAACGTCGACGAAACTTCGTGCGGTGGTGGTGCCCGCGCCTCGGGTTCAGGCGACTTTGAAAGGGCGGTCGGCGACACCTCTTCGTTGACTCGAAGTTCTAGGTTACTAAATGAAACGTTGACGAGCGCTGTGCGCCACGTTGCTTCGACGATAGCCGCTATCAGTACGCGACGGGGCTGAGCGATCGATTAAGAAACGGGGAGGATCGATGTGCCCGCGTTCCCGTTCCCGGATCGATCAGCAGCTGTTGAATGCACCTCGATAATCATAGTAGATAGTAACGAGCTGTTACCAGATCCAAAGCAATAGTTGCTCAGTATCGAATCAGCTGCTGACCAACGCTGAGGAACGGTTTGTTTACCCGTTGATCGTCTTGCTGACAGAAAGCTTCGCCGACACGAGGATCCATCAGGATTTCCCGTGTTTCTCGTCAATCTCGCAGCCTTGGAACGTAGTAGATGTGACTAGGTAAACGCTGTTGACTGTGGTTAGCCAAAATTACCTTGTTTAAGAGGTCCAAAGTAGCCCCCGTGCGCAAAATCCCGCCTGTTCCGCTCGAAATTCGATCCCCGCGTGATTGATCAATTCCCGTTAAGCATTCAGTCGGACTAAGTTCAGCGAACACTGTAAACGTTCGTGCATACAGATCTTAGGGAGCTCTGAGTGACGTCACTATGGTGTTCGTTCCGTCAACAGCTTCACCGCTGCGCATTGGGCGTTTTGGACCTTTTAATCAGACTTCCTAGACTATAAAAATGTATTCGTACAATCACAGTGCATATATGAGTACGTACACACAAGTATATATACATACATATACATATATATTATATATATATACATATAAATACGCGCGTCTCTATGGCACCACGACCGAGTCTCGATAGCTCGATAGCGTTAGACGACTGACCTCCGAATTATAGTTTACTCTAGCTGCGGGATGATCGTGTAACCGCGCGCGAAAGATTCGCCGATCAGTTGCACATGTATCATTAGCGAGACGGAGAAGTATGCAAACGGATAAGGAAATTCTATAATCTATGCGCGCACCGGAGCGGGCGGAAACGCTGGTGTCCGCGGTGAGTGAAATGGGAAGAGAGATAATAAGCGCTAAAAAAAGAAAAAATAATGAAACGAGAGATGGAGAATGTGAAACATAAGAGGAACGAATGGGACGCGCGTGCGCGCGTGTCCCCCGCTTATATGCGCGCAGGCAGGCGCGCCGATGCGGGTCTTCGAAATAAGTACAAGGAGGAATCGTGCACGCGTGGCACGTGCTCGGAAGCTGTAACGTGTTATTCGGTGTACTTGTTGCCGCGTGCCTCTCGAGTCTGTTCTTCGCCCCTAGAGAAAGCAGCGCGTAATCGTCTATTTAAAAAAAAAAAGAGGAAAAAAGAAAAGGAACCAAAAAAATATAGGGAGATGAGAAGGAGAGAAGCGACACGAAGGGACGGATGAAGGAAACGCGTAAAGCTAGACGGTTAGCCGCCCTCAGATGTAACGTGCTATTTTAATAACGGCAGTTAACGTACCAGACACTGGTCTACCGGAATGCGTCCTTTTTGTCTGCTTGATGCCGCCGCGCATGCATGTGCGACGCTCTTTCCTTCTGTTTCGGGGAAGCCTAGACACGCGAACCTGCAGCTGAATTTGGGACGGCGGGCGAGACAGGGTGAGAGTGTTCGGAGGGAGAATGGGAGAAAGAATGGTAGAGAGGGAGAGGAAGCAGGAAAATGGGGAAAGAATGAGTGCGTGGGTGCGAGCGTGAAAGAGCGAAGGGAGCACGGCGATAGAGACGTAGAACAAGACTAAATATGTACAAATGTAATAAATTGAATGACGATTACGTTGAATTGACCTATCGGTTGTCTTTCATTTCACTTGTCCCACGCTTGTTTCAGTGAAGTATTATGCAGTTCGCGTGAAATTAGGGGGGGTTTAAGTCATCATTTTGCTGGCTTCGAATATGTTTAGAAACTACAGAGCGTCAAAGTTGACAATTTTTGGCCATTTTCGCGAAGCTGTCCTTGCTGAAGGAACTTGGATAATTATAATTAGCTTGATGAATACGAGATGTATATATCTTTATTTACTATATGATAAAGTATATATAATACATAGATAAGAAAAGCCTATGGAAAGTAATGTTATATTATTAATTACACTACGTTAATAGCGATCTTAGAATTCTCGTGGAGCCAGTCTCATTGGTCGCAAAAGAAATGCTAGAATTTCTACTCTTTAGTCGAGATGGAGTTATCTATTTTTCTGCTTTAAGGTACCGTGAACCCGCATTCTGTATATGCAGGTGTACTCACTGTTACCACTGTTAGAGTGAACCTTTAATTCGATTATTTCATACGCTTTTTTTGATTCATTCTGCAATTTACAAATGCTAAATTATGTGTGCCAAATTGTAATTTTATTGGAACCAGGAAATATCAATTTACCTGCACCTCAAAGTATTGTACAGGAGGACCATTAGTGTCATATATGAATTCACCGAAGAAGAAAGGAGTTTTGTCGTCCACGCTGTCCAATCCCTAGAAAAATACCAAACGCATTGACTATATTTTCTGAGTGATATTCTTATTACTTATTAATTCCATTTAACAGCCCTAATGTGATCATTCTTGAAAGTCGTTGATAAACTTATGAAAATGAGCGTTGCAAAGCTTTCTCATTACTGACAATTGAGTCAAGAAACGTTTATGCTAACACTATAAATTTTATTTGTACAAGTCTTTGCCACTTCTAAATATAAATGTGCAGCCAGAAAAACTTATATATTTATGGGAATAAAAGGAATATTAATATACAAAAAAATGAATGTTTATACACAGACAGTACATTGACAGACAAATTTCTAATGATACTGTATGCTTGAATCAGTCTTTAAAGGATACAAATTTCTACTTAAACGCTACGTTTAACGAGATTAAATTCTATATTTGAAATATTCAAATTGAAAAATTCGGTACAATTTACCCAAATAGAGAAATCTTTGGGGGCGGTGCTTATTTCTCCCGTGGGAGATATCGATTGTGGAATGTGTTCCAGACTGACTCCAGAAATATGCACAAAACCAAGTAATTGTATAACAACGTTGCCACTGTTGCCTTTAAATGCCCAGCATTCACCCGGGAGGACACCAGTCTTTGGAAATAATTAGCTGACGTTAATTAACGTTGATAAAAATCCATATGCTCTGTGGAATTTCCAATATAATGTATAACACTTATTTTACGCAATCCATGATTAAAATATCCCTTTTATTATACCATCACCGTAAAGGACATTACGCCATTCTGTAAGTACATACTTCAAAGGACAGAAGAAAGCAGGAAATCCTTTTACATTTAACTTTGATAATATATATACTACTAATACATATAGGCCAGACTCTATCTTTGGAAAGATTAAAGGCACACTTCAACTAAAAATTAGTGTTTTCCAAATAGAATTAATTCAGCGGGTCGCGATCAGCGTTTGTAACTTTAATGTAATTAAAATGCAAATGTTCGCCATGCTTACAAAAATATTCTTTCCTAATATCCCAAAAATGCGGCGGGGAGGGGGGTGTCTTGTGTACTGGATAGCAATATAAAATGCATCTCTTTTATACATATACTAACTTTCAATTAATAACTTTTATAAAGAAGAAAAGGTTCCCACAAGTGCGTGATAGTAACATTGAAATATACAATTCCAATTTTTCGAAGCGACACTATTTTCCATCTCGAATCGTTTAAAAAATATTCCGTATTTCCTCCCCATGGACTCGATTAGGTACTACCCTCGCTGTGTACCAAACAGCGAACTTTACCAAGTTGTATAAGTCACTTTATGTACACGCATGGACTATGAATATTACAAATATTCTCCACTGACCTGAAGTATAGCCTGAGGTGTATTCTGTTGTTGGCAAAGAGGTATACCGAAAAGTTTCAGTACTGGTGCACCAGCCGAGTATGTCTCGGTTTGCCTCGTCGAGAGGATCGCGCCGCCTAAGTACCCCCAGATCAAATCATTTTAATCATAAATATTGAAAACCGAGAATCATATTTTCAAAACCTGAACTTCCTAGAGCGTAATCGGTTCTTCCTGTTTTGTCGGCGTCGTACGTCTGTAATTCGTTTCTCACCAAATCCTTTACACTTTCTGGAGACATAGCCTTCAACAACGCCTTCGTGTGCGTATCCATTCCTGTTTTACGTTGAGCATTAAAATCTAGCGAATATTCTTTATCAGTAATTCGTCGACTAAACTGTTTAGTCAACCCCAGCATTATCCACCATTTGACTATTTACTCTACCCTCCATATAAACCTATACCAATTATGATCGTCTTTTCCTTCGACACTCTGGTAATCAGCGAATTTTCAAAATATTAAAAAACGGGTCCGTTAATGATCGGGCATAACGTTATACTTAAAAGACAACTTTTGTGTTTCTGTTTTTGACAATCCAAATTTGAGTTAGGAGGTACACCGTTTAAGAAAGACCATCAGTTCGGAGCCACCTCGTGACGTATACCTATATTATTTTCTTAATTTTTATAATGGTTTTTAACGCTGTACAATATGCCAAAATCAAGTGCTAAACCGCAATTTAATCGGCTGATTAGTTTCTCTACAATTTGCATCAGAAGATTCGGGCCGGCACAGTAGTCTACCCCCTTAACTAGATAAACTCCTTTACTTCAAAAACCTTTCATTTATAATTATTTTGTCTATAATTGGCAAAACACAAGTAATCCGTACTATAATTATAGTTGCAAAAAATAAGCAGAATTCTACCGAACTGCACTTTCCGATTCCCCTTCGTTTTCATAAAAGAAATGCTCCAAACTCTACCCCAACTTCTGTCCTTCCTCCTATCTCAAAAATCTTTTCAAAACAAACGTCTCAGTCCATTCAGTCATTCCATTTATTAATTCTACGTATGATCCACCTAGGAAGTGAAGCCTTAATGAATAATCTCTGGTCTAAATTATTATTTTGTCGAATTGATGAGCGATCGACAATTATCCTCCCCTCCATATAAGTTTGTGCCATTTCCGAGGGTGACTAAACTGCCGATCAGCAGAAAGTCGATAGTACGTGTTCTTCCTAACGGTTACAGCAATAAAAGACGAATGATATACAACTGCAATCGACACATCGTATCTTTACCTTCGGATACTTCGTTCCTTAAATGCAGAATGGCCTCTGACATTTTCGGTATTACGTAACCAACTTCCTTCAGCTTACTCTTTAGGTCATCGCGCGTCTCCATGACGTTCTTCACTTCCATCTAACAAACGTGGTTTCAGAAGGCAGAACAAAAGGTTCGTAATTAATTGTACATGTATAATAACAGTATATCCATTACCGAGAGAGTATTCAAGTGCGATCTCAGATTCACCAAGTCGGATCTGATTATCTTGAACGTCGTACTGGCGGAATATTTGTCGCACAGGTGGGACACAGACATCGCTGAAAATTTTCACGCGCAAGTATTTTTATTTAACATTTAATCACGCGCTTCAATACTTAATCGTTTTTTAATCGCTTCTTTAACCCGCAAATAGGATTCGCCAATAGCAATTCACTTGGATATTTCGCCGAGATACTTTTACGGATCATATTATACTATTACTTGTTTATAATAATTCGTAATAAATATTCCCAATGGCATGATAACTTTGATATTTATTTAGTTAACTTGGAGTGATACAGTCACTTGTAAACATTGCTTCTTTATACGTGATAGTTAGACAATAGAGATTATTTCTGATTTTTTGGTGGGTGTTACTCAAAGGGTCGCTTGCAAAAACCACCTCCAAGAATAAATTTCTTTTCTGCCGGTAATAATTGATTTAAAATTCGGAAAAAATATATGAAGTACAGCTAATATGTAGCTATTTTTCCTCTTTACTTTCATTCATTTACCTTAAGTAGTAACCGAGAAAAAAATGATAAATTTAAAGGCTTTTACCCCCGTGGTATCCTTAAACGAGAGGGTAGAGATCTGCAAATTCATGGAATTGTGGTTCAGGTGAGGAGCATTGTTTAGCAAGCAATAACAACAAAAATAGTCACAGGGGCCTTATTAGTATTATTTTTACGTCTTTATTACTCATAGAAAATAAATGATATAATACATATGAGATGAGTAATAGTAAAAGTAAATGACTAGAGTAAATTATGCGTGTAGTCGTATTTTTCATAGCAAAATTACTGATTAAGTGATGAAGCAAAAGCGAAATAGCATCTTTCACAGTTAGTTATTCTTCTAAATTCATGTGAACAAACCTGTGAGTCACTGTAGATAATTGATCAAAAGTTGGATACTATTCAGTCTACGAACATTTGTGTCAAAGAACTAAGAAGTGCTCGTAAGATCAGACCTTAGGAGCTGCGTATACTAATTGCGGGTTAAATTACACGATTCTGATCGTGAACGTACCTAACAACGACGTAATGACGCAAAATACAAAGGGTTTGATGAATTTACAGTACCAAGGAGATTGGCGAGAGGAATTTAGTATAGCAGCTGGACAGGTTCCTCCATTAGAGCAGCAGTACGCGTTTTGTACGCTCATCGGAACGTCCTCATAATCACAGGTTTGACCTTTTGAAGGATCCGAACCGATACTCTACAGTTTCTTTGGTTTGAAATTTTCTCGGGTTTCTAAGCAGCTAAATTCTGGTCGATGGGGTTTTGAGACCGGACTTCAGGCAGGCGACGTCATCGAGCGAAATCTTGGACGTCCTGTCACTGTCGTTCATAGAAAATGCAGTTCTATGTCTGATTCAGCTGTTTTCGAATTTACAAAATACGATTGAGAGCTTTCAACTACTAATCTACTTTCTGATCTATCTGTTTCGTTTTATTCTAATTTAAGGGGTCTCCCTAGGGTGACGGTCTGAAAAGAAGGCGATATTTGGGAGTTATTTTTAAGAGAACACCTTTAATTATATTAATTACAAAATTTATGCCTATATTTCTAATTAAAAAATAACAGTACCTAAAACTTTAAACGCGTCTTTCTGAAAACGATGTTTTTCAAAAAAAAGAAAAAGGCATTTTGGTCACAACAATAACAGAAAATCGTAAAATAACCGGATTTTCAGGGGTCAATTTCACATTTGGGGCAGCAAAACAAATTGCGTGATACATACCTTTATATCCTCTACATATCCCCAATTTCCGGGTGGAGGATCTTCCCTCGTAAGTACTGTTTTTTTTTTTTATAATTGAATATCGCAATCTACTTTTCCCATCGCATTTTATAGAGCTACTTACCAAAAACCTGAATTTTCGCCGCTGAAGTGTAGGTGCTTCATGATGGAATGGCAACGGCATAGGGATTAGATGGAAACTTTATAATCAATGACGATATTTCTCATGAATGTTCATTGAAGTACGCCTTTATTACCTCTGTATATTGGTAAATAAGTACATATGTATATACACGGCCGTAGACTGGTTATGTACATAATAGTAGTGTAAATGATTTTATGTACATAAGGCAGGCCTGCCCTTTAGGGTGCAAATACCTCCTGAAGTTCTGGGACCCGGGCAACAGCCGAGGGCTGAACTGTTACGTTGTTAACCGTTGCGTGGTGTTAGAAAATGTAAACACCGCTCCACGAACGAGGCGTAGCCGCGTGCGAATGTTTACAAAAGGCGAGCACTGCGACGCCGGGTCCGGACAGCGTGATGTCAGGCCCATCATAAATTAGATAGGGTCTTAAGGAATTTTTGATAGTGTCAACGCAATGACTTCCCGGTCCAGAACGGGCAATCTATTCCAGGCCTTGACTCGAGAAAGACCTTACGACTTTATTTTCCCTCGGCATCGAAATAAACATATATATATCGTTCAATACAGACAGGGAGTTTATTCTTTCAATTTTTAATCTTCCTTACAGTGGGTTTTGGGAGTACTGCAAGAGTGTGTGTGCGCCCATACACGTGAGGCCCAGCAATATAAACTCGTGGTACGAGCCAGTATGGACGCGCGCACAGTCTTGCAGTTCTCCCGCAGCCCATGCTGTGGTTAGCAACGTAACAGTTCCGCGCTCGGCTGTTGCCCGGGTCCCATAACTTGGGGAGGTATTTGCACCCTAGTGGGCAGGCCTGTCATAAGGGTATTTGCGACGATAGAGTGGACCTCAATTTTATACAATTAAACGCGATCAATTTGCGTTACTGCGACTTCTCTCTCCCCGTAGACGGAATGAAAGAACACACTTGGTATAGTTCTTCGTACTCTAGGAAATGAATTTTGCATCATTGAGTCTTGTTAGTTTAAGTCGCCGATGTCTACAGGCTTGTCAGTTAAATTATGTAGACGGAATGTTCTCGAGGACAATTCGTTATCGCACTATGTAAGAACGTATTCGCCAGCACGTGGACGCTACAAGTATTGCGTGTAATAAAATATAAACGAAATCTCTGGGCGTTTTACTCGACGTCAGTTCATAAAATTTCTCAAGGTAGTATGGATCCGTACGTTGAGCCTGCTCTCGAAGTCGTAATCTTTGTATTCGTTTTGAGCTCTTAAAAGGGCAGCTTTTCCTTCCTCGACATTCTGAAACATTATGCGAACGATATATTAATCGAACGTCGAATTAGAAAAAAAATTTGCATGCTGACACGCATGTCCCTTCCTATAGTACTTACATTAGTGGAGCAAAGTGCACTGCCAAGTTCATAAAGCGCAAAAGCGCTAACGTGTTGGTCGGACGCGTCGTTGGACGGATTACGACGCCGCAGACAATTTTGATAACTTTCAATCGACGCATCTTTGTCACCGAGATAGGCATGGGCTGCTCCTTCGATCAAATCGGCTAGCCCAACCATTGGCTCGTTCGTACGATTACTTTTGCATTCTGATAATAAAAGCACCAGAAGATAATTACATACCATTTATCCGCGCAATCTTTACACCTCTATGCCTGTGGACTTCCTATAGATTTCACTATAGATTCGGTCCTAGATCAATTCGCAGCAACTACTTCTTAAATTCATTACCTACTATTCTAATGAAAATTTAAAATTCTGTATTCTCTTTTAGATCTTCATAAAAGTATTACTAACGAATTGGCGACGTTTTGAAAATGAGCCCAAACTCGTCAGCACTGTGACTAGTTTTAATCATACGAATACAGTCGTGCTTAGGTTCATTTTCATCGTCGAAATCTCGCTTATCTAGTACTCTTGCGAAGATCTAACAGAAAGTATAGAAGTATAAATTTTCATTAGTGTCATGATATAAGGGCAGGATGAGATAAACAGAACTTTCCAAACAAAAGGGGCCGGTAGAGAATGCTTGACCGACTTGAAACAGTATTTCGCCAAATCTTGCTCCACTCAAAGTGTTAATCACATTGTCAAAGGAGATTTTGCTCCATTACCTAGAAGTATTCCTCGTAACGACTCTGATGAACAGGACGGCATCGCGTTCCACAAGTAAAGTAACTCATACACAAGCAGTCTGTAATACAAGACCGTGTATGGCTGTCCAGTTTCTTGATCTACTAGCTTCGGCGTTCTCCGTAGAATAAATACACCCAACTGCGTCTCCTTGCTCGTTCGAGTGGCGAAATGGAGAATTTTTTGGTAAATCGCAGACACATCGTCGAACTTGCCCATTGCTCCACAGCAAACTACGAGCAGAGATCGTGGGAGATTGCAAGGATTGGAGGAACAAAATGATGGCTCTGATTTAAAATAGTAAGGGGGAGGAGAATGGATGCACCTCTTACCAGTTCCTAAATAAGCGTAGAAACTCTTCGACCACCTAGAATGTTGTTGTAACTGCGCCAAAGATAAGTAAGCCTTTTCGTAATTAAGGCAAATGAGATGACACCAGGCCACTTCGTGCACGCATAAGAGTTTCACCTCTCTCTGGTTCGAGGCTTCGACAGCTTTTCCATATGCTTGAAGAGCACCGTTCACGTTCGACTATAAAGAAACAAAGTGATTATTGAAGAGGTTCAGAAATTTCAGACAGTTTAAGGAACATTTCGTGACGTTTTACATGCGTCTTGAAACTTTGTGTATAAAACATAATAAATCATTCGTGGTCTCTAGAGTAGCTGCACCATCTTTCTTAAAGGACAGCCAACCTTTTGAGAGAAGTATTTTTACCTCGAGTCTCTCTATGCGACCAGTGAAAAACAGGAAGAGGGCTGAATTATTAAACTCTGGGTGACACTCTGCGATCAATTGTTTTGCGGTATCGACACCAGCCCTGAGGTTGCTTCCATCCAGGGCGAAAAATGGACGCACGATCGTGTGGTACCAGAGTAAAGACAAGCTGCAACGGAAAAACGATAAATTAATAGAATCTTACCACCGAAATACGGAACAGAATATTTTAAAAATAATACGATTTTTTCATTTTCGTAAAAAAAAGGTAGAAAACTGTACTGACGCAAGAATAAATGACAATAATCAATAGTATTAACATTGGTATCGTGCGAAGGTCATCTTTAGCTTTTGTAAATGATTAAAAATATGTACCTAAGTTTGTAGTGGTACATGCGATAAAATGATTAATAAAAAAATATTACGCATTCAAATTTGGTTCTAACAATGAAGCATCGAATTTTCGAAATAAATTTCAAATACTATAGTCAATAATGTAGTGTTGTACTGCCAAGAATTTCTATAACATTAGACTCGTCCACGGTGTAAATGCTTTATGCATGGCTGACCACATGCTGAGCGTTTCTACTTCCTTCTTTGGGACATTTGAATTCCGTTCAAGTCAGCGTACATTTGTGGCGAACTTCCACATTTAAATATAAGTTCTCTCCGTGAATATATGTGCATACATAGTTGTATATAAATTTCAAGTTTTGTATTTTTTATTTAAGAATATTATCAAATCGCTGCAGACAATATTTTACTCGCGATTAAAATCATAACGATTATTATCAAATTATAACGATTCTTCCTTTCAATTAAAGACATTTTTCATATAATTTAGTGCTTTCTAGCATATTTTCAAAAAATTATATTTCCTTTCCAGTAAAAATTTAACTTGTAGATTTTCAATGAAACCTATCGGTAAAATACGGAGATTGAGTTATAAGTACTTGCCTACTTTATCTCTTCTAAAAAACTCATACAAAAGATCCTATATTTCGAAATAAACACCATTGTATTCTATAATTTTAACCCACCCCTTACTAATTTTATAATTCGCCATCTGTGCCGAGCAAGAACTTATGATTTCATAAAGTTGATGACAAAATAATTAAAAAATAGAAAAGAGACTTACGTGGCAAGCGGGGCACGCATATCTTCGCTGAGGCGGGCGTACATGAGCGCGGTGAGTCCTGCTTCCCTGTCACCCTCGAAGCCCAGAAAGTGGATGACTTTTAAAAGGGACGGTGGCAGCAGACTAACGCACAGCTGATAAATCCCGTAACCGAAGCTAACCGCCGACATCAGTCGGGAGGCTTCGCTAGGCTCCACGAACCTGTAAAGTACATCACGTTTCTGCTTTCGCTGGCTTCCGACGGGAGAATTTCGATTTGCCGTTGACAGAAAAAGGCAGATGTTTTGAAAGAATGATCGGTGAATAGTGAATAAATGTTATCGAGTCGTGTACATATCGTCGAGTGTGACAGGTGTTGCATCTGGCTTTCGGTACTTCGGAGGGATGGTTCCGCAAAATGTTTCACGGTCATTCTACGTCGCGGTCGATGTGAACGGAAGAGAAATGGCTCGACGCGGAGGAGCGAGAAATGTTCGTAAGAAGAAGCAACAATTACGGTGTTTGTTGTTCGGACGTGATGCCAGTGAGCGAGAAGAACATTGATAGTGAGCTTCGTAGACCTGAAGGGGACGAGGCTGGTATCAGGTTGCTGGTGGAACCGTTGCAAGACGGTATAGACCATTCCGAAGAACCTGGACTCTGTGGGCTTTGTAGGGAGTAAGAGGAACCGTTGCACGAGGGTGTACTGCATCTCGTGTCGAGGCCTGTCAGAAACAAAAATTACAAAAAAAAAAAGAACGCTTCGTTTCGTTGTTAACCCGTTAACTAGGAACACTTCTAATGCATTTAAAAAGTGGTATTTGGTCATGACAAATCAATTTATTTTTTAGAGTAACTGCTATACATTACGCAAAAACTGTAGGTATTCGCTCTTCCTGGGTACTTGGTAAATTTTAGCTACAAATTTTAGAACACCCTAGTTAACAGGCCAAACTACCAACACTCTTATATATGAACACTTCGCTTTTAGATTAAGCAAAGACTTATTACTTCTCATTAAAAACGTCAAATATTATTACACAGTGTTTGGAACTGATTCTGTTATCGTATTTAAGAAATCAAAACACTCAGAAAATCTGTTTACAATCCTCGCGCAGGAGTGCGTTCGGCATTTTACTCTGAGAAGCGTTCGAAAAGAGAAAGAAAGAGAAGAATGTCCGGCAATCCTGTTTCTTGACACCACTTTCTCTTTTTAACTAACAGGGGAAGATCCCCAAGCCGGAAATTCAAAAAATTATGAAACTTTAGGGATATGTAGAGATTTTTTTGCTGTCCAAATTCACTCTAAGGGGGTGAAATTGCCCTTGAAAATCTACTATTTTCCGATTTTGTGTCATAAATCGCAAACTGTAAGAGATGGTTCCATCCCCCCCCCCCAAAAAATTACGATTTTATCCAAACACTATATTTTTTTCTATACTACTACATTTAGCCCGCTTTTAGTAAACTACCTCTTAATTTTTTCCGAAAAAATGGGCCCCTCAGAAAGTTTGCCACCTGGGCCTTTTTCCTTAAATCCTGCAGTGCCTCTACGTATCCCCAAAGTTTCATAATCTTTTGAATTTCCGGCTTTCGGATCTGCCCTCGTAAATTCACGATCATGCTCCGATTTCGTGGCTCAACATAATTCTACGGCGGTGCCACCAACGAAATACATCGAACACAACACAGATTGATAAGCATTCGTTAATAATGACCTAATGCAGTGGCATACCCGACGGATTTGTACCGAAGGTGCGCTGATAGAGCTGGGATATTTGCGTGTGTGCGTGCTGGTAAACCCGCCAGGCTTTACGTAACATCCAACCACCGCGTACGTAACCGGTGAGATCTTGCTGAAGCAACGTTAGTATCGCCGAACAGACCTGCGAGTCTGCTAGGATTATTTGCCTCTCCAATTTGTTGACGTAGTCTTTCTATAACATTTATTCCCCAGTGAACGTTCGTTAAGCCAGTCGCATGTACCTTAAGCGCATGTAATTCCAACCGGAGCTGAAATTCGTTTAAGGATAATTACGCCTGTCTCGTCCGCCCTGAAGACTTTGCACCTCATGGACTTGAGCCATCCTATATCACTAGCGCACTCCCTTTCCATATCCTTCAGCAGCGTCATGGCTTGTTGGAGCTTATCATCCTCGAACGTCATTAATGCATTCTGGAAATTCATTCGATACTTATCGATCCCCATTTATATTTCAAGATCGGTCCGTTGAGATTACACTTAGCATAGTTTTAAATAGATTTTACGGTCAATACGTTGGGGCGCATAGAGCGTCACGCGATGTAGCATGCGGTTTATTTCAAGTTGATCGTAAAAAGCAGCGGGATACTTTCAGGAAATAGCTGCACCTCTTTGCGCGGCGCGTATGATAGCAGAAATTAAATAAGAATTACAACAGTTGACCAATAATCACGTCAGGGGATAAAAACCAGAGTCTACACTGTCGTGCGTAAATAAATAATCCGTGATTCGCATACCATGAATAAAACGAAGCAGCGGCCTGCCTTTATGTGAAAGCTATGCGGGTGTTCGGTAAATAGGTCCTCAGCCTCCTTGGTCTCGTTGTTCAGGAGAAGGGAAATTCCTAATCTAGCGGTACGCCACTCCTTCGCCTCGTCCAACTTCTTTGCCATGATTAATTTCCCGGTACACCTAGTTTCTGTTATCCCAGCCGATGTCGCTCGAGGAAAGCTCATGGGTATTATGATATCTGCGACGTGAAAGTCACGTGCGTGTGCCAGGTGAGAGGCATCCCGCTAGGCATCAGACGTCTAACAAAGAACGAGGGGCACTTATTCCAAGCCCGACAAATCGATGGTATTCCGTTGACGTTCTTCTTGATTCCAGCAGAATTCAATGATCAGAAGCAGCGCTAACGCGTATTGCTGTCGGCGAATTTGCGTCACGGTACTGTCAGGCGCGTTGCGGTTTCCGTATCGTCCTGGATAAGTATGCAAAACATTCTTCCGGTGACCATGCTTATTTTCCCCATTTTTAGACAGCACACGGAAGGAGCATCCAAGGTGAAAGCGTTTGTCATAATCTGATACGGGTCTCCTCGAAAAACCGAGTTTTCCTGTTAATACAAGACGCCAGTCTTGCCGTTGGTAGTGAATCTCAGTCGCATTCGCCGGACATCAACTGTATCGCGACTGTTCCTTGTAGTTAAAGGAATCAACGTTGCTCGCAGGCGTTACATAATAAAATTCTTTCGTATCGGGAAGAAAAGAGAAGCTTCTGTAACATTTAGTCGGGAATATTTTATACATTCACTTGCGACTAACTATTGTGTCGTTCGTTTCGAACTTCCGACTTTTCAGACTTCATTTATCCACTGGCAGTACGCGTGTCAGTTTAATAAATATTTTCTTATGAATGATGTTTATATTAGTGCAGCGTAAAATTTCATTGACCTTTGTTTATAATACTGCCTTATACAGCGTGCACGTTGTCACCACCAATTTAAGGAAATTTGATTTAAAACAAAATCAGAACCGGTCAGAGAAATTTGATTTCGACGTCTTAAACGGAGCTTTCTTCCTCCGGTGCCACGAGTTGACTAAATTCTCTCGGTATAGCGCAATGCTGCTGCCACCACCTCGAGCTTTCATATATAGATATTATTGATTTTAGACCATACACATTACGACCCCGGCAGTGTGTCTCAGCATTCTGTGAAACCTTTTCCGTCACTTTTTAAAGAAAAGCTTTGGAAACAGGAAAGGACCGAGACGAGTCAATTGACATTCTATTTTCATGGGAGCAGCATAATAGGCAACGTGTAAAATAGCACCATGAAATTTTTATTGCCCGAACTCTGTGTAACACTGCTTTCGACAACAGTTTTTCCCTTACATATGTATTATAAGTTAGCTTCGTGAAACATTTAGTGTATATACATGTATTTACAACTATCAAGTGACTGTTACTCGTATAGCCATATAAATGTGGTATGGAAGTTTATGAATGTTACACTCAGGATTGCCAGATCTTCGGCATTCAGCCGGAGTCTCAGGTTTTGAACCGTTGTCTCCAGCCTCAGGCAGGCACAATAAAAATCTCCGGCAGAATAGAGAATATTAGCGACTTCGGCAGGCACGCACTGGCACTGCACTAGTGTAGCATGTCATAAAAACATAAAAAACTATTCAAAATCTGCAACAAATTCTAATAAATATACATAATATTTTTATTATTATTATTACTCCTTTATAAGAAGTCATTAATATAATGAATTTAAGATGCCTGTTTTCTTATTGGCCCTTTTTTCTCTCACTCCTCCCCCCCCTCCCCCCTCTCCTTCCGCTGGCTGCAACCCAGTAAACAAACTGACCGCAGTATGCCAGTAGATTGGCAACAGATTCGAGTAGATCCTGCTGCCTATCTGCCCCCAAATCGCGTTGTACAGAATCTCATCGATTTCTGCCATTAAATTGTATCAGCAGACCCTGCCGCCAATCTGTGGGCAGGTTAAGGCAGCACAATCTGCTGACGGTCTGCTTGCATCATTGAATATAACAAGTCCTGTATCAAATCTGTAGTCTTTCTGTCACAAACATTTGTACTCGGGCGTTGAGCAAAATCTGCAAAAACGGGCGTGGCTGACTGGGGATCCTCAACGAAATTGAATTCTCCGGCAAAATTTCTGGCCTGATCTGGCAACCCCGGTTACAGTACATCTACTTGGGGAGAGCAATACTGATGATTACAGAGAACCGTGTGAATTACTCAACTCAGCTTTCCATTTCATAATACTATGGAATTACAAAATCTGTACAATTTATTTACAGTTCTTTAATTAGATGCTACCGTTGCTAACTGGAATGTCATATAAATTCCAACCCCTCAAATTTCTTATCCACCACTCTAGTTTCCGGCATTATTACGACTCCTTCCACGGTAAATGCCATTATGTACGTAGCAGTCTGCCCTTGATATTCTTCCGTTTTAAGGGCAATGAGCACTGAATCCTGAGATCCTGGCAGAAATTTGAAACTTGAGAAACCCCTGACTGGAACCAGATCGCCAACTGTGATAACCTAAAAAAAAATCATTTTAGCAACACTGTTGTACCCAGAGCTCAATCGTCGGTAATTATTTAGAAGTTCTTCATCCTCAACGATTTCAATGTTTCTTGGATATGTTGTCGGGGACACGATTCTGAACAACTTTTTCCTATACATGTTACCGCCGCTCGACCTTCGTTTCCGAGATATTCGCGAAAAACTGCTGCTACTACACAATGTATTCTGCCGTATACCTACCTATACACTGCATTCCACATTAGAGCATACCTGTTTCGCGCAGGCACGACCCTTGGGAAGCGTTGCTACGCCTGACTCCCCACTTAACCACCAATGTTTTTCTCCGTCGCACGGCCCTCTACTCTCTCTGTTAACTTTTCGTGCGGGACGTTGTTTATGTTGATAACGATCAGGTCCCGCGTTTGGGATGTATCAGTTATTCCTTGGAAACACACCACGACCAATCGCGTGCGGTTAATACCGTGGGTAATATGTAGTGGGAGCTCGCGGGCGCGTAAAGCATGGTAGCAAACCGATCTGAGTCGGGGTGTTGACCGGCATCCGCAAGTTTCTGGTTCAAATCTCTAAGCTCACATGAGTTCGCTATCATGCTTTACGCGCCCTCCGCACTAATCTAGTCGCAACCAATACTAATACCCGGGACAAGTTGGAAAGTTTTTCGCAAATATCTCGGAAACGAAGGTCGTGCGGCGGTAACATGTATAGGAAAAAATTGTTCAGAATCTTGATCTTGCTAACATATCCAAACATGTAAAACTTCTAAATAATTACCCAATTGTCTAATCCAGAGTGTAATCGAATAAGAACCTTAATATCTACGAAATTTTCGTCCGCGGTTAATAAAACATTACAACTCATGGTTTCATCTGTAGTTTCATTATAACGCCCATGGGAACATCGTCTCGGTAAAAAGAACCACTTTTTGTGTACATCGCTCCAAGCTCCTGATTCATGAATCATGTAACCTGTAAAAGAATATCAATTAGTGATTAAGATTCAGAATTGCATGTAACATGTTTACAAGAAGAAGCAAAGTAATCGCGTACCTGGAAACTCGATATTTATGGCTTGCCTTAAGCGTTTATAATTGGAAATCCAATTCAAGGAGTAAATTTCCCCGCGAGGGGATATTACTTTAATCCAAAGTGGATTATTGTGCTCAAATTCGCCCGATGGTGTGGTCCATTCTTTGCCTATACTACCGACATATAGATGCTCGTCTTTAACGGTCGCCCATTCAGACTTAAACCCTGCAAATAATTTTATAATTCAAGATTATAGCGAATTCAGTAACTCGCGCTGACTCTGCACTGGTACCAAAAACTGACTTGGATTGGTTGATTCTTATAGAGCTAGCTTCGTTTCTATTAGAAACAACCAGTCCTGGTCATTTTCTGGCAGCAGCGCAGAGTCAGTGCGAGGTATCGAATTCGCTATTAGTACCAACGCGAGATTTTATACATTAATCGAAGGATGGTGCAACGAGGGTGATCTACCTTTAGAATTTTTCCCATTACCGTCCATCAATATTACCCAAGGATATGCTTCTTCTCCTTCGACGAAATATACTACTCCTGTACGATCGTCGAACGTCAATAAACGTCCGTCGAAGGTGACTAATTCGGATAACTCCATGCCGCGGCCTTTCATAGTTAAGGACGACATTAGCATCTGACTCCTATCGTCCCAGACTATAGAAAGGAAATTGTCGTTAGGGTTCCAAAACAGGCTTCCGGTTTTCATAATACTCTGCCACGTATGTCTCTTGTCCGCACTTTTGGAATCGTGATCAAGATCACTCACTATTGCTATTCTATAAGTGATACCCTTCAAAGTTCTAAATGGAGTTGACAAAGGGTATGTTTTATTGTACTTGTAGTATCGGCACTGCGCAAGGAATTGATCGGACGTCGAGGAGTGCACACTGCCGCGTAACAAAGGAAACCCGAACAGGAACAGAGGGACGGTTAGTAGTAGGAAAATTAGGGCCAAATATTGGCTCTGAATGCGAAAAGTACTATTAGCGACTCTGTACACATGAGGAGCGCGTAATGCCTGCCTCCAATCTCGCAAATATGACATGGTTTCTATGTTCCCGTTCTGCATTCGCCTTCGCGTCATACCATGTCACGGTAAAAAATCGAGATTATAATATGTTTGAAACTGGCGACCAAGTAATTAACTCAACATAACCTAACTCCTTTCTCTGTCACGCTGATGACGGTGAAAGGGAAACGCGGACAATCGTATTTTGCGCCATCTAAAATAGATCGAAGAATTTAAATTGTGCTAAGAACGAAGTCACGAAATATTCAGAATTTGGAGTTCGTGTCCTGCCAGTAATATATATATTACTAATAAGTACTTATAAGTACTTACTGGGAATCTTTAAACAATGTATTTTACAGTATATTACCAATAGTGTATATTAACAATAATTGTAAAGTAATTTACTGTTGCACGGAGAGTTCGCCCATGTGAGAAACAGAATACAATATGTACTTAATGTACCGCAAATTCTACGCTTATATGGGAAATATAAATGTGAGTAAATATATATTTATTATCACATTACAATCGACACTCTAAGTCAACAAAGACAATTCAACACAGTTTCAAGACCTTATTACATTTCTTATTCATATATTTGAACCGTATACATCAGATTAACGTTGTTACGTAGGTCTACGTTTAATATGGCGGATAAAAATAAAATCTAAAGAATTTAAGACTGGCTCGAAGCTATCAATTTGTATAGCGTCGATAATGGTGACTAGCATCCGCTTGCATATTCCTGAACGTTGGGGTTGAACGAACGAGTCTGGGGTGAAACGAATCGAGGGGGTGGAAAAGGGCAGGGAGGAAAGGGATGCTATGAGGGTGGCAAACTGCTCGTCAGTCGTGTAACGCGTTTCCCGCCGACAACATCGGTTATATTGCCAATATATTAAATCGTGGTCGCATTTTCCAGTTTCCACGTGTTCCACGCGTGTGTCCCGTGAGTTCCGATTGCTATTGGCTACTGCGGTCCCGCGGCAACCTGTATTATCGATCGAACCCGCTTTGCGCACGTTGCCGCAGTTTCTCGTGGCACCGCAACTACCATCGCACGTACCGCACTTTCGCCTGGCTGTCGACGTAACGTTCTCTACAGACTCGCCTCGATTAGCGATTTCATTCGCGCAGCGCAGCCGCGATCGAATTTTATACACCGTTCGCGCGGGCTAATCGTCCATTAACGTGGTTCCTGGTTATATACATGCCCTGCCGAAATTGCCGTCCAACCGCCATCTTTCATTTTAAATTCCACGTCTCCGCGCACCGACGACAACATTAAATATCTGGTCGTGCCGATTTGTTGACACAAGGGGGAAAACAGGCAGCTCGTAGGCAGCGCGGAGTATTTCGCGGTCGCAGCGTGCATCGAGAGAGTCCTCGGCGAAAGTACGCTCTGAAATTGCTTCGCACTCGTTCGTGATCGTCGATCGATGGTGGAACTGTTTTATCGATGTTCGCGATTGACAAACAATGTGGCGCCAAAACGAAGATGGAGAGTTGAATTTCGTCCCTCTGCCGTGAAAATTGAAAAGTTGCAGTCGAAAAACGTCTAGCGTTTCGAACGATCGCGGCCAGTGCTCGCTCTAAAATAACCTGTGCGGGATTGTGATGAGGTTTTTATTCCGCAACGCGATTGTGCTTTTGTACCAAGTGCCGCGCCCGATTTCTTTGACACGTGCTTGCCGCGAACCGAAGTTCCTGTGAGAGTATGGTGTTATGGTTAACAGCATGCGACATTCCCTGCTTCTCGCCTCTGGATACGCACTCGTGGAAGAACACATCGCGACCACCATACTCACGTTCTAAACGGTACACTCCAAACTCTTGCTTTTTACATGCTGTGGCGTCACTGCTATATATTCAATAAACGTGAAACATATAAATGGAGTAAGGAATAGAATTATAAGTTTAAAGAAATAGTTTAGGTGGGAATATTAATCAAACGATTATTCCCTGTTGTGTCCCATTCAGCATACCACATCTACTACTAAGGCCGGTATTGATAGTCGCTACTTATTCTTAAGCAAATGCTTAAGGGGAGGTTCCGGTCTAAAAATCGATTTTTTTTGGAGATACAGGTCCCACCGATTTGGATCAATTTTTTGACGCCTCGACTTTAACGACTCCCCAGTGCCGTCTGCTATGATTAATTATAAAACAAAAAATATATTTCTGTAGCTTAAGACATCCTTAACACAATGCAACAGGTCCTATTAAATTATATATAGTAGTTTTCCTTTAATTAATTCCTAAACATTACCTATTTTTTGGGGCTCTAGACCGGAAGGCCCCCTTAAGCATTCGGTATCCTTTACTAAGTAGCTACTAGGTTAGTAGAGGATGCTGCATGCTTAAGCATTTGCATAAGAATAAGTAACGCTACGAATACCGGCCTAAATCTAAGCTAAGTAAATACTCGCAACTTGGTTTGCCGTTTTCAAACCATCACACAGTTACGGTCTGTGTTAATTACGAATTACTAAATGCAGACCGCATTCTAGGTAAAGCGGTGAAAGTGGGACCTACTACACAGTACGAATAGGTGTCGAACTCAGGCAAAGGTGAAAAACCAGGACACACATGTACAGTGGCGGATTTAACAGGGCGGTTGATGAGCAGTTGCCGCCTAGGCCCCTGCACACAAGGCCCCGCAGGGCCCATCTTAAAAAAATTAAGATTTTAATCAAACACTATATTTGTTTTCTGCACTAATGCACTTAGCCCGTTTTTAGTAAACTATTTATTTTCTCACAAAAGTGGGCCCCTCAGAACGTTTACCACCCGGGCTTTTTTTCTAAAAATCCGCCACTGCACATGTACGTACACCTCCGTGTTCCGGTACGGAGTAGAGCTGTTCGAGTACCCGAAAAAAGTAAGTCGAGCCTAACTCGGCTTGAACGACCGAGCCGAGCCGAGTACCCGAAAGAACCGAGCGGCTTGAAAGAATCGGGCGGCTCGAACGGAATCAAGCGGATAGAATTATTTCAAGCAGGCCGAAAGAACCGAGCGGGCCGAATGTATGTCTGTACATTATACGTCGAGCAGTATATCTAACCTATTTCCTAACTTATCTGCTCGACGTACAATGTACAGACCTACATTCGGCCTGCTCGGTTCGTTCGGCCCGCTCGGTTCGTTCGGCCCGCTCGGTTCGTTCGGCCCGCTTGAAATAATTCAATGCGCTTGGTTCTATCCAACCCACTCGGTTCTTTCGGGTACTCGGCTCGGAAACCAGGTTTCAGCGTGGCTCGGATTTCAAGCTACCCGAATGTTCAAGTACCCCAACAGCTCTAGTACGGAGTACATATATTGGCTCGGTAATGCCTCAGCCACCTTTTCTCCGCGGTGTCAAATGTTTTGAATGTTCCCGCGGTAGGGGGCTCCAACTATTACCAACTGCTCGAAGCATTATCGAGCGTGGCCAGAGGAAATTACATGCCGTGTAAATAATATATAGATAGTCTCGCCAGTGGCGAATAGTTTGTTAGAAACAGGTAGGAGATAGACGGACGATAGACTCGATGTTTCGTGCTCGGGGATAAGGGTCCGAGGTAACACAACGCCGTGACGGGGCTAGCCGTAAGAAGACACCGGGGATATACTTACGTACACACGCGTAGGAGGCATCGTCCGTGACGGTATCGTCGGACGTTCTTCAAGGTCATCGACCTTAGCAGCGTCTCGTGCAAAACGGGTCTGCTTGCACGGGACGTAATCGCGCTTAGAAGATGGCGCAGAAGGAGGACAGAGGAGCGGCGCGGAACAGGGACAGAGCGAGCGTGTGCTGGGTGTAAGGGTGGTGACTTCGTGGGGTTGGTAGGGCGACAGTATGTACAGGGGGGTAAGTTCTCAGTGACGTTGCGCCGAAACGGAGGGTAACGAATGGACGGGGACGTAAAGGAGGAAGGGGGCGCTGGGGGAGGAAGGGAAAGTGACTGTGCAGGGGTGGTATGAGCGGCCGCGTGGACGCGTTGGTTGCACCGCGATTATAGGTTTGCGTATCGTATTAGAACCTACGTTAGATCGAAAACTCATCGAGGCGAGATTTTTTAAAGTACCTACCGTTGCTTGGGATTTAGTTTAAAGGGAAACGTGTTACTCCCAGGGGTCGAATGAAACTGCTAAATTTTTAAATTAATTATGAAATAACTGTTTTTTTTTTTATTATTACCTTTTCCGTTCCGAGAAAACTGTTACAAAATGCAGTGTATTAACTGAAACTTTTATTCCATATATTTTTGTCTAAATAAGAAACTTTTATTTTCTTGAAAGTAGAAAAAAGTTCTAGTTAAATAGGAACACTTATTTTGCCCTGAAAAAGTTAAAGTTGTAACAAGTAGATTATTTGAAAATGGTTTCACGATTGTTTCTTTTATATACGATTTTATTCAGCTTCGATCCTCTGTTTTTATGTTTGTTTGGTTCAAATCTAGAAACTCAATTTTAACCCACTTCCAACTAATCAATAAACTTGAAACTTTGCAGGCGTACGTAGTTTGGATGACAGTACAAAATTATGAAAAAATCAAGGGTTTAAAAATTTACCATAACCACAAATCCAAATGACTTGAAATCAGCCTATAACCACAAATCAAATCAGTTCAATTGACATGAAATCAGCGTATAACCACAAATGAAACTTAGACACTAAAAAGAAAATAATAAAAAAAACTAGAACATAACAGAATATGAATCAATTTAATACAGAATCAAGCGTCGAAATGAATTTGTTGTGACATATCCTGCTTCACGATTTTATTTAAAGCGAAAAAGCACCATCGAAATTGTAGTATACGAAAAGAATTACATTTTACTTTTTAATGCATTTTAAATAAACTCGTTTAACTTAAAAAAATGTTTTTATATATGTTTTGGAGTACAAGTTGTTATCTCGTTTAGAATAATTCGTAATTGAAGAAATCGTTTCGTAACTTTAAAGGCTGTCGTTTGTTTAAGGTACAGGAAGCGTGGTCGATCAATACTTCGAAGCAAGTAATTAAATTGCACAGTGACACCATTACGAAATATCCATTTTATAGTTGAATGGTAGGGGTGTTCCCTTATAGCAGTCATTCCTCCAGGCCTACGTAGAGTCATCGATAAATACAAGCACAATTTCTAAAAAAAAAGTGGTTGTAGATTATACACAATAGCTGACGTATAGTGGATGACTGGTCTGTACCAAGTCCTACCGACGGTGCATTGCCATGGAAACGGCACCGTCGCATCGCACCAGCGTATTGTGTTAGATAGTTCATTACGTGGCAGTACAGACATTTTCAAGGGCAAGGGGGATGTAAGAACAATCGATATTCTTGGAGCAATCGCCTCGATAGTCCTTAACAATTAGCTTAAATTGCTTGCACATCCACGCTTGCTGATTATCCCCTAAGAAGCTGCAGAGCCCTGTAGTATCCATTCCTAAAAGTTCACTGATTTATTTAGTGCATACTCGTAACTATGAAAAATTCCCAAGTTTGAGAATTAATTGTATTGCAATTCGAAGTATTTTCCACCTCAGATACTAGGGGAAGATATTTCCGAAATCTCCTTACCTAACCCCCGACATATCCCCGAATTTTTTGCCGCACGTTCGGGGGACTCACGATCCCTCTTACCATTTTAGTGTCACACCCAACGTTATCGATTCGGTCTAAAATAAGATTGCGATGCTACGAGTGGCAGGAATTTAAAATTAAATATTACCGCAAACATTTAAAATATAAAATCACCGAAGAGGTGTTGAATAGTCTTCACGTCCAACGTAAATTCTTGTCTCACAGATCGGGGGCTGTAGAACCCCCTTACCATTTTCGTGTCGCATGCAACGTTATCGATTCAGAGTGGAATTCAATCGCAATCCTACTAGCGCCTACGCTTGAAACTAAGTACGATGAAAATTGATTTCTACCTGCACACGGCAATGCAACAAACTTGTTTACAATCACAGAACCCACCCCTGGGTTTGGGGGTCCTTCCCCTTACTTGCCAAAGCCAGTTAATTATTAAAAAAATTGACAATTTCGCTAAAATATTTATTTCAGTGGCTATTACTATGATAAATAATATTAAAATTGGTAGAAAGAGAAAGTTAAAATCAATAATAACCAATAAAGAAGTTAAACTTTTTGAAGAAGCGGTGAAACTTTTAAATTTTTATCGGCTGTGGTGGATGGCTTGTAACAACGGGCGATATGTGAACGATGCATCCATGTGTGTTTCAGGAGACGGACGAAAGAGGGTGGAATGAGGAGATTTATCCGGTGACCTCGTGCCACGAGTGGTAATGCTACTGGCAGGCGGTGCTTCGATACCGACTATCGCCGGTACCGTCGAGGAGGAGGACGAATATGCACGCAGCGAGGCGAACAGCGCTCACTACGATGGCTACGTCACCGATCACACTGATCTCGCCTCCGAAATCGATATCGACGAGTCCGAATATCGACGGGAGCTTCTCAATGACGTACGTGTGCTTCCCTACTTGTGCAATTTTTATAAACAACTAGCAAAATACCCGTGCTTCACTACGGTATAAATTAGACTTGGCGTCCTTATTTACTGTAACATTTAATTGTAAAAGTAATTGTAGCGCCCTCTAGCCCAGCCCTCTTCCCCATCAGAATTCGTGACAGGATCGTCTGAAATAAAAAAACTAAAAATATTCTTAAAATATATGTGAATAGTTATCGTCTTATCTGTCTTCATTGCAAACAAACACTCCGGCGATTTTTAGCACATGCTTAAACACAATGTTGCAAAATGCAGTTTTCCTACGCATAAATCTGTCTATACAAAAAATGGGTGATCCAAAATTACTCTCTGTCCATAAGGCGATAGCGAGTCTAATTATGAATAGAATGCCGTAAGAATTTTTTAAATCGGTCCATAATTAAGCATTTTACAGTGGCGCCCGTCTAGAGCTCTAATTTCTACAGTGGTACAATGAATGCTGTATATCTAAGGCAGAAATTGATAAAATTCAAACAATAATTTTTTTGTTTATTCTTCAAATACTTAGTAGTAAAGCCCAAAAAGCTGATTTACTATATACTGTTCAGTACTTTTCAAACAACCCTTGAAGTACCCTTAAATAAATTATTTAGTATTTATATATGGGATGTAATGTATGTATTTGTCATTTCTTTTTTGGTTCTTTGCCAATGTTTTTATTGGATATAATACAGTTAATAGTGCCAATGAATGTAAATTTAATTTTCTATATGCACATGCTTGTTTCAATAAAGAAAATCCTGCTACTTTACAGAAGAGGCGTGTGTTACTAATGTTACTACTAATGTTATTTCTATCTGCACCAACTGTATTGAACTAATACAAACTTTCGTTCGGTATTGCATTCGTAATAGTAAACATTTGGTATCATATGAACACAGGAACGTAGAGAATATATCAATAATGCATTGTGATTTGCTCTCTCCAATAAACTGATTTATTATGCGAGCATATAATCGCTGGCTATTAATGCCACGCGTTATTGACGACGACGATCGACATTAGCTCTTCATGAAATAAAATTAATACTTGCAAATTGTTCTTTATGAAATTTTAGTAAGCTTTTCCAAAATGTAATCTTACAAACGAATCACATAAGTGATAACAACAATTGAATGCAATAAAAATGACACAATAGGCAAGCAGATATAAATTTCCAATCCCTAATAATGACCATCAATTCTCCTCATTTCGTGTTATTAATTTCCATATTTAATAGTGCCTAATAATGGCGACGAGTAAATGTGAAATATTAAATTTAAATTTTTTTACATAATTTTGGACTGTTATTTACGTTCTTTCATTTGATTGCAGAAATGGCGAATGCTGTTTGATAAGGTACGTATATTTGGTTCCCGCCATATTCGTTGATAGAAACCCGCTTATGCTCTGCACAGCCCGAGCATGACTGATTTTTTTCCCCTCAGTTTGATCCCGAGGGTTTTGGCGAGATACCAGTGGAGGACTTTTTAGCGGCTTTGAAAAGTCCCGAATGGAAATCCGAGATACCGCCGAATAAACGGGATATTCTCCTCACCAGAGCGAAGGAATCGCGTGTTGAAGCGGTGACGTTCCAGGATTTCGTCAATGTGGTGAGTGGTCACATTCAAACTGCGATAAAGTCATAATATTCGAACACCTATTTCAATTTTCTCGGCATATGCAACAGAATTTGAAAAGTTTTAGCAATTCTTCTCTGATTTGGATGAAAATGAAGTATAATATAGTCCATCTGAAATCAGTGGATGCTAATCATTTTATTAGTTTTAACATTGCTTTGGAAATACAGCTGTCAAAGATTTAAATTTTTGCAAATTTTCGCGAAAACAAGTTCTGCAAATGAATCTTTATTTCCAAACCTGCCAATCATGTAGAATTTATTCTGGTTTTATTCAAATTGAGATGGATTGGCCTTTCAGAATAATTTTCTTCACTACACAAAATCATTTTTGCAACCTGATAATGATAAACAAATTCTCGAGCTGCAAATTCCACTTCAATGCCACGTTTTAAGATTTCGAAACAGTATGACCCGATTTGGTGCACCCTTCTCTACAAAATGATGTATCTTAATATATAAAGCAGAAAGTGTTTGTGTGTTTGTCTGTCGCTTAAAAACTTTCGAACAGTAAACTCTGAGGTCACGAAGTGTGTCCCAGCTCATTATGCCTAGCTAATCCAGCCGAATATGACTATTTTCACAAAAAATAAATAAATAAAAAATTCTTTTCTTTCATAAAATCAGAACCTCGAGCAAAGCCAAGTAGTAAAGCTAGTTATCTATATAAGGACCACCACTCCTACTTAGATATAGCCTACACCGTATTTCAATTTATCGCAATCCCCCGTATTTTGTGCAAAATCTGATCGATTTATCACAAAATGACTCTTCCCCGATTTCCTATTTACTTTTCCCGGGAAAAATCATTCCCTTTCAACTTGCACCGCCAACTCTACAACAACCTGTGCACCCAAAACGTATGCTCGAACCAGAACAGTTTTTTAAAACATTTAATCCACAAATTCCCTACTGTATTCACTCCCACTAACAAGGAGGGTATCCCAGGTGTCCACGCCGATTGCTTTAATTTTTGGACATGTTGTAAACGACCGAAAAATAAGATATACGTGTTGTTTTATAGCGGCCGGTTTTCATATTTAGGGGGTGAAACTACCCCTCACATATCCAACCATATCCAAAAACCAAAGCAATCGGAGACGATCACTTTAAAATCTTATAACTTTGAGGGTTTGTTTCACCCCCTAAATATGAAAACGGGCCGCTATAAAAAAACACGTATATCTTATTTTTCGGTCCTCTAAAACATATCCAAAAATCAAAGCAATCGGAGCGGACGCCTGGTATACTCTCTCTGTAAGCAGTCAAACCGTTTCTTCAATTTTCGAATTTCTGCCACGAAACAGATGTGACATCCTCCATTTCCCTCAAATCCGCTCTAAATTCCCGCCAATTTATCGAATTATCGCGCGATAGAATTTGTTTAAGAGACCGTGTCGGAAGCAACTCACGGACATGCCAGATATTTATCTTTTCCGCATCGAAGCGAAAGCTCGGGTCGTGTAACAAGCGAACACTGGAGGAGGTAGAGAGGGGGAGGTGTAGCGGAAAAAAAGGTTTGCGACAGTTAAATAGACTTATTCTACACGATGGGGCCGAGTTTGCTGCTTTTCATTGTCCGTTTATTTGTCAAATCCGAAAAATGCGGCTGCGGTTGGGGGATCTCGTCTTTGCTCCGCCACAGCGACGGTAAAGAGGCAGGGGGGTGGGACGGGAGGGGGGGGGGTGGAATGCGACCAAAACTGCTAGATAAATATCGGAACAATGATAATCTCGCCGTGTAAAGGCACGGTACGCCGACAGGCAGCCCTTTGTTCGCGTTCAAGCTTGCTGACAAGTTTTTGGCGGTTCCCCCCCTACTCTCCTTTCCCTCCAGCCCTGGGGAGGTAAGCAGATCCGACGTTGAGTGGCAGAAAATTGTCCGCGTACAAATCGGCATGATTCGAATCGTAGGTTAAACGACGCGTAAAAAGAGTCCCGAGCCCTGCAAAACCGCGCTCACCCCGTGCTGTTATCGACAGTTTCGCAAAGGATGCGCCTATCGCAGCGTGCACGCAAATTATCTCGACTCTTGTCGCGTCCTCGATAACATCGACGGACGATGGGGCGAAATGTTCCGTATTTTTGTTTTGCTTTTTCGCGTGCTCTCGAATGCGAGCAACATGCATATTCGATTGTTTTGTTTTTAACGATGTACTGGCTCGTTTTTCTTTTGTTGGGATCCCTTTTTTTGGGGGGGACGATGCGAGGTTGGTTTGAGCTTCCGAAGATTTTTGGCGCAGATTTGAAAATGGGGTGTATTATTAGTATAAATAGGGAATTATAAGTTCTTAGAGAGTTTCAGTTTTGGTATTTTGTCGGTGTTAACAAGTGGATGTTTAGCGTGCGGTGTGTGCAGAAATGTTTTGGTTGAATTTGTTAATTATAGTACTGATGCGGGGCTAGGTCAACCGAAGGGTTGTTTTATGAAGCCTTGAAATAACTGGCAAGGGGAACATAATTTAAAATCGACCCTCTTGGAGTATTATTTTTTCTTTATCTCGAAGTTACTGGGGATTCTTTGTGCTTGTATTTGAAAACATTGTTGACATGAGCTACCAGCGTCTAAGAGAGGAATTTTCAAATTGATTTTCATGAAAACAAAGCTTTTCTGATGGAAAATCATATCCTGCCCCACTAGCATCCGTTTTTCGAGATACCTGGCATAAAATTCATTGCAATGCTGAATTATTAAATGGCATGGTGAGTATTTAAAAAATAATGAATTCAAGGATGCATAATGCATACACTGTCCTAGAAGAAAATGGCCTATTTAAGGTAGACAATTGGGGAGGCAGAACGAAGTAAAAACGTTTATATTCCTTCGTTCATAATTTACCACACACTATTTAATTTGTACATCAGTCGTAATTGTAAGACCTTCTGAAATATGATTTGTGGTTGACAGTATTTCACAAATTTAAGCATATTTTGTTTATTATTATTATCCACGCGAATTAAACTTTATCTGTGCCAAAAACGAGTTCGTTTACCCGATTTCCTACGTTTACTTGGTTCATTATGAGATGAAGCGAAGATAGATAAATCTGGGGTTTGCAAATACCTACAATAAAGGGACGGAAGCCTTGAAACTTTTCTACTATTCCGAACGTGAGTGTACCCCTCGCATGAATAGACTTTATATTAGGAAGAAGATTCTTCAAACAGATTGGTCGGTCGAGCGTATCTTTCAAACGTTATTCCTTCTTTGTCAAAACAATTTTTTGTCGGATGTTTTCGTTACTGGCAAAAAAAAATAATAAAAATTAAAAAGATCTACAATCTACGCATTCAGAAATGAAAATACAAGCATATCAATGCTTGAAAATGGAATCGGTGATAATGATCTATCTTTAATGTTGCCCAATGAAACTTTTCAAACACAAATTATTTGGTTCGTTTTTGATAAAATTGTAGACGGTGATACTAGATAAAAAATACTTTGTACAGTACTTTCTTAATAGCAATAATTAGAATTGTATTGTTCCTGATACCTTCTTTTTAATTATGGATTTTAATGCCCTTTAATTTTCTGCTTATCCGCCACACTTAACGCACACAGCAAATTTATTTTCTTAACAATATATCTGAAGCATTGCTTCATTTCATTTACCTTATAAATTATAATTATTGAATCCATTCTTCTATCTATAACAACTCACGATTGCTACTATCCCTTTTCACGACGGCTATACTAAAAAGTCTATTTACTCTCCATCTTTTTCGGCTGTTCGCGTTTGTTATCCATGGTTGAATACCAGGAATTTAGTTCTTTCGCCGTAAGAGACGACGCAGGATGATAGGATTAAACCCGCAGGTGGTTAAGGGTAGATGCAATTATTCAGGAGCTTGGAATCGCAAGCATTCCTTCTAAGGTAGTATGATTTACGGTTGGCAGGATCGAACGGCGGTAACCAGGATTTCCGTGCATGCACCTCGCTTCCTGCATTACATGTAATATGTATATACCATCTGCATACTTATTATTTCACACGACCGCCAACAAACGTAATAATCTTGTTTGTTCTGTAACGAGGGCTGAGTATATTTTACATATACGAAAATTAGACAAATTTACTTTTCAATTTCTAACAGTGTCACCGAATCCACGTTAAAAAACGCCATCATAATCTACAATCTACTACAAGTAGTCTTCCAACACAAATCTCTCTGCCCATATTCCCTGTTAAAGCCTACAAACGTATCAGCATCCTGCTTCAACGTCCAAACGCCGAGTTCTCTGTTAGGGCCTGAAACGTTGGGGCAGGTGGAATTGCCTTTCGCCCGAAAGATTATCAAAACAGATTTCGAGCACGCGAACCGTTCAATCCACTGTCCTACCGAATAATGCGCACATACATCTGTGAGCGCATTGGGCACGCACGCGAACGAAGAGGACGCAAGTGGAAGAGAGATAAAAAGGCGGAGGAGGATCCTTTGGCGAGCTGCGATTAGCAATTAGCTCGGACGGAGGTGGTCACTCGATGTTTGCGCAGCGCTGAACCGGCCATTAAGGAAAAGGACCGGGGACGTAGCGAGGAAAGAGATGAGAATAGAAGGGCACACGTAGCCGGGGCGCTTAGGTGGCCTTTGCCAGAGTTTCGGCAAGTCGGCGATTCCGGACACGATCTCGGTGGTCCTCCGTCCTTCTTTCGTTGGTGTTGGTTTGCCCCGCCGTAAGGTAATTTTTTCCCCTTGCTCCACGGCGCATTGAGAGAGTCCCAAGGCCCGCTCCTCTCTCCTTTGCTCTTCCCCGGATATCAATTATGTCCCTGTGGGCCGCGCGCTGCCACGAAAGACCCACTGATGTGTGTCTCACCTCCACGAAGAGGGCCCGACTGAGTTCGCCTCGTTATCCCTCGCCGTGGGCGTCGAAATCCCTGTGTAAGGTCTCTCAGGAGCTACAAAGTGCAATTTAAGAAAATTCCCTCCACCCCGTTTCGCCTCCACTTTCGGCTCTTTCGTCTCCTTCGTCTCGTTATAGCCTTCACCGTGCCGCTCACCCCTCCCCCCACCTTATTTCTAAATCTCGACAATAAATCGTACTACTGTCAGTCTTCTACGAGGAGGCTTATTTACCACGGCCTCCCGCGACTATCTCCTCTTCTTTTTTTTCTCCCTTGTCCACCTCCCTTCGGGTATCCCTGCCTTCGCGCCGCTGCGGCGCTGACACGACAGCTGGTTTTTGTGTGGCGCAGCCCTGCGAGGGAATCGCACGTGGTTTCGTTTGTATTTCTTTCATTGAAGTCGCATGTTGGCCGTTTCGGTTCGCATAATATCGCGCGGGCAGGCTCCGTCGAAGGTCCCCGCACTGTTTTTGGCACGGTGTTCTGAAAGGGATCTGAGAAATTCAATAGCATTTGGAAGCTCTTTGGGGGTTCCTTTCAGTCTCTACCGTAATCATACAAAATAATCGGCCCGAGAAAGTCAAACTGAAAGTCGACCTCATTCGAGTTTGCATCTCTAGTAAGAAGCTCACTTGTTACGATCACGCAGCACCAATGAATAATTCAATCTCCCGCAAAATTAGATCTACGCGCGTTATCACTTAATATCCCTCGCCGTAGGCCTGTAAGCGTAACCGGCGGCAATATTATTGTCCATCGTAGAAATTCGTCGGCTGGAAAGGGGCCCAGGGAGGCCTTTGTTCCATTCCTGTTCCTCCGGAGCGACGGCAAAGAAGAATTCCGCGCGAGGCGGTGCCGACCTACGACCCCATTATGCACGGCCTGGACAGGGCGCGTGATTCATAATATTAGATTCGAGTCGGGGCCGAATAATGTAAATGCCACGTAGAAGGGCCGTGTATATACGCGAGGGATCCCCGTTGGAACAAGCGCAGGGGCGTCACGTTGGCGGCGAATGTAACGATGCGGCGACAACGATGAGGACGACGCCATCGGCAGAAACCCTGCAGCCACCCACACCCACGTCGGACCCTTAAATCTCCATTCTCAGGCGCGCCTCGATCTCTTTGAGCCTCCACCGTGCCTCGCCGTAGCCCCGTGACCGTACCGCCGACTTGTGCATACATACGTACGCGCCCGTACACGCGATACGTTCTATCCGGCGGTGATTTAAACCGTGAACACTTTTGCTTCATTTATGAGCCTTTGTCTGCTCGGCCATGACAGAGTCGTGCGTTACGAACGAGCCGTTCATTTTCGCGAATCGCTCGACTGTTTCGAACGCTGTCGCTCAATGAAACGAGGCTGGACACTAGCGCGAGCTTCGGGGTCTGCGCAACCGACGCGAAGATGTGTTAGGTTGCTGAGGAAGTCCCGTCCGCCACTTCGTTTATATTATGAGTCACGCAACCTTTGGATTGAGACAACTATCAGTGCTGATGTATATTGGCAACCACTGGAAAGAGCGCAGTAAGAACTGCATATTGAAAGGTCAGCCCTTGTGATAAAGGGTGTCCTGTACCTCCGCGACAACGCCTGGCAATACGTGGGGATAGTAACGGGAAGAGAAATATCGGAACTACAATGGGAATAGTCCTACCATGTTCCCTGGATCTGACACTAACGGATTTTCACCTTTCTCGATCACTACAAAACAGTTTAGACGGGAGAAACTTCTATAATTTCGACCCCATGAGGTGTGCAATAAGTTCTTTTTTTTTAATGATCAATCCGAAGATTTTTATACCTCTTTAGGTACTATAACACAAGTTCCACAGAGATGCCATTAACATAACTAACCTATTAAGCTAACAAAGATAAGTACCACGATACGAGGAAGACTTGGAGACAGAAAAGCAGTGCGTGCTTTCAAAGCTACGCGAAAGCTGCCCAAGCATTAGAAAGGAACAGAAAAATACAGGAACCAGCGAAAAGAGAAGAAAGTAATAAAACTGATAAAGTAGACTTACAGTTATCTCTACTACGCGAGAATCGAAAGTTACGATACATTCGACATCATCTTACTTTAAATATGCGAACTGAAACAAGCCCAATGACTCGAGTAACAGTTTCGTACGAACCGACCAAAAATCGCGAGCGAAAATTTGTTTCAACTTATGCAGCTGGAAATGGAAATGTGTAGTTGCCTATGCGGACGCTGGCCGACGAATTCGTGAAGAAATTTGCAAGTGAAAATTCCCACTGTGCGCGATTTTCAGCTCGCCGCGAACACGATAGCAGCCTCTTAAATGCGTTGCCAAACTTATTTACCAGGCCAACCGAGTTGCCGCCATATTTCCTGCGAAATTATCAAAAGCCCTGAAGCTTCTCGTTTGCGAGAGAGTAAATTCCTCGGAGAGGGCTAACTAATCGTCCAAATAGTACACTGGTATACTTGTCCAGCGAGCGTGCAATTCCAGGCTAAGGGCGGGTGGTTTGAGCAAGGACGAGGGTCCCCTATTAGGGACAATTGACTCTGGGAGCCCTGTTAAAAGCATTTTTAAATACGCGACCTTATCTATGTGGATCGAGGAGCTCGTGGTCATCGACTCTCTTCGTCGGTTCCCTTCACGATGGTGGTCGCCACCACCCAGACGTGCAGGCCCCGCGCGCTATCTACAAGGATTGAGAACCGTTTACCTCGCGTGCGTCCTAGGAGTCGAATAGACCGTGAAATTAAGAGAAGGTATCTTAGCCATCGTTATGTCCTCGGGCCTCACCCTATCGTCCTCTCCATCAGGCTCAGTCGAACTTCATTTGGACCGACTTAAGAGCCCAAACGACTTCTAATTGGGGGGAGAGTCGAAACAAAACATGTCCGATCTGGGGAACATTTGAGATAGGAGACATCGATCTGACGAGTCGCATACCAGTCCTCGGAACGAGCATGGGTCTATAGGATGTCCCTTCTTCCTTGCTTCTTCTCTTCTCCTGTCTTCTTTCTTACCTTTCACACAACCATTCATTCTGTTTTGCTTAATTAGACACTTCAGCGTGTTTCTGATATTCAGTGCCTTTCGCTGTACGGGTTTGCTGACGTCGTCTTTGATGCTTCTGAGGATCGGAGGCGAACTGTATTTTAGAATATACGTTCTTGAAAAGTGTAACGAATGGGGTTTATGTTACGGGGATTTTTGTGGTCTGTTTTCTGAAACTTAAGCAGAGAGGCAGGGTTTAATTAATTCGTTATAATTGCGTGTCGTCTATGTAAATTAAATTTTGTCTTAGCAAAGAATCCCCGCAGCCGTCGAAGTGTCGTTGCAGAATAAAGAATTCCTGGCGATGAGTTATTTTAGTCATTCAATTGTTCGAATTTATTTGTCATTGTTTCGTGGAGTTAAATAAGCATAGCTGAACGCATGTGACATTTTTATCTGCGTGACAATAAGATGTAATAGTATTACCCAGGAGTCAGAAAAATGGAAGTCTATTCAGGAGTTTAGGATAAATCTAAGTAGTTTGCCCACTTTGAAGCAGCATAAAATTGCAGCGTAATAAAATACACATCAAAATATTTCACAGTGTTGCAGGTAACGTGAAGTCGTTTGCATTTAGATTGCTTAAATAATTATATTCAATTTTAAAATTCATATATTACGTAATTAGCATTGTTATTTTTTAAGTTAGTTAATTTCAAATAAAAGCACGCTAGAGTGGGCCAGCAAGTGCTTCCACCTCGTGGGTGGTTGCGTAAACGGCGTTGAGGGCTGTACAGTGTCGCCAACTGACGAAGCTTAAGGAAGCTCCTTGAGCCGTGTCCCCCTTTTTTCATGCTACCCCGTAGTTACCCTCGACCTTAGAATCGCACTCCCCTTTTTGTAATTCCACAGGTGTTCGGCAACTACTATACACTTGTTCGTGTTTTTGCACTCTTAGCCTGTCCACCAACATAATACAATTCTTTCTGTATCAGTCACCGTTACCTTCCCTCTTAATCCTAGAATTTTACACTTGCAGAGCTGCAACGTAAATTAACTCTGGGGTTATTATTCGTGTGTCAATACCTTTTCTCATATTTCGGATGCATCAATATATTTGATAAAAGTTGAATTTGTTGTTTCAACTTCCTTTTATATATTGTATCAAGTTTTATCTCTGCGTACTTACTAGGGAAATGTAAAAGTCGACGTTTCAAAATTTTCAATTGGAAAACGTAGTTTTATTGGGGCCACTGATAGCAGGAAGACAAATTTCAAAGCTACCTAAACGATAGTCACTTAGCAAATGACTAACAAAATATTTATATTCAATGATCTGCTAAATCATAAAATTCGCAAAAGTGAATTAAATTAAAGTCGCTAAAATTAGATTTCTCTTCTTAAATCTCTCTTCTCCTTTAGAGACTACTCAATTCGAAAATCGGTTGTAGGAACAATAAGCCATCATTGGAAAAATTCTTTTCTTTTCATTATCGTCCCTGCACATTTTTCGTGTAGTAAAACCATTAAGTCACTAGCTACCGCAAAAGGAATTTTCAATTCGTGCGAGAAACTGTTACGACACATTTTTTATTTACCTTTACACGTAAAATCAGCCCCTTCGCAGTTGCGCCAGTCGTTTCAATTCGTCTTGTACCTTTTACTCACAGTGCGGACCTCCACCTTGCAATTCACGTTGAAGGTGTACACGCTCGAATCGATATTTCGTTCGGTCGAGCAGTAATAGGAAAGCGTAATAAGGGCTGCGAAGCAACCTCGAACAGGGCCATCTGTTGTCGGCGCGGCCTGTGACAAAACAAACAGCTTGCCAATTACGGAGTGATTTTGGGCCCGCTCGACATAATTTGGAGCGGCGCGGAGGACAAAGGCGGCTCGTTTCTTCCACGCCTACCGTCGTTAAGCTTCACGACGAGGAGGGTACGGCCCGTAGCTACCACTTTCCTATTCTCCCCTCGCTTGGTGTCTCTATTTACGCCCTCTTACCGGCTACTCGCTGGTCTCTTATAACCTTGCCAGGGGAAGTCCTCGACGGATCTCCAATAGCGCTAATAATTAGACTCCGACGACGCGTGCTGCTTTTCGAGCGAATTGCTTCTACTCGCTGATTTCGCTAAAATTTGGGAGGAATAGGTCACTTGTGTTATTCCAGACCCTCGATATATATGTACACTCGTACGTGAACACGAAACCGTTGCTTGACATTGTTTTTTATTTATATTCGATACTATTGTTAAATAATTTTTGGAAAGTTGAATGGGGTTGTTCGTTCTTACGCGGATTCTGGCGCCTCCTCGAGTGTTCAAATTTGAGAGATTTAAAGGGGGGTGTATAATAATTATTAACAGAAAGCTGATCATCTAACAAAAATGTAAGTTTGTTACAGTAGTGCAAGACTATTAACGAAAGAGTTTCAATTTATATTTTGTTTCAGCTTCATAGATCCTCAGATTATATTTCTTTCATGTCCAGAGACCTTTAGGTATTCTTTTCCTCCCCATGCTTGAAATTGTAAAGTATAATGCACAGAAGCGTGCATTTTGATGTTACATGTCATTTCTTGCATATAAAAACGTAATACCTACTTTTAAGCAACTTAGCGTATTAGGATAGATGTTCGAAGCCTGCCTAGCTGGGTCTGCGAGAAGGTTCTGTCGTTTTTCTTCGCGCAGTGTTTGACCTGCTCGCAGTAAACAGGAAAGCCTGCAATCGGCACGAAGTTCTCCCTCAGTTTATTGTACATAGCTTAAGCTATAAAAGCAGGGTTAGTCCCTCAGAAATGAAATACTTCTTTAGGGATTTTCACGGAATAAACGTGTCCAATAACAAAGTGCCTACACTCGCGGTACCGTGTACTGGTGAACATCAACTGGGCGACGACACTTGCCCAATATTTGTACAAGCTCTTCAGACAGAACACTCTATCTCCCCACACGTCGCAAAGTGTGTTTCGCAGAATTTCGGTCTCGTGATATGAATCTTGTGGCTATTCCACATTTTATGCAACCATCTCTGGTTCCAGGTGACAATTGGGGAGGGGTGGTAGAAAAAGATTTAAGCTCGTCACCTGTTGCTGTTGGCAAAGTCCTGGAAATGCTGAAAGATCTTAGAACATCTTGGAGCCAAACATTTCCAAACTTATTTTCGTCTAGCAAACTACCCCCGCGCTTCGCTTCGGGCCTAAGAGATAATAAGGACCCCATGAACACACATCTCACTCCTTTTTCACCACCCCCTAGGGGTAGATTAGGGCGAAATCCTGAAATTGGTTTTTATGTGGGTAACCTTTTGAAGTAGAAACCAAGTTGATATCTAATCGGGCCTAAGAAATAATAAGAAGTCCGAGAAAACATATTTCACCCCTCTTTACCCCCTTCGGGTTGGCATTTAAAAAAATCCCTTCTTATCGAGCGCCTACGTCGCAAAAGGAATATCCCCTTCGAATTTCATACTTCTAGGGTCAGCGGTTTGAGCTAGGCGGTGATGAATCAACGACACAACGATTACATAAGTATAGATTTCACTTGGTTGAATTTTTCCGCCTCTAATTCGTCGAGTCCGTTTTCGACGGTTTGATTAATGGGCGTGAAAAATGGCTACCGTGCTATAATATATCAAGGGAAAGAGTGTAAGTATTACAAGCTAGAAGCTTCAACAGCAACAAACCCCGAGTCGCACGTTTTAAGAGAAAGTAAAACCGTTAATCACCAAAGGTGCTATTAAGAATTAAAGAAACAACCCTCCTCCTTGAAACAACCCCCAAATACATTCAAATACACGGTGGATCCTTCAGAAACTCATACACAGCGCGTACCAAAGAAACGTTTACCTGAACCACAGAAGAAGGCCACTTTTTCCTGACACAAGGACACTCGACGGCCAACTATTGCACCTACAGAGATTCGTCCCGCTGCCTAGGAGCTGGAAAGTGGTCGCCGAGGTGCGGCCATAGTTCGCCGAAGGACTGCGAAGCGCAATGCAACTAGGTTTAGGGCCCACGACAGAGGGACAATAGAGGCACCAGCAACCAGCCATTGTGCTATATTGGGGGGGCTGGTTTGTCGCGTCGTTAAAAGTAGCCGTATACCAACGGCCGGGCTCCGTAGGCTGGTAAATCAGTTTAACTTATTTCAAATCACGAATCGGCCATTATGGGTTTATAGGAGAGACCGACTAACCGCCTAACGGGCAGGACAATCGCATTTGCGGGGTTAGTTTGTAAATTTATGTTTTTAACGGGCTGTTGAATGGCCGTGAGAGAGAGAGGGCAGGAACGGGGCGGCCATTCAGGGGGTCGTGGACGGACCTGGGGGTCTACCCACCGTCGTTTTCGGTCGTTTGTGGCCCTTCCAGCCGCCCTGGATAACGCGGCCGGAGCGCGCAGAAGCGAGACAGACACGGAGTGCACCTGAGCCACGGGACGGGGCTGGTTGAACGCGGACACGATTCAGGGAGGAACGGATGGATGTATATAAGAATGGGGCTTCGGTCGACCGAAGGGCGACGAGAAAATCGTGAGAGGATATCTATATAGAATGGCGTGCGTGCTTGTCGCTCGCTCGGGGGGATTACCCAGGGATACGACGCTGCAGGGAATCTGCAATCTATATACAGGGCCCTGTGCATTCAGACGTGGGGGTGTTTAGATGTACCTGCTCGGTATTTTCGAGGACTTACGCGTCTTTGCGCTGTTTATTTCACGCCCCTGTATTTTTCCATCTCGCCTATTCTATCGGATTAACGGGGTAATTCCATCTGATACTGTGTTTATTCTTGATTTTGAGAGGGGGAGTGATTTTGGGGATTTAAGATGGGAATGTAAGGTCGCGCGATGAAAGCTCGTCTCCTGTAGTGAAATTGTGATTTTTATATCGACATGAAATGTATCAGAATAAGAATGTCAGGCATTTTAATAAGTAAAAGCAGAGTTTATTAGAATTTATGATTTCATACCTTTATTTATGGTTTCATTCTCTTATGTCACTAGTCAATCGCGCTGATCACTTATTTAATCCTCCCTCCTTCCTGAGTTTTGCACGCACGTTCGATCTGCTTCGCACTGGTTACCCTCAGCTCGTGAAATTCGATATAAAAATATGAGTACACAGGGAATTTTGATAGGCAAATGAAGGACGTAATTCAGGCATGATTTTAATCTCACACTTTACATTATTTTAATTGCGGTTTGTGATAAATCCTGGTTCACTTTGGATAGGTACTCTCTGCAGCTTCTCTTTTTTTAAACGAATTTATTCAGCTTCAATCCTTTGTTCGTTTGTTTTTACGTTTGTATGGTTCTAATCTAGAAACTCAATTTTAACCCACTTCCACGAATCCAATAGACTTGGAATTTCGCAGGCGTACGTAGTTATGATGACAATACAAATTTAAAAAAAAAGAAAAACCTCCGAGGGGGTGACAAAATTCACCACCATAAATCCAAACGACTTGAAGTCAGCCTATAACCACAAATCAAAACTTAGACACTAAAAAGTAAATAATAAAAAAGAATATAAAGAAAATCTTTAAGTTAAACGATTTTATTTAATTTGATCAAAAATGCACTAAAAACTAAAAAATAATTTAAATAAAATCGTGGGGCACTTTTTCTCTTCTATACATGATCTTCTCCCATAGGAGAGTTACGAGGTAAACAGCCGAGGCAGATTTCCGTGTTTGAAAGCGAACTGGCAGCGGGTTGTTTCGTGGTACGAATCGATCAGCAACCAATTATCGAACGACTGGTCGCTTACCGCCGGCTCGTTAACCCGTAATTATCGATGGTGGAGATAAAAGTTTCATTGCCATCAAAATCCTCGTTTTTTCTACCTCACTACCCTATCCCGTCGTCTCGTCTACTTGGCACACTTCTTCCTTTAATTTTACCCTATTTTGGATTGCCAAAACATATAAAAGACTTTGAAACGAACTGTTCGGAGATGGAAACAATTCGTAAGCAAGTAGGTACACGCACAGTAGATGGATTTTCAAAATCGATTTCTTCGATAACTAAAACTTGCCTGTAGAAAGTTATTTCACAATTTTAACTTACTTTTGCACGAAGAGCCATGTTTTTCTCGCTTGCATCAAATTTACTGCTTCATTTCAGCAATTTTTAGTCAAATACCAGGCGAGATTTCAAATCGATTTTCTGCCAAAGGAGCGTCGTTTGAAAGAATTTTATTCGACAACTTTCGATTTATTTTTTCATTAAACATTCACGAGTTCAAAGGCACTTTAATACAGCATAAATTCCGTCAAAGAAACAGCCGTGCCACGAAAATATTCCCTTGAAAAAAAAATTCGTAATCTGCAACGTAAAGTAGAGAAAAGTGTTAAATTTGCAATTGCTAATTTATAAATACAATATCGCTTAATATATGACCCGCCTCAGTTTAAAATACAATCATTTGACCGGCAGAAAAAAATCGGTTGCTCCGGCATGGCGTCTCTACCGTGGCATCAGGGGGCACTGCGCTCATATTTCAAATGTTATGAACTCTGTCACCTGACAATCTCGTTTTTTTCCAACGATTCCTCGCTGACACGATATAGAAGCCTGTCGCCACGCGTAAGTTGCGGTGTCTGTCCAGGAAATATCATCTGTTCCCGTCTCGCGTGTTTTGGACGCGCGCGAGACTGTTTCGCGTACGTGCACAGGTCCAAACATAGCCGGTCGCGGTGTGAAACCTTTGACGCGCGTTTTCCTTGCCCCTTCTTTCAACCACCTTCGTGGAAATTGTCAGCCAGCAGGGAAACCCCTTTTGTGGGGCGACGAGCTGCATGCGCGACAGCGTAAACAGCTGCGAATGCCATTTCAATAACAACTAGGCGGCCAGATAGGATTTTGGTCTTTGGTTCGTTTTCGAGCACTGGTTCCCTTTGATCGACCGCCAAACCCTCGAAATCGCTCGAAGAATAAATTTTCCACCGGCCCTTCACTCCTTCGCGCTCCCCGCTTTCCCCATTCCGTTCACCAGCGCCTCTGCGTGCCCACATTCTCTGCTCTGCGCAGCTGTTTCGCGGATTTGCGTGAATAACTCTTAAGCTCCTGCATTGCCTGATTTCATGTGTCGTCTATGCTTCGCCCATAGCTATATTAAATTTAAACCGTCCCATTAGTTTCGGTCAGCTATTATTTCGCCCAGACGTTGGGTATATACGTAATTAGTGCACGTGTCAGAAGCACAGGATGCAGCACTCGAAATTTCACGAGATAATCCAGTTCGAAAATTGATTTCTCAGGTAAGTTACAGTGGTAGTTTATCTGGAATTTATACAGTAATTTCAGGCATACGTAGGTGTGCGTTTTTATGAATTTTGTATTCTTTTGACGATTAGATATTCCAGTTCTTAGCATATCTACAACTAATTCTATTATTGTCTAGAATTGTATCGCTGCGTTTGCTAGTGTTTCTATTGTGTAATAAAGACGCATTACTGTCATTATTATTATTGTAAAATTTCGGGGCATTCCGTGGCCCGAGTTCTCGCACTTCCCTTGTAAGTTCGCCTAAATAACCGTGCTCATGGTTTCGTACGTACGATTCTAGAGCGCCGCACTCTTTGTGTAGTGGGAACTAACGAGAAACGATGAAATTCCATGAATGGAAGACATTGTGGGTGGTTTCGCAGGCGTCTCGTATGTACTCCAGTGAATCCACGGCGAGGGGGGAGGTAGATAAAAAGGGGAATAAGAGGAGAATCCCATCTGTCCGCACTTTTGGGCCGACATTGTACCTCTGTTTATATCGAAACGGGGAGGAAAAAAGGAGCTCCCTTTATTGTCATATTGGCATATCGTCGCGAACCAGCCGTCGTGTTTTTTTTTTTGGTCCTGTCGGCCACGAAATCGATTCCATCGAGCTTTTCCACATGTTGAGAAGGCTTATCGTAGTCGTTTCTATCTACAACATTTATGTGCTTGCACACGCTCCGTTTCCTTTTTACGATAATAAAACGGGTACTAAATTTTGGCATGGCTATTCAAAAGCGTCTCGTCGTATTATTATATGAGGTGGTTCCCCTGTTATCGCTTTACTGTAGCTACCTTTTAATATCTCGGTTTATTAAGTTTCGATTTTTGCAACGTTTCCGTTTCGAGGAATTTCTTGTTTAAACTTCGAGACTGCGGGTACGTATCGCTTAAGGGGCTGAATTTATCGAGTTTATTACACCGGAACAATGCTTGGGGAATTCAGAAACAAGTGGATAATCTGCTGAAACACTTCTGCCACTGATTTTTCTTCACTGAATTACGGGGAATGTAGTTGTAAAAGTTGTTTGCATTTTCCATAGCTGTTATTCATGCTTCGTGGAGTTTCAATTGACTTTCAGAGGACATTGCGATTTTGCAGAAGAGCGTGACACATTGAAAATCGATATATCTTCCCATTCTTGCATCAGTTTTGCATTAATCGTGTTATTTCATTCGTCGTATAAATCCAACCCAGCAATTCATCATTTCTCCTTTCGTTTCTTTTCTACACTGTGTTTTGAGCTTGTAACAGAGCTAAAGGCACAAGTATCAGCAGGAAAAATGGATCTTTCTTGTCCTTTGACAAGATAATTTTTATCAATCTTGTCGTAAATTTCTAGCATTTAACATATTTTATATATTATTGTCGTAGACATATCCAAATCATATGCTTCTTAGACGAAACGTAGGTATATATCCCTGAGTTTTTTCCAGTAGAAACATACAATTTTGTCTGCTGCAGAACACGGTTATTTATACATTAGTTAGCACAGTAGTTGAATATTTTTTATCTTTTTTTTTAAGAATTTATATCGAAAAGTTGCTCGCAATATATGAAGGGGAATAGTTTCCTGCAGCTCCCTGTAAATTTTCATTCAAATCGTTCGAGCGGTTTTCGAGATTTTATGTTCCCCGTTTTGGAAAACGTAGATTCTGAGAAATCGCGTTTAAAGTTGGACATTGTTATCCGATCTCATGTGCAGGCTCGTACATTTTTTTACTGTAATTCCTCCAATTTTTTGAACTTCGCGGCCAGGGTGCTAAAAATCCTAAAAACCAATTTTCAAAAATTTTTAGAGTAACCTACCCCCTTAAATAATAAATGTTGAACCATATCTCTCCACAAACACTTTTCAAATACCGTTCGAGATTTTAACAAATTTTGACAGATTCCAAATACATCTCGTCCACTCGCTAGCAACAAATTGATCGCTCCAACCCTCGTCACCTCTCAGTTTCACTGCTACAACTTCAGCAACAATATCCATAACGCACATTCGCTGCTCCAAAGGCCATCTACCAATACATGTTCCTTAATTCCAGAATCTCCTTTTAAGATTCTTAAAAACCCTCGTAGAATACACTCCAGTCCCCTTTCCCCGATTCCCCAGGCTCTCGTTAACAAGGGTGCAGAGTAGACGCGCACCTTTTCAGCGACGCAGAAATTCTTCTCCGTCATCTTGACGGGGGGAGAAAGAAGCGCATAAAAACATGGCGAGGGGCCACTAATACGCAACCCTTGCAGTCCAGGTGGTTTCGCTGCTGTTAGTAACGAGATATCGGGGTGGGTCCAAGGAAGGGAGGGAGCTGCAAAGGGGGTGGGGAGGAAAGGTGAGTCGAGAGAAGGCAGGGATGGTCTGCGTGGAATGGCTGTACGCAACCTGCCTGCTCTTTGCCACCCGCACCAGATGTTTCTCTCGTTTCGCCTAGGTAGCAAGAAAGGAGAAGTCCATACTTACCAAAGTATCCGCGGCGCGGAATGCGAGGCAACGTTTCGCCAGTGAATCTGCTTTAAACGGTGTATGCATACATCTTTCCTCTTTGAGGATAAACGGAAGATCTTTTATAAAAGCGATCGCCAACTTTCTTGGCTCTGCGAGCCATTCCCGGATGCCTCGAGTGAAGTTCCGCGTAAACTTTTTCTAATTAGTTCCTGAGCTGCTTGCGGAGTCACGCGTAGTGGTTGCACCGAGAATGGAAATTAGCAGGTTAAGGGAAGCCTTTTTATTCGACAGTTCAGGCTGCTGCGAAAACACGACTCCGCTGGGTCGGCGCGACGGCTTGCTTCGTTCGGGAGCTTTATGCGTCTCTAATGTTGTTCTTCTTGGTCCTTTGTTGGAGAAGGTCTTTGGGAGCAATTGGTGACTCGAGGTGTAAGGGAGGTGAAGGTTTTTCTTTGAGCTTCGTGGATTTAGAGGGGTTTGCAGGTGCTTTATTTTTATGAAAAGGAGTTAGAATTAAACCTGCTCAAATATTTCTGCATTTCTGGGGTAGTATAAGCTACCAGATTACGTTGATCGAGTGACTGCACATTTCGCCATGGCGACTGCGTGGAGGTGATTAGCTAGGTATAGTAGGCGGTGTTTCGCAGCAAGGAAGTCGTGACGAGGGTTCAATCGAGTGGTTTGAACTGCATTAGAGGTGCCAGCTGAGACTGCAAGGGTTGGAAAGTTGTCCCCCGACCTTCAATCTCTCTCTAATATAACCACGCGTTTGTGAACTTCGGTGGTGCTTAAATGGACGTGGATTTTAGGAAATAATCGAACCATTTACCATTGAATTAGTATTATTAAAAAGCAGAATTACGATATAAACTACCCCCTTTGAGATGCACGCTTTTAAATGGGAGATTTAAAGTTAAGGTCAGGTACAGTAACAGCGGACTGGCTTCGTCTCGCTTTTTACGGAAGTAATAAAGACGCGTAATATTAATAATAAAAATAACATAACAAGGCATACTCAGCACACTAACTTAAACGTAAATTAGATGCACAAATTTCCAAATTTTCTTTTTTCTATTATCACAGAATTCTATAGCAGAAAAATTGACAAAACATCCGAAGCGGATAAAGGTGTTATAGTTATCTTAAAAATAATATAGGCATTTGATAAGCGTTAGGCTCATAACCCACGCATCAACAAAATTTCGAAGATACCTAGTCTTCGAGTATCCAAAAAACACAGATTGCGCCAGTGTCCTATTTTTAAGGGCGTAGTACCGGAGCCACCGCTTTACTGAATAGCTCTTGAGCTCGCGTAGTGGCAATCGAGCTAGTAAGCAGAAGGTCGCACGCAGCTTTTGTCTTCGGCGGAGGGGTGCAACGAGGCGGAAGGGGGGTGGAGAAGGGGATATTACTGCGTCGCGGCGATTCAAGATTGCGCTGGTTTTGCTCGAGTCACCCCGTAGACGGACAAGGCATCGAATGTTGCGGGGCGGTTCGACCGAATAAAGCACTCGAACAAACAATACGGCTTCCCCCCAGATGCTTCCGGTCTCTTATTTCACCGGATAGCCACGCGAACACGTGCCCCATTTCCTCCTCTTCCTTTTGCTTCCGTCTAGGGGGCGGGTGGGAGGGCGAGTCCTTTTCCTTTTTCCTCGCTGCCCCTTCAATGCATTCGATAATTTGATAGCAAAACGACCGCGACAAGAACTCTCTTCCTGCTGCATGCTTGCAGGGCTAGATTATCCTTTCAAAACTTGTCGCATAAACTTCTCTCTTCTCTCGAACAGATCTATTTGAATTCAAGCGATAGACGGGGGTGGTAGATAGGGCTAGATCATTCGATGACGCATTTTTCTAAATATTTCAAATCTCCCAAGGGATATAAAGAATTTTTGGGAAATTCTAATCACGCGTGATTGTGGATGTAGTGTGTTACGCGAAATAAGGGAGAGGACGGGTGAAACGAATCCTTAGGGTTGCATACACGCAACACTCTTGCGAAATGGGTGCACTGTTCTGTATTCATAAGGGAATCTATCATTTCGTTAGATAAGGTGACTGTCCCAATTTCTGTTCATTTAAGAGGTTACTCGTCATAAAGAAGGTGTAAAAAAATTGTTTGTGATGAAAATTTGCAGAGTAATTGATTAATTCTTTAATAATAAATCAACCAATTCAAAAACTATTTAAGAAAGATATTTCAAGATGTTTAATTGTTAGTAATTTGTAATTAAATATATAATCCTCTAAATGTCCGTATTTCTGCTGATGAACAATAGCGATGTATGTATTGCCCCAAGCTCGTGCAACACTCGCGTAAATGTTTAAATAATTTAGAATTATTTTGTCGCAAGTATAGTACAAACGTAACGCATATAAAAATAAGAAAAATACGAAATGGGGACATGAGCAGAAATCGGGACATTCACGTTGTAAGTGACAATTGGCAGTGAATCACTATGAGCGCTTTAATCAGAAGACTGGGAATTAATATTGATACAATGTTCATTGAGCTACGTAATAACTTTTCTTCTTCAATCGTGTTTGCATTACGTCAAGCTAAATATGATATAATGTACTTCCTACTGTTATCTTTATAAAGGGTGGATAACGTAACGTGATCACCTTAATTTCCTTTACTACTGGACAAATTCGAATTATACGTTTCTAAAAACCTTATTTTGTAGGAGCTTAATAAATAATTTCTTCTCGAAGTTTTATAAAGTTACCGTTAATTTTTTATATTAAATAAATTATATTTAGTCTATCTTTTACTAGACAAAGCGACAAATTCCTTTTTTCCCCTTAGTCCTTTCGCTTAGCCTTAATATCCTTTCTTCATTAAAACCAAAGATATGGTGGAAAGTGTATTCATTAGGCTCTCATTAACACTTCATCTACCCTTCGGTAGATATATTTCAATGAGATACGCTCCATTCTATTTTTAGGTAACGAGTTAACTGCTGCTCCTCGGAGGTTAAATATTATCCTCGTACCGTTAGCAGTTCGCGAAGTGGGCCTTAACATTCCGGTAGTATTCTTTGTCCGTAGTCGCGCCCTATCTTCGCGAACATTGCAGCTATGCACACAGCAATGAGACGTTGGACCACCTGGAGGATATCGTCGCGTGCCATTAAGAGTCCCGTTGGCAAACGTTTAACGAAGATATCCTCGGAGCACGTGTCAGGACGTGGTTCTATAGAGCAATAAAAGCCCCTTTAGACTTTAGTCTCTTTGGAGCCACTCGATCCTCCCCCGCCTGTGTTTATGCTCGGAGGGGGCGAAGCAACGGTATATGTGTACACTCTTCCTTGCCAGGATCGGCCTGCGTTTCCTGCGGGGCACGCGACTCGACGTCCAGCTGCTTCCTGTCTGCTGCTTCTCCTCTCCTTTCTCTTCCCATTCCATCGACTCACGCGACACTGTCCTCCTCCGCTAACAGACTGTTCCCATATTCTGTGGAATTCATACGCCTTTGTCGTCTCCTCCACTTTAAAAAAACGATTATTAATAGAAAGGCCGCCGGAAAATGAAAAAAAATCCTGTTCACCATCATTTGGATTTATTAGTTGACTGCGTTTAATTATCGATAATGACCTACTCTTCGGGTTTCCATCCCTTCCTGGCGAATACGAGACACCGGTGTGATTACTGTAATTCCATGGATTATACTTCTTCCATAAAGCGATCTTTCGTGCGATCGGACGCAGAGCTATTCCGAACCTAACCTCCAAACGATCCTGGAACCCCGATCTCGCGCGAAACCGCGAACGACCAAGGGAATCGTCGAAATTCAAGTTCCATTTAACTTTCAACCGAGCGTCGAACTTCTAACCGTCCATCGAATCTAAATACGTATATAGTACATACACCCACCGAAAGTTCTTCCGCGATTTAGCGACACTTTCGGGCGAAATCTTCGTTTGCGGTGGAATCGAGCGTTTTCCAGCTGTTAGAAATAGGATGGAACTGTGGCGAGTAGAGCTGCTCAAGTACCCGATTATACAAACTATTTTAAGAAATAATTATTTAGTACGCGTATCAAGCTGTTGTACCTGCTATTAAAGTATTAATCTTTTAAATATACATGCAACTATTGCACTATTAAACCGTTTAACATATAAAAACTATTAAATTTTAAAGGCGAGGTTCAGCAAGCTAATTTCTAAAGAAATTCCGTATATGCAAAAAATATTAAAGATATACAGAGCGTGCAACGTATATCCAGAATATGCAAAGTGTGTAAAGTCACAAATATATTTCTAAGATCTTCTTAACGATGAAACATAGTTCTGTCAAAGTCCCGCTTCTTTAAGTCGTTCCTATAAAAGCATGCATTTACATAAACTTCCGCAGTTTATATTGTATTTGGATTAGGTATACCTAACCTATTTCCTTACCTATCTGCTCGACGTACAATGCACAGACATACATTTGGTCCGCTCGGTTTTTATCCGCCCGCTTGAAATAATTCAATCCGCTCGATTCCGTTCGAGCCGCCCGGTTCTTTCGGGCCGCTTGAAACATTCAAGCTACTTGGTTCTATCCAAGCCGCCCGATTCTTTCGAGCCGCTCGGTTCTTTCGGGTACTCGGCTCGGCTCGGGAACCGGGTTTCAGCTCGGTTCGGATTTCAAGCTACCCGAATATTCAAGTACCCGAACAGCTCCAGTGGCGAGGGGGTAGATTAATTAAACGCGATCAGACCGCGGGGATGTTGTAAAACGGTGGCGTTTTATGATGGTACGTTTGGAGGAACGGTCCAAAAACAGGGACACGGTTCGTCTAAATGGAGATGAAAGTGGTGGAGGGTCACGAGATTGCAGGATGGAGCAAGGGATATGGGGAGCAGGTGAGAGGGTGGCTGGAGAGATGGAGGAAGGGAGACAGGGCAACGGATATGTACTTGACGATGTTGTGTGTCCGTGGGAAAGCTCGTGTTGTTGCTGTTGTCGTTGGGCTAGAGGGAGGGAGGTAAGGTAACGTAACAACTGCCGTGGTCTGTCGTCGGCAGGTGGCGACACAGGTACGCTTGGCACGCGCCTCCACACTTGATTATATGGTCTTTCAAGGCATTTGGCAATGCTGCAGCAACTCCTCTTGTGATCAAAGCAGAAGGAGTTACTGTTATGTTTTAAATTACATACGTGGACTGACACAGAGCCCATTTCGACTGATGTAAAACCTCACGCATTCATGCACTAGAATAAGTTTCTATATTAGATCTTGATGATATTGTGATGTGAAATTCTTATTTTCGTGGAGAAGTGGTGCCACGTAATGTTAATAGCTTGGTATGCATATAGGGTGGGTCCAAATGGAGCTTGTATCCATCAAATGAGAGATAAAGCGCAGTATTTTGGTCATCTTTAAGAGGTCGTTCCGATTAGCGCGCCGATAAATTCAGCGTTTTTCAGGAATTTATTGCGACGAAAATAATTATAGTAATGGAATAAAACTTTTTTCTATTTATTAAACTACATTTCAAAATGCCTCTGTAGAAGCTGAAATAATCGGAATTTTTCCATGAAAATTTAACAGTACATTCTTGATAATATGTACTTTGGAGAAATGTTTAAAAATAAAAGTCGATTTTTTCAACCCGTCCAACTGGAATAACGCCTTAAGTATTTCAGAACATTCCATTTGCTTCTTTGAACTCGTTGAATCCTTGGTCTTTTAGGGCGAAGCTGAGTTTCTATCGAATATGTTCAATCGAAGATTTGGCGCATTTTATTAACAGTGACCGTATCTTGATCCAGTTAGGTATATGAACATACGTGAGTTTGATATATCTGAAGGAGATCCTAGATTCTACCATCTGCTCTCCACTATATAAATTACATAATTCAACCCTTATCTCCTATGAGTTTGATATATCTGAAGGAGATCCTAGATTCTACCATCTGCTCTCCACTATATAAATTACATAATTCAACCTTTATCTCCTTATTTGTTTAGTTGTCGTCCAAATTTAAAATCCTTTTTCTCTCGATTCCGCTGAGTAAGTTGCAGAACTTTTGTACTCGGCGCTTCTGCCGATTGCCTACGAGTGTCCCGTCGCAAATGTCGTGCCGCGGACAATACCCGGGACTTTCTCTGCTTTCTTTTCCTTCCGTTCCGTGCTAACTGCCCCCTTATATTGGCTCGCGAAAAAAAAAACACGCAGGCGCAACTTGCAATTTAAACCATATCGATTGTTGTACTTTGTAATCAAACGGGTGCAGCAGGCACGGTATGACGTTACGTGCGTATGTGTGCGTTTATTCACCAATGGTGGATGCAGCGAAATCGTGGTTCCACGAGTACGCACTGACCGTTATCGCGCTCGTTCTATAGAAAATCTACCTCTGCCCATGGGGCTGGATAAAAAGGGAACAATGCGTGATAAATAATTCGCTTTCGATCATTAAATTCGCCGTTTATAAATGCTAGATAATAGGAATACGCGTAAATGGCCCCTTGGATGCAATGAAATCCTGTTTCGTAAGCACTGACTGCTTCCAATTGCGTCGTTCGCGGATACTAGAACACAGAAATAAATATGAATTTGAAGTAGTGAGTACTGACTATTTTTACCATTATTCTGTAGAAAAGTTGAAACACTAAATTATCAATCTTTACTCACAGTGTAATCAAGCAATTCGATTCGAATGGTTGAAATCATTGTTTTTGAACGCTAAACTAATAGACATAGATATATAGGTGGACATTTCACGGGTACCGACTGATCATTTTTCACAATCGTCCTATGGAAAAGTTATGAACCATTCGTTGGGAATGATTAAATTCGAGGTTAACGAACGCTCGGTCTGCAAAGATAAAGGTAAATAATTCCTCGGTGTCAACTGGAAAATTCTATTCTGAGAAATGTTAGGTGGAAGTCATAACAGTGCCTTTAACTTGTAGCTGTAACTTTCCCAGGCGTTCGGAAAACGAATTTCTCGCAGGTCCCGTGGGAGGATACCATGAACTTCACTTGAACGAATAAGAAAATCATAAGAAATTACAGTCGACGTGGACAGTCATTCCCCAGCCTGTCTGCGTCGTATAGTAAATAGTAAATGAATATATATATATTTGTGTTGGATTTGTAGTTGTACATTTCAATTGTATAGAGGCGAGATCAGAAATTGCCGATATTTGAAACCTGCTGATGTGAGTAAATTCAAAGTTTTCCTTTTCGTTTTGTAACGAGCATTAATATTAAGAACTACATACTTAAAGACAATTATTAATGAAGTGAAGGTTCTGAAAATTAAAAAAAATTGATTGCATTATTTTTAATAGGCACTGAGATAAAAAAATTGGCCATTTTAGTGATAAAACTTATTCTGTCACTTTGAGACAGACAATAAAATTAGTTTATAGGATCATGATTTTTCTAGCAAAATCCTGAAAAGTTTAATTTGATTTTCTTTACGTTCTTTTAAATTTGCATTTCTAGGGAGCAAAACTAATAGAGTTTGTATATCTTGTACCGATTGCTTTAAAGTCTAATTATTCAGGGCAAACTGTGAGCCACGTTTATTTCTCGTTATACCTGCATGTAGTAACCCGAAGAATATTCCTTTTTGCGGTCACTGACCGTTTGTCAAAAAATTTGCAAGTTAACGCGCTCTTTCCTTTCTGGAACGTGCAATTATGAGGTATGCTTTCGAAGCATTGTAAACGAGATCATAAAAATGCATGCCGTGACGTTTGTAATTAGGCAGTTTTATCGTGAAATGCATCAGTTAAATGATTAACCACGATCAAAGTAAGAAGAAAACATATAGGTGGAGGAATAGAATAACGTGCTTCGAAGAATTATTATTGCAAACATTAAATACCACAGAATATAATTAAAATACACACAATTATCGTGGTGTGTACTTGTTTTGATTTTCATAATAGTTTTCTATCAGTTTTACATGAATTATTAGTGTAACAATATATCAACAACATTTAAAATTGTGGACAATGATTTATAGACGCAGTAATTTGTCATTATTCCGAGCAAAATAAAAGCAAATAGATTTATACATATAAAATAAGTAATAGCCATTCTTGAAAATGATTTTTAAATGATTCGTAGATTTTAATTATAGGTAATTGTCTTCCTTTGACGCGAATAAGTTCTACGTGTCTGAATAAATTTTACATATATTTTAACCCGAACCATATGAATAACTAATCACAGCAATTAATAAAATTGCGTACATATGCCACAACTGTAACAATATACATTAACGTCGAGCTACCACTGCGACTTGCATACCTACTCATAGCTTCGTGTTTACGAGTGCATACACCGAGGGCGAGGAGAATACAAAACTTCCAACCTAATTTTCTCCCAAACTTTTCAATACTTCCCTCAACGCGTTGAACACATTCACGCATCATCCCCAATTCTACCGCCACTATCATCCTCAATTCCCTTCCCACGCATGATCGCTTTATCAAACACCACTGCGACCCAAAATTCATTCGCGAAACAAAGCCTACGCAATCTATCCATAAGCTTCCACTACCTTAGATCGTGACGAATCGGTCAGCCTGCTTCGTGCTCGAGCTTCGACGCGCCGCCTCCGCCACAGAGATCGATCAACAGAAAACAGGGATCAGGGTGCGGACGAGGGAGCGGGGAGGGGAGGAGAGAGAGAAAACAATTTTACCGTCGACGGGGTTCGCCTTCCTAAGATCGTGCGCCGGTCCACGATCGTTGTTCGTGTGCCGTGGATCAGTCCTTGTACGCCAGTCATGTACGTTTGTCTGGTGTTCTTCTCTTTTCCATTTTTTTTTCCCCTGTGAAGCTAGGCTACGTGGCTCGAGCCACGGCGGCAAAGCGCGTGCCAGCAGGGTGCGGGAAAACGATTAGTTTTTAATTTGGTTCGGGCCGATTCGATCGCGTGAAATTGCGGCCGGGAGGCTTGTTCGTTCCCGACGGATTCGCTTTGGATTTTTGGCAGCACCGGGCTGCCTCCCCCTACCCCTTCCCGCGCCCTCCCCATCCCCCCCGATCGCCGTAACCCCCCCTTTTTTCGAACGTTCACGTCCGACGTTTACCTGTAGGCGCTGCTATCCAGCCGATTGAAATTGCTTTCGATTCTGCGCTTTTACTTCGGCTCTTTTTATTCCAACGCCCGCCCCCTACCCCGCCTGCACCCAGCACCGTTGCGCGAGATCAAGTGGGGTGCATCTTTCGACGCTGGCATTATCCTCAGTTTGTGGACCTTAAAAGATTGATTAGTCGCGAGGTTTTACATCGGCTACATTGTGCGGGACAGTCTAATTGAAATCTTCGGCCTTTCCATCCTTGCCGATTATTTACACGTGTTTTTGTTGCCGCGAGATTCGATAACTCTCGGATTCCTCCTCTTTTTCCTTTCACCACCACCACCACCTCCCATGCGGGATGCCTTCGTGGCGTCCTGCGGAAAGTCGAGCGAGAATCAGGCGGCAAATGAATTCGTGTGTGGACGGAGAGTTGTGATATTCTTGGACCCGTGGGATACGCGGTCGATGAAGATGCGATTACGGTTCTCTGTTTTGTTGGTCGGGGATCGTTGAGTAAGGACCGCGTGTACTGTTTTGTGTAGCCGTGCAAGGGGCGGGTTTGGCGTCTGTGCAAGTCGATTTCGATTTGGCAATCGGTGTCTATTATTATTTAAGGTGTTAGAAGTGTCTCTTGGGGAGTCGAATATATAGTGGTTTTCTTGGAAAGGTTGTGATTATTACAAAATGTGAATGCTACATCGAAATACATGTGAAGGGTAAAGGGGAAAAAGAGGGAATGTCACAAAACAGCTTTATCGAGGAAATTTAGTTTTAATACTTTAGTCTGTTAGTAAAGAAACAAGGTTCAATGAACCTTGTTAAATAATTTCTTGTTTTACCTTGACGACAGAAGCTTATGCTTAGGCGAAGAGTGGGTACATTCCGTATTTTGTTCCAGTGCAGCGGGACATTTACTGTTTTTAACCGGTATGCCAAATCTTTAGCGTTATCTTGCGGGGGTATTTAAACTTTATAATCCATTATAATTCGACAATTCTGCAGTCCCAGTTGCCACCAATGCTATAAATCGCAAAATCACGAAAAATGGACATTCCCAGTTTTTCCCTCTTGCCCTTCATGTGATGTAAATATAATAGAAGGTTGGTGACGCGATGAATATTATGTAGAAGAAACTATACCTAACAAGTGGGATTGAAAATTAGTTTAATGCTGCATTGAAAGCACGTTATTAATTATAGAAGCTCATTCAATTTGAATATTCGGTATTACTTTTTTGATTGATTAAAAGATGCCACGAATGAAATTATTGGAGAAACTTGTGGGTGTTCTACCAATGTAAATTATGACGGTTAATTATGAATTTAACATTAATTAAATAAGTAAAATATACTCTTAGCTGCAACAGTCTGCGTCTATCGAGCATAAAAAGAGACAAACAATACAACTGTCTCCCTTACCAATGCTCTTGATCCTCATAACAAACATGAGTGACGAAAGCGTCGAGGAATCGCACAGCAGTCACAGGACCCGATTTGCGATTCGGGAGCCGGTTTTCTTCGGGTCTCGGGTACCCGATAATTTTTAAGTTGTGATTTTGCGGTGTGATCAGATGTAAGAATTTTGAAGCAAGGAAATGGGTTTCCGAATCGCAAATCGGGTCCCGCAATTTCGGCTACACGCACACCCTTATAAATGAGGCATCAAGAGCAACAACGAAATAAATCTAATACTCGGTAAACGGAGAAATAAGCGATCTAAAAAACAGGGTCTGAACAGCATTTTGTTTTACAGGTATTGTTGCCAGTGCAGTCATAATTTTTAGCTTCTGATACTATTCGAAATGCTTCCTAATGAAGACATAATTATTGTTCCATTTATTTTTAATAAGTGTGCAACACAGATGCCACCACAAAATTCCAACGCAACAAATGATTTTCCTATTTTATATGATTAGCGCAGCCTATGATACTAACTCAATTTCGCAAAAAAAAAATTGGGTTAGTCCATTTTTGGTCTCAATGCCTCAAATTAACCATCGCGCAAAGAATCAACTAAACGCCGATACCCAGCAACAGCAAACAAATCAAGAACCTTAAAGTTGGTAGGTTATCCTGCCGAAAGATCGCATCAGAATTCGACAATTGCTTGCCAGCACTTTGCGCGAACGTTTGGAGGAGGAATCCTCGCGTTCGTGGGGGGATCGAAATGCCTCGAATACCCCGTCCATAGAGGAGGACGCGGTAAATGCAAGCAATTATACGGTACGCTAATTTTCGTCACCCTCTATTCGAGAAGTTTAACAGATGTCCGTCCCGCGGTTGAATAAGGTCGGCGTTCAGGAACGTTTGCTCCTCATGTCCAGCGTGGCCTCCGCGGCGCGCCGTCCGGTTTTGCTCCTTGACTCTGGCCCGGTTGCAACATGTCGCGTGCAGGCACGTGCTCCGTAATGTATAATCTGACCCGTGGCCGAAGGCAGTCTGCAGGGTCGATATAAACTCGCGTCTCGAGGGGGCACGGGGAGAGGGTAGGGAAGGGATCACTAAGCAGAAAGGGAGGAAGGAAGGAAGGAAGGAAGGAAGGAAGGAACGAAGGAAGGAAGGAAGGAAGGAAGGAAGGAAGGAAGAATGGCGAGTTGGCTGGAAGGAGAGAAAGGATGGCAAGATCGAAGAGTCTTCGTTGAGGAGATACGATCTACTTCCTAGGACGGTTACAGTATGGGAGAAGCACGGTTTCCCTCGCGGAATGTCGTCCTTCGGCGCATCCATCGCGCGACTGAAGAATAGGTCACGCTCTATCGTGCGCACTTGTTAGGGCCCGCAAAGGCGAATGTGTCAGCGAGTGTGTTAAACCTGTCGACGGCGGATAGTTTGGACACACATCGGGTTCAGGCTCGTCGCAAAATAGGCTGTTAAATTAGATTTCAATCTTGCTATCTTAAAAATGAGGATTTTACTTTGTGGGGCCGACACATAAGTGGGTCTTTGTGAATTTTTTGTACAAAAGCTGTTCGACAAATTATTTTGAAGTTTGGCAGGCTGTTTTATAGTATCTTGAACTATCGTTCTGAATTTTCGCGTGACAGTAAAAAAAAAAACATGGAAGGTACAGAATGCTGACTAAGAGTGTTGAATGAAAAATCGGTTGGCGTTGATGGAATGTACCCTGATAAGTAACATATACCTACAAAATAAATATCGAGGGTCAGAATGTACCCTGTATCCGCAGGACGAGGGCAAATGCTGCGAACAGTGGGAAACTTTGCTTGCGGATGTTGCGATGTTTAATGAGTAGCTGCGAGTGGAAATTATGGCGGAGCTGGTGGGTCCTTGCGCTCTGGTTGCAGTGGTGCAGGCTTTTGTGTCGTGGGGATTTCAGGGAAGAAGGCATTTCACGAGAACATTTAAAATTGTAATTGTGTATATCGGAAGAATCGTTGCTTTTTAAGGGGGATGAAAAGTGCCACTCACGACTCGGAGTTTAAACACGACGCCACGCAAATATTTATTACGCCGAATGCACAGTTATATTTTCCCGATACGAATACATTCAGCGAGGTAAGTAGAAACAGCGTTAAATATTCAAGTAACGCAATAAATATTTCTGTCAGTACACGTACGAGGGAATTTCCCACCGATTTAAATTCATAACATAGCTTGCATTCCAGCGGCATATCGCGAGCGTAGTTAAGGGATGGTAGCATCAGCAATCAATTTCCAGCTGGAAGCACATTGTTACCAAACGCAAACACGATGCTGCTGTTTGAAATGAGCCGTTCACTTGTCCTTTCGTCAGCTCATTTGCAGCTCGACAGTGGTATGATCCATCTATGAGTCCCTGAGGCCATGCATCCCATGGCTCAGCGGTTTTCGGCTCGACGCCGCGCCATCAAGGTGTTCCTCCCAATTGTATAACGGAACGATAGCCCCTGTGACGAGGGCATAGAAGGGCCTTCGAGGTAAACACAGGTAGATATCGAGCGTAAAGGGCGATCGCAGGGAGCAGGAGCAAACGGTGGGTAAAGGCCGAAGATGAGGGTAGTCAGAACGACGAGTAGACGGGAACAGAGATACGGCATGAAGGTAATATGCGAACGGCCGATTATTCGAATACGTACAGTCGATAATTCAGAAGGGATGAATGTCTGCCCATGTGAACGATGAGGAACAACTGGTCTTGAGGAAATGAATGTCATATATTATATCTAAAGATGTGTACCCCCCTCATTTTTGTTCACCTTCTGATTTCTATCTCGGTTATTAGAAGGGGACGTTTATGCAATTTGGAAATATTATAAAAGTGCAGTCAATCAAATTGCAATCTTTGACATCGAGGGAAATTAATTTATAGATAGATTCCAGGCGTCAAATTACTCATCTCCTTTGAATTATTTTGTTCGTTTTAATCCCTTTTCTGTGCTAATAAATCCCACGCAAGGCGATCTGTGAGAACGTGTCTGCAACTAAATTGAACAAATTGCGAAGAAAGACGCGTAAATGGAGTCGTCAAGGTTTCACCAGTTCGCAAATAATTTCTATGCGAGTCGAACCGAGCAGATCGCCTGCCAAGATTGACAGAGGAAGCTTCGACGCTTCAAACAAGGAGACGACGCGCGACTCTCGCACTTTCTGGCACGACCGTAGACAATGCGTCCCGCGTGATATCGTCGCGCAGCGATCAGCGCGAGCGGCGATAAGATCGCGAGGTGTGCTGATAAGGATCGGCAGGAAGGTGTGTGAATAGCCACCGGATGCTGTGGGTGTGCGGGGTCGTGTGCTTCTGGGAAGCTGCGCTTCTGAATCTCAGGCGATGAAAGGGGGCTGCTGATGGCTTCCTCCTCCAGTGGAAACTCGGGGCAGCGCGTCACACACTGTTCTTTTTTTTTCTCTCTCCTTCGCCCTTCTGTTTTTCTGAATTCCGTGCAAACATTGCTGCTACGTGACCGCGCGCTAGACGAGCCGAGCTGACCCATAAAGTAGGCATTAGCACCGATCCGTATCTGGCCAGCAGCGAGGAGGACGAGGACGTCGAGCGTCGTTAGTTCGACCTGTCCCGTGAATCTCGTTTCGTCTCGTTGCACCCGGAGCTTGGCATCTTTCATGAATAATTTCTTCCATGCATTTACATGTCGCGGCGGGCTACGTCTTCGCCGGCTTTCCCATCTTTTTTGTCTCCTCCTTCCACCTCTATTTTCGTCCCGCCCGCGTTTCCAATGTCGGGTCACCAGATTTCTGTTAACGCCAGTTAGTCGCTGGGGTATCTGTTCGACGAGGACCGCTCAGTCGGGGTGTAAGTTCGTGCAGTGGTAGCCTTACTTATTTAGTCGCTAAGGGCTACTATCCCAACACCAAAACCCTAATTTGTATACACATCGCACGCCAGCACAGCAATTAAAAGAATTAAGAAAAAAACAAAGATTCGCGTTGTTTAAGGAACTTGAAGGTGACATTTCGGCTAGGTAGTTCCACCTTTAAACTTTAGTTACCGCAGCTGAAAAAAAGTGCTTTATTTTTAGCAACTCTGCAAAGTCTAGCAAGTTCCCTGATGATGAAGATTTCCCTCATTTTCGAATGGTAAGCCGGGACCGTTGCTGTTAATAGAAGCACCACCGAAATATATCATCTTATTTAATCAATACGTGACGTTTCCTGCCCCCGTATCCAACGCCAATATAGCCTCCCGATTTTGCCTCGTCCTCTATTTACCGTCGTTTCACCATCGTTCCTCGTGCGCGTCCATTCACCACGTCGTCGCGATTTTTTTCGTGAAACGCTTCCCCACCGTGCACTCGAACAAAGAGAAAGGAGATGCTCTCCCCTCGATAAGAAGGCATTCGACTTTTCCACCTCTTTCCCTTGCCTCGCTGAGCCACGCCATGCTTCAGGATCGCTCTTTCCCTCCCGCGGGACAGCACGAATCGTTTAATTCGATCTTCGAGGTCTGCCTAGGTTACACTCGACGACGCGCCGCGTCCTTCGAGATCCATTTATTTGCAGGCTCGTCCCTGGGTCCGATTCCATTTTCCCTCGGTAAGATTATCCCGAATATATACGCGCGTCGACCCAGCCCCGATCATGCGCCTCTCTGCCGCTCGCCGTAGGAATTCCGGCGCTTGCCGCGCGTTTGAATACCGATCGTCCGTGGAAACGTGGGAAGTCGAATTGGCAAGCCGCGCGGAGATCAAAGCAGATTGTAAAGATCAAAGACAAATTTGTAGTTCAGTTTCGCCCGGTCAAAGTCAGCTGGAATGCTAATGGAGTGGCTCGTCGCTGACTTCTGTCTTATTTCAAACGAAAAACTGCGCCCTCGCGTGTCAACCGTGTCTTGAATTAGAAATTAGATCGGGAATCCTCGAGGACGTTAAGATACTATGTCGCCTGCGAAGATTCTATTAGTTGCCGACAGTTCGTCGTGAAGTAAAGGTAAGCTTGTCCAGAGGTTTGTCGTAATGTCGCCATTCATGGACAATAAAAAGCAGGCATATATACGTCGACTGTGTATTTGGGGACATTTGCTTTTGTGAGAGGCTTGGAGGAATGAATCGGAAGACAGTAATTCAGCGCGAATATTAAACACCTTAGTTTTGTAATAAAACTAGTTGGAATAAGTATTCAGAAGTTTCAAATTCCTCGAGCAGTGTTCTTCGCAGACATTGCCTAAGATGCGCATTTAAAAAAAAACAAATTTCACTTTGCGGGGCACTGTTACAGTCGTGAGAATTGTGTGTCTACCTATGAAGATAAACCTTAATCTACATTCTTTTAACGACGAAAAGTTCAAATCCTCCCTGAAATACCAAAGAAACACAGATACTCTCCTCTAGAAGTAACCCAAAGAACCTCTCGCATCTGGAAAAGTATCCCTTCTATTTTTCATCGATCCATACATTTCCCCAAAATGTCCAATGTTACAAATTGTCAATCCCGGATTTTCCCTTCGCTGCCTGCTGCGCGTGGACACGTATTTCGAAAATGGCACGGTGTCCTTCGAACTTAGCAGCGTTAAACGGTCTCCTAGCCGCGATCGAGCGCCGAAAATAATAGTATCGCTGATGAAGACACGAAAACTATTCCCGGGGAGGGGCCACGAGTGGCGTCGAGAGCGAGCGTGCGGATAATAGTGGATCACCATATGGACGCGTTGCATCGTCGAGCTGTAATTTGCATGAGCACAGCTGATGTCTGCCGACTAGCCGCGGTTGGTCCTCTCTAGTCAAGTCGATTTCGGGAGGCAACCGATAGCGGCGAAACCCTCGAACACGCCGCCAAGGATTAAGGGCAGGGTGAGAACGGGGTAAGGCGGGCGAAAGAAAACGGCCCCGGTAGTTGGAATCGGCAGCTCGTTGTAACATGTGCAAGACGAGCGCACGCGAGCGCCCCGATTTTTCGATTACTGGTATTAATGCCGCTCCGCCTCGAGGTACGACTTGCGAGCCAGGCATCGCCTCATTAAAATCAACCGATTCGAGGGCCGCGAGACCTCCAAACGTCCCTTCCACGAGTCCTCCATATTTCTCTGTGTTTATACAAGAACGACTGTTCCGGTGCAATATTCGGTGGTTATTCAACGAATTAGATCAGTAAAGGGAAACGAAATATCAAGATCTGCAAATACTTACGTGTTGAGTATGCGAGAGGGGTGGTTGCAGTCGTTGGCTGGCAAACGCTGAACCTTGATTATTACTGGCTAATCCTGACCATGTGCGATGGCCACCCTGTGTATCTATTTACAGTTACTGGTTCGTCTTGTTGAACTTAAGGGGCGAATCCTATTTTTTGGGCTAAGAATATTGGAAAATTTGGGATTTCTTTTTAAGAAACTAGCGATTCGATTCATCTGAAATTTGGACCATTTTGTCATGCATCTTTGAAGAAGTTGAAGTTATCTTTTATTAATTTTTATTCAGACTTTAAGTGTATTTCTTTTTTTTCAAACTAGTGTTGTTCCTGTTTAGCGAATGTGTTTAGAATATCAGTTGTGAGCTACAAAAGCAGCATGTAAGAAGTCTTTGAGGTGTTGGGGCACCTTTACAGGTGTACTTTTGGCTTTTGGCAACTGCTATTTTTGATGTATTCATAAATTCCTTATACCTTCATAGCTTTATCGAGTCAGTGTTGTCTCCGCCAAGTGAATATATGTATTTCAAATACCCACGCGAATACTCAACGTTCACTAGTACAGAAGAAACATTCTTCGATTCGATGTTGAGATAAAGGGAGGGAGGAGAAGCTGAAACATTCAGAATATAACACAACTTTGACCCTGCTTTCGAATCTTTTGGTACACTTTAAGAGCCCTAGGTATCCAGACCGTTACAGTCCACTGTGCCACTGAAGTTGTCAATCGATATTTGTTCATTTTCGAGCCGAATTTATGTTTCAAGTGGAATATCTGTGTAACCAGATTCTCGCAGCAAGTTCCGCTTGCAAATTTTTAAAATGCGCACATGATGCACCGCAGACGCTGGGCGGTGTGCGGGCTGAGTTACGCCGCGTGATCTCGCCTAATGCCGACTTCTCAAGACATTATTCGAGACCAGACACGGTGTATGCGAGTCGTATTCTCGAGCATGCCGCATTTCAGTATAACTTTTTTGCAGTCCCGTCGTTGTCTTGCGCTCTTCCCATCGGCTTTCATGCATTCCACGAAATTTAATATCTTGGAGAGCCTCGCGAGTACAGGTGCTACCGTGTATGGCGCCCCTACTATTTTTCCTCCGAGTTTTTCCTGGGGGTGGCCGATTATACGTACGACGCTGCGAAGTTTAGCCTGGATATTTAATCACGGTCGAAGAATGCATCTACAAGTTTATTAACAGTCTGACCATCTCATACTTTCATATGGGCTTCGTTGGTGTTTAAATAACTGTGTCATAATTAGGTTAACTAGTATCATGTGTAGTTAATTATATTATAGCTGCGATAGTATTTAATTAACTGTGAAAGAAAGAAAGATTCCCAGCTCCTTCATCGTTACTTAAAAAAAAAACGTATTTGTGGAATCAGATATTTTTAATCTCTGCAGTATTTATTCTGTAAATATTAATTCGTGTACTGGGCAGTGTGTTCGTTTTAACTGAAAACGGCGGAATATCTCGTAAGAGATTCAGATCTTTGGATAACACAATATAAGTGTTTGAAGCAACTTGAAAATCTGGATTAATTCTTTGCGATCGGTCTAACCTCACATGAACATAAACATTTGCAAGTCTATACGAGCTTTGTATTAAAACGTTTAACAGTAAAATTGGTGGCATTTGATACTCATATTAGTTCTTCAATTGACATTTGCATTTATTTTGTCGAAATCAAAAATTTATTTTTATGGTTTTGGCCATAAAATCGCGAAATTTCCCCACTGTGTGTCGGAAGAAAATATGATGCATCATTTATTGCACCATGTTACAGAACATATCTCAATAACAAACGAAGATCAAAATTTTTGTGATATATACATATGTAAATAACGACCAATCCATGTGTAAATGAATAAAAAGTTATTGATCTATATTTTTTAGTCTGAAACTTATCTTCGTATATCTAGGTATACATTAGACATTAGACAGATAATTAATATTTAAAACGTTTGAAAAGAAAGAAATAGAGAAATATAAGCTTCGTAACCTTAGAACGTTTTTCCTTCCATCTTATTAAAATTCATCGTAAATTCCTACATTTATACCAGCATGCTCTTAATATATTTATAGAAATATATCCGAAACCCGTCACTTTGACGAGTTTGGAGGTTTTAGTGTTAAATCGATATTTATAAATAAATTGATCATGTTTCTTAAATCGTATCACTACAATCGTACCAGTACGATTTGAGAACTGTATGTGATCAATATACATATGTATATGTAACTATATAATAATTGTTACTTTATATTGAATATTTTCGTCTTTATTTGTTATTGATACTATTTTTTAGAAAAGGTACGATTTTGGAAATCGACAGGTACGATTTAGGAGACTTTTACAGTATGTCACAAAAAATTAATAACAAATTAATTCGTTCTGAACAAGAGCTCAAACATCTAATAGCAGGTGCTTAAAACATTAAGCTAAAATATCCAATATTAATTTCAGTTCAAATTAGTACCAAACACGAAATGTAACGTAAAATATCTTGAGTGTTACGATATAGGCAATCCTCCCTTATATGTAGCTTCATTGAGAGCTAGTACATAAATATGAAATTACGTAGTCGTTTATTCTAAACATCCTGCATGCCTATATCCAGTTTCCTATTATGCCCACGATCAATAGAAGGAACAGAAGAAGAGTAAGATGTCTAATAGAAGATATCGAAGCAAAGCTTATTGGAGTTAGCGTTCCGCCGCGGTTCGACGGTCTGGAGATGTGAAATCACTTGAATCCAAGATCGACAGATTTAGATGTGAGTCACGCGAGAATCGGACACCCGAAATTCTTCGATTTCGATCGAAAGCTGCGATACCTTCTTACCTTTACGTGTGGCAGGATAGTTATCTTCGGGAGTCCTCTTATTTGGGACCAAGCAGTTGCACCCCGCGGTGCATGGGAATCGTTGAAATCGACACCGGGGTGTCGCCTCTTCCACGCGTTCTTCTAGAAAATCCTCGTTGATGGGACCCGCCGGCATTAGGCAGGATCCGCGTGGGTGTGGGCCCATCTTTATTTGACTTATTGTCAGAGCTGAGTGGCTTCTTTTCGCGTATACAATGCGTCTTATTTGTCGTGCTTCTGGATTAGAATGGTGACCACCAACCACGCGTTCGTTTTCTACCTCGCCTTGTCCTGAGTTAGAAAATGTCTGTCTTTCTAAGATGGACCATACATCCGTTTAATCATTGATACGCACAGTTTTGAATTAGGGTGACGTGGCCTCTTTAAAGTCGCGAAATTTTGCAACGGAGATACCGTGGGCTGGTTGTTTAGATATGCTTGCATTTATTGAGAACGTAGGTGATTCAATTGTATTCGGAGGATGTGATAAAATATTAATTAATTATTCTTCCCAATTGAGCAATAAGTGTGGAATTCGTTGATAGCAGAAAGCTATTTTCACGTTTAATATTACCGTACAGATATGCATGCTAATAATTATCTTCCTTCCGCAGTATGGGACTGTAATTAAACAGTAAATTGTGGCAGCTACAGCGGGTACTACTGAATAGAAATTGTTTTAACATTAATCGCTACCATTTTGTTGACCCACATCACGGTTATCTCTTTTACAAAATGGAGCATTCCGGCTAATTTATTATATCCGCTCTGCGAAATATCAAAAAGCATTTATATCGGCAGTAGAAAGTTCAGTAAACAAAATAATAGTTGCGTATACCGTAAAAAAGAGGAACGCGATTAAAAGCAGCCTATCTAAGGTGTCTTAATACTAGCTCAGACGTCATAACGCTAGGTTAATTTGCTAATCGGAGCATAGTAGTCATTGGAAGTACACATCTCTTTTATGGAATCAGGTTCTGAAGCAATTAGCTGCGATATTTCAAGGCGTAATCTTCGTCCGTGCGATCCCATTTTGGATAAACGGATAATAGGATAAGTCCACGGGAGTCCTTGGAAATTTCAAAATCAATTTATTCCGGGGGAGGTAAAGCAGCCGCAGAGAGCGAAGTGGGCACGAAACGAGGCCAGACGGGACGACGGGATAAAAAGAAGAGATCAAAAAGGCCTAGCTACCTATAGCGTTGTTCTCGCACGACCGCACGTGATGCGGCCAGTCGGCGCTGACGCGAATATAATGAGCCGCAGTGGCAATTTGGAGGTTTGCGAAAGGCCATGTCCGACACAAGCCTCAGCTGGACCACCTGATCGAGGCCTAAAGGCCTTTCCTTTGTCCCGTTGCACCTCGGACACGATTACCTTTCGACAGTAGCTGTAAAGCTAAATAATAACGTTCTTAGGCTTGCCAACAGAGGAAATGAATAGTTCGGCGATCTTCGTACAGGGGAAAGTAATGCGAACGTTTCAATAATGTAGGTAGACAATTCCGACTGAACTGTCAGTTCAGAGAAAATATGTGGCAGTGTACCTACGTTGATGTTTTGCATCTGCATTTTGCAAATGCATTGCTTGGAGGTTTTCAAGCATTCAGCTGATGTCGAGATATTTAATAACTACCAAAGGAGGTGTATTAAGCGTTTAATGCTGGCGATAAGGATGATTAATTAATATGAAAGGAGATTTGATAAACAAAATTAAAGAATGATGTTACGTGACATTGTGGTTGCATGTTTTTATTTTTTACTTTTGATATGACCACCAGTTACTTTCATTTATTTCTCCTGCCACCCCGGAAATCAACCCTTCCTACATTGCACGTCAGGTTCGACAACCCTGCTTGTAATTGAAATATGACTCTTGAATTCGATTTCCTGCAGAACGAAGAAATCGTGTCACCGTTACTTCGATTTATTTTTGCTGCAAAAATCAGCCCCTCGCGTGGTGCGCCGTGCGTTTCATGGCGGCTCCATGTAATTAAATATAATTAAACCTGTAACAACACCTATTTCAATTCACAAAGCAGCTTTTCTCAAGTCGTGCTTGACTATCCAAAAATCGATTTCCCCCAAAAACGAAGTCTTTTGCAAGAAACTTCTGTCCTCCCCCCTTTCCATTTATTTTTATCACGTTCCACGGCACCCCCGTGCAATTAAACCACCGAGAGGCACGTCCCATTCGTAAAGCAGAATCGTACGTCGGACGGTGGTCCTCGAGCGACTTCTGTTGGCATAGGTGTGGTCGGGCAGCAGTCCTCTGGCTCGCCACCCTCGTCTCAGGCACCCTCCTCCCCTCCCGAGAGCTCATTTATAACGCTCACCTGGGAAACACAAAGGAACTTCTTTCATCCTCGCGCTTTAATGTTTTCTCTCCCCGAGACGGCTCGCGCCACGTTGTCCTTTTTTGTCGTTACTCGGTCGTCACGTGCCCTCCCTTCGCGCGGCTTATTTTTTCGCTTTCGCCCGACCTCGGTCTCGCATCCTCGTTCTTATTGCCCCTCCCTTCCCATCCCTCCCGCCCTCGATATAACGCCGAGCTGGTCTCCGGAGCAGCCTCGAAGGTGCTCGACCGACCCCCGAGCGAGGGACACACGCGTGCGGCATAAATCCGTGGTACACCTCCGCGCCGCGACGCAATCAAAGGTGGAATTTCTCACGGGGAATTTGCGTTTCCACGGGGCCGAGGGCCCGCCCCTGCTTGTTGCCACGACTTTCTGGGGAGCCGTGAAATTAAGAGCTACGGAAGGGAATGAAGATTTACCTTTGCCCGCGGAGTAAGCTGTCCCCGTGCATGATAAATAATGCGGGGACCCTCTTCGAGAAATAAATAGCTGACTGGGGGAAAGCGCGCATATTAAAAAATATCCTCCCGCGGGATCTATTAGAGCAAGGGGAGAGGGCGGGTCTCGTTAAAACATATTTTCTTAGACCCGGAAGGGAATTTTATTATTATCGACATTCTCATTTGTGTAAGATGAGAGGAGCTGATTTTTATATCGTCCCTAGGCATATCACGCCCTGCATTGTGCGAATTAAGGGGAGTAGGATTTCGTTTGTAAAATTAAAAATTAAATATTGAAAATTAAAGTCCATTGAAACGACGAACGACGCAATTATTTTTTAAATTATTAACGTCGAATCTGGTGGAAATTTGTTGTATGTCATTTTACGGAAAATGCTAAATGATTCTACGCTTTTCTCTTTAGCGTATTTTTTGTGTTCGCTGATTGTATAGGAACCGCACATTTGTGCCTGCATTTATGGAAAAATTTGAAGTGTACAAATGTCGTGGTGGAAATATATATTTCGTAGAATCGCAGGATGAATGTAGAGCAGGGAGTTCGAGCGGCTTTGTTATGGGATTTACAGCGAAGTTCTCGTGCACGGTTTTTACAGGCACACCTGTAACCTGTAAGTATCGTTTTTCTTCAGCTCCTTTCGCAGTATCATATCGTGTTTACGTTAGATATTAAAACTTGGCGGACGACGCGCGAAAGATGTAGAACGGAGGTAAAATTTTATCGCCACGAACAAGTGGAAATGTAGACTGAAGTTTTAACGGCTAATCGTGCCGCCGCGCTGCGACAAGGGTCTTCTTGTCTTCCTGTAAGTAAAAAATGGGATCGAGTGACGTAAAGTGTGTATACCTACCTGGAGATATGAAACAATACGGAGGTTTTAAAAAGGCACGATGAAGATGTTCATATTCAGACATTTGCGATTTCAGACTTGCAATTGTTAATATAAAAATACTTCTAATATTACGAATCTTACAAATTACTAAATAGACAACGGTTAGCGTTTGCGGCCATTGCACTGTCTTTGGCCATGTGCATAATAATTATCTTATTTTTAAATTGTTTGCAGACCATTATTATGTGGAGAATTTCGCATCATAAATATTTTGTTTAGTATACCGCCAGAAATATAAGGTTACATTTATTGCTTACACGGGAAAATGTTATATTTTTCAAGAAGTGGCCAAAACTGGTACAATACCTTAAAGTGGCCACAAATGGTGCATCTACCCTACAGGCTCAAAGTGCTTTGTAACATTCCGTTGGTTTTCAGATTGCAGAGGCACACTCATCAAATTAGTAAAGATCTAATGATCTTTTACATTACATTACATGGCGCAATTATTATTATTCTGCAATTAAATAATACCTATGGAGTTGCCTTATGACCAATTATGGCCTTTTCACGAGACACTTTTGAAAAGCTTTCCTTCTCACATACACGCACACATTACACGTATGTTCCTGTTATCTATAAACCAACATCATCTCTGCAAGTGAACCTGCACCTACGTCTAAAACGTCCATAGTGAGTCACAGAAGTGGCCCGTGTGAAAAGGCCCTGAGCACAAGAACTGCTGCAGCAACTCCTCTTCTTATCCCCCTGACCGTTATTCCTCCTACGAATGTGGAACTTCGAACGCGTCCCGCGCAGACCGTTCTCCGATTAAGATGGATCCCTCGTGCTCGTATGCAAATCGATGCTATAACTTCTACACAGGGCCCTGTCACTTTCCCCATAGAAATTACGTAAATCGCTTTCCCTCCCCGAGCTTCGATCTTGCCCAGATAGAGCAAAAACTCCTGGCTGGACTTCGCTCGCGAAGATCCTAGATCGTATCCGAATTCAGAAACCGTTCGGAGACGGTACTTGTGCCCGACACTTTTTTGCCTTCCGTTTTGCCCAGACGGTATATTTACTCGTCGGCGAGTGAACAGCATATTGAGTAGCACCACCTTCGGTTAAGTGTTTCAATGCATGTTCCGATGTTTCCTATATTTCTACGAAGGGATAGGCGAGAATTTTGAAATGCACGAGAAGCTAGTGCCGAGGTAGACGCTCTGTAACTAAAATAGCATACAAGATACTGTACAGTAGGTATTATTTTTAAAATATTGCGACGATATGTGTGGTGAACGTAAGGGGCTTGTAGCTAGCTATTTTATTTTCATAACAAAACGCGTCGATATTCACCTCTGTCTCCTTTATTAAATATTATATTTTTGCAGTATATCCCTTCTCATACAACACACTTCGTTGCGGTAACATTGCACGGGGTGCACATAGAATTATTGCTGCACCGAGAGTGTGCTGTATGGGTTTAATCGATTGTTATATTGGGAATGCTGGATTAATGAAAATAAAAGCAGAATTTGTAATTTTGGGTAAATATCAAACTTCGATTTGAAATTTCGCGATAATATTTAAAAATATGATAATATTCTCTTAGTGTTAATAACAAGAGAGGTAGAAGCGATAACACTGATAACGTGCTTACTCGAGCGATGCAATAATTATTTCCACCACCGTATATTAATCTGCAATTTTGGCAACACCCTGTGTAATCCGCTCTCCGTTCGGAGAGATAAACGGAACTATGTATTTACTGTCTGAACTTAATTGCTTGTAAGTAGCAGCCCTCGAGATAATTGAGTGACGCGCGGAAGTTTGTTCGACTGAATTAAAGTGCCTGAAATTTTATCAACACTGTGACGTATCCCTCGTGTTAGTCCATTAATGCGCGCGATACAACATATCCCAGAGGCATCGATTCCCGCGCACAGTAGTACACACGGTTCTCGGGTCCTGTCGGGGCGGCTAATCGATTAGTTTCATTATCGCGACTATCGCGACAGACACACTCGCGCGCCCGGCGCGGTGAAAGAATTACGCTACGCGGAGAGATACGCGAGCATTATGGCCGATTACGCCGATAAAATCGCGCTCGATGCATTAGTTGCACGGTAATCGCACGCACGTAGCGCATACGTGCGCGGCTGGCAGCCGCCTGAAAACACCACGTTCAAAACCTGATTCGCACACCGGCTGCCGTGCATTACCCCTTTATATCCCACGAGCACCTTTTTCTCTAATTTTCGTTGTTACGCGGGAAACACTATACGGGGTGTCCCGCTGAAATTTTCGGCTCGAGTATTTCCCCTACACATATTCGCTATTTCAGCCCATTTGTTTTAGAAGTGGGAAACCTTGCCAATTTCAGTACACGGGTGCATCATTGGGGGTTGATTGAAGGGTAAGGGGGAAAGCTGGGAATGTCACAAAACAGCTTTATCGAGAAAATTAAGTATTAATACTTTAGTCCATCAGTAAAGGAACAAGGTTCAATGAATTTAATTTTCTTGTATAATATTCTTCTTAAATAATTTCCTGTTTTACCTTCACGACCGAAGGTCATGCTTAGGCAAAGAATCACCCCCTAGAACGGTGCCATTTGATATAAAAAATAGTCCCTGAAAAAGTTTATTGCAATCGGACAACAAGAAAGGGTGCCGACCAGGTCGTAAAGTTTAGAATTCATCAATGGTTTGAATTTGATGAATTTCTCAAAAATGGTAAGCCCTATCGAAATTTTCTTCAAATAATATTAAAAGAACATCCAATTTTCTACAATTACTGTATATATCATTTTTTCGTGCTCCCAACCAGTTTTTAGATAATAGCGTTTGAATATAGAGAAGTCCGCACTACGCACGTATAGACAATACGTCACGCCATACAGGTGGTACGCGCAAAGCGCAGATCTCTCTATAATCAAACGCTATTATCTAAAAAATGGTTAGGAGCACGAAAAAGTTATATATACAGTAATTGTAGAAAATTGAATGCTCTTTTGATATTATTTGAAGAAATTTTCGATAGGGCTTACCATTTTTGAGAAATTCTTCGAATTCAAACCATTGATGAATTCTAAACCTTGAGGTCTGGTCGGCACGCTTTCGTTTTGTCCGATTGCAATAATCTTTTTCAGGGACTATTTTTTCATGAAATGGAACCATATTAGGGGGTGAAAAATGGACATTCCTTGTTTTTCTCCTACCCTTGAATTATTTTCCATTTTTTAGTTTACGGCGACGACCAATTTCATGTCAATAAGTATCATATGCATTATTTAATATCGCACTTTCTTCTGCTTTAGGTAAGTCTAGATGCGGAATTCCAAAATTCTCTGGCCTTGATACCGACGTCTGTCGTAAGTACCTAACATGACTCTATTAATATTGAGCATAAAAAAGCGAACTAATTTATTTGTATAAATTGTCACCGTAAGATAAATATCAAAGAAATAGAACGTAGATTCCACCTCACGGTTTACCGAAACACACTGAACACACAGTGAACCATTCAGCCATTCGTGTACAATTGGTCGACGTTTCGCGCAGGCTCGTTACCCTGCCTGTGGAATTTGTTGTTGGCCCTTTCAATTATCGAAATCCATCGAGGCAGGTGATTCACGAACAACGAGAATCTTCGAAAGCGATTAAACGGATGGGACCTGCGCCCAGTCGTTCCGCCGTGAATTATCTCCTTAGCATTCAGCGTGAATCAGACTTCATTCGATGGCATCGCGTTCGTGCATTAGCGCTTCGATTGCCGGCGTAGCAGAAAATACGCGGGTGCCGCTACGCGCATTAATTGCCGGCTGCCGTAATATCGTAGAATTCCGCGGGCCGAATATATCAAGTACCGAGTCTGAAATGAGAGCGCAGATAAATAGCTGTGGAAGGTGGCCAGATATCAGTGAGCATCGTGCACGAACGATAGACGCAGACACAGTTTGCGTGGCGGGAGAGTAGTAGAATAAAAATTCTCACGTGGTGAGTGGTAAGTGCAAGCACCGAGGAAGTGGCTTTACATGCAGAAGCGAATTGAAAGTGTAGAATAAAGTTTCTTTATGGAAGCTTCGGGTTTCGAGGAAATCGAGTTTGAAAATTCTTCGGGTTCGGTGCAGTGTGCGCACGTGGCGAGGAATTCGCATAATGCAGCAGCGAATACGGAGGAATTCTAAGGAAATAAGTCCTTGTGTAAAAATAAATAAAAATTGTAGAATCTTCTCTGGAGAAGGCACGGAATCTTTATTCTCATGTATATGTCTGAAACAGGGAGAATTCTAGAAATTATTTAATGATAGTGATATATATATCATCAGTGATATATCACTATCATTAAATAATTTCTAGAATTGCCTATGACAACCAATTTGTCATCGTCTGCATTGTCAAAATCGCAACGTGGTCTTTATCACGGTGTTAGTCCACAAATATTCATGTTAAACGAATACTCGTAGATGTGTGTGACTGATATTGAAATGCTGAATTAGTTGTGTTCGAAAGCATTGATAGAGATAACCAAAATGCTTGTGAAAGCATCAGGGTAGATAGGAAGGGCCCGCTTATGAGTACAGCTTTATGACATCGACCGCAGTTCTTCGATGGTAATTCGTCTCGAAACGGACGATAGAGCCCCTATGCTCTTACCCGTATAATACCGGTACAGAGTGAACCGCGTATCTTGCCTGTTCTAATCACTGTCGTAAGCGAAGCGTTCCAAATTTTGGAGATGTTGGGCAAGTTGGTTCAGCGCTGGCTATAACATCGTTACATCGCATCCCTTTGTTAATCGCCTTTTCTCGAAGGTGTTGAGTTCTTTAAAGGGGCGTAAAACTAAAATGGAGTAGACATTTCAACATTATAAAAAAACTAATGACGGGATTTTACACTATGTACCGATGTTTTTGGTTTCTGAGAAAAGAACAGGTGTATTTTAGAAGAACGGTGAATTATTTAACGTGGATCATTGTAATGGTCGTTTCTTTGAAAGTAACTCCTCAAGCTAACTACTTGTGTTAAAATGTTCAAATAGAGGATCTAAACAGTCTTTACATAAAATATTTTCCTGGAAAGAAAGAGATCTGCATTATGTTATGTTTGTCTTGCCTTCAGGATTCTTTCACATAGATTTTCAAAGTCGAAACGTGTTTGTCATACTTTTTCAATATTTTCCCCTTATTCTGGAAGATCTTAGTTTTAACCTCGAGAAAGAATCATCCCTCTGTATTATTTCTATCAAAAGTTCTATGATTTTTACATAAAAAAGTGCAGTTTGTTCCACTATGCGGCGATGAGAAGAAAGAGTGGTGGCATTTTCTAGTAAAAAAGTACATAACATATTTCCCTTATCTTACATTTGCAACCCTATACACTTCTAGTCATCCAAAAAGGGTCTCCCTCCTGGATAGCAACCCAGAAACCAACGAAATTACAAAACACCTGCCCAGTTAGCAAAAAAGCTGCAATCTACTGAATATCAGCATCGCACTCCCCGTAAATGGTTCTGATGTTGAATGAAACCCCATTAGGAGCAGGGAAACGTTTCGTTGCGCGAACAAACAACAGGCAGCAGAGAAAATTGCTTGATAGGACAAGTGGTAGAAGAATCTATTAACGTGTAAACTGTAGAATCGATTAGTTGATATGGGTAAAACGGGTAATGGCGGCTTTCCAAGAAGGGGTCACATGTTGTTGAGTAGGAACGTGAACCGGATGCAGGTTAAAGGAAGAGTCGGTGTAGGAGAAGCGATTATGCTATATAGAATAATTTGTTCGCCTCATTGGCTAATGCCTGTCGTGGCGCCAGCCTCTGACCCGTTTCTATGTGTGCCTCGTCGCTTCTCTATAATCGCCACTCTGCAATTTACACATACCCCTTCGTTCTGTCCAATAAACTCAACGTCGTTGCGTAATCGTCGAACAATCGACTGAAAACTGTCGTTCCAATAACCATATTTGCATCTGAGCATCGACTAACGTAAATTCCTCTTTTCTTAGTTACGAATCTCAAAGAAGGTACAATCACAGATTTTACAAGCGATTTAATATCCATTATATGCGATAATAAACAGAAAAAAAACAAAATTTGGTCTTGCACAAGGAGCCATACAATTTCTTTTTGTTTCTTATAAAAATAAAAAATGCCTCTGGTGGTCTTTAAATCGTTGTTAATATTCTCTAAAATATTACACACATAGAACTGATAATTGCGTAAAAAGGAACTCTTCTTCGGATGTTTGTTATTTAAAAATTTGTTTGCAAGTTTCTTCTTTCGGGGGATTACCTCCAATATCCTGCGAAGCATTACAGTATACACCCTGTGTGATAAAACTATAGGTATCAATCGGTGAACGTTTCTTCTGCAAGCGGATCCATAACACTTTGGGTTTTCTGCGACACGCTTAAGCATTTACAGCGTCGTTTCGCCTTGGAAAAATTAATCGAATACAAGGTGACGACAGAAGTTTCAACTTCACGGTTGATGAAATGGTTTGATCAGCCGCGCGTAAATCGTTGCCTTCTCTTCGACGTCCGTGGACGCAGGAAATGATCTATTTAGGTCGATCTTCCGCGGATTGGCTGGATTACGACGATGTCTTCTATCGTGCTCCTCCGAGTTCTGCGTCTCCGCTGACTCGCCTGCTAGAGGAACAAGAATATAATTATGATAATCAGAGTCATCGATGGGTACAGTCGTAGCTGAGTGAACCGTGACAGATGCAATCGAAGTGCAGCGAAAGTTACGGTGAATTGCAATTGGAGTTTCTCAGGCGTGAAGTGATGTTTGTTTTGTCAGTAATGGCAGGCATTGTAATTCGAAGTCTATCTTCTTTGGTCCTCGAGGACATTACTTACGAGTGGATTGAATTTAGAAAGAAACGCGGAATTTCGTGTAGTTTTTCTGAATGTAATATACTTATCAAATAAACGGTGCAGCTGTATTAAACGTAGAAGTAATTTCATTGTACTTTATGTAAATGGAGGAATTTTTCATGTGTAGAATTAAAGGAATTACCTACTAGTACCTAAGTAGTGAAGTTACTACATTATATTATTTCCAATTTCAGAATTTTATAGTTAATAAGCACTGCCTCGAGCACAAGTATCTTTGGTCCACGGAGGATTGAATAAATTGGAGTGCAAAAAGGGTTAAATCGTTAGAAAGTGTGTTGATTAAATTAACCTTTAAAAAAACCCTACTTTACCTTGAGCTGCTTATAAGTATCCCCCTACTAAGGTCGTGTTCAGATATATTCAACGAGAAAGAATCAACGTTCTGACCAATAAAACTCCTGATTTTTTTCGGACCTAACGCACACCTATTCTGATGTATGTATTTCTACGTTAAGAACTCGGTTTGGACTACACGTCAGGAGCTTGGCGCTATCCCCACCACTTCTGACTCGCTCTTGTTCTGCGTAGAGAAAAGGAGCACCGAGGCAGGCAAGCGGTGTGGTGGGAGAATACCCCTCACGAAACTCACCGGCCAATTTATCTGAACACGACTTTAGGTACTTATAAGTAGGTATTGCCAAATTATCATTACAAACATCCAAATTTTGCAGAATTAAAGTGCCACCTGATTGGACCTCGTCCTTTCAACATTTTCCATCACTTTCCAATATGGTTCGAACATAGCCAGTTGTAACATAAAATCAAATGCACCTCTGCCATATTGAGATCACACTCTCAGTCTTTCATCCAAAAGTAACGATAGCCAATAAAGCAAGACGAACGGATTCCTCACAATATCAAACTATATACTCTGTCATATAAGAAGGAACCTGCGCATAGACCTGTTCTGCGCTACTATTGGCTATACCCCAACCAACGCTCCCTCGGAGCCAATGAGCTCATTCTACATGCGTGAAACGGGTTCCTTCTGACATGCCAAGGAGAATACACGATCTCTGTTTACTCTCGTAGAACCGCTTCGCGCGATATCAGCTTTGCTCAGCGCTAAGCATATTTTCCTCAGTTCTCTAAGTACCACAAGCTGCCAAATTCTATGCCACACTTTCAAACATCATACTCGCGTTTACGATCGAGTAATCGAAGGAAGTGGATCATCACCCACGACACGTGAGTCCAGCAGCAGAGCTCCAGCTGGTGGCACGTGCGCTGGCATCGACAGGTGGCAAACGAATCCACGTTTCGGCTCGTCCTACAGACGAAGGACTCCGCTCCATCGCTCGCGTCGATCCCATTCAGGCCGATCTTAATCGACGCGAAGCCACGTTGCGTTTGTTTCGACGCGACCCTGATGTTCCTAATAACCCAGCATTCGAGCGTTCTATACGATTAATTAGTCGATCGCCGCCCAAGGGCCGACGATTTTTTACGAAACGCACAGTTAAAAGGTCGAGACGACCCCTAAGGAACTCGCGCGAGCATGCTCGCTAGCAATTTAACGGCTTTACGACTCTTCCCGCTGTTTCGTGGACGAGTGGATATCAGTTTTCGTTCGATCCTCACGAGAAGGGCACGGTCCATTATAATGCTCGTTACTCCGCCTGGCTTCGCGTGACGCGCACGACTTCCTCTCTCGAGATTTAACGCGGCGTCGCTTTCCATCTGCACCAATCACGATAAATCTTCGAAACGAGATCTCGCTGGACCAGCGGGGCGGGGGAGTGCCAGATTTCGGGGGTCGTTGCGATGGGCTGCGGGCAAAAAGCGCGGGAAGCTTCCGCCTGTTCCACAGTCGATGCGTGTGATCTGATTTAATCGAGTTTTGTGAGCCAGTAGCGCCTGCTGCTTTAAAATTCTATTAAATCAGTGCTTCGACCTAGATTAATGTTATTACCTCTGGAGAAAAGAAGTTGTGTGGCGCTGAATGGGATATAAAAATCGTCGAAGCGGATTTGAGGACCTTGCAGCAAGAGAGGTGAAGCTCCATTTTTGACAGTTTTTGAGTTATGACCTGTAATATATGTAAAAAAAAATCTAGTTCGTTTGATGCAAATTCGCTAACAAATTTATTGCAAATTTTGAATCTGCACCCATTGCTGTTTTGCGCAATCCGAATGCTCCAGACTTGAAAAATTTCAATAACTACCACTTATTGTGTGAAAATATATATTTTTCAATTAGTGTTCTCTATTTAATGTTAGGTCAAAGCAGTAACTTTATAAACAGGCTTTTCTAATTTACTTGAAGTTGGTAAAGATGGAGCTGCACTCCTCTGGCTGCAAGATACTCATTTGAAGATTTGATGACCTTGATTTTTATTATTTTTTTTTAGAGAGCACGCTTAGTAAGCACCCTTGTAACACGATAATCTTTTGTCGATGAAGTAATGCACATCGCGAAAATATGTCGCTGCATCGACGCGGGAAAATTTAAGACATTTTAAAAAAGAATAGCACGTCCCGGTTTTGTCCGAGTTTCCTCTATATTTGTAACATACAAATAAACAAAGTTATTAATGGCACACTTCTATCCACTGGTGGACAGTGCTGCCCCTCACCGGCGGTTGGCGTTTTAACACGCTTAATCGAGACGTGGCGCGCGAGAAGTGTGTTTTCGATCAGAAATTGACCGACCAATTCCGAGAGGAACCCCGATCCCGTTTTGGTTTTCGGGATGCCCCTAGGAGGGAATCGGCACAGGCCTCTGCCTGTCTCCTTTCATCCTACGCCTTTGCTGCGGTAACGGTAGCGGTCGGTGGCAGATGTTTTTAACGAGATCGCCACCCTTATATTCGTTTCGGCCCTTGAACGTTCACAGACGGCTGGTGTTTAACCACAGTGCCGGCACAACTTTTATGCCACCTGCCGAGACATCGGCTTGGATTTTTCGATCACCGTCGATCCGGACGGCAGCTCGAGAACAAAGGGACCAAGGTCGATCCGACTTCGATCAGCGAGGGAGAGATTTACGCAATTCGCCGACTTTCCTCCTCTAGACGAATTCAAGCTTTCCATGTTTCTCACGGCGAGCAAAGCGCTCTATCGCCATCCTGTGTAGTGGACCGAGGTGCGGCAATAATTATCGTCCGTTGACCGCGGCGGACCTCAGAATTCGAGAGCTCTGCTCGATCGAAATTAAGCGAATTAATCGAAATTAAATTCAGGATTACCCATTATAATTAGTGTAAACCTTGATTAATACATATTTAATTACTATCATCTATTAAAGACACGCTCACAGAAATTTCTCTAGAAGAATTAGCCCGAATTCCACAGGAATTTTGTTGAATTTATCCTTAATAGATTGAATATTAAAAGAATATTAACATATTGTAATTACGTTGCACTGAATTGAATATTTATTTTTTTTTTAAATATACTGTACAATTTTCCAATTGAATACAGCCGAAGCAAAGGTTTATATTAATGCGAATTAGAATTGCGAATTCTTTCTTTGAAGTCGATTTAATATGTAAAAGATGTTGCATATAGGGTGAGCGGATATTTTCACGACTAACTGTACCTACGTAGATACATTCATAAAATGTGGAAAAGACGAAATTTTTTGCTAAATTTTTCCCACGAAATTTCAAGTAGCACACCCCGTGCGCTATTGTTCCACGTGGTATGTGTTAATTACGTGCAGAAATTGAATTTCGCCCGCTTCCCTTCCCAGGACCAGGGGAGGTAATTTCATTTAAAGTGCCCTTTTATCCACTTCTTCTTGAAATTTTTATTCTTTCTCCCTTTCTTCCGCGATGTACCTGTTGCTCCAGTTTCTGCTACACCCGAGACATAATACATAACGTACCACCCCGACTTTCCGCTCTCATCCCCACTTCTTCGTCGAACGAATCATAATTCGCAATCCCCCGTTTTTCTTCCACTTCTGTTTCCCTCTGTTCCCTCGATTCCACTGTTACGCACGCAGAGCAGGCTCGTTACAAGCTTTTTCCGCCGGGAGCGTGGAATTCCGGGGACGGCATACCGATTATCGTTTCGCGTTGGCCGCCGTCGCCCGTAACGAATAGCGCACGATTACGCATTCCAGAGCGCAAGGAACAGACCGAACGGTTCCATATCGGTTGGGAGGTGTACGTTATATATCATCCCCAGGACACTTCGTCATGCTACCTCGCGAAGTTATGCGCTCGACTGAACCGTAGGAATTTGACGCGGTTATTCTTCTCCCGTAGCGAGTCCTCTTTAGAAGCGGGAGATAAAGGAGGAGGAGGAGGACGAAGAGGAGAGGGAGCTGTGGGAAGGGGGCATCATCCCGACCTCCCACGCCGTGACACCTCGATCGGCAGGTGCTCATCTCGGTGACTTCACGTAACATCCGCAAAAGGCGCGCTCCCGTTCGCCTCCCTTCTGTCTCGAATACTTTTCTTTATCGATCATCTCTATTTTCGAGTCACCACGTCGTCGTCCCGCCGAGACTCTCCGCGGAACGCGGTTTCGATGGTGCTCCATCGAAAATACCCTCTGTCACGCTAGAGCAGAATAATTAAGATTCTCATTGCTGTAAACGTTGCTTGACGGGACATTTATCCTGCAAGCGTGCTACCCAGGGTTGCCACCCCTCCGGTTTTCGCCCGGAGACTCCTGGTTTTGAGGCAAATCTCCGGGCTCCGGTTTTACTGGAAAAATCTCCGGGTTGTAGGAAAAATGAGGTAACAAGAAATTGTGATACTATACAATGGCTCTAATTTTATATACAATAATAGTTATTAATTAAAAAAATAGATACTTCTAAATTCTGAATTGTTTGAGTTTAAAAGAATTGCACTATAAATAGGTAATGGTATTTTGTGAAAACGAAAGTTAAATCTATTGCATCGAGCATGAAATTAATTGTTTCGATTTATTTCAAACTGCGAAATTACTTCCACCTTCGCTGTACGTATTTCAACACACCCAGTGCATCAGTTTAACCCTCTGTCCGCCAACATATTCGCTGATCGATCGAACAGAGACATCATTAATCCTCCGTTTAACTGAACTCACATCTTCCCTACAATATATTGTATTTCCTCCGTTCGCGCCAGTAATTGTTACTTCTCGACTCGGGCGTAGTCACCGTAGTTGCCCACGGGTCCCCACCTTTTTGCGGGACAATTTCTTCGCTGGAGTGACATTAACCGAAGACACGTCTCTTAGGTCACGATTCGCTTGGTTCGAAAGGCAAGAAGACTGGGCCAACAGTTTCCATCCAGCCTCCCCTCGCCCCTCTCGCCCTCTTTAATCTTCATTTCGTTTCTGTTCCTGTTTCGATGTACGTTTGCCGCCAGATAACCACCTAATACACTTTTTCGTCCACCTATCGCGACCGTTCCTCTGAAAATTCTATCTCCAGCCTCGCCGCGGGGGAACTCGATTTTCGAGAGGTCCGGCGAGTACCGTTGGAACGCTGCGCGGAAAGTTTATCTTGTAATGGCCCGAAACGGGGCTGAAAAAAAATTGGAGACTCGTGTAATCCAACGGTGCTACAGTTAATGAACATCCCCGTGTTCGTTCCTCATTTCGCTGCAATGCATTTCGAGCTTTCGGTTGAGTGGCTTGGCTACGGTGTGACCATCAAAGTTCGCAGGTCCGTGCGTAGAATGTCGGTGTCAATATCACGTGGGAATTTCTGCTTGAAAAGCCCAGCTTTTCGCAAACCGCCACCTTTTTGTCGAAAAAACGTTTTCATCTTAATTAGACCGAGCAATCATAGCCTTTCTGTGACATTTTTATGTGTAACACTGTTTGCTGTCGACTGTTGTTTACATTGCTTTGAGGTTGAAGGGCTCTAGAAACCGGGTGAAAATTTTGTAAACGCGAATGTTACCAGGCAATGGAATTGATTATTTAAGTCTCGTTTTCGCAGTTTTAGTGTAAATGCAAAATTCGTGGGTTTTCACGTCCTCGATGTCTAACCGAATATACGGTACGTAATAGTGACGTTAGGAAAGATTTTAATTGGAAGCTGTTAGTGGTCTCAGGACTCGAACCGTTTGCAAGTCACCGTGGCGTTGAATTTTTGTGAAACGGTCCACGGAAAAAGTGTGGAAAAAGCGATATTGTTGCCCTCGGTTCCCACGTTGTCGGCTCCTTTGCTCCTCTTTCTTAATCACGACTTCCTCTTAGTGGGAATTCGCGCTTGACCAAGTTCTGTCGTCGAATCGTGTTATCGCGTGGAAATTGTACGAGGTAATTAACGCCTGATCCGCTGACACTTCTCTGTCAGGGATTTTGCACATCCCCAGAAAGAGCCAGGACCGCTTAACCATTTACATAATTTTATCTTTTTCTTATTCAGGCAACTTTTACAATTTTCCATACTCTGCGCACGTTTGGAAATCCCCTGATTACTTCCCTGCTCAAAAAGACGACGTCTCCTTTTTGTCATTTAAAACCGAAGCTGGAGCGACTTTCAGAATGCAAAGGAGAGATGTGCATGCATAGTTTTTCATAGAAACGATAGGAAAATACATTTTGTTCCAGGAATAAAGGTGAAATTCGTCACCTACCGCTGTAGGTTTTGGAATATTTATTCCACGTTTTTAGTGCTGACAGATATTCATTTAAATTAAATGTATTTCTGCGTTTCGTCCAATTTCACAGAATTAGCTTTTTGAAAGGCGGTGCAGAATGATTCTGCTAGAATCTTCATTAAACGTTACTTTACATATTTATTTACCGCAATTTCCCTTTGAAGTTGGTAGGTAATACCCACTAGGTATGCACGCGGTTAGCGATGAACCTTTGCATGAAACTCTCGACCGTAAAATGTTGATTGTGAATTTACGTTGTGAATATCCTACAATCTCGTATATTTCTACTGAGGCTCCAAAAGCGCGTTAAATATACTAATCCTATGTGGTTCAGTGAATTCTGAAATAAAATTCCTTTCGTTGTTGATATTTGCCAAACCCCCGAACTCCTATAAAAAGTGTTTAAAAAAAACTACCCAGCGAACGAAAAACGTTTTTCAAAATTTTCAAAATCGGCGCCGTAGATCAATAGCTAGTAACATATTTTATAAAAAAATTTACTGGTTTTGATTTCAGTCGCGACACACAGCTTTTTTTCAGGGCCACCGTGTAGCCGTCTAAAATCGAGAGTTTCGGATATGTATCCATAACTTCCGAAAAACAATAGTTTTTTAACTGAAACTTTTTTTTTAAGTAGTTCATAACACTATGTAAACATAATACAAAAAGCGGAAAATTTTCATCAGCCGTTGACTTGTACAAAAATCCACAAAATGTACATATGTTCCGAGCGTTCAAACGGGCATACATACTTGGCGTCGAGACGCTGCCGCGTCTCTAGATACCTAGTACATAAAATATTCACTAATAATTATGCTCTTTTACCATCAATTTCGGACATTATTCCTCCTATAATCCGACGATCTAGACCACCGTGCGGTGTGTAGGTACCACGGCTGGTACACAGATAAGATTATGTCAAGACCACCACAATATCCGTAACAGTGGGCGCGTGAGCAGTCAGCGACGTCGTTTCCCCATTTCCACATGACACTAACAGCAATACTCGAATCATCGTGCCATGCACTGGCTTTCAGCTCGTTTGAAAGGGTCGTGGCTTTCCTTTCATCTTTCCCTTTGTTCCATGAAAACGATCGACGTTGCGTCGTCGTTAGGGAGCCGCGGAGCAATTGCGGGGGAATCGCTCCGCCACGCGAATTAGGGTCTTTTGGAAAAATCGTTGGCCGACTCGATGCTCGTGAATTACGATCGGCGGCTGTCACGTACGCGGCCGTACAGGTAGACCAAGGGGGGCATAGGTACGTGACAAGTCGAATTTCCACGATTTCTCGTCCCGTTGTTTCGCGCAGAGTACGCTCTCGCCCTTCATCCCCGATACTCGACGCACGTGACTCGCCGCCGCCGAACGTCACACATTATTTTTGCCGTTTTTGGCTGCGCCCGGTCGCTGATATTCGATTGGGAGAAAAAAATTGCCGGCAACGTGAGAGAACTCCGATAGTCAGGCCACATTCGCGGGGATCTGTGCTCTGTGCTGCATTCCATTTGCAAATATTTGCCATCTGGAGATAGGCTCGACGGTGCAGAAAAAGATGAATGAAAGGAATGAGGTATTGCGTAACTTGCATATCGGTACTCGAGTTTCTGCGCAGTCGTGCGTTTTCGTTTAATTGGGCGAACAGTTTTCGCGGGCCAGTGCTGCGCGCATGCTGCGGAGCTTTTGATACTTCGAGCTTGATGGTGATTTTACTGATTCGTAGTCGGATTTATCTGTTTACGCTGGACGTAGTTTGTGGCTGTGATGTCATATGGCGAATCAATTCTTTATACTGGTGTTTAAATTAAACTTTGAAATTAGTATTTTTATATTTCTGTATAATTATATATATTTTTCATACTAGACTTTACTTGCCGCGTAAATTGTGGGATATAAATCTGTATTCTTTTAATTTTCTTCCACCATCACTATCATTCATTTTCGTAGCTGTTAGTTTTTTTTTTGTAGCGAAAGATTGGTGGCTTTGTTCTACTGAATTTCCAAAATTCCATTTAAAATACGTATATTATGAGAGATGGTGGTAAATGTTTATGCATCTCAGTATATCAATTTGACTGCTATTTAGTACTTAACGCTTTGCGGAATATAAATTGTGCTTTAATGAATATCGCGATATTTTTGAAACAGGAATAAATGTTCTCGCGGTATTGGATTTATGTACATAGGTAATAAAAAATTACGGCTGTTCGAGCGTGTCTGCAATCGTACTTACTGAAAACACACTCTTTCACGTTGCAAAATACATTTTAGTACGAATGAAATTGAATTTCGTTCGGTTAGAAGATTTAATTGGAAATGTTTAATTTAAATATTTGTGACCCGTCCACGTGTAGGCGGAGTGAGTGAATACATAATTTTGGTATCCTGCGGGTATCGACCACAATATTAAATGTTTATCATTCACCAAGTTAAATTTTGTAGTGGCAGTGTGTTTTGGCAATTTTTATAACCACATAAAACGCGATAGGTTTCACCATTCAATGTCAGCGATCTTTGGCTGCTGTTCGATTATTTCTTTCATTTTTCTGTTTTACAAAAAGAAAGAACGAACACGAAGAATTGCAACTGGTCGTCTTTGAGCTCTCTGGTGACAAAGGCATTCCTGATAATTCATGATTGGGCTGCGTTAATTGGCAATTTGTAGGCGCGACCACAGCACACCAAGCCACACTTTGCCTGTCGCCAACTCCACCTCTGACCACTACGATGACATTTCAAAGTGATCACTCCAGATGGTTATACGATACCCATATAGAATCCATAGAAATTCGTAATTCAGGCGAATAACGGGGGAATAAAATGAGCACGTACTTAACGTATAATTATGTATATTACACCAGTTGCCATTGAGGGTACTCGCGGATATTGATCAATATTATTATTCCATTATGGAAATTTTATAATTGATCTCTTAGTTGGCGCGGTATTCGAGTAATACATCTGAAGGTATAGAAAAACCAAGCAACAAGTGTTAATATGGATGACACGATTTATCCATATTTGTGTGATTATAAATATGTTACAAATATTATATATTAAAATAGTTTTGTTTCTAATTTCGTGTTGCTTCTATTCTGAACTTGGTTTTGATAAATTGACTGTTGCTGAAGGTCCTTTAGTGACACGAAAGGAGTAAAAAGGTATTGTCCAAAACGGTAGATTATTATTTGTGACACGTCAAGTGGCAGAGTAGCTTGATGCATAAATCCTTGAAAAATTATAGAGACAAAGATTTCAACTTTGTTCCGTACGCTGAACTTCAATCTTCTAACAACGTTCAATTAGTATTACCATATTAACAACAGAATCCCTCGCCAATCAATGCTAATAAAATTATCACTCTTCTGAGTTTTCTTTTATGAAATGTTTGTCTCAAGTGAACAAAGTAACTTCAAGAATGTTGCGGAACAACAAAAATGAAGCTTAAAGACTTTTGCCCGTCATATCTTCACATGTTCTCTATCTTTTGCTCTTTTTAAACCTGTGAAGTATTCATACACATAAATGCTAATCATAAGCCACAGAAGTGTCTCATTCGAAAAGATCCTTAGGTACTCCACAGACATTCCTACAAGAGCAATCATTATAATACATTTTTAATTTCTATTTGTCCAAACACACTTACAAACCCATAACAATAGATTATAATTACAACAACTCATCCCATTAATTATACCATCAAATATAAATATATAGATTACAATTACAACCACCCATCCCATTAATTATCCACAAAAATAAAAAAATTATAAACCAACGAACCGCCAGAGTGCCAACACACTAAAAACAATCACCAAACTACCCCCCACCCCCAAAATTTTAGAAAACAGCGTACACAAAGAATTACATCAACTCATGCGAAAAGATGACGCGTAGAATGTCCAAAACCCGACCTGCGATGCACGTCGAAACCGTGTCAAGCTTGAATATAAATAATACGGGTGCATTGTCGAATTTCGTGCATAAATGGGGTGGCAGAGAGGGGCACTCGCGTTCGCCGTTTCCCAGCAGAGAAATCGTTACGTTCCTTTCACCTTGAAAATTGCAAAATATTCTATGGGGTGGGGGCCGTGGGGGCGAGGGGGGGGGGAGGGGTCGTGATGCTGCAGGTACGAGGACGACGATGGAAAAGCGTGAAACGAAAGGTAATCGCGCAATTTCATTTTGAGAATGGGGAGAACGGTTGAACGGGTTCGATCTTTTTTCGCGGCGAGAGTGACTCGTTCCAAGTTGGAGAGGATTCGTGACCGGAATCTTTCTTCTTTCAACGGCAGATATGTTCTTGCGAGAGCTGGCTGACAGGGTGACCCGGGATCTTCCAGTTCGCCGACAATATGCTCGACTAGACCAGTTTGCGCAGAAGAGCTTTGCTGGGTGCAGAAACCGTGACTACCCCCCAGCTCCGTTCGATACAATGCCGAATCGAACGAATTCTTCGCTGGAATTAAGACAGCTTCCTCCTGTTTATCGTTGTTGAATGACGGCTGGATCTGGATCATTCTTGAACAAAGATTAACATCACGTTTTAAAGAGGCACCGTATCAAGTGTCGGAATTAAGTAGGAGAAGCTTTGGATGCTTCTTTTTTATTTGTAAGCACGGTGCATTGTACTTTTCGGATTTCGGAAGAAATGGATTCCACTTTGAGACGAAAATAGTTTGGTGGGAGAGGTTAAATTTTGTTGGGTCATTTTTTCTAAGTGCCTCTGAATATTGTTCTGCACATTACTGACGATAAGAATATTTCAGAAAGATCCACAAACTGTCGATGAATTTCTTTTAGTATTTCTGGAGTAATCTGATTCCAACGTCCACGTAATCTTCTTCATTTTGGACACAGTTCTACTTCACCCTACAATCTAATTAACGGCAACAGCATAACGCATATAAAGAGATCGACTCATGGATCTGTACTTCCCAGAGTTGAGCATTATTTATTCGAATAAATTTTTATTGGGATCGTGTAAAAATTTATTCGTTTTTCTCGAATAACTTCATTTTATTCGAAACTAGCAAACTACCCCCGCGCTTCGCTTCGGGCCTGAGAGATATAAGGACTCCATGAAAACACATCTCACTCCTTTCTCACCACCCCCTAGGGGTAGATTAGGGCGAAATCCTGAAATTGGTTTTTATGTGGGTAACCTTTTGAAGTAGAAACCAAGTTGATATCTAATCGGGCCTAAGAAATAATAAGAAGTCCGAGAAAACACATTTCACCCCTCTTTACCCCATTCGGGTTGGCATTGCAAAAAATCCCTTCTTATCGAGCACCTACGTCGCAAAAGGAATTATACCCTTTGAATTTCATGTTTCTAGGGTCAGAGGTTTGAGTTGGGCGGTGATGGGTGAATCAGTGGCACAACGATTATATAAATATAGATTTTCATTGGAAGATTATACGAATAAAAATTTATTCGAATAATGCCAAAACTTTGCCTATATCTCAATTTCCATTTTCCAAAAAACAAGTAAATGCAAGTGAACAAGTCTGGTCGTTTATTGTTTCGCAAATCTCGCGCATTCTTCATTTCAATCTCACCTTAATTAGAGCATGTATCAAGATGTAGGTACACAAGAAGGGGCGAGAGTTGCAATAGCATTACAACGCGTTACAGCTCCGTCGTGATTGCGTCGGTTTCGTGGCTGTAAAGAATTCAAGGATCGTAGCCGATGGTCGCGCGTTCACTTTTCCTTTCGTTGGTGTAGGTAGACCACGTAGGCACGAGCTGGACTTTTGTCGCGTTACACGGTACGCGTACACGTGCTGCATTCGTACTTCCCTACCTTACAATAATGGCCATTGTACGAGCGGCTTGTTAACGCGATACGTGAGCGAAAGAGGGTCGAATGGGGACCGCTTGGGGGAAGGGTGGGGAGACAGAAGAGACTCGATCGGCCCCTCTGGCCCATTTCATTCCCTGCTCTGAAACGCACGGTTTTACGCCGGAAATCAATCAGCTTGTTTCCACGTTTGTCGATCCCCATTGTGCTCGCATTAACTGCGAAATGGGCGACGATGAATCGTTGCCGGCGGATCGTGTTTCGAAAAATTCTTAAACGCGCAGGGGAACAGAAGCTGCAACGCTTCACGTTTAAATCCATCGACCATTGTTCGCGTGTCGAGCTCTTTTTTGGTGATTCGAACGATATCGATGACGTTTTGTTTAATTCATTGCTTGGGGAACGTTGGCGGTAGATAAACATGTGTGTGTATATTTGTTAATGTAACGTGATATGCGCTGCGTGTACATTGATTATGGTGTACGCGTTGGCAATTAGTTTCTGGATTTGGGTACTTTTCATAGTTTTTAGGTTTTAGTAAGTAAAAGTTCCGGAAACATGAGTTTCGTAAACTATCCTTGTTTGTATTATGTGTTCGTTTTAGCCTCTTTAAATTATAAGACGAAGGGTAATATTCAAAAAAGGTGAAGGCTCTTTTCGATTAAAATATTCCAAGTCGCCCAAAAATGACCACACCATTTTCGGAGCAAACTCTTCCACGCGACACCCACTTTTCACTCCGGTGCTAGCATAAAATAATCCTGCATTCAAAATATTAAAAAAAAATAATACAATTAATGTAAATACGAATTTCGTGCATATTATATAATACCAACATCGGCAGATTATCTTGTTACATCATCAATAAATCTTAACATAATTTCCAGTTCTACCTGAAAAAAACTATTAAATTTGAAGTAGCATATGTTCTTAGAGAATTGCAGAATAAAACTAGATATTAATGGAAAAACATGCTCTGTTATTTAATAAATCAAGTTCGATTCACAGATTCTCAAAATAAAAGGACAAACTTTTCTTTTGCCCATGATTTCGTGCATAATCGTCACTGTGCAACTGCAGCTGCTAAACCCGCCCAAACAAAATTCCCTTCAGACACACAGCTCGTCTTCAGCGCGGCAGTAAACGAATGCTGCTTAAATAACTCGAGCAAAACGAGATCTGCATACCCCTCGTCGATAAAAGGTCCCACGAAATCAGGCAGCGTGTCCGAAAAGAATTCGCGCGTTAATAACAGCGTCCTGGCTGGTCAAAGGAGCCTGACGGGAGCGCGCGAACGTGGATGATTAATCTGTCGAGCAAAGACAACCCTTAATTAAGCAGCCGTATTCCATCGAACGTGCACCCTCTTCCTCGGCAGGGCGGCCTCAAAGGGCTGGCGGTGCAGAGCGAGGCGTAGACATTCGGCGGCGGGAAGAGAGGCGAGAGGCAGCGAGCGTCGCGTTGCGAACGTAAGTAGGAGGCGAGAGAATTTCTTCGATGACTCACGGACATACGAACGGGAGGAAAAGGAAACGCGTGGCGCGTAGGCGAAGGCGAAAGAGAGTTGTGAATGAACGCGAAGCGGAAGCGAACAGACACGAATCGCTGGCCAGCAGGTACGCCCGCCACATACCTGCTCGTGCATATACACGGGGCGACGCGTGAAAGCCTGCGCGGTGTACCGGCTGCCTTTCCTGATCGGCGAGACGCGTTTTCCTGCGTCCACACCGGACATCCGGCGCGTTCAACGGAATAGTAATACGCCGGCGGCCGCGCTGCGTCTACGATCACTCGCGGCCGCTTCATTCACGCGCTTTTTAGCCCGCATAGTCGCTGCGCGCATGGGACGATGTTAAGTTGCCACTTTCACAGGGGCACCTATTAGGATTCGGGCTGCAAAGACCTGGACAACTTTAAGCTTGCAATTTCTGAATATGTACCTAGGACACTTCGAATTAGCCCTCTGATGAAACAGTAACAGAGGAATGCGAAATAAATTACAAAGGATCTACAAATTCGTGGGGGGTAGTATTCGCAGATAGCCCACTTAAGGGGTTAGGCCACCTTCGACGGAGCAAAATTATTACAGTCATTTTCGGCATTTTTTTTAAGGAGATAATGGAATAAACAGAAATTTTAATATAAAGCTTGTTATCGTACAACTCTCGCCGGAAAAAATCGTATTTTATCCTACAAAATGGCGACGGTAGACCCGCGATACGCATGATCTTGAGGAGCGACGTTTTCCACGGTGTTCAATCTCACGGCTATACCGTTTGACCTAGAAAAAAAAACGAAAAAGTTTTATTTTCTACATGACTAAATCTAGAGAAGTACGTAGCGGTTTTGCGATATCTTGAATATATTCTTTGCAATTGACACTTTTATAAAGAAACTGCATTTTTTCTCCCCATGGTCACCATTTCGAGACAAATTAATATTTCTGGATTAAAACTGTACATTGAAAAAAATCCCTCCGTCATTCAGTAGATTTTTATATAAAAAATAAACCCACCAAATTTCAGAAAGATTGGTGCAGTAGTTTTTCAGATATCTTGCTCACCGTTTTTAAAAAGACTTCTTGGAGATCGTTGCACTTCTTTATAAACGTAAATATTTTTCTACAAAAAAATTACCAAATGTTCCTTAAATCTTGCTCTTTTAAGTGCAGAAAAGTTCTGTAAAAATATATGCTTCCGCTTTTAAAAAAAATCGCCTCTTTTCGGCCCACTGTTTAGGTATGACCCCTTAAACTAAAATTCAGTAAAAAATCTGATCTGGAAATATTCTGGAAAAATTCAGAAGTGTTTTCAAAACTGATACTTTTCAAATACACTTGCGATTAATATCCTAGGAAATCGTGGGGCCTAGCCACCTCTGGAAGCTCCCCCTATTGCGAGCGCGCGAGGGTGAATGAATTTTGGTTTTAAAATCGAGTGAAAAAATCGTACAATTCGATCGGCGTTTGAAACGGACGAGTGGGAATGGCCGCGAAACAGGCGAAACGTTACGCTATTACTGCAGGGCCGCCGATGCGTAACAGCGCCTGGATACCGGTGGATGCAACGAAATTGTTTAATAACGGATGAAACTTCCGGGTTGCGTTTACGGTGTGCCGGATGATCTGCAGCGGAATTTCCGCGCGGGATTGGGGGGACGTATGAATGCGACCGATTCGCTCAGCCGGTGACATTGTGTAAAATATCATTGTTTGATAGCGCGGAGGGGCGGCAGGGGGAAAAAAGAGGGTATCAATGACCCGCCCGTTTCTGCCGCCATTGCGAAACATCGACAATCGAGCCATGGGGTTCGTTGAGAAAGGGCCATCGGCCAAGAACAACAGAAGTCCAAATCTCGCAGCCGGTGCAACGCTCCTGGCTGTCGAAGGAGCTTTGGATTAATAGCGTGTATCAGTCGAATACTTGGGGAAATCTTTGATGCAAAGCTTCTCACGACTGGGGGAAGAGTGTTTCACCAGTGGAACGCTGCAGGGTCCTATTTGTAATTCAGATATGAGTTTAGGTGGCTGCCCTTATGTACGTGTCCTTCCATGAACGCTTTGTTCGGTAGTGGGTTGAAATTTGATTAGTGGTGGAAATTGTTATTGGAGGTTGGATGTACTTTGCATGAGGCTGCCAAGTTTTAAGAGGCTAATTGGGAAATCGGTTAAGAGACACAGGTGAGGGTTACCATTATCGTACCGCTTCAGATATTTTACGTTATATTTCGTATTTGGTACTAACTAGAATGATACAGGCTGTGTCAGTCCAATCGAGTCCCAAAAATTATAATACACACTTTGAACATTGTAGAATATGGAATAGTCGCGTTTTAGTAAGAAATGAAATGGCAACCTGTAGCAAAAAAATCGGAAATGTGTGAAGTCCTGAAAAACGAGTTTAAGATGTAGTCCTTTTAGAAAATATACAGTTTCATAGTGTGCGTTTCAAAAAAGGTATTTATTTTGAGATCTTAAAATGGTCAAACACGTTTAATTTAGAGAAATAACTATTTATTATTATTATATTGATTCTTCTTATTATTAAATGATTATTATTATGTTTATTCATAAGAAAGTAATTTAAAGCTGAAAAGTATTGAATCTACTTAGTCTTCTCACGCGCATTCGGCGCACCCAGTGTGACCATGAAGAGTTAAATCAACGACATCTCTACCAAGTGAATATATCCGAAATGCAACTCTGAAAGGCCCCAACACGTACTATTACCCGGCCGAAAGAAGATCCCCAAGAGGCGGGCTCGGGCGATACAGTCCGTCGCTATGACGATTGGTCGAATCACCTATTTGGCCACACTTTTAAAGACGCGGCACACGTATTTTGGTTATTGGCTGAAGTAGGCACATGATTGTCGCACCGCGCGACGAAGAGAGCGAACAAAACACATCGAGATCGAGTGGAATAGAGCGATCTGACCGACGAGCGCCAAAGCAATAGCGTAGGCATCTCAGATAGTTAACCATTAATATATAATAACATAAAAATTTCCTTATTTTTCACAATATATTCAGGAAAGTATTATCATTGGTTTGGTTAGATTTTTCTGATTAAAATAAGCCCAAACGCAATCTCGCACAGATTGTTTGAAAAATAAGGAAATTTTTATGTTATTATATATTAATGGTTAACCGTCTGAGATGCCTACGCTATTGCTTTGGCGTTCGTCGGTCAGATCGCTCTATTCCACTCGATCTCGATGTGTTTTGTGCGCTCTCTTCGTCGCGCGGTGCGATAATGTATGTGCCTACTTCAGCCAATAACCAAAATTCGTGTGTCGCGTCTTTAAAAGTGTGCCAAAATAGGTGATTCGACCAATCGTCATAGCGACGGACTGTATCGCCCGAGCCCGCCTCTTGGGGATCTTCTTTCGGCCGGGTAATAGTACAGGAAACACGTTCTCTTTATCAATAATTATACACTATAGTAGAATACACTTTCAACGTTCCACCAAAAAATATAAATCCACAGTGGAATTTAGGATTCCCACCGGAACTCCAAAAACTGATCAAAGCCGAATCCACGCTTCTGAACCATAGGAAAAATTAATTTTTCTTCGCTCGCGACATCGCATCCAAAAATACACCACATTCTCCGATGAAAGCTTTACTTCGCGAGCCACCATTAGCCAGTGTAACGCAGAATGCGTTAAACTGCGATTCAAGCGTCAGGATTTCGAGTAATTGCAAATTCAGAATACCCCAAAGCTCTGTGCGATAGCTGGTACCGATGAATATTTAAAAAAAATCGTGCATATTTATTTCGTTGCACGCGATTAAATGGAAACCGATCGATCCCGCCGCGTTGTAGTTCCCTCGCACCCCCCCCCTGCCCCACCCCCGCAGTTAATTAATCGACTCTGTCGATATTTCGTTAACCGTCATTCGCAAAATTATTCCGCGCGTCTCGTACGTTTCCGGTGTAATCGTTATTGCGCGGATCGCGTAGCACGCGCGCCTATGCAAAGTTAAATACGCGGCCGTAACATTATTCCGGGACCGCAAACAGTACGGGAGTCGCGGGTGTTGCCGAAAGCGCGCGGCCGTCGTTATGCGAGCCCCGCTAAATTATTTGCATTACTAATACGAGTTATTCGGGTCGAATTAAAATCATGAAAATTATCTATAAATTATTTGCGCACGCCGGGGGCGTATTGTTCCCTGGACCGGGTCCGGGGTGGCGTTGCGAATGCCGGCGCGATAACGAGGAATTGGTTATGTTCTTTACGAAGCATTCTCATCGTGTTCATTGCTCATTGTTCGTTGAATAAAGGGTAAATAAGTTCATCCCCAGTTCACAGTATCCTGGGCGCTTTTTGTCGGCCCGAAGGCTCGGGGGTTCGAGCAGAAGGAAGAATCAGAAAATTATATAGGGGAGACCGGGGCTAGTTGATACAGACGAATTATCTCGACACTGTATATATGTAGCTCCATTTCAGCGAGATATGTGAAGATTGTTGTTCGATTATTCCTTATGATCCACCCTACGAGTGTGTACATTGACGTTAACAATCGTTTTATGACTGTTTTCGTTTATATAGCGAAAAAGTAAATAGTTTTGATACATACAAATTGATCGTCCAAATAACATTTTTTCATTCATTTTGTATGTATTTTCTCAAGTTTCCGCTTACTATATATTAAAGAGGAAGGACCAAAGTATATTTTTGCATATTTGCTATTAAGTAATTAATTCAAATAAATAATGAAAAAATATTGAAAACAGAATAGCGTATCAACTAGCCCCGCAGTGGGGTAAATTCGCACAAGTTACCTTCGTCCAAATAACATTTTTTCATTCATTTTGTACGTATGTAAAGGAAATGTAATTCCTTTAATTTAATTTGAATATTACCGCGCTCCCTCGAGCGGTAATAAAGTAGAGCGTGTGAAGGACGAGAGGGTAAACAGAAAACAGTTGTGCACGTGGCAATTCACGCAGAGTAATTAGTAACGACAGTGCAAGTTGCCGAATATGTGACTGGTCACTTGACCAATAACAAATTCACCAACCACTAGTATAAAAAAAAATATGCTGAATCTATAAGTACAAAAACTGGCAAAATCGCCGCCGAAATACAGTCAGGGAATGTACAAAAATTTCTGCAGTAGTAGTCAGTAACAGGCATGCCATCGCGACCAATGGAGGGTTAACAACAGGGGCGACCAAAATGGGGTGGCAGCGGAATTTGATATAAGATCGCCGGCGAAAAATGGTCGACTAATTGTAAGTGGCCGCGCTATGGAACAGCGAATGGCCTGGGTCTAATTGTTCTACACTGTCTGGAGCTGCAAGATTTCCCCAGAGCGATCGACTCCTTGGTCTCGGGCGTAAAAGTTCTGCCGATAATAATTCTGGAACTTGACTGGTCAGGAATAGTAGGTACGAAAGGAACTCGACGACGCTGCGGAAGCCAGGAAACTCGGTTCTGAAAGCTGGTATAACGTATTTATGAGATTCAGACCCCCCTCCCCCCTCCTTTTCTTTGCGGGACTCACGAGTAACGACGCGAGGGAGTGGACGGTGCACTTGTCAGCTCTTTCGGGAAATTTCTCACGTAAATATTCAACACGCGGGGCCGATATAAGGAAAGTAAAGTTTTTTAAGACATCCCCTCCGTGGGAGTTCACTGTTTGATGAAGGGCGAGGGATGAAACATTTAAGGGCAACGCCATTACGAGTTAACTGAAAGGGATGCTGCTGGTTCGTCCAGGCTCCGGGGCGGAGAGTTCCAGTGTACTCGGGGAAACGAATTTGTTATGAATGGTATTTGAAGTATGTAGAGGCCATTGGAGAGAGTGTGTTGAATATGAATATTTTGGTGTCGTTGAGGCACTGCTCGGAGTAATTCGAGGATAATGGGGAACGTTGAGGGGAGTGAAGTGTCAGTGACAAGGAATACTGTGGATTTCATGTGTATTTAACGAGTGGTTACTTTAAGATAGCAAGCAGGGGTAGCTAAGTAGTTGAGTAGATAAACTTAATTATTTTAAACAGTGTATGTACTCTGCATTACAAAGTTTCTTTCACAATATTAAATAATGTAGTGTTCTAAGTATTCTGAAAATATTAATGTTATCCAAATTTCTCTCTGTCAGTAATTGCTTGGCACTGAATAGTTCAGCTCTATTCCCATAATTCGAGTAGGGTAAAGAGTACAATGGTTGGCCACTTAAGTAAGAGTGTCACATAAATATCGAGTTGTAAATGTGAATTTAGTAAATTTGAAATGGAAATCAATATAAATAAGTACGAAGAACTCGTAATAATCTAAAAATAAATAGAGTTTATAAAAGAAAAATAGAACTCAACGAACATTTTTAATTAAAAGCCGCAATATCTAGTACAGACTATAAACGATGATTTACTCGTAGAATTCATTACACAGAGAATCGTGGAAATACAGAACTGTAGTGTAACTGTAATAATACGAGGCATGTTATTATGTGTTGTTGAAATAGAAACACGCCATTTGTGTGGAACGCGAAATGTTTCCAATTATTGTAACTAAAGCTTTGATCAAACGAATAATGCGAGGCTCGATTTGTAGGTAACTATTATGAATGGAGGATCATGTGCACTGGAAACGAGACATTTCGTTGAATGTCTCATGTAGCTTTAATTTGGGTAACTAAGAAGATAAGTGGTAGACGTTCGTAATAGTTAATCCAGACGTCCAAGATTTTGAGTTGTAACTTTATAGAGAATCGATGGTACCGTATCTAAAATTGTAATCCACGTGCAATATACGTAAAATATGTATAACATTAATGAGATTTATGCGCATATGTGGGTACTGGACAGTTTAAAACCTGGGAATCGATTGAAGATAATCATAAAAATATTAGACAAGATAATCAATACGAAGAAACTGTAATATTTATAACACACATTGTAGAATCTTAATGCAATAATTTTAGTTCGGTTATTACATAAAATCACGACATTACTTTTCCACATTTCCATAGTAGAAAATCATTTTTTACACCAAAGATTATTTACTATTTTCTCACCCCCAATCGCGGTTTAATCTCTGTCGTTAAACATGCCTCGTAGCATTGCATATTGACCATTAGACGAAGTATATGGAGAAGTAAACTATTTAGAAGGGATTATACCGACGAGGATGGAAAGTAAAGATGCACCGCATTTAATCCAGTTATTAATGTATTAAAGGGAGGCGGCCTTTGCAATCTGAAGGCAACGAACGAATTTCTAGTGAACTATAACGGGGATGTTTGAACGATAATCTATTTAGCAATCTTTCAACGTGCTTTTTATTTACATTCTCATTAAGGTATATAGAAACTGAATTATGGCGGAATAAATTGTTTCAATTCTGATTCGCGAATCTGTCGAATTAAAATTTCCAGGATTTGTTGGAGAAGAATGGTGATTCTTCGTATCGATGGCTTAGTGCACAAACATTGTATGTCCACTTTCTGTGAAAATTGAGTTTTTATATGCAACAAATACTTCTTGACTGAATAGTTTAGGAAAAATCACATTTATATCTACTTCATAAATTTGTCAGACTTCTAACGGGACTACACTGTGGGTGACAATTCGTCCCTGGTTCCTGCAGGTGTTACAGAATTTAAAAACCCCAATTTGAGAGTCACAGATGTTTTTTTAATTCACTAATTCATACCGGTGCTATACAACACCATCGACATTGCTATTTTCATTACTCGCCAACAATAACAGCCACACTGTAAAATCACCCCAATGCACCAGTACCAATAAAACAATGCAGCGTTCATGGATATTTTAATATCCCTAAAAAATTCACTAGTAATGTCTCGTAAACGAGTCATACAGAGTGAGGGTACAAAGGTACCTATTAAAAAAATCATATCGTTTCTTTTCAACTCTTTTGCCTCGTGCCCTGCCACAATGCAGCAACCCTCAAGGTTTTTGGAGGCTGAAAAGCCACAGTTTGAAAGCCATCGATGTGCGGGCACGCGCTAACAACAATACCAACGTTTACGATAAAATTATTCCGGTCAGCCATCAGTGAGCTGTAGCATCAGGAACGAAACAACGAACCCTCCCTCTGTTGCCTCCGGGTTCTGTGCCCCCGTGGCAAAACAGTTCCATTGGCAGCGCGGCATTGTGAATCAAGGGAAGAACGAAATCGTAGGGAAGGACTTTCGAATGGTAATCAGCGCAAGGGCCGGCCTTGCAGCTAATTAACGGACTGTAATTAGAATTCAGGATCGGGATGCGTAGAATGCTTGCGGGGCGGTAGCGTGCCATACAATGGCTCGCAACGAGAGAATATCAGAGGATGCACGCCATGGCGGGCTGCTGGTTTGCTCGAAATTGGGTTTGAAATGAAATGGACGGATGCAGAATGCATGGCGTACTTTGTATTTCGATCTGCACGCGCCCGTGCCCCCGTTTACCTTTCCCATCTTTTTCATCATGGACGTCGTTCTGCATTCCGTCGCTTTGATCGCCCCAAACGTTTCATGCTACCTATTCGGCCCGCATTCGGCCCGCCGCTTGGGCCATTCTTGCCTAATTTCCTCGCGAAGGCATTGGTATTTGAAGGCGTAGGGATTTCAGAAACGACACGTGTGACCTGTTTGGTGGTTTTCGGTTAGGAACGTACCTATGTTTTTAGAGGTTGCCAGGACGCATCGGTTGGTATAGGAATGGCATATGTTTCACCTACCCTTCACTGCGTTCCATATAAGAGCGTACCAACGCCCCTACCGATTTGCGACCGATCTGCGCAGCTCCCACGGATCTGACACGTAGCACTTTCCCTGCCGGTTTACTACCAAGCAACAGTGTATCCCTGCGCGAAACGAGTATGCTCTAATGTGGAACGCAGTGTACTCTAAACATGAAATATTTTTTCACAGTTCATCGTGAAATTCTTTTCATATTAGCCTTTACAATTGTTTACTTTCCAAACGATACACTTGAAACTTTATTAATCTTTGGTATATAAATTATATAATTATGTAATTAGTATAATAAATTATTCAAATAAATAATGATGAATTACTCGAATAAATAGAAGAAATAATTTGTTCAGAAGAGTAAATAATTATTATTTAAATAAAATATTGTACTAAAAAGAATTTATTCGGATAAGTACGTTACATACTTATACTTGAAACAATTAGAATAATGCCCAATTCTGATTCGCAATCGATCCATGCAATTTCATTTTAAACAAAAATTTTCAAACATTAGTATAAGCAAACATTCTTGTACCTAAACATTTCGCAAAGATTAAAGGAGTTTCAAATTTATCGTTTGAAAAACAAATAATTATATACTAAAATATAATTAATACTTCCAATTATTCGAATATTCTAGGAAACTCTTCGTATTCGAAGAAACTATTCGTATTCGAATATTTACATCTCTAACTTGACCATCTTTCGCAGAATTGCAGGAACCTTCTTCCGAATTGTACATCCTCCTTTTTTTTATACGGTTATGTGGTTGGTTTTTCGAGTTATATTTTCTTAGCGAGACTCCTCGGCAATAATGGGCTCTGTGCATTTAATCCTTTCAGCATTGAAACGGTTCCTTCAGAGCTATCGCTGAAGAGGCCGTGTTACAAAATGCTGCCTCTCTATAGGCAATGCTAGCCAAGAACAAAGGGTGAGCCAGTGGGAACTGCACAATTCAAGAGTGGAGTTTTGTTAAATAAAGTCCAATTTCATGTTTTCCTGTGGCACACTCGCTGTCTGCTTTTTCCGCATTACCTACTGCTTCTCGTTTCTTTGTATGGGTAGTTCTTTTATACGAGTTTCTACCTTTGTTACAAAGAGTGTTGGATAATTTTTCTACGTCGCAAAATGTACGAGGATATTAGACAGATGCGCTTTGGAAAATTCAGTGCCAAAAATTCGCGACATCAAATATGAATGGTAAATGGGTTAATTGATAATGTTTGATATCAATATTTCCAAAAGATACTACAGTTACTCAGGTCAAATGTGTATAAGCGCAGTATACAACACAAATTCAGTGTCTTTCATCTTAGAAAGTTTGCGCTGGTTTCCAATATTGATTAAAATAATAAATTAAAATAATAATGCTAAAACCAGCGGCCGTAGCCGCGATGGAAAACACCGGTTCTCGTTAGATCACCGAAGTTAAGCATCGCGGGGCGGTGTACTGGGGAAAGATGGGAGACCACCTTTCTCCCGGTGCGCTGCTGCTGCTGGGACCCGAAGGAGAGAGGGACTATAGTTCGTTGGACAATATAAACAAATATAAGCTTGAAAGGCCATTCTGCTTAAACACACAAGAAAACAATAAAAACAAACAACAAACATGATAATACTATTGGAACCTATACGTTACTGTATGACAATATTGCTATTGTGCAAAGTAAATGTATATCACACTCATCTACTATGAATTCTGGGAGACTATGGATTAGTAATATCCCACATACTATATATTCCACGGTTATTATAGAAATAGACACTCAAAGTAAGGGAATAGAAAGATATAGAAGGACATATTAATTCCGACTTAAATAATTAAATTTAAATTACACTACACAAAAATCGATTTCGAAAAGTGGAAAAACGATGTGTATAATCCCCAAAAGTCCGATAACCGTCCGGAGAAATCTCTACCAGCAGTTTCGTTGAATTTCTATTTGGCAAAGGTTTTCCCGCGATCTCGTTTTAATGCAATTTCCGGCCGCTCGATGTCGATCAATTCCCAGTCAGTGTCTCTGGAATGGCCGATGCTGCTTGTTTGATATGAACTGGGTGGGCTGGCCAGTGGCCAGTTCGCTCAATCCCGCTGTATTCCTCCAACAATATCGACCGTTTCCTCCCTAAAAACTCTTAAAGCGCGAAACCAGCTGAATTTCTCGTTCCGCGCGATATCACCGGCATGTCGTAATTAGCGAGTCGGCCGCGTGGAATCGGACGGTCAGCCAATCGCCAATAAAATATCGACTGGCCGCGGTCGTAATCGCGATTACGATAACGCGGCTCGACTAACGGTCGTCGTTGATGCCGCCTCCCTGAACGTCTCGTTTCCCAATTATCCATGGTATCGACGGTTTTCGAAAAAGTTTCGCTGCCTGCTACCCCCATTATGCCCGATTATTCGCCATTATAACAGAGCATCTGAATTTTATTTCTATCCAAGTGTATTGAAGCACCGATGAATTTATTTCATTAACATCGAACTCTTGGCCAAATGGTACTAATAATTAATTAATTGCACACGGTCGTCATTGCGTCGCTGAATTGTCGGTGCACAGGTAATTAACGTGGACACCCTTGAATAAAAATGGTGGCCTGATATAAACACGTGCAACATCAAGGTTACTGTGGACTGTTATCCTTCATTGTAACAAATCTTCTGCTGGTAGATTGCGCTTTAATAATCATTGCTCTTCTATAAATGATAGTTTGCATATGACGAATTTATTTCTAGAATTTTAAAACAAACTAGACTTTCTCAAAAACTGTAACAGTTACAATTAGTGAATAGTTTGTGCCGTTCGTTTTTCGAATTTATTTTGAAATTATAACGCGATCATGCCGTTATGATAACGTTCGAATTAAATTTTATAGATTCTTCTTAAAGGGGTTATGCCTATTCAAGCGGTCGAAAAAAGGCGAATATTTGTGAATTTTTTTTGAAGAACCGGAAGCGTATAATTTTACAAAACTTTTTGCGTTTAAAAGAGCAACGTTTAAAGAACATTTGGTATTTTTTTCGTAGAAAAATATTTACGTTTATAATAAAATAACAAGCGACATCCAAGAAGCATTTTTAAAAATTTGGTTTTGCGGTGAGCATTGCCATTCGGAAGCAGATTATCTAAAATAAAAAAAACAAAAAAGATTTCGTTAGTATATTAATGTATCCTCAGGTTGACGGAGAGAATTTTCCGAAATATTAAGTTAAAACAACATGGCAGCTATTTAAACTTGAAATCCTGATTTTTCCTGCAAAAATTACGCGAGGGGCACGCGGGGGTGAGCAGAACGCGTCAGCTGCCCGTAGGACGTTCCACTCACCCCCGCGTGCCCCTCAAGCGCCCTCGATGGACACGTATTTAGGTGAGACTCAAAGTCAATTTTCTCGAAAACGAAGCCTTTACCGCAATTTCGTTACTTTTGATTTTCGTCGTATTTTTGCCTGTATAATCACCCCCTAGAGTATTGACCATAGGTAGAGGAACACCCTGTATATATATATATATAGAATTATTCAGGTACATATATCTACACCCAATGCGCAATTTTGGAGGGAGTAAGTTGTTTTGTACAGTAATTGGACATGGACGGTCCTCACCACCCATTATCGTTCATTAGAATTCTCCTTCCAAATTTGTGGAAAATACTGACGAGCGTCGAACAAACGAGACCAATCGGGTATTCTCTGTGCCCCTCGTCATTTATTGTCCCCCTTTTGCTCCCTTTGCCAGGCGTGCATAAAAAAAGGCTCAACGTTAATCCTAGACCAGCGGCAGTAGAGAAGGTTCGAACTAATTTTTCAAAAACTCGCACCGTTGGCTCCGCGATAATCCCAAATGAAAAAGCGACCGGCGAGCTGCTCGCAGCTATCACGCAGTCAGGTCGATATTATACCCTTTCGCTTTACGCGGTTGATTTCTTGTTAACTTTCGCAATCATGGCCACGTCATCCTTTATCATTTATCATGAACGGTGGGAGTGACGTGAAACTGCGCCGAGGTAAAAATGAGGGAGCGAACGCGAGGAAAAGCGAGGGTTTCCATTAAAAAAGGAAACGTTCCAAACTCTTTTGGGAGTATTTGTCTGTTATTTCCTTTGGAAATTCGGGGCCGGCGTGGTCGAGCAGCGGCCGCGTGTGAAATAGTGAATTTGAAAATTGACAGAAAGAGCGGAAATTTTCGGTAATTGGTCTAATACTTGAAACGAGTGAGTAAATTATTTGACCTGTTCCATTAAGCTGGATAATTTGAACTTTTTCAAACGACTACAGGTTGCGTGAAGGTGTTCAATCAGATACGACTGAAACAGACATTTCCAGGGGTGTTGGTTTATTTTGGTGAAATTAAAGTAATTCCTTTTCAATTTCGCTTTAACTCTCTCGTCCACTGATCGATAGTTCCTTCCCCATTCTCCCATTTGGATTGTTGCTTTGCTGCCGGTGAAACGAGCTTTCCAAACGGACACATTAAAAAGCCTCTAGTAATTAGAAGAAAATTTATTTCTCTTTTTAATTCAACGATACTTAAATTCCATTTTCATCGTCCATGCAGGGAGATTCTTTGCTCGTTATTTTAAGGGGAGAAGCTAATCCTTTGTAACTTTATGGGTATTTTATTTAACATTATAATAAATACAAAAGAAATAAAAGAGTATGTTAAATATTTTTTTTTCGAGATGCAAAACGGCGCCGGTTGTAGCGTCTCTGGTAGTTATGTGAAACAGACCAATATTTTTTTTTTTAATTTATGTTCCAACTGTAAGAATATGAATCACAAATGGTGTAAAAAAATTGCATATTTTAAAACGGCCGAATTTCAAACATTTTCGCCAAAAATTCGCGTTTGATTTGTTTAAAAACAGTAGTTAAAATCAATAATTTGGTTAAACATTGTCGTTCGTATTCTGAGGAATATTATAAACTAAAAGTGTGCAAAATTTGAAGTTGATTGGTCACATAGTTTTTGAGTTATCCCCGGCGCCAATTTTGAAAACGTGGTTTCGAGAAAAACGCGTTAAAAATGCGTTTTAAGTATGCTCGACGCTCCGAGGCGCGCTGACTCACCGGGCTATATTATCGACACGGAGTTGAATTTCGACCTGTAACTTTGAAAATATATTTTTGAAATGTTTTAGAAGCGAGTTAAGGAAAAAAATTTTGTTTCTATTTTTCGTTCGATTTATACGGTCTTCTCCCCTTAAGATCAGAATCGATAAAACCCTCCCGCAAACAGAGTTGACTTTCTTCAATGAACTTTAAACCAAATCATTCAAAACTGCACGTAATTAATGAAAGAAATGCAAGCATTTTAAAAGCCACTGGGCAAACCTCCATTGTTACTCGTAATCCGCTACTTTATTTTCCATTTTCTCGCCTGCCCGTGACTCTCACCCAATCTGGTGCTCTGAAAGAGCAGAGTCCAGAGTCTAGAGATTGCAAAGCTTAAATAGTCGACAGGAATGGGCGATATTAAAAAGGAGCTGCGGAGAAAAGACGCAGGGACAGTGCCACGAATGTAGAGCTGATAAATTCCACGGATTAAGCCTGTAAAGTATGAGAAATAGCGGAATAAGCGCAGGCTACCGCGGGGTCCGCGTAAACCCCGCTTTATATCGATTCGCAAGAGAAAGATCTTGTCCTGGGAGCGTTCTACGCGGGGATTCCGTCTTCATATCCGATCGTTACCTTCCTTGGAACCTTCGTTTACTGCTCGGTTCGCCGAAATATCGATGAGATTAATCGAATCTTGCGGAAGTGCGCACGTTTCAGTCGTCGAAGGGAGTAAGTATCAAACTTTGCAACGCCCTTACTTCCGAGCTGGGATCGCCGTTTTACCTCTCGAAATTTGATCTGAGGGAACCCCTCCCCCCCCCACTTTTTTTTTATATACGTACGTATATATTTCCCCTGGAGCGACGATCACGGGGGGGCCTGGCAACTTTGAAATCTCAACGATCCTCGTAAAGGTGAAGGACGTTATTGCGCGGGACTTTCCTCGTTGAATTTTCGGAATCACTTCGCAAACTCCCAATTGTAATATACAATTTCGCGATGCACTCTGAAACTTGGTCCATCTGGAAAATAACCCTCGGTCTCGTTTCAAGTGCCCTCCTCTACCAAGTGACCACTCCGCCAAGGGTTTATCGTTCTTAAACTACTTTCGCAGTTTTGCGATACTTGGGCCCGCGGAGCGACGGGTACTTCGCCGGAGGACACATCGGGGGACGCGGCAGTCTCGATTATGACAGTGGCAGTCAGCTCGGTGGACTAAACGCGGGGGCTTTAGAGAATTGGGCCTCTTCGCACCGTGCAATCACATTTTTATAGTAAAGGTGATGAGTTACTGTTAGACGGCTCATCTGAAGGGCAAATAATTAGGAAATTAAATTAAGGGTACAATTGGAATTAGCAAAGATGATTTCGCAATCTTTGCGCGAGAAGTTTTTTCGCGAATTAAAGGGAATTAGCTTCTTTCATACATGAGTCATGTTTATGGGGGGGATTGCAAGTTACAGAAATTCTTATATCCGACTAGAATATTTGACAATCGCAGCCATCGGCTCGGTTCCCACCGATTACCAGGTCTCACCGCGAGGAGGTTGCTGCGCTTGGAGACCCGTAGAGAGATAGATGGAATCAAAGTTCCATCGATCTCCCTGTACATGAAGCCTACTAAACCAAAGAGATGGATGGAAACAAAGTTCCATCGGTCTCTTTGGTTTAGATGTAGCATCTAGGGAACTGCCAAGCAATCACGCGATTAAAAGACATTCAGGAAAGAAGGAAAGACTACCGGTGAGCATGAAAGGAGTAGTTTGGCGCAGTTCCTACCACCCTGCTCCCCGAGTCGAAAGGGAAAAGCGCTCGACGCCTCCCAGACGATTCCTGTTGCTCCGATGCGACTCGTCAGGAGCAAACACTTGATCTGACTCAAGCCGTCCAACACGGAGATTGGGTAATCGGACTGGGTGACTTACGCAGGCAGTGTACCAAAAGGTACACCCCCTACGCCCGAAACTTTTCCCCTTCGACAAGAACACCAGGGGATGAAACTGATCCACCCATACCGATTCCATGCTCAGTCGCTTGCTCCCGAAAACGGAACCAGCGGCGACCTCCTCATCGGAGATGAGGAGCCAACAAAAGAGCAACAAAGTTGATGATTTAGTGACTACTTCGCAATTTTACATGGGGCCTTAAATACTTCATGCTATAATAAACTAACCTGGGCTAGGCTTCCTTAGGCTAGGCTTCCTTAGATATCTTCTTCCACTATCACTTTGCACCAACACTTTTCACTACCACTTTTCTTTTTAAATATATTATTTCATTAACTCCCCGCGATCGGATCGTTCGATACATTAATGTTAATGCTTATACATATTACATAGTATTATATATAATGTATAAACCCCCCCACAAACATGGCTCATGTATGAAAGAAGCTAATTCCCTTTAATTCACGAAAAAAGTTCTCACGCAAAGATTGTGAAATCATCTTTGCTAATTCCAATCTTTGCTAATTCCAATTGTACCTTTAATTCACGAAAAACATTAAAAACATTCTCACGCAAAGATTGTGAAATCAACTTTGCTAATTCCAATTGTATTCTCGTTCTCCGTTCGAACACTGATTCCTCTGTCACTTTTTATACTTGACATTCCTTTATTGGCCACAAAGAACATTTCTTACAGGACTCTCAAATTTTATCTTCGAACACCCCACCCCTTTGATTTTTATATCAAGCAAAGAGCAAGTAAAATATACACGGACAAGTTCCATCTCCCATGAAACTAGATAGGTTAAAATAAAAGATTTCCAACTGTACCACCTGGTTGATTATTGTAAAAGGTTACACGAAAACTTCTGCGCTTTCTTTTAACCGTCACCTACGGTCTGCACTTTATTTCGTGCGTTTCTTAATAGTTGGAGAGGCATTTGGACGCAGAGAAAGGTGTAAACCCGAGGGCTTGCCCGTCGGAATCCATTAAACTCGACGGAAGAAGGAAGACCGAGGTTGCCGCTGGGACGCCGTTGCGGAGGGCTAAGATTTTTAAAAACACCTGTCGAACTTGTCTCACACTTGCCCGCCTCTCGATGCACTTTCAGACACCGTCCACCTGGAAAATACCCTCCGCCCTCCCGAGGATTCGCTCGTACCCTAGCGCGTTCGTCTTCCGCCTGGCTGAGGAGGGGACTTTATGGCTTCCGCGAGAGTTACTTTCGCGATATTTTGAGCTTCGGGAGGGAGGGGGTTGGCGGCGAGAGTGACGCGACTTTCTGTCGTGCAGGGGTGCCTCGTGAGAAACTTTTTGCAAGGAACTATGTGATGCACATAGCTTGATAGCGCGCGATGGAGTGCTTCGCTCATACTTTCCTACCCTTTTACGTCGTATCACGAAGAGAAATGTTCGTTTTCCTTCTTTTTTTTCCCTCCCCCGGCCGAAGGTGACGCCAGTCACGCCTCCCCTATCGGAGATTCAGAAGTATGTGCCTCCCGCGAGCGTTAAGCTTCCGCGTGGATGCGAGGACGCTTCTATTCATCTCGATCGATGCATCCACGCAGCTCGCGATGCTGAAGAGCGCGTGGAAGTCGTGGCGCGGGTTTTTTCTGTTTAATGTGGAAGAATATTTCGCGGCGCTTTATATTTTAGGTTGCTATTGTTACTGTTCTTTATTGATATCTGCGGGGTTAAGCTTCGTAATTAATGTTTGGCATTTAGGCAATTCAGTTACAGCTGTGTGTGACCAGGGTGGCCCGTATTTATACGTGTCGATTTTTTTGTCGTATTTCTTTGCTCTCACCCCCTAATATGGTTCCATTTCATAAAAAATAGTCCCTGAAAAAGATTATTGCAATCGGGCAACAGGAAAGGGTGCCGACTAGGCCTTCAAGTTTAGAATTCATCAATAATTTTGGATTTAAAGAATTTATCAAAAATGGTAAGCTAATCTGGTGTAGCATAATGGTAAGCAATAATGGTATAGTTAAATCTCATTTGTTTTAAAAAAGGGCGGGGACAAAATTATTACAAATAAGACAAAAATAATAGAGAATACGTATCATCAGAGTATGGCAGAATATTCCAAAACTACAGTAAGTAGCCACAGAATGCATTGAAAGCATGCCACGCCGAATCCAAGCCGTCATAAAAGCTGAAGGCGGAATGACCAAATAATGAGTAGGTTGTATTTCTCGTACAATATAGTCTTAAACCTGTATACCTAAATGTATTTAATTTGCATTCTTAAGTACATATACTAGTACGAAGAAATAATATTATAACATTACATCTAGAGATATCTATTTTATTCCATCACTCAAACTTACCAAATCTCGAACCTTTTTGTTTGGGTATAATAATTTGGCCACCCATCTTTCAACCCATGCTACTAATGCACCGACCTAATACATTCCATTATTGTCTCCAAAAAGGAGCTTTCTTTTACCAAAAGCTACCCACAGAACCGTCCACTGAAGCCAATTACTTTATTCCGTAAAACCACCGCAAACAAATCCTTAAAGTAGGTATTCCCTTCATCGATCGTACGTTGGGAAATATAAATTTCCAGAAGATTCGACACCAAGAAGCCAGTCGAACCCTATATACGACGGATTTCGTGTCCCCCGTGTATCGCGCGTCTGACTCTCCACGAGATCATCGCCAGTATCGGTGTAGGTGAGACCATCCACCCCCACTCGCCAGCCACGAAATCGCGGCTGTAATATTTCTTCGACGCTGGCTTCTTTTACGATTCTTGCGGGACACCGTGAGAAACGAAGGGGTAGCTGTACGAGTATAATAAAGCGTTGCTCACCCCCCCCCCTCCCCCTTTACGGCTTCCGTCTTTTCTTGCTTTCTTTCTGGCCCTGTAACTCTCGGCTGAGAGATAGCCGGTGCGCACCCACCGCCCCGTAGACGCCCGCAACGGGCGCGGGGATAGAAATTGATGGAGCTCATAATTTAACAGAAATCAGGATTTTTTGAAGAGCTCACCGTTATATCTACCTCCGCGCGCCTCGGCTTCATCTCTCGCCCTTGATCGCCCGCAGAGCCTTCTTCCCGTCCGTGGCGTTTCCACACCGCACGGTGAAACGAACGGCTGGGGAATAGCGGCGAATAATATATCGATAAATTTGCATTATCTCGACTGTAGCGCAGAATCCCGAGGACCAGCGGCCGTGCCGCGTATCCCCGGCGCTCTTCGAACTTAGCCCGTTGTGGGTGTAGGGTAGCGAGTTCCGTGGGACACCTTCGTCGTTTCCCGTGTATACTTACATCCTCGTCGGCTGATTTTTGTAAGTTCTAAGGAGATTTTGCTAGGTGTCGCGCCTCGCTGCGCCCAGAAATCTACGGTGTTAGGGGTAACACGGTGTGCTACGTAAATAAATATCTGTGAAAAACTACTTAGTCAAATGTTAGCATACATCGGAAGAAAAAAAATTTCTCTCATACTTTTTATTTCTGTGAACGTTGTGTGCAAATGCCTGCATGGTCGTGAATCCTTGTAAGCACGGCGCAAGTGTGAGTTACAGACGATATAGTAAACGGAGCATTTGAAAAGGGCACGTTATGCATACGCAATTAAAATGTCACAGACGATCGCAGTTTCGTTAATCCAAATTGGGGGTAGGGTAAAGTATACAGCCGGTGTCGCGAAGTAGACGTCTGACGAGTTACTAAAAAGGCTTCTTCATGGTCCTCGTTTCCTCCCGTCATCTTCTCCTGCCACGTAATCGCCCCTTCCCTAATTGTCGTTAATTACACGAGTCACCGAAGATTGTGTCCCGTTGCCGTTTAATTACGGGAAGGATTCATTAACGAAAAGATAGGTGTCTAACGAGAACAAAACAGCGTTGTCGGGGTTCTGGCAAGAACCGCCGGCACTCGTTTTGGTCGTGGCCGCTGCAGGATAACAGGAAGGAAAAAGGATCAACTCTGCACACCCTTTGATACACCGCCTTCCGAAGGGGCAAGAAATTTACAGTACCATCGGCTTCCTATCTTTTCTTCGCTCCTCTATCATCCTTGTTCCGCTCGTCTTTACTTGCTCCTACTTTCAAAAACGTCGTTAGTATCGGGGTGTCATACCTATATTATGTTGTTGCCATTTTCCATGGAAGTGGATAGCGAGGGGGCTGCGCGAAGTGTTACGCAACGATTTTAATGCAACTTTGCCGGTAGATAGAGGAACAATATTTCAAACAATATTTCATTCGTGCTTGGTGGTTGTAGACACTTAATATATTACGAGAAGTTTAACAATGGGATTGGTATTTCACTTTGTTCAAATTTCAAACGATATAGCCGAGTGGCTTGAGTCACATTGTTGATTTAAAAATCTCGAGTTTCAACTTTAACTACCTACGCCTTTCATATTTAAATCTTCTTCTTTTAATGGAAGGCAAAAAGGTATTCGTACATTCTCCCGTGTCAATTTTTATTAGGGGCCATCCTTAAATTACGTAAGGGTTCTTCGCAAAGTCCGAAGTAAATATATTTAATGGTTTTGGTTTAAAAAATTCCCAAAGTTGGTCAAGCTGGTAAGGAGACCCCTTAATCGAAAACAATTAAATATCTACGCGCAAGACCTGGGTCAACTATTTCTTGGACCTCTATAGTACCTACCCGCCGAAGTTTAATTAAAATCAACGCACGAACTTCACACAGGCCCCCTTATAAGTCCCCAAAGGGTTCCAAAGGCAGCGTTAGACATCTCCAATAAGCTTAAACATTCCTTTCCCCATCTTCAACCGCAGAAACGACAATGATGGGTCCATTTCCACTGAGCAGCTCCACGCACAATGCCCACGAACCGCGGAATTAAAGGCGCGAGATTTGTAACGCCAAACGCGACGTTAAATCGGCCACGCGCGGCGCATTGTTGAACGTAGCCCGGCTACAGTTTCCACCTATTTCGTCCACAATTGCATACTTCATCGTATAATATGCACGCAATCAGTTGAGGATATCCGAAATTGCTCTGTGTCCGGATTTCATTATTCAAGCCCTTCTCTCTACGCGTTCCGCCTTGTTGTACACTGCCCCCACTCCAGCCGCCGCGCCGCCCGTATTTTCCCGCGGGCGTGCAAGCGTCACAAATAATTCCGTCTCTGCATAAATCGTCGAAACAGCGTTCCACTCTCCGGGGTTGGGGGGGATCGAATTTCGGGTTAGGCCAGTTCCGCCCTAAATACGTCGCGCCGGACCTTTTGTGGCGCGAGGATTCCTCTCGCTGTGCTTTTCGATATTCAATTCCAATTGTGTTTATCACCACCCCGTCCGTTCCCCTCTCCCTATCCCCTAGCTCGCCCCTGTGCTTCCTCCGCAACTGTCTCTCTCCCGTTCCCCCTTTTTTTTCCCCCGGTGTACAGGACGCAGCGACCGTCCGTCCATACGGATTCCTAGCCGCGTTCCTCTCGACGTTGTACCCCGTCCGGCCGATCGAAGCTTTATTGCCCGCGCCGGCCAAAATCCCCGTGCGAAAATTCCGCTCGGCTGTCGTTTCCGTATCCGCCGCGGAATTGGACATAAATTTACGGCGCTCCACGCCCCGTTGTCCTCCGCTCGCGTATCTACGTGTCCACTTTCTCTTCCCCCGCGCCCCTGCACCAAGCCCACCCCCTCCCGGCTGGATTTGAATCGCGCGCTAATTGCGAGCGCGCGGGAAGCGACGCGTCGCGACCTTAGCGCCGGCGCTGTAGATGTGTCTCGGCGATAAACGCGCGGGAATGAGTGGCGATCGGCGACCCTAGCCGTGGGTAGGCTTTTTAAGCTGACCTTGGGCAGGTACCCTGGCGACTACTCGATTTCCGTTTCCTGGGGGAAACTGGCACGCCCCAGTGCGTTCGTTGTGAAACAGAGGCGGCACGAGGTGTTGGTGCTACGATTGCATCGGATTGATCACTTTGCTGGCCGAGGTTTTCTGGTAGAAGTCCTGTGCTTTTGGAATACGACGTTGAAGCTGGGTCTTTTTCGACCCGATGACGTCTTCTTCTCTACTTCTGTCGAGGTTCTCTAAAAACCTGCACATTTAAAAAAAAAGTCGGAATGTTCAGGTAACCAATCTTTCCTTGTAAGTACTATTACTGCGCGGAAAGAAGGCTCCTGGTAGGCGGTGCAGACCGCCGCTATGACGATTGGTTTTACTCACCGATTGTTGCACACTCGTAAAGACAGAGCACACGTAAATTTTTATTGGCGGAATCGGCCACATCTACTTACTACAATGAACACAGACGGCGGTTCAGGCGGAGCTAGCGGCGGACTGCACCGTCTGCCAGGAGGCTTCTTTCCGCGCAGGAATAGTAGTAGCTATGTATTCCGCGCTCCTTGACATCATGTTAAATGTATGGGTGAGGTGAAGACCATTGCGGGGTAGTGATTAGCAGTGATCATGGACTTTTTAATTCGGCAGTTAAACAGCTGAAGAAGTGGAGGAAGAGTGTGTCAGTTGGGCCTGGGTTCAGCCTGTCCGTATTTATGTTAGGATCGCTGACGATTTCTATTGCTTCTCTACGTTCCCTGGCAAAGTATCTTTTTCTAATGACTCTTAAATCGCTTCCTTGGAATAGAAGTTTCATATGCCACAATTCTTTATTGTTCTCCCACGATTAAAAGTCTAAAAAGACGCGAAGAGTCTTCACACCTGGAAGCCTACGACCACCAGTGATCAACTCCGAAATTCTCGGGTCCCTTCGTCTTTCTACAATGATGCCTGTCGATGATGACGACGTCGGGTGATCCGCCAGGATAATGCAAGCCACGTTTCGTAAACACCGCTCGCCGCGGAACAATGAACGTCACGCGCAACGCGCGCCGAACAACATCGGTGACCTGAAATGGAGGCAGCAGAACGGAACAAAACGGATGCCTTCGGTTCTATCTGCGATCTGCACCGAACGTTGCGCCAATACCGTTGAAAGCTGTAACGCACGGCTCCGGGGGGGCGGGGGTAGGGCCGCGCGAACAAACGACCCGGCTATCTGCGCGCCGTTCTTAATCATAATTACGCAAGTTGGCGGGCAAGTGCGTGACAGGGGCAACGAGGCAGCAGTGTTATCGCGGCTTCACGCTCTATCGCATTGTCGGCTTGTCGGCGGCTGTTCGTCTTCATCAGCGGTCCCGCCGTGGAAAAAAAGGCGCGCGCGCGATATCGCCGCGGCCACGTTACGCGGGCCGCCGCGACCCGTTGCCGGAAAAGGACGCGGGCATGCGTGAAAAATGGCCGCTCGTCGGCCGAATCAACGAGCCGATTCGAAACGGAGAGCGGCGCGCCGGCCAGAATTAACGACGCCCGACGTCGTTGCACGCCGACGAAAACCCCGCGTGCCCGGCGCGATCCGGCAACGATAGCCTGTAATTAATAGAACGCTGGGAACCTCTAACGAGAAAATATCGGGGCAGCCAGGCCCCGATTTCAACGCGAAACATCGGCCACGTCCGATGACTGTCGAAATGCCGTTGCTTTCGCGCATGTTCGCTTAGGGTGGCCCTTATTTATACGTGTCGAAATTTTTTTCTTGTATTTCTTTGCTCTCACTCCCTAGAACGGTGCCATTTGATGAAATAAATAGTCCCTGGAGAAGGTTATTGGACAACAGGAAAGGGTGCTGACCAGGCCATAAAGAATTCATCTATAGTTTGGATTTAAAGAATTTCTCAAAAATGGTAAGCCCTATCGAAATTTTCTTCAAATAATATTAAAAGAGCATTCAATTTTCTACAATTACTGTCTATATCATTTTTTCGTGCTTCCAACCATTTTTTGGATAATAGCGTTTGAATATAGAGAGATCGTATATCGCGCGTATAGGCAATACGCCACGCTGCACAGTTGGTACGCGCAAAGCGCAGATCTCTCTATATTCAAACGCTATTATCTAAAAAATGGTTGGAAGCACAAAAAACTTATATACACAGTAATTGTAGGAAATTGCATGCTCTTTTAATATTATGTGAAGAAAATTTCGACAGGGCTTACCATTTTTGAGAAATTCTTTAAATCCAAACTATTGATGAATTCTTTATAGCCTGGTCTCGGCACCCTTTTCTGTTGTCCGATGGCAATACTCTTTTGCAGGAACTATTTTTTTTTTATGAAATGGAACCATATTAGGGGGTGAGAGCAAAAGAAATCGCAGGTTGAAAATAAGGGCCACCCTAATGTTTGCAGGACCCGACGATTCGCTATCCTGTTTTGTATCATGGCTGAATTAATGTTTCCTGGGTTTCCGGCTGACGATCTACGATGGTGATGTCGGATTTACTTATTCCTTTATTTATGGGAGAGAAAGTCCCATTGTTACAAAAAACGTACCCACCCATGTTCTTAGGGAACATAATATCACGCAACTGATAAAAGAACCTATCTTTTATCCGGAAAGATTTTGCAATAACGAGCCCACAGTCCCACCAATTATGCTCAACGCAATCACATCCCGAGCGGTGTCGGACACTATCCCAGAAAATATAGTTTGGGAACCCTGTGTCAGCTGAATTATCTGTCGAACGAGTTCGTTTGATCTGCGAACCCCTCGTGACAAAAGCCTCGTTAAACGCATCGATCGTGGGAGCGCGGGGGGGCGGAGCGGCGCGGGGAATGAAAAAAGCTGGCGGAAGAACAGTTCCTGGACAGCCTGAGTTAACAGGATCGAAGATAAAGCCGATCCTTTCCGGTCGACCACGATTCGGTCTGCACACGGATGTGCCCGCCGCGTTCTCAGGGGTTGTAAGTTCACGTATCAGCCGGAACGGCTGGAAGTTTCATGCTACAGCAGCATTACGTGACACAAAGTCCCGTTCTCGTATTACGAGGCGTGTGGGGCTAAAAGGGGGCGTGGGGGCTTATAACAGGGTACGCGTGGCCCCGTCAGGTCACCCGTTGCACATTGTGCCTTCCTGCTAGCCACCTTAGACGCGGTCACGTCGGGGTTACGTAGTTTGAGACGCGGTACAACGTCGAACAAAAGCGGCCGGGGGGTAGGTTCCACGAGTTTGCATTTTGAATTTTGCACTCCTGGCACCCCCCTCCTCCTCCGTGGAAACGAAGGCGCGCTTCTGGCGTCGAGATCCCATTTATGACCATTCCGTGCCAGCCGCCGCTGGCCTTCTTCTTTTGGCAGAGATGAATGCTGGGGAAAAATTCTTCAGTTTTTAAGGAAGATTTTAGTCGTACCGTTTAAGAGTCACCCGAGGTGGATGGTACGGTGACTCGGCCAGCGCGTTTCCGTGACCACCACACCAAAATGTTGTGCCGATGTACTCGCGTGACGGTTATCGTTGTGGCTGGCCAGCTCGGATGTAATCAGAGAAGAATCGCATAGCTGACGGCTCTTTAGGTCGATGATTTTATGCCCAACGTATCGAAGGTAACGTCTTGATTCCCCTTGGTCACGTGGGTCGCGATTAAACTACGTTCACGAGCTTAGGATGGAGCTGAGGCGTAATTGGATGGCGCGTACGCCGTCTCCATCTTGCACGGCTGATCGCCGGCGTGAGAATTAATCCGTTTCTCTCCTCGTTCTCTTTACGTGCCAATAAAGGGAAGGGCACTTTCATTAACTACTCCCTATGTCCGAAATTGCCCGGCCGGATAAAGAGGGAACTTCTTTCCGCGTAGATACACGGTATCGCTGAGAATGATCTATCAGCGTAAGGAAATGATTATCCTTGTCGCAGAGGGAAGATTGTCCCTGCTCCGGAGAATGTTCCAGCTTAATTGAACGATCAAACGCTGCAGATAAAAGTATTTAACGATACGAAAGTGTATACATTAGGGAAAGGAAGAGCGTACGAGATGGGTTCGCGATGAGTAGACTCTGCGATACTCTTACACGATAACAGTGTACGCAACAACTCTTACGCAATAAAAGTTGCGACATTAGGGACCTCTCATTAACTCCCTCTGATAATCTACACCTCGAGGTAGCGAAGTGCGACAAAATGGGAACAGAAGAATGGACAAATATTCCCAACGGGACGTTTAAGCGGAGTGCAAAGACAAATAGCCTAATTACACTTTCGCGGCAGCCCCACCGCTGCTTCTTTCTGATATATCTAACACGAAACTCATTACGAGTAAAGAGACACCTATCGAAACGACACCTCGCTCAATCGAGACGTCCCTCTAACTTACGACATCGCGTGTGCGCTTGCGTCTTCGCGACCATGCCGCGCAACGTCGGCGCCCGAAGGTCACCGGACTTGAACTTCGGAACCCAGTTTATAATTCCAGGCTCCCGAGGGGCGTAAGGGATCGTCGTGGAAGACCGTTTCATAAATTCAGGCGTAATCGAGACGAGTTCAGACGGGAGAGACGCGTCTCGACGTGTGGAGACGAGGATGAGACCGTGGCGCGGGTGTTTCAGGGACACTTACGCGTGGGTCGGACCGGAACTGGCATGATTCACGTCGAGGAGAAGTCGTGAGACTCGTGGAATACCGGCTCCGTTGGATGGGCAATCGTGCCCATTCGACGTGTTTTCGAGCGTATTTCTACGTGTGCACGCGTGTCACCCGTGGTCCTCCACTTTCGCGACATTGTTTCGAATTTAGGGTAGATGCACCATCTGTGGGCCAATTTAAAGATTTCACTGACTTTCGCCGTAATTATCTTTAAAATTGTATATTAAAATACTTTGATTAGTAAACATGGGAGTTTTACTTAGGTACCGCATATCCTTCACGTTTATTACAGCAAACCCTTTACAGACTTCTTAAAAAATATAATATTTTTCCACGTAAGCAATAAATGAAACCTCATATTTCTGGCGGTATAATATTGTGCACATAATTATGATCTGCAAGCAATTTCAAAATAAGAAAACCGCGATAATTATGGACATGGTTAAAAACGGCGCAATGGCCACAAGCAGTACATCTACCCTATTCGAATGTTTCACTAATTTCTGTTTTAATCATTCTCGTTTCTTTTGTGGTATGATGAATCTTCTGTGATTCTTGGATCAGCGGGGGATCTGTTTGCACAACTCACCTATGTGGTTCATGCCAAGTGTCTCAGACATGTTATATAACACGCTTTCTACTTCTTTCTAACATTGCTAAAATGTATCTCTGACAAGTGAACGTATATTAAATCTCAGCCGTGAGCCACAAAAGTGTATCGTGTGGAAAAGGGGTTGCAATTCGTGCAAAGCTTAACTTGTATTCTCTAACTACATACTATTATCGTATATTTTATTACTTATGATTCGCCTATAATTGTACATTTGGGTTGCTCCCGAGACATTCGTCTCTAGAGCTCAGTTCACATTCATTTCAATTTTGCGTAGTATATCTATGAACGTTGTTATCTTCTTTATAGCCACATCCGCGCACTGTGCAGGGATAAGAAGTTGGCTAGCGGGACGGCACAGAGGGCAAGAGGTTCACTCCGCTCGCTCCGCCTGACCCCACCTTTGACGTGATCCGATTTGTAGATGCGACCATTTCGGTCAATAACGAAAATACGTGTGACAAGAGGTAGACTCTAAACAGTAGTGGTGCTAGTAGACTGCAATTAGACCCGCATTCCTTTGCCTAACCGACTTCCCATCTCTGCACAGTAGGAACTTAATGCTTAAACTTACTTTTCATAAAGAGAGGCGGAAAAATGTATTTTACTTCTCAACTCTCCATTATTTCACAGTAATAGAAAGTACGAGCATGTTAAAATAAATTGTTCACTTGCTCCAACACTGTGGAATATAAGTTAGGATACCAAGCAATAAATTTAATATTTTTTATAACACTTCCTTGCCCTCTTGTTACATTTGTTACTCTTCGAAATTTTGACCAGTATTCTGTACTGTATAATTCAACTAAATGATCTCTTGACGTCTGTCGCTGTGACGCAGCATTCTTTCCTAACATTTCAAGGAAAGTTATAGTCTCCGTTAATTGCACTCCTCCACAGCTTCTCAAGAACCCTATTGCTCGATAAGAGTTCAGCATCGGGTCCCGATATCCAGCATCGTCCTACGTACATATCTGCCTATCTGCCTATAATTCCACTTAATTTTTCTCTTCTCGCTGAAACGTATCCGCAAATACGTATCTCGTTCCCTCTTACATCAGGCAGCGTCGTCCAAAAGAGAAGACAATGGCGCGTGGGTCGAGGCAATGTGTCGAGGCGTAGCCGAGTAACATACGTAGATAGTCTTAGGATGGTCGTAACTAGCGATGGGCACTCAATGCTCCTTCCTCGAAAATTTCACGATCAAACCCATCGCGTCCACCAATTTCCGTGTGGATTTTCCAGAACTCAGTAGTTCCAAGTATTTTCCAAGTCTTCATCACCACGAACAAGCCAATCTAACCAATAACACAACTGTCTATAATTAAAAGAATTACTAAAAAAAAACGTTAACTTTAGCAAATAGCTGTTCCAAGTACTGCATTCTATCTTTCCTTTGTCTTCTCACATTGAAGGGATTTAAATAGGTACCTACTCTTCCGCATCACCTGTGAAAGCTCCACCTTTCCTGGGCATAAAAGTACCTCCGAAACGTCTTAGGAGTACCGTCCATGTCACTAACCAGATCTAGAAGATCTCCGACGAAGCAAGTCCAAAGGATATAGAGATTAGACGATAGGGAGCTCTCTGCTTCTAAGGCTGCTTTAACCTATCCCCTTCACACGACCAGCATCTCGGGTCGTAGGCAATGCATCCCCGATAGGTCACAATTACCAACAAGAAATATCGAAAAGAGAAGCTTCCCAACGATTCACATGTTTGAAACTCGAAATTGTAGGAGGAGCCCGAGCATGGGTTCGATGTGTCTCGTGGCAAAGAGCGTTTCGAGTCGCGTTGTTCCCATCGCTAGACAGAACGCGATCTCGCCAGTGACGTAAGACGAAGCCCGTGGTACTTAACGATCGCTGCCATTGCACGTTAAAACGATTACTTCCGCTGCCCGTGGAGGTGGAGATACATCGCGAGGTCTAGGGGCGATGTAGCCTCGTGAGCTTTGTCCGGTATACGTGCTTACGAGCCGTCCACGAACATCCTGGTCTGCCGTGTCCCTCCCCGGCCGACGGATATATGTATTTCCAAAGCTGCCCTCGTAATGCCAGCGAATGGCCACTTTCGACACCGATATACGTACATACTCGTCACCGCAAACTACATAGAGCCATTCGCGCGACCCAGTTCCCGCTCGTCCTTTGCGACGTGCAACTTGCGCGCTCGTTAAACTTTCCTGCCACCTTCCGAGCTTTAAACTTACAGGCTTAGGGTTACGTGAAACGCGACGCCATTTTGCTGGCAGATAGCGTGCCCGTTCGGCGCGAATTAATTCGTTTCGGCGTCGTTGATGGAAGGGCAAAGGCAGGGGTTCACGTTTCCTCCAGACTCTTGCTGGATAAACGGCGGCCCTTTGGTTCTTTCGGCGCCACGTTCCGGCGAGTTCCCCGATGATTAGCGCGAACGAAGTTTCAGCTGAATGATTACGCGAAACTGTCGCCAACATCACGCGAGAGAGAAAGACATGTGCGAACTGGTGCGAGAGAGAGAAGTATAGAGGTCCCAATCGACCGTAATGCGCATGCGCGGATATCGTGCGAGAGAGAAAGACATCGTGCGAGCGAGAGAAGAATAGAGTCCTAATCGCCGTCCTCCTCTCGCTCGCACGATGTCTTTCTCTCTGGCACGATATCGGCGCATGCGCATCACGGTCGATTGGGACCTCTATACTTCTCTCGCTCGCGCGTATCTTTCACTCTCGCACCATGTTGGCGACAGTTTCAAGCTTTCAATGAGACCTCCATGTATATATGCTCTAAGAATGGGTGGAGGATCGAGGAGTAAAGCGCAAATGTTTGTGGAGTTGGGTAGAGGCCATTAAAGTACAGGGGTAGTTGGATTATGTATCGGCGGCTGTCTTTCTGGAATTAACCCTTGAGGGTTCAAGGATCAAGTACACCGCATATGTTTCTTACGTTCTTACACTCCAGAGACCTAATCCAGACCTTGTCCATCTTCAATCATTTGTATCTCAGACTGTACTGCATTGATTGAAATGTTTTGCTTTTGTAATTGATAGGCCAAGATCGAAGAAGAACGCTGTGCAGGTTGGATAATCCTAAATAGGTTTGCAACGGAGGTACGCGTAAAAGTGTAAAGTGAGAAATTGGAAGTTGTTGCGGAAAACGACTTTTCTTTGTAAAATTGGTTTACCCAAGGCGAAATGGAAAGGTCGTGAGTTGAACTTTATGAAAAAGGATAATTATTTTGCAAAGTAAAGATAGTGAAATATTTCTTCAAAAATGATTTAATAATGTATTTTCTTAATATTCAATAATACTCTTGTTGCTTCTAGTCACATCTTTCTTTTTTATACTTGTTTGGTGATACATACGTACCTATGTCTGTCGTTAAACTAACGAATATGCCATACCACTAGTGACAGTTGTACACGCCAGTGGAATAAACGGGCGCGATAATGCCCATAAAGATCGTACGCAACCTGATGCATCTTAAAATACAGATATTATTCCAACGTTGCTGATGTCATGCGTGAAAAATTCGTAACCACTGTCTTCCTGAGAAGGTCTGCTAATTTCTCTGTCTCATAGCGACGCAGCATGGAAGGGGATAATACCGTGGAAGTGGCTGCATTCGCGGGCGGAACGGGGACAAATTAGGGTTGCCACGTTTTAAAAAGTATGATCTAAGACAATTATAAACTAAAAAGGGCTCCAGGGTATACGCTTCATCTAACCGAGAGTGGTGCGCAACATCTAACTAATGCTGCAATAAAAAATGTGATACCTCTATATGAATAAGTGAATAAAAAATACAAAACAAAATTCATTCGCCAGGGGCATCAATTTTCATAAAACTGACAACGAGCTAGAATATTTGGTACGTATATATATCTTTATTCGTTAAATAAATTTTTATAATCACCTAATAAGTATTGAGTTTGAATTAAAAATATTTTCATCCGTTCAACTCGGCCCCCAGATTAAATCCTGAGTGTGCCACTGCGCACAAGGGCAGAATTGGGCATTACTCGAATAAATTTTTCTCCGAATACAAATTTCGACTAAAATGAAGACATCCGAAAATAAAGAAAATGATCTGGAATTAGAATTGAAGTTATTCGAGAATAACGAATAATTTTTTTATTCGAATAATGCCCAAATAGACTGTCAACGAAAAAGTTCCATCGAGAAGTTACAAAATCTTAACCCCACCCAAGTAAGAAAGTATTCATCACTCAGATGTTAGTGCCCGACGGCGTATACCGCGACAAACAGGAACGCATAACGTCCGTCGTTAGTTGCGCGTGAGTGTCTCAGCTAGCGAAAGGTGCAAATCCACGATGAGACAAAAACATCGTGTCTCACCTGAGACTTTAATTACACGAGACAATTAATTCATTATATTCTTACTTTTTAATTATTCTGTCATTAGTTTCATGAATCTGGACTCTCGCGAGACAAGTTCGATGATATAATTTCGAAAATCTCATCTCTCGCGACTGTTTCCATCATTTACATTTAGTTGTCGCTGAGATGTGCGTCTAATGATAGAAAGGTCTCGTGTAAAATCTCATCGTGGATTCGCACCTTAGCTACCGTTGCGGCCCGGGGTCGGCAAAGTTAAAGCATTTACCACGGATACTTTTCGACTGGCGCTCATAGAACGTGCTACGCATTCCAACGATCGTAGGACTGCCCTACCGAAAGTGGGACGCGTGGCAAGTCCCGTGTAAATGTACACAGAGGCTGCTCGCAGCTTCGTTGCGCTGCGAAACGCTTAGACACGAAAGCGGCGGATAACGCGCGTATATGTACGAAGCCAGAGCGAAGTAACGGCGTGGGTGGTTGAGCAGAGGGAGAGGGGGGATTGGCGCGTGTATCCGTTATGGTATACACGTGTAACCATTACCGAATGGTCGGTCGGTGAGCACTGACATTCCAGCTGCATTCCATGGCTAGCTCGATTCCCAGTCTCTCCCTTCTCCCTTCTTCTTCCACCTCCGCTTCCTTCCCGCTTTCACCTCTCTTTACATCACCACAATTTTGCACTCCCACCCCGGCCATCCCCCGCTGTTTCCATCACCCCCGAAATCCTCCAACGAGATCTCATCCCGCTTCTCTCCCCATTCCTTTCCGCAACACGCTTCAGCTTCGGCTTACCGTCTCTGTCTTTGATCCGGCGAATTCTCCCCTCCCCCCCCTGACTTTCCGTCACTCAGCCTCCCGCCCCCCTCGTCGCGATTCTTCCGTTTATAATCTTTTTTCTGGCCGCAACCCTTCAACTGACGCCTCTCGGCACGAATCGGTCGCCATCCTTCTGCCCCCAACTTTCCCTTCCCCTATAGTTTCCTTTTTTTTGTGGTTTTGTTGTAATTGTATCATTCGAGTCTCAGCTTGAATCCTCGGGCGCTGTGCTGTTACGGCGAAATCGGTGTATGTAGCAATGATATGCGAGCTTTCATTGAGTTTCAATTTACTTTCATCTTCTCGGCTTTGTATTTTATAGGTGAGGAACGATTTAGGCAGGTGACCAAGGCGTAAATTGACAAGGTGCGCGAAATTGTCTTGTCTTTGTTGGCATTTTTCAAAATAAAGTTTTAAATGAAATATTACAAGCTGTACTATACATGCTTTAAGGTATTTTTAGGGTAAAATTCAGGGTAAGGTCATCGATGAGTTTAAATAAATGTATTATAAATCGCCTAGGGCGCAAGAAAGGCTTAAGCCGGGCCTGTTCATTGGGAAATGTGGAAGGAACAAGGGATTTGATTGTTCGACATTCGATACCGCTTGAAAAGTATTGGAATAATTCAATTGTACATGGTGGAGCGTTATTCGTGGCGCAACCGGAAAGGGGTGGCTCTATGCGTGAAAATGAAGCGAAAATGTGGACTAAGGCATTTTTGCCTGACGATTTATTCCTGAGGAAATCGATTGTGAAGATTTCTATAATACACGCGCACGTTAATACTACTTGCGAAACGTGTCTGTCTGTTGCTGGCAGGTTCTACTTAGCAGCGTCAGTAAGCATTAGCAGCGGTGTTGTTCGAATGGTATACATATCTTCCTGCGGATTACTTTTCCTCCATTAAATACACAATTACATTAATATTGGTGACGGTGATATAGTATCTATATTTTCAACATTTTTAAACTTTACACCACTAACACAAAAAGTTTTGCAAACATTTTCACCTTAAAAAGCTTAGACGTAAAAGAGTAAAAGTCTAATAAAATACTACTAACAATAATATCGAATTAATAATTGCATTCTTACTTACAAAACAATTTTCAGGAAAATATGCATGGAAAATGTACAAAATAAATTCACATAGATATCTCTTTGCGCGGATAAAAACGGGCGATCGTCGTCAAAAGGAGGGTGACTTTTGTCCTCGCTAAAGAGGTAATTACTTATCGGAATAGAAAGACCGAACTGTGGTGTACGTTTGCTATACCTAATCATTTTGGAAATTATTAAACCTCCCTCTTGTTAGCCACCCCTTCCTCGACGGTAAATTACTAGAGTCTCATAACGGGAATATCCGACGACTTTTCTTTGTCCGGGCCCCTTTTTATCACTCTTCGGTTTCACGGCCTCGTGCGAATCGCGATCCCCGGAATCTTTATTAAAATGCACAGAGGCTTGAAGGCCGCCGCCCCTTCCCACCCTCGCCCACCGATCCCTCGACCTCTTTACGCTCTTTTTCAAGTCACCCTGAATTACGCCGCCGCATCTCGCGCCTCTTACAACTGAAACTCATTATGGGATCTTTGGCGCGCCGGAACGGTGTCTGCGGCCACCGTAATTGCAATTTGCGACTACGCGAACACTTCTACGACCTCGCGCAATTCCACGAAACCATTGGACAATTGTTGTCACCGCGGTAGCTCTTTGACACCGCGAAAGAATTCGGTTCGCTCGAGTGCATATAGCGGGGCAACAGTGTTAATTAATTAACGCCTGGTTGGTTGCGCGCTGGAACCTCTCGGCGAGGAGAAGCAATCGAACTTGAAGAAGGTGCCGGGAATTTTAATAACGAGTTCGTACGTTTATTATGGACAAAAGCACGCGAGTATCGGGAAACGGTACGTCACACGCCATCTTATGTATTAGTGATTAGGAACATTTCGAGCAAAGCAAATGTTCGAAATTTACAATTTCGAGGACCTGTGTTTTTTTAAACAATTTTGAAAGCTCTAAAGTGACGAATAATACTAAAAGAACATTCAATTTTCTACAATAACTGTATATATATATATTTTCGTGCTTCCAACCACTTTTTAGATAATAGCCTTTGAATATAGAGAGGTCCGCGATATACGATCTCTCTATATTCAAACGCTATTATCCAAAAAATGGCTGGATGCACGAAAAAATTATATAGACAGTAATTGTAGAAAATTGAATGCTCTTTTAATATTATTTGAACAAAATTTCGATACGGCTTACCATTTTTTAAAAATTCTTCAAATTCAAACCATTGATGAATTCTGAACTTTAAGGCCTGGTCGGTACCCTTTCCTGTTGTCCGAGTGCAATAATCTTTTTCAGGGACTATTTTTTTATGTAATGGAGCCATATTAGAGGGTGTGAGCAAAGGAAATCATATGTTGAAAATAAGGACCACCCTAATCCCGCACACCATCTGCAGAAAGTGACCAATTTTCATAATATAGCCTCAACAAACTCGTTGGAATTTCAGACCCAGAATGTTTTGATCATTACAACGTGGCCAAAAGATCCTAACAAATGCTAGCTAATAGTCTTCTTCTAAACTTATACAAGTCTGCGCGTGCAGTGCGAACTGTCGCGGTAAAAAGAGTTTAATCTCCGAACGTGACTTACGCTCGGTCATTAACGCGAAGGCTAGCTCTCATCGTTACGAGATTCCGCGTAAATAAGGCCGATTGCAAATTACAATATCGCCGGTGGAACGACCCCTGAAACTTACGTCCGACGGATTCCCAGGGAGCAAGCCGCGTGCTGTGTAATTACGCGTTGCCGTCAACGAAACGTTTTCATTCGGTATCGCGTCGATCTGTCCGGCGATCGGCCACTAAAATTGCCCCCATAAAATCGTTTCCTAACTACAATGTAGCGTACAAATTGCCCTTAACCCCTCTACGCTCGTTTTAATATCGACCTGTGGTAATACCAGGGCGATCTGGGAGAGCCCGCTCCTTGGAGTCCCTCCACCTCGCCATTAGCGATCGGCGTATCGGTGATTCTTCTCGCGTCATTGTTCTGCTCGATACTGCAATGGACAGAAGAGAAGTGAACCAATAATTCGAGTAACAAAGATTTCTTAAATTAAGTGTAAGGGTACAGGAACGTTGGCGCGAGCTATACTTAAATTCTGCTTGGTTAGTTTTGAATCGAATCTAACTTCACTGTAAAATAGTGACAAAATAAAATTAGAAAATAGCCGAATTTTCAGAGGTTAATTTCACCTCCTTAGTGTGAATTTGGGCAGCAAATAAAAATTACGTCCTTATAATCAGAAGGAAATCTACAGATTCACAATGTTTCAGATCTTTTTAAATTTTCGGGTTCGGGATCTTCCTTTGTCAGGTAAGGGGCCGCGATAACAGAGCGAGGTGCGGTAACAAATGTGGACCCGGCTTAAGGTACATTTCGAGCAGCGACACTGAGACGCGAAAGACGATTGCGCTCTCATTAGGAGAAAAGCCACTAGCAATTGACTTGTCCTGTACTCGAATGGCTCTGCTTATTTGAACCGTACGTGCGGATAGAGCATAACGATTTCGCGGAGGAGGGAGCACCTTCCGTTACTATCATTCCGCCATCTTTGCCTCTCTGTCCACACTACGCGTGTGTTCCACGTTCGATGGCAAACGAAGGAGAGATAGCCGACTTTATAACGCGATTTGATACCGAGAAAATCTCCGCGGCGAATTGGCACGTGGCTGGAATATTCCCGACTAACGGAGTCCTCGACGGTTCCGTGGAGTCACGCGGGTGAACCCCGCTACGATTCGAACCTCGCGTTCGAAATTTCCTCGCGGCACAGACCCCTCCACGGGATCGCGATCTTCGGTGACTCCTTGGTTCATCCCTTACTTGTTGGGAAATACGAGGATCGCAAGATATCCCCCTCCCTTTCCCCTTGGTGCACTTAAACGCAGATCTATTTGGAAATTCGAGGCAGCTGCTTTTTACGTACGCTACTAAAGGGAAGTGTTTAATATCGCAGTGGTATAAGGGGGAACGCTGAGGGTCGTAGGAATCCCAAGCAACACAGTCTCGATGCTCGTGGAACGCTGGCCTCTGCAAGGAATCGAGAATTAATTTCTTTCGGTTCTCCATCGACCACGAATAGAATTCCTAGAATTTATAATTGTTCCTAAACTGTACTTTTATCTAGGATTCACTTTGAACGCATGAATTTGTTTGAAACAAATATTAAAATATTCCCTAAAGTAACTACTTTTGTGCATAAATATTTTAGCATTTTGTTACAGTGAATGAAGAGCTGCATTGCAAAATATACACATACGGTTCTATCTAAAACAGCGAAGTTGCCAAATATTTCCTTTACTCCGACACCTACAAGAACGCTATTTACATAAATTTGTGCTCCCCCTGCATCAACTTATTGTCTCCTTATTTTGTCACCCATTGCCCGAATGTAATGACGATAGTTTCTTAGTCAATGCACGGCCATTTTCGAATGACAGGATCACTCATCGCCGCATTTGATACTTGAAGGAAGTGAGAATTTCAAATTAATTTAGTTCTCTTAAACAACTGAAATTATACTTCCAAAATTCGAGCCCTCCATCAATTTCCTTTTTGCCATTTAATGCTCCCCCGACGAATACACTCGAATTGCACAAGCTGCCAATTCCTACGGTGGAATCCCTCGAATTTTCATAATGGAGTTATTTTGTCTTCGAGCTGAACCCCCGCGGGACCATTCGGTGGTTGCGTGAAGTTAGATTGAGGAGGGCCCATCGACGAAAAGTAGAACGGACAGTTATGCAAATCACTACGGTACGTGTACGAAAAGTGCATAACCACAGGAACGTCCCTCTGTACGTCCAGCGGCGAAGATCCTCAGGGGAAATTGGCGGGAACCGTGGAAAGTGGGCCCCAAGGGGGGCGCCGAGAAGCTGACGCACTTCTCTTAAGCGAAATGGACCGAGTTCGAGGTGTGGAACGATCGGTGCTCGACTATCTTACATTCCCTTCCAACTACTTTTAAGTGGATTGGATCGAACGGTATCGATGAACGCCACTTTAATAGAAATCCCAATCGAATACGGCGAATCAAACGCCACCGCGATTCTCCAGTGTAGTCTGCAAGGAAACGTTCGGCTCTGGCTTCGCCTGTATTCACTGTTCCATTTAACACTTTGCTTTACGACTTTTTTGACATTGCTTGCCCGAAAGAAAGGAAAGCAGGTCTATCTGATGCTTCTTGGATTATACAGGGTGTCCAACCTAGACCAGGTCAACGAATTATCTTCTCCAGTTGTGGGAATACTTTTCAATGGTTTCGAAAAGCAAATACGGTGCGAAGAAAATTTCACGGCTATTTCGGGGTCAAAAATCGAAAAAAATCGATTGTGTATGATAGCCACAAATCTTAGAAGTATTTTAAAAAAGATTTCAAAAACACACCAAATTCAGATTTCTAAATTATTTCACACAGCTAAACAAACTACCTAGAAAACCATCTAAATTTTTCGCTTCGCACAATGTCAGAAATTGCTTACATAATCGCCTTAGAAGAACAAATTCCCCATAACGAATCGAGCGCGGTTACACGACCGCCCACCTTTCCCATACACGCGTGCGCCAAGCATCAGTGAAGCGTCCATCGTGCATGCCCAAACGAGCAAGCGCTCCCCGGTGCAAATTCCATAGGGATGGCGATGATTAAATTCGTCTTCGGCGGGCCATCTATTGTCGAAGTATTACTGTTGGGGCGGCCGACAAGCAAATACCTCCCACAGGCTCCTTTGTTTCCCACCTCCACCTTCCGTAAACCTCACTATTGCTCGGTGTACCCGCGGCTGTGGAAGCCCTCGCCGTCAGAGGAACGTCGATTCGTCACGGCGAAGGACGATCCACGGCCGGGGGAGGCCGCGGACTCGCGTGAAATTCCCGTATGAATTTAATGGGAGCGCGTCCTTTGTTCGAGGCATCAGCGTTTCCGAAAGGCGAAGCCGGGCCTCATCCCAGAAGCGTTTTATCGAGTCACCGCAGGATACTTCTCTCGTTATCAAGCCAGTCGAGTGGAGCTAGACACACTCGCGTAATTCCCATGCGGACGATCCTATCCTTATCAAAGGGTCTTACATTTCGTCCCCTCCTCGCCCACCCTCCTTACCATTTTTCCTATCCTCCTCGGCCCACCTCAGACGCTCGTCCTTTCGATTTTTCTTCCTCCCCATCCTGTCTTCCGGCATCGCGCAAATTATACGCGCGATCGACTGCAAAAGGACAATCGCCGCGGGAGAGAAATGGTACCCGTTTGCCACGCTTATCGTGCCGCCGATAATGAGAATCGCTGCTCGGCTTGCTTCCCCCAGCCTGCGTCGGGGGAAAAATCAAACGCTTCGATCGACCTTCTAAATTCGTTTCGAAAGGGGTTGGGGCTAATTTGTCGGAGCGGAGGGGAGGGATTAAGTCTCGGAACGACACGATCCCCTGACCGGGGTGTTCGAAACGTCAACGATAGGGGTTATTGCCTGCCCCTTCGCAATTACTCCTTTTATCTTCAAAATTCGATGCGAAGGTGCCCTGGAAGCTCCATTCCACTCGAATATTCGCCATCTGGCCCTACGAGCACGAACATCCACTGCTACACTTTTACAAGAGCATTTCTATACCCAGCTGCAGGTTTTGTTGCGTGACCGAAGATAAATTTGCTGGTGCAACAATTTCCAACGCGCGTTCTCTGCTTTTGAATAAGGATGCGCGTGTGTGTTTGGTACTATTTAGAAGGTGTACAAAATATGCTGTGTTTGTTAGTGAAAAGAGCAAAGCACTAAACTCTGACAACTCGACATTTTCAAGTCTATCGGAACTTTCAGGAGTTTCCAGACTTCAAAAATTTTCGAACTTCTTAAAGGGTTACATCCGCCTAGAGGTCCGGAGAAAGCATACAAGTTCAGGATTTTTTGGGGGGAACAGTATAAGTGAAAATCATACACAATATTTTTCTACTAAAAGATACATCTGTTAACTACATTATTCTAAATTTTCATGAGATATTATTATTAACTAAGGGAGACATCGACTTGGATGTGAGTCGTGTTTTTTTTTTTAAGCATTAGCTGGTGGACATTCCCTAGGCCAAACGATGCATCTGAAAGTAAGAATTCAAATAGATTTTAAAAGTAAATAACTTAAAGAAGTACCTGACGGTCTCAGAATTTTAATATTGTATTTTGGTAAAAATAAGGCGACCGTTCGAAGATGAAATACCGAATTTCGTGAAAAAAATTTCTTTCTTTTCAAGAAGGCTTTACAAGTATTTCCATTATTGCAAAATTGAAAGCAAAATTTAAAAATATGACAACGCCAGGTACTTCTGATAAATTATTTATTTTTAAAATCTATTTGAATCTTTCCTTTCAGACGCATCGTTCGGCATAGGAAATGTCCACCAGCTAATGCTTAAAAAAAACATTACTCATATCCATGCCGATATCTCCCTTAGTTAATAATAATATCTCATGAAAATTTAGAAGAGTATAATTAAAAGATGTATCTTTTAGTAGAAAAACATTGTGTATGATTTTCACTCACACGTTTCCCAAAAAAAATTCCTGAACTTGTATGCTTCTTCCGGACCTCTAGGTGGATGTAACCCCGTAAGTGTTCATAAAGTTTCCAAGATTGTACAAGACCACGAATCGCAACGCTACTCCAATACATTTTGGAGTCCCTCGAATTTCGGGTTTTGACTTATGAAGCTTTCAATCTACTTAAGGGAACCCTCCGATCGAAGCACTCGAAAAGTATATATGACCTCTTATAAATAACCCCTTCTTGACAAAAATTCATAAAACTCGCCTATTTTTCGAGCGTTTCGACCAGAGTTTTTCCTTAAGTCTCATCTCTGCCCGCACCACTGGGTAGAACCTCTGGCCAAAGCTTTGAAAATAGGAAAATCACTGTCCGCGTGTCTTTTCAACAGCATTACTAACGGAGCCACATTGCGAAACACTTGCGGACCGCATTACGCCGTGCGCACACGTTTCCTACACGGGAATCCGGCGGGTTAAATATTTGTCGGTTATTGGGACACGTTTGTCGATGACGAACGCGGTTTCACAGGTAGAGCCACGTGTGTGGACACACGATACGTAATCGCGTCGCGATGGGTGGCCATTTCCACGCCTCTCGATTTCCGTTTCGCTATTTCTGCTATGTATCGCCCGTTTTCGCCGCGTTTACGACCTGGCCCGCAAGCGATTTACACGAAAAGCGCGTCCAAGCCACCGTGAAAACGACGCCGGGCAGACTCGGCCACCGGACAAAGCATTTCCGAGTTTACCACCCTGATCATCCGCTGCCGCGCTGCTTACGATCTCTTCTTAGCTACTGTTACATCCGTGTTTCCACGAGGGTCTGTGAATGCTCTTGCTCGAGGGCTGGTAGTTCCACCGCCCTCGCTCTATACGACGCGACGCTCCCCCGAAAATTCTTGTTAGATGTGTGCACGCCGCGTACGTAGTCCTCTTCCTCCTCGGTGAGTTCCCTTGGGACGGGTTAGTTCGGGGAATTTTTTAAACGAACCGTAATTAACCTTACGATATGTAGAATACTTGTAAAATATTCGAATATTAAATTGTTCGAATAGTCCAAGCCCTAATTTGAATGTCAGAGGGGAGTTAATAGTGTTGCTGTTTGGGTGTTCAGAATCATAGTCTGTTAAATTGAGGATGGTTGATTTCTGTATCAACATCTGCGATGTTAAATGAAAATAGTATTCTGTGTGTGAATTTGTGTTCTTGGATAACTTCTATACAATTTAGATAAAAAATACACATGGTTTTCCTTGAAAATGCTCAATTTGTTATTGGAAACTGTGTCAAGGTAATAATTATTATTTCGAATTTTTGCAAATTGAATACCTGAGTGTTTTTGGTAAAGACTTCTTTTGCCAAAATATTGGTAGGGTTGAATCGGTGTAGTTTCCCCTGTATTAAAAATTATCGTCCAGCGTAGGTGAACTTTCGTTTACTCTAGATTGGATTTTCTCAAGCCGAGAGAAATAACCGTTAAGGGACGAAGAAAAAAGACGCCCAGAAACGGAGACAGAAAAGTAGAAGGAAATCCAGAGGGTATTAGAAGGAAAAGGGCCAGGACATTACGATTACTTCGAACCGATGCAGTTATCCAGAACTGTGATCACATGAACGATCAGGTTTATACGATCCTCGGCGTTCAAGGGAAACGATAAGACGGAACTTTTTCACCGCGATCTTTCCGTTGGGAATGCGGCGATCGACTCTAATCGAACCATTCGACTGCAACATATGAATATCATCGTTTTTGTTACGCCTTGGTATTGCTGCAGGTAAAATAAAATTGTAACGGATACCTATGTTCTATATCTACATTTTATATCCTATATGTATTAGTTATTCTATATTCCATATTTTGTATTCTCTATTCGATATTCTATGAATCATATCGATGGGTTAGTGCACAAATATTGTATGTCCACTTTTTGTGAAATTTGAGTTTTTATATGCGACAAATAGTTCTTGACTTTCTTCACGCATAAAAATCACATTTATATCTATTTCATACATTTGTCAAAAATATGATTTTTGTTCATTATGTCCCTGAATTTTATATATATATAATAAATAGTCAAGAACTTTTTTGTCGCATATAAAAACTCAAATTTCGTAAAATGTGGCCGTACAATATTTATGCGCTGACATCGATATTTCATATATGATATTCTATTTTCTATACACTACATTCTACATTCTATTTTATTCACATGTATCGTATTTCTTACATGAATAAGTACATGATAGATTCTCGCGCCATCTACCATTCCTAATCATGAAAAGAACAGTAATTTGCAAAAACTATAATAAGGTGGAATGTCCCAATTTCTGTTGATTTAAGAGGTAACTCGTCATAAAGAAGGTGTAAAAAATTTGCTTTTCATGAAAATTTGCAGAGTAATTGATTAATTCTTTAATAATAAATCAACTAATTCAAAAACTATTTAAGAAAGGTATTTCAAGATGTTTAACTAATAGTATTTCTGCTCATGAAAAATAGCGATTTATGTATTGACCCAAGCTCGTGCAACACTCGCGTAAATGTTTAAATAATTTATTTTGTTGCAACTATAGTACAAACGTAACGCATTTAATAATAAGAAAAATACGAAACGATGAGAAATGGGGACGTGAACAGAAATTGGGACATTCACCTTACTGAATTTCACCCCTCCCTTTCAAATGTACCGCAAACTAAAATTCTCCTGCTATCTATTTCATTAATAACTATCAAAATAATTCCTAAAAGCAGACTCCTATAGCCACCCCTTATAGCCACTCTCGCTCGATCATAATAACAGTACATTACAGAATCTTCTTACAATACCTCCAAACTACAACTTTCTGCAAAAAAGAGCTTCGTCACTTCAGACAAGGAAGAAAAAAACAAATATCGCTTCTACAAACCATACAGGCTCTATTCCAGCTTGGAGGATCTGGCGACTTCTGTTCGTCTCAATCTCCTCTGCGCCACTTCCTCCTCTTTTTGTCTCACGTTCTCCACGAATGCACGCCCTAATCGCGGTATGCAACAAGATTCCACCAGCGATCGACTCTATCCTGCCTTTTATACTCGTTCCACCGTATATGCCGAGAAATATTTACCGTTTCCCAATAACGCTGCTTCTCCGTTCGCCTTTCTTCCGTCTCCATCGCCCCCTTGGCCACCGTTGCTCCTCCGAGACGACGAGGGCTGGCCCTAATATGTCGAGTAATAGCCCGTTCAAAATTCATTCGACCGTTTTAGAGGCTGCCGGTATTGGGGGGCTGCGTTCTGCCTCTCGCTCGCCAATTTCACGATCAACCGATACCATTCATTCGCTTCATTGTTCACTTATATGAGCTCTCCGACGTCTTTCCCCAAATGCACAGCGGTTTCCCGAACTTTGCGCGCTCTGAAAAATGTTCAACGATACGTTTCAAATTGGAAGTATTGCTTCGGAATATTAATTGCATCACCCGAATATGCAAAGCTTTATTTAGTTTTGATAATCGGAAGATATTATTGCGTGGTTGCTGAATACGTAGATATTCAGTGGGTGATATCTTGGTAAAAATTAATCTCATAATAATTAGTTCATACATTGTGTAATCGTGCAAATTGTACCTACACTACGTGGATCTGTGGATAACGCAACGTCATAGATGTTCAGTCTTATATTTCCTGAAAATTATTCCTTTCTCCGCAGAACTCCATTGTGCATATATTCGGGTGGCTCTTATTTACTCTTGTTATAAATTTCTTTCCAGATTTTCTTCGGGGCTCCCTTCAGAATAGTTCCAAATAATTAAAAAAAATCCGTGTAAAGTTTGAGCTCGATATTTTAGTTTCTTCGGACTTTCTTCGAAAACCGTTTGTCGCACGAGAAAAAGTAATACAACATAAAAGATGCTCCTCGTCCGGGTCTATAACTTTTGTTTGACATATTTTTTTATTTAATCGATAACTTGGAGGATATTGTATATAAACGACTTCGCGAGCTGTTAAATAATGATTTAAATGTTTAAGGGCCCACGGGCACCCTTTCCCGTTATCCGATCGAGCTCATACTTTACATGGATTTTGTTTTAATTATTTGGAACTATTCTGGAGGGTGCCCCGAAGAAAATTCAAAAGTCGAAAGTAAGAGCCACCTTAGTACATATTGTATGTACGTACGTATGTCTGTCACTTTTCCCTTACGTCATTGTCGATCTTTCTGATAAGATTTTCTGTCCCTCACAATATTGTCTTGTTTCACTTAAAGCTGAGGAGTTTGACAAGTGTCAGTCTTACTGGCGGCAACAGAGAAAATACGATCCTGCCGGATGAAATGGCTCGGGGGATACGAACAGAAACGTCAGTAGCATTTTTCTTCTGTTCTGCGCTGTCAAAAGTATACACTGACATTTTTACGTTAATGACATAAATACTAAAATTGTACTAGAGGTGTACCTCTCTGAAAATAAAATTCTAGAATTTCGTAGAGAGGAAAAACAATGTTACTATGAAATTCAAGAAATTATAAGCTTCTGCGCGTGCTCAGATGAATCAAGATGAATTGGAACTTGAAAAAACAGGAAATCTCTTGTCGATATAATATATTAATGAAACCAAACAATATTAAAAAATTTTATTTTTTCGCACTGGCCACAAATGATATTTTATAAACATAACAAGATTCTCCTTTTCTCACGCTTCTTGCACGCCCTCTCATTACACTTTTTTTTTAATTAACAGTTCTAAATTTGCTTTAGGTATGCTATCAAAACATCTCTGCGTTCGTAATTGCACTAGAAGTGTGAAAATGCATAAAATCCTTCTCCTCCTTTAATACATATTACGTAACTACCAATGTTCCCTCAGCTTACAGTACTTCGATTAATATACAAAAACATCTATCTAGAACTAAGACATCAATCCACCCATTACATATTCCCCCCCGTTACCCATTCCCGTCGAGATCCAGTGCAATGCAAATGAACGACCTCCAATGGAAGATTCCCTCCCTAAAGGGATGTAGGAACAGTCCCCGGAACGGTGGATCAAATTCGACGTTCCTTGAAACAAGATCAGATGCGCGACGTTTATTCCCGCTCCCCATCTTCATCGTGAAACTATTCAGCCAATGCGACTGTACTATCGATTATCCAGCCAGACGTTAACGAGCGCGATCTCTCTTTCGTTAGCGCGCAACTCAGCCCCCCGTGCCCCCTAGGCTGCCCCTGCCAGCGTTGCGTAAATCTTACAGTCCCAGCCCCGTAGAACCCGGGAGTAACACCTCTCGCTCGTAGGTCGAAGCGCCGGCCATAAATTTTTGAGAGTTCGAAGCGATCCTGCCCACCCAGGGACGCGATCCTACCTTCTTCCCCCTGATGGTAGTCCCTCGAATGTCCCTTATCCTCCCCAACGATCCCCCCTCGCCTGGTCCTTCGTTCGCTGCTCCTCTCTGCCCACGAGGAACGTCGGGACACGCGCCCAGTCTGGACCCACCGCCCACGCTCGCATACCGTACGCCCTTTAACTCTTTTTTCTCCTCTTCCCCAATTCCCTTAATTCCCTCCGTTCGCGCCGCCACCTTCGGCGATTCCATTTCTCTCGTTTCTTGCCCGGTCTGGCCACGTTTAGCGGACGCTCCGGCGCGGCGTTCCCGCGTTTCTGCGCGCGGTCTGATCACATGGCTGTACTACTGCCCGGTTGTGCTACTCGCGTCTGCCGCTCGACTGGCGCACGTTTCCGGGGACAGCGCCGGGAAGCCCCCCACTGCCCATGGGCATGATCCTCACAAGGATGCGTCGCCTTTAATAATTTTACCCCCAAAAGGGATCGGAAACTCACAACTGTTTCCGCTTTGGCTAATTGGACGGTTATCTGCTAGTCTACCTGGGAGAATTAGTAGGTCGGTGCGAAGGTTCGTTCGATCACTGTCATGTGATGTCAGGTCTACGGAAATGTGTGCTTTTATTACGCCTACTTATCCTACTGTCAGCGCTGTGTATCCTCAGTTCCAAATGAAGATCACTGATAGTGACTGAACATTTGCGGACATAGGGTCTTGCTTTGCATTTGGAACAGTCACTGCCGAACGCTACAGTCAAGTTAATGCGTTTGAAGGCAGAATTGAATGAAAGAAAGTCACTTTAAGAGCGCAATGTATTACACTACCCATGATTTATGTCTCTAAAATTAAAATATTGGAAATACATCTGATAGTGAGTCGTAAAACTAAAAGAAAAAGGAACTTAAAGGGTAATAGTCATGAATCTACAAGATGCCTTACAACGAGTGACAACGAAAAAGAAGATTCTACATGCAAAAGCCATTTATAGAACGTAATACATATTTTTGATATCACCCTTTTACCCACTAAAAAAAAATTTCAATATTCTCCAGACATCTATACGTCAAAGCTTCAATTTTGATTTATTATTTATTATTAAACAATTTTTTTTACACCTTCTTTATGTCGAGTAACCTCTTAAATGAACAGAAATTTGGACATTCACCTTATGCATAAAAAATATCTAACTTCGTAATGTTTACAGATACTTTTCTCGAAACAGACCTACAGCACTGAGGTCCTTCTTATTTACATCCAACAGTACAATTATCCAATCCACAAAATCTAGACTTAACTCCGCAGTCACCTAAAAACCGCTCAACATCGATTGCCTCGAAAACAAGACTCCGTACGAAAGAGCTTCATCGCACATTTTCGATTCATTCCCGCACACACAATCGCACTTGGATTCCGCGCGTACCGTTCATCGCGGGACACCCTGTATAAAGAGACCAAGAGCCTTAACCCCCCCCCCCCCCCCGGTTCGGGAAGGCTGAAACGCGTCCTCTGTCCTCTCGCTAGACCTGCTCGTCCTTTTTCCCCTGGATCGAGCTTGTTTTCCTATTTGTCCTGTTGCCTTTCTCCCTATCGTGTCCATTGATTCCCAAGAGTCCCCCCGTTGTCTTTTTGCCGTCTGCGTTCTTCGCGGTTCAGACGGTCGTTTGCTTTCCTCCCATTCCATTCGTCTCTCTCTCTCCCCTTTGGCGTGCTTCCACCACGTTCCTCCTCGCCGGATTGTTCGATCGGACAGCGTGTTTCGGGGGACGGGGAGTCGCCGCACGTAACGCCTTCATTTGGGCACGCCGAGGGGGCCCGCCGACCGGGCCCCGAATATCTTACTCGACGAATGCCGTGCCCAGGCGCCTGTGGATCGTTGACGAAGAAAAAAGGGCCAGGGGAATCGACGCTGGGGCCTGGGAAATACGCCCACGCAGCGGACACTCGCGAGACTTCTCTATACCGGCGCCCCATACAGCGGCCACGTGTATGCACGCGACCGCTTCATCCGAATGCACGGATGCTGTTCGACGCCTCGTCCTCGTCCTCGCCATTTCCCGACCAGCATCGTTTCCCTTTTAACTCCCCCAGACGGACACGCGAGCGCGTCCAACGGTTCGTTGATGTCCTGCGCGCCAAAAGGGGCAACGAAACGGGAGCTACCTACGCGGCCGGACTTAATACTGGCGATCTCCTTGCGGCCGAAAGTAGCTTATAGAGATATACGCAGGACCTTACTATTTAAACTGGCGCGATCTCAAAGGGCGGGATTTTGCAGGAGAACATGCGCGGGAAATATTTTTCTCATTTGGGTGACGTTTTCGTGAAAAACTTGCAGTGTCATTCATGGATAACTGATTCAGAATTGGCAGCATGCAAATATAGTACAACTCCGAATGAATCATTGTGGGAGAATAAGTCGAAATTCAGGAATAATATTTTCTTCGATCGCGACTTTCATTTTCCAGGACAATTGATTAATTTTCTTAATCTAGCGACGGGTTTTCAAGCTTGTTTTTTTGGGGGGAGGAAAGCCTCGTTCGGAAAGAAGTTGTACAATTTCGAGTTATTTTTGCTCAGGGATTCATTTCGTCTAAATTAGATTCTGCGTTAAAAGGAACGAAGCAGGTTCTATTTAAGAAGTCCTAAATATCCTAGAAGTCACGAAAATTATGGCTTCCAGGGGGTGAGATTATTTTCTTGTAACGACACGAATGGTAGGAACTCTTTCTAAGTTGCAATTATTGAAGAAAGCAAGAAAACGTCCTCGTTCGCTAAAATCTGTTTTCCATCGCATGAATATTCAATTAAGAATGTCGAAACGTAACTGAACGATTTGCAAAAGTGAACGTACGATTTCTTACCACCGTAGCGAGTGATTAAGAAAAATCGTGTTTCGGTTCAAGTAGACTAATGAGATGGATAGGCTTTAGATTAGCTTTTTCAGCCGGAAAGCTAACATTAGCTTTCCAATTTCGCCTCAGTCATCGTTACTCATAATATTATCCCGCTTAATACGTGGATGTCTTAATATTTGATTTTCCGGTCGATTGAGATCTTTCGAGCGATAAGGAGTCGAAAGGGACGAAGACTGAAAGTTTCTCGACGTCTTACGGAAGTTTCACCCCGTAATTTCGCCGCGTCTCGTGGAAAGAAGATCGCTCCCCCACCTCGCTTCAGCTCTCCTTCTTTTCCACTCTTTTCGACGACTAGATTTAATTTAGGAGTTCATTTACATCGGCCAGGTATACGGCAACGTTCGTCGCCTCTTAAAGGCAACCGAGCTCCTATTCCTGACATACATTTCTGCAATATGTACCAGCATCATTTATTCACCTTTTGTGTATAATTTTGCACGCACTATAGATATTTGAATCTTCCTGCAATTACTGCATTTCGCACTTAAGGGGGGAATACTATTTTACGGGCTAAAAGCATAGTACATTTTAGGATTTTTTTTTAAGAAACTAGCACTTCGATTCATCTAAAATTTAAACCATGTTTTTATACATTCTTGAAGAAGTTGCAGTTTTTTTTATATTCATTTTTAATAATAAATATAGGAGTTGTATGCGTCACGCCGCGGAAAACTCGTCGTCCGCTGGTGTGCATGATATTTACCTTCCAGGTAATCTGAAACAGAAAAATGAAACAGCGTTTTACTTTGTATATATGTAGCTTCAGTTCGATAAACCAGAATACCGCTAAGTTCTGTACTTCCTTTGTTACGTAAGAAAATTTTCAGTTTGAATACTCTCCACACTGCTCACTAACACAGTCCAAATTTCAGATGAATCGAATCGCTGGTTTCTTAACAAAAAAATTCCCAAATTTTGCTATGTCTTTTTCCCAAAGAATAGGACTCCCCTTTAAATAACTGGAGTGATCAAACCGTGCGAGGCTGGGGAAAATAGATAAATAGGAATAAATATTTAACGCCGATTTATACCTGTGATGGAAAAATTTATTTTTACTTTATTTTTAAATATGTACTAAGCAAGTCACCCTCGAAGTTTCAACAAGTTAGATTAAATAAGTTCTTTAAAAAAAATTTCCAAAGGCCAGGCTTTATTTAGTCATCAGCACGAAGTTCCCCCTTGTCGTTAAGAAGACTGAACTTATGTAACAGGTACTGCACCAGTGATGTAACGTGTCTGTAAGTAAGAAGGAGGCGAAGAATTCGTTCACCTCCTGCAGACAGTCCTTGCGCACCCTGTTAGGAACGTATTTGCCTATCGTTTGGATCTTCCTTCCGCAGCGTAAGAGAAGACAGGAGGCAGTCATTGTGAAATCGATTTCGTGCAAACGACAGAACGAATGCACTTGTTCCTGACACTTCCATTACTTTGCGCTCCGTGTATCGTCCCATCCGCTTAACTTCGTTCCGCGACACCTGTCTTGCATTTCCTTTGTTCCCATTTCATCTCCGTGATAAAACCGCGCTGCGAGGATCGCGGGAATCGATATTCCATAATTTAATCAACGACCGACCGGACGCGTGCGTTTGTTTTTTACGCCACCGATCAGCTCCATCCCCCGCGATTGACCAGCGACAAACGGGCAATTAATTCCCTAGCTAAACGCTCCGGCGTAAATTGAAGTGTAATATATATATATATATAAATATAAATCGAAGGCTGTTAATTCAGATGTCCGCCGATTTAATGATCGGTGCAGTGATCTGCGAGTTGCCTGTTGCAAGGGATCTGACAAATAGATTCCTATTTTTAAATCGCAAATCATGTAGATTTATGGTGCGAAACTGACATACATTTGCATTTAAAAGGATCGAGCTTTGATCATTAAAATGACCACTGTACAGGGTGATTCGTCTCGCGAAAATACAAATAAGGAGTATAAAAGAAAGCTTCTTCGAAATCATAAAACATTTTATCTAAAACGTGGCTTCGTTTTCACGAGAAACTATTTGAAATGTTGAAAGAAAACTTTTCTGCAAAGCGAAGCCTCGTTTGAGAAAAGTTTATTCATACGGATTCATTCCACTTGCAGTTATACCATATTTACTGGTAAATTCCACCAACTCTTACCCAGTTGCACGGAGGCCCAGGCCAAGATATTTCATTCCACCCTTTTCCCACATTTTTGCACGAGGAACCACCCAAAGTCCACTTGCACCCCAAACGGTTCCACACTTTTTCGCAGCAGCCTCTACAATCGTTTCGTACGTTTCCCACCTAGATTCCAGTTGAAAGTCCCTAGAACCAGCGCTCGCTAATTGCTTCCGCTCGGTGGCTGGCGCTTCGAGCAACCCTCGCCATAAATATCGTTTGGAGTAGAAGGAAATCGTGCGATCGTTTCGCGATACACGTTAGACTGTACATACGAGGTACAACGGAGGGGCAGAAGGAGGGTGGTTCGGGGTTGGCGGAAAGTTTTTCACTTTATACGGGCACCGAGGCTTGAAATCGTGCCCAATGGAACGGTCCACGGGGACGAAGGAACGCGGGTCCTTCCGCGGCCGATAGATACGTTTCCTTTCTCAGGGTACGTTCCCCCTTACGTCCGCCGCACACACGCCCCTGCGACGATAATAAAGAAAATAGAGGGCGGAGGTAGCTCTTTATACGTCTGGCTAACTGCTCTGCCGCGCTTTCGTGGCCGCCGCGATATTGAATCCCATCATTTTTCAGGAAAGTCGCGTCCTCCTTGCGGCCATGGACGATCCTAACCTCCTTGCCGATTCCAGATTCCACCCCTCCGCCCGCTGCCATTAGATTTATCCGCCCAATGGCGCGTGAGTCTTTCTTCCTGTACAGGGTGTGCTCCGGAGCACAGCGCTCGAAAAAAATAATGGTGCATTTGCTGAATTATTGGGCAAAGTATTTATGTAGATAGTAAGTACATTCGTGCACTGTGCCTCGTAGATGTATATTACAGATATTCATCAGACTGTTCTTCGAATTAGAAATATGTCACTGCGAAATATTTATGTCAACAAATGAAATAAACAAACAACAAAGATTTCTTCATGCATTTCAAGAGTGGTGGAATATACCCCCAGAAATTCGAAAACGTTAAGTGTTTATTTCATTATAAGAACCATCACCGAAAAGTGGCCGATTTTTCGGCCGAGAGAGTAGAATGTCCCCTTAAGGGAGGAATCCTATTCTTTGGGCCAAAAACATAGTAAACTTGGGGATTTTTTTTTTAAGAAACCAGCGATTCGATTCATCTGAAATTTGGACCATGTTTTGATGTCTCTTTGGGGAAGCTACAGTTTTTTTTTTATTAATTTTTAATCACAAATATAGTAGTTATGCATGATCGACCATTGCACTGCGCAAAATTCGCCGGCCGTTGGTGTGCATGATATTTATTTACCAGGTAACCTGAGACAGCAAAATGAAACGGCGTTTTGTTTTATACATATGTAGCTTGAAATTGATGAACCAGCAAAAATCAAAAAAAGTTATTGAGCGATGTGGAGAGTTTTCAAACTGAAAGGTCTGAACCTGTAATTTTTGTGATCCACTTAAGCGGCAATTTTCTTATGTAACAAAAAAAGTATAGAACTTAGCGGTATTCTGGTTCATCGAACTGAAGCTACATGTGTACAAAGTAAAACACCGTTTCATTTTCCTGTTTCAGATTACCTGGAAGGTAAATATCATGCACACCAGCGGACGATGAGTTTTCCGCGGCGTGATGCATACAACTCCTATATTTATTATTAAAAATGAATTTAAAAAAAACTGCAACTTCTTTAAGGATGCATAAAAACATTTTCTAAATTTCAGATGAATCGACGTGCTAGTTTGTTAAAAAAAAATTCCTAAATTTTGTTATGTTTTTAGCCCATAAAATAGGATTCCTCCCTTAACTGTTTAGCCACAGTGCGGCTCAGATTAAAATTAACCACTGTGTGGTGCCTGGTAGTTTCATGTTGGCCGTCGTGATAAGAGCAGGGGAAAGTAATAAACGTAGAATGCAGTTAAAATTAAGCACTGTGTACATACTAGGTTTCATAGCTGAAGCGAAGGCAGAGCAAGCAAACGTACGTTTTGTCGCACCGAAAACGTCGGGGGTGCAGTCACTTTATGGTTGTAGACGGTATGGATTAGATTTAATCAACTGAATACGGTGTCTCTAATTTTATGCGGAGTTGTCACTTAACTGAATATTCTCAATTAAGTGTATTAAGTATACGTGGCGCAGAATCAATTGGCCCCCTCCCCCGGGGTCATTGAGGGGGGCAAACCCCACCGTAACCTGCCGCTTTACCTCTTATCTCTTCGCTTCGCGTTTGCTCTGAATTCACTCTGTCTGTGTGCGCTTCGAGGCAGAAAGTGCAAACAGAGATATCTCGCTAACTAAATGAATATTTGCGGGAAAAGAGTGAGAGACTGAGTGGTACGAACAAACGAAGGTTGCTTCACAGTGATAATACTTCTAGAAATTCAAACATATCAGCCCACGTATGTGTTTGATATTTTAAAAAAGATAGCCAAACCGTAGGGGAAGGGATTTGCGATATCATTCGTTGAACAAGTGGCCTTGAGGTATTTTTCCAAGTAATTTTGTTTTAAGTATGGCTTGTAATTAGTAGTTACAGATGACTATTTCTATCGTCAGAACGATTTTTGTGGCACAAATGAATAAATAACAATAATCTTCTTTTAAGACCGTAGACAGCAGAAACATTTAGTTGTCTACGATTTGGATATCTATTTTATTTGCGTGAAATAATATTGAATGCATATATGAAAGGAAATTGAGTTTAACCCTCCGTAGTCACACCTTCTTATAATCACAAATTAGTCAATGGGCTGCACTGCACCCTATCGTTTTTGAGTTACCATCTTCGTATTTTTGAATCTTTTAACTTTTGAGTGATAATAATTGTACTTTCGTAGTAGGCACTCGTACCATTATGCTCTAATAGTCTTTTTCTAGAAATGTAAAAATAATAAATGTAAATAATGGTAATGTAAAAAATAGTTGTGAAATAAAGCGATTTTTTGGTTAAAAATCTTTTTTGGAAATTTTCAAATTTTAATATTAAGAGCTAAATTCATTTTAAATTCGTAAGACCGCGACATTTGAACCTGCAAATTGCCTGGAGTGCGATACACCCTGTGTGAGCACGAAGGGTTAAGTTTTAAGCAGACTGGATTATACTCACGATTGTATTAACTGCTGTTGAAAATATTATAATATGTTATGGCATAATTCGTGACAAACATTAATAGAATATTTCACGACAAGGAATGTCCTATGTTTTAATTCGTTCAGACAAAAAATTGCAAAAGGAAAAGGAAAATAATAGAAGATAATGTGTGATATTATTGCAAAGAAAGTACTTGCCCTATTCAGGAATTTTACAGTGTACATTTTCTGACGAGCAAGCGTTTGGAGCGAAATTATTCTTTAATTGGTTTTTATGATATTTTCGTGAAAATGCGTTACACGTTGCCACACATTGGTTTGATAATAATATCCAGAGCCCGAAGCCTTCGTTATTTTCAAATATTCTTTTCAACATTTACACATATGTCGGGGATAACAGAAGCATTGAAAAGTTAAATATAAAAATTGTTGTTTCAAAAATGTTTTTATTGGGTATTCATATTTCCTGCAGTTATATTTTTTTGTTACTTAACGAAGACTGTAAAATAATATTGATTAAAAGTAGCGATCAGTAGAACATCGTTACTAAAATTGCTTCAATCTTTTAATTGATGTGGACGCTTCCAAAAATTTCTTATCAAAAAGTAATTCTCTATTCATACAGTTAATTGGCGGGATTTTTGGGAGACAATACATAGGATAATTGATCTGGCATTAAAACTTAAAATATGCATATATTGCTTTTGATGGTACGACAAATTATCTATACATATTGAAAAATCTTCTTTAAGGAAGTCGAGAAAGCAAATGGTTCTCTATTAAATTCTGATTCTGTAATGTTAACTATCCCAGAATTCATACATGGCAGAATTATTCTTTGCTAAGCTATAACTGCGATAATGAACAAATCCAGCTCAATCCGGTGCCTTTGAAGTCTCGAAAAGTGTGATTTTGAGAGGAAAGACTTTCCATTTTACAATTTATCATTTTGAAGTAAAACCGTTTGTCCTATGGTATTTTCTCTTAGAATTAATTTTGTATCGAATTTTTGTGAAATATATCGCATATGTATACGTTTTGAAATGTAATTGTAATTTCAAACACTCTCAAATACTATCGACTAAACTGGAATAAAAGTGTAAAAGTTCGAACAAATAATGATTAAAATAATCATTTAAGGATGCGTAACTTAATACCCAAATAAGATTTATAATAATTTAACACCAAAACGTGTCGAAAATTTTTGTATTTACAGGATTTTGCATTCAGAGTTCAATTTTCCTCACTGGCAATGACGCTATCACGACTGGTCTTCTGTAAATTTGAAAAGCACTGTTGACAATATTTTTTCACGAAAGTGTTTCGTTTCACAGGTCGAAAATATGTTTTTTTTCACAGGTCTGAAATGCGCGAAATAAAAACATTTTATAGAAAACAGAAGTAGAGGGGGATGAAGCGTTCTGAAACCCTGTGAAATACGAAACTCATACAAAACAGATTTCAATATTCCTTAGGATAGCTATTGGACATCAAAAATATACCTACATATTATTATAATTATCGTAAAAAAATAAAGCACGTGTATGCAAGGCCAACTATCATTAAATGTTAACTGTCACTTTCATTTTAGATACTTAAAGTAGTTAAAACTACCAAAACATGCAATAATAATTGACGCTGAAGCAGTAAGTGCGCGGGGCCTGTGCACGGTCGTTCCCTTCGGTTAATCGGTCCGTCGGGGTCCGAGCGGGTCGTGAGAAGGCGAAAGGAAGGAAGAAGGCTCGTATATACGCCCGGGAGGGGGAGGGGGGGCAGGAAGCGAGTACGCGCGACTGGAGGGAGACGATGGCGCATGGCAGGCGCGTGGCTCCCACGGGTCGCCCCGAGCCTCTCGTGCCCCTTGAGAATGGGGGGAGACCAGAAGAGGGGTCCCGAGCACGTACTGCCTCGATCAAAGTTCCCTTCCTCACCCCTCCCGGGAGCAGCAATTTTTCCGCGAGCATTTTCTAGACCCGCCGCCTGACCGTTGCCGCGATTACGAAAAATCTGATACCCACTTGAATTCCATTCGAGCTGGGAATATCGATTTCGACCCCCCGCGCGATCCGCGCGCGATTGCTTTAAACAGGCTTAAATTTCAGTGGCTTACTGCTGAAATTCTAGCACGCTCGTGAACGTGGGACAATAGAATTTTGGAAAATATTTTAGGGTAGAATTATTTGGTAAGGGTTCGTTGCTTCTTTGGCACATGCGTAATACGGCTTTTGTAAGAACTTTTTGATTTGTTATGCAAAGATACCTATTGTAAGTGCTAGTAGTGAAAATAACTTCTACTGGTTTGTTTTATACCGCGGGTGTAATGGGTCGTAGGGGAAATTGCTTAGGTGTGACGAGATTCGTATATTCTATCTACCAAGAAGTTTGTAGATGCAACTTGGTCATCTAATGATTCAACTACAGACATTATATGGTATGACAAAATTGCATACATAATTCCTGAAAAGGTATGAATATCTTTGTTAAGGGGACATTCTCATAAAATCGTTCGAAAAATAGGTGATATTTAGGAATTTTTTTGGATAAAAATATACAACTTGCAGTAAAAAAGCTTAATGGCCTTTGTTTATTTGATATTCGAGGATATGAAAACAATTTTTTCTTTCATTTTCCAGTAGTGGCTCGATTTCTACGTGGCGTGGATTTTGATGATATTTTCAGCACGTGTACAACTTACTTAAATCTACAAAGGGAATTCTTAAATTTTCATTACGGGCTCAAATAAAAAAAAAACGACCTTCACTATTTTCTCGGCTATTTCGGCCAGTTGCAATTTTTTTTCAAAGCTAGTCCTTCTAGCTTCTCGAAGAAACTCATGTCGTTTGGAGCAATTTTAAACAAATTATTCTGCTTTAAAGGGTGCCCACATACTTTTGTCCCCCATCGTCGACAGAAGTGCTACCTTTCCGAAAAAGATGGCTTTCATTTTCAGTTGGCAACGGATCGATACGGTAGCAATGTTAGCGCGCAGCTAATTGACAAATTGCCAAGGGAAATGGTAAAAGAATGAAGCGAAGGAACGAGCCAAGGGAATAGCTTTGAAGGTCGAGGCTAATTACTTTATCCAGACGTGCGGGCTAATGGTCGTGCGAGAGGTTAATGATCACCGATACCGAAACGAATGAATCCCCTCGAAAGGCTGTTTAGTCGATTTCTTCGTGGACTCCCGTGAACGACTGTTATTAAATATCGCGGGGCTTCCTGGCCGTAAACTTTACTCCTCTTCCTCATTCGTTCGCGCCAGGGGGGAAAGCCGCCTCCTTTCTTTCAATCCGATTCCACAGCTTACGTAGCTGCGAAACTCCTCAAGGATCCTCCTTCGTTTCCCGAAATTCAAGCTGATCTTTTATGCATAGGTACCTCGCGAAGAGTGCGGCTAACTTGAATGAAACTTTATTATTCATTCGACGCTGTAGAACTAAGAGGGTTTGTGTTATTGTGCGGGCTGCGATTAAAATTGAACAGCTCAAAAATACCCACCCCTTTCGATTCTCTTTTCGCGTACCACGTGTGCAGCACGACGTATTGTCTATAAGCGCGTAGTGCGGATCTTTGTATATTCAAACGCTATTATCTAAAAAATGGTTGGAAACACGGAAAAATTGTGTATACAATAATTGTAGAAAATTGAATGCTGTTTTAGTATTATTTGAACAAAATTTCAATACGGCTTACCATTTTTGAGAAATTCTTTACATCCAAACCATTGATGAATTCCACACTTTAAGGCCTGGTCGGCACCCTTTCTTGTTGTCTGATTGCAATAATCATTTTCAGGGACTATTTTTTATGAAATGGAACCATCTTAGAAGGTGAGAGCAAAAGAAATCGCATGTTGAAAATTAGGGCCACCCCACCATACATGTAATTATTCTTATAAATCTGAAGCTATACACAGTGACGGATTTAACTTGCAATTTATCTTGCAAAAATTTATTTTATTTTATTTAAACACTATATTTTTTTGTTTCCCATAATTTTCAGACCAAACGCGCGTAAATTTATTTCTAATTCTATTATGTACACAGGGTGTCCCAGAACGTTTGCCTCCAGGGCCGAACCCCAACGACTTCACTTTTGTCCCAAGAAATTTGCTTATCCACGATAGCCAGATTACCTGCCCTCTCATAAAAAAGAAACCTCCAGACACGCGTCTGAAATAAAATTATAAGTATTTCCTGGGAGTCGCGCGGAAGCCTGGATTTCCTCTGTTTATTGGCTGAGCTTGTCTCGAGCGGAGTTAAGCCGAAAGTAGAACATTCCGCGAGATAGATTCGAAGGGAAGAATGAGAAAACTGGAGGATTCCCGAGGACATCCATTTATCCGTCTTTATGAAACGCGAGGATGGAAGGAGTGGAGGAAGAGACGTGCCCACAAAGGGATCAAACGACGTCTATCCAGGACTTGGCTGCCGCTATTCTCTCACCTTTCCCCCCTCTGCACCCTTCCTTCTTTCCGCGCGTTCCGCCAGCCCTCCTTTAAAGCCCCGCTTCTCATCGCGCGCGCCGACAATCGTCGGGGGCTGCCCGCCTGGAATAACGTGACAGGTTAATTGGAAGCTGGTTTTGCTGATGGAATTTCATTTTAACGAACCCGGACGCCCACGTCGGTGTTTGCCGATCGATTGACCCGACCCATCGGGCACCGGGCTCTGTTCGCGCGATGTGAACGGGGCTTTAACTAGCCAGGCCATTTGAGAAACTACGGCTGACCGGGTCTCCCAATAACGCCGCGGTGGAGGAGGGGTCAGTCTTATGAAATTTGGAAAAATTACGACTCTGCAAATGAAATCCAAAACTAGATGTTCCTGTACCCACCGCAGCTGGGATTGTACGGCGGCTTGAAATACGAGTCACTCGGTTATCTGAGATCGTAGCCTGCGCGCGGAACATCGACGCTGGATCCTCAGCCTCCGACCACCTCGCCTTGCGTTGGCGAGTCACGCGCGTGGCGCGGATTACCTATGCTTTCTATGGTGGAGGAAATGTTACGGTATGGAATTCGAAGATGGAGGTGGAGGACTCTTTTAATAGTTAGTTGATTAATTCTCGTGTCAATTATTATGTAAGTGCTACTTGTTTATTATTAAATGGAGAGGAAAGGAAGGGACAGAAGTCAGAATTACACAGGTAAAGGGAGACAGTGGCGCACTCAGGATTTAATCTTGGGGGGAGCCGAGTTGAATGGATAAAAATATTTGTAATGCAAATTCAATAAAATTCAATAAAATCCAGTTTTCTTTTCTTTTTGCAAAGTCCTTTCGATGGGGGTGTTAGAGCCCCTTGCCCCCCCCTGGGTGCGCCACTGAAGGGAGAATGAGGGAGGACCTGTAAACTAAAGTAAATGGACTCCAAGCCTTTAATTGATGCTACTATTCGTTGCAGTTGGGCTAAGTTGGAAAGGTTTTTAATTATACAAATTATAAGTAGTGACGCCTTTGAGCAAATTAAATAGAAGCTACTTATAACGAACTAAATAGGTTTTTAGTTTATTTATTACAATGATTCATTTGAAATAAATTAAGTCAGTCTCGTTGGTTAGGAACGTTTGAAACTATTTTTATTATTTTTTTTATAGCATTCGATTATAGATAATATAGGATAACGTTGAAATAATGATTGCAATTATAATATATGAGTTTTAATATTAATTCGTTCAATAATATGATCTTGCATGCCAGCTATTTAATAATTAATGATATATTGATAGTGTGAAATAGCGTACATGATCTGTAATATTAGACATTAAAATGATTCGCGATGAAAATGATTTTACTCTTCCCTTTGTCTGCAAAAACAGTTATCCGTAATTCGTACATCATTTATAATTAGAAACAAAATATTCCAATCTGTTTAAAACCATTACCGAAGTAACTACACGAAAAACATTTCCTATAGGTTTCATACAATGCTGCAAATAAATCGACGTAATTTATTGTACACCATTCAAAGCATTGAAAACAAGTGAAGTGAAAATTTTGATTTAACGTTTCCGTACACGTGTTTATGTTTTATTAATGAATTAATGGATCGATAATTAATTTCTTCACGTAAACAGAATAATTATCCTGCATTCTGTTATTTGTCTGCCTCACCTGTGAAGATATAATGAAGTGTCCATTCTGTTCATTCGCGTATCGCGCAAACAATTTCCTCACTCCGTCATTTTTCCAACTGTAATATTATTTCACGAGTGTGCATCCTTATAAGATAAATACGCTGCTCGTCCAATAATTTGTATTTTCAAATGAAAAACAATATTCAAGACAGGAAGAGGTTCTCCAGTGAAAAACCCTCATTAAGAATTCGATTGGGGTTCGATAAATTTTAAGATAAATTAGTTTCACCAGTAAGATGTTAAAATTACCGTCACAATTCACAAGAAAAATTATATACATTAAATCAACAAAGAATAGGGTATAGAACCGGGCAGCGAATGATTTTTCATGATATAATCCCTAGTAGCATTTCTGGTTGGCCCACAGTATCCCCAAGTTGGGAATTAGTTGGCCATCAAAATGCCAACAATAAATGCTACTAGGGATATGTCTAAATTGCAGTGAAATGTATTTCCATACAACACATCGTTTCAATAAAAAAATGGCTTTAGCACACTTGATTAATTGTCAGACGCAATCTATAAAATTCCGATGTAGGCTGCTATGCCTGTATATAATCAGAGTGCCTTCATAAGCAAGCAATTAAGAAATCAGTTTTTAAAATTCTCTTGACTAAAAAAATGTTGAAAATACTGCCCGCTGTAAACTAAATTATTACACACCGTTTGCAACAACTCCAGTTAAATTTTCAACACTCCTAACCACAAAAACAAGCTTCTACCCTAACGATGATAGGCCAAAATGGTAGGATAACTTCGGAGGTGAATTTAAAGAAATTTATGAACTTCATTAAAAATGTAACATAGGGTACTTGTGATATGTATAAAGAACAAAATAAAACATTTTTTTCAGATTTTTTTAACAAAAAATGACAGCACAAAAACACAAAAGGTTTGTGATCTGCACTGAATACTAGAGAAGTACCCAAGATTTCGAAAAACTATTGATTTTTGAAGGAACACTTGAAAGCAATCTTTATTACTAACAAAATTCAAGATGACGAGAAAAATCAAATGTTCGTTATTCCTTGAAAAGTAAATATTTTTGGAATAACTGAAATACAAAATACGTATCCGCTGTGCAGTTATTGTGCCTCCATTTTTTATTAAAAAAAATCTGAAAATACTGTTTCCTTGTTCTTCTTTATACATATCATAAGAACCTTACGTTACATTTTTAATAAAGTTAATAAATTTCTTTAAAATTACCTCCAAAGTTATCCTACCATTTTTGGCTTACAAAAATCGCCATAAAAAAACCCAACAGGAGTGACTTGCCAACCTCGTCTTTCTCCAAACACACCCCGCATACGAAAGCTACAAACTCGAATTTCTATTTATTTTTCCTAAAAAAATCATCCCTTCCCAGTGGCGCCAGAACCGCTGCGGCGTCCTTTAACAATGCGAGCTTAAAACAACAGAAACATGGATAACTAAACCTTCAAAACGCTACAGAGAGAAAGAGGGAGCGGGTGAAAGCATCGGGATAGAAAGAAAGAGGAGCACGTGGCGGTGGGATCGTGGACGAGGCTGGAGCCACGTGGGTGGTCAATGGGCGATCCGCCACGGTCCTCTGTATGAGGTCTTTATGGTTTACGGTCGTATCTACCTATATGGTCGTAGTGCAGTCGTGCATACCTGCCTGTACATTCGTATATCTCGGGAACAGAGAGGGAAGAATACGGAGAGGGGGTCGGAAGGCAAAATCAAGGTGGGCAGAGATCCTTCTTGGCTGTCTGCGGGTGTATCGTCGAGCACTCGAGATCACCTTTGACCCCATCTTGTATCTCTCCCACTCTTTTGTTCGTCGCCGTCTGCGTTCGATTTTCCGTCTTTGGTTGCTCTTCCTCGTTGTGCTTAGAGGGGGTGGGATAGGTTTCGCCAACGATCGCGCTGCCGATATCGATAATTACAGCTTGCAGGGCTCGCGTGCCCCTCTTCCACCCTCGGCTATCCACCGCGTCCTTTCTCCGTGTTCCCTGGCGAGACATTTCAGGCGGACGCACTGGAGAGTGTGGGTCAATGGTGTCGTTTCACCGCGCTCTGGCATTCCTTCGTCTTCGACACCCGTGTAGCTGGTAAATTAGAGGGCGATCGTTCCTCGCCGTGGACATACGGGTAAATGAAATCTGAGGTATACCGGTTTCATTACGTTTTCATGGAAAATGCGCTCCGAGGTGGGCATCCTCGTTTGGAGAACGTTTCCTGGAATTCTCCTCTGCCTTCCAAGTGGCAATTGCTTACTGTTTGTAGATACTGTTCGGGATGAGGTGATTTTGGGGAATCGGGCTTCTTCTTCTGCTGGAAAATTGGGTTCATTTTAGAATTATCACGCATACGTGTACAACTCGGATTACAGAATTCGTGGGTTTAGGGTAAAAGGGGGCAATGGTGGTCACTTTAGGTATAATGGTAATAAAACTAAGATATGGGGTGAAGTATTTCTTGAAAATGATTTTTTTATATACTTAAATTATTAACCTATTTGTGGGATACGAAAATATTTAATATTATATTGATTTATTAGAACAAATGCTTACTACATAAAAAAGAACAGGAAAAATGAAACAAAATTAGTGTTAAAAAATTAAATCAACTGTTTATTAATAGAAAAAACAGTTTTATAATCTCAAGCAACAAAAAATAATCAACTTCTATTCATAAAAACGATTTATTTGTAATATGGAAAAAGTACGATTTAGGATTAATTTTCCAATTGTACAATTTAGGAGTAATGATTGCCACTAATTTTGTTTCATTTTCCCTGTTATTTTTCACGTAGTAATTGTTCTTAAGGGGTACAATTTAGGCAAGTCTACCCTAACTGATAAACGCAATACGACAGATATTACATAATGGGGGAGGTGGTTAGAATATAAAATCTTACAAATTCTTATACGGGGGCGGGAGGGAGTAAGAAATCGCGAAATTTACCCTTACGTATGTAATTTAAGGACGGCCCTTGTAAGTGCCGAAATGTGACATTCACATTTTTTTTCAAGATCCCGAGGCTTTATTTACCAGTTCATCCACTCACTCACATTTCTTCCTTCCTTTTTATCCCGACGTCTGAACCAGCAAGCTTAATCCCTTCCTCAGCAGAGAGGGTCTGGCATTGGGCAAATTAAGCGATGCACACCGAACGGCTGTCCGTTTAATGAGACAGTCGCGACGTAAATCCTTTTCTCCAGGAAAGTGTCAGTCGACGGCAGGTGTAATTATAGTGGCGGAGGGGAATTGTTCTTCGTGCCTAATCGTAAACGCATCCTCGATCGTGAGACCCGACAAAAGGCAGCCTGGTCTCGCGGCGCTGCGTCCGTTAATTACGTTTCGTTTGTCGCGTTTAGGGGGACACCTTTCTTCCTTCTTTATTTTTGCCGAGCTAATTATGCTTGACGCGATTACCGGGCCCCCTGTTTGGGAGAGTCATGACTTGACAGGAGAAGGGGACACAACGTGAATCTCCTATTTCTTTCTGCCTGTAATTAAAGTGACCCACAGGCTGTCAAGCACGCTTGTCGATCATCCCTGACAATCCACGGCACCATTGCTCGTACGCTTCGCGCAGAAACTGGACAAAGTGCTGGATGACCAACTTTCTACTAACATTCGTTAATCACCGGTGCACCTTGCTAATTAGGCCTTTGGAACAAGGCCAAATCTAGTCACTAATCAGCACACTTCTCGTTTCAAAGTTCAGATTCGTGTGGGGGAATTATTCATCCCGTTGCTACGAGCTATGGTCTGGGTTAGGTCTTCCCTTTAACAAACACCTAATTTATGTAATATTCAGGACACATACAGTAACACTTCAGTTGCGCTTCGAATCACCTAAAGCTGTTTTGTAGCAGATAATACCAGTGGAGAAACGGTGAATGTAAATAACAAATAGAATAACAATTGTTTAGACAGACAACAGGTCTATGATGCGTGTGCTTGAATAAAAACAAAACTGTTATTTACATTTCAATTTAACGTTAGCTTTAATTGTAAACATCTGTCACGTCCTAAAATTAGCCGCAACGACGTCAATTTGTATCGCATACCCCATAAATTTTCTATCACCGAATGCGCGTTGTTAAATGACAAAAAGAAAACTGCGGCTCGTTTAATGACACAGACAGAGCCGCGGCCATCATGTTTAATTACAAGAGTCATCAATCACTCAATAACGTTACCGTGTCCTTCACTGGCTACACATTTCACCGTCAAAGGATCGTTCCGCGGGACGGATTTTCTACATCAACGTCAACCTTACAATTAATTTTTTCCCCAGCTGTTCATCGCCTCCCTTCAGCATTTTATCATTTCCTTTACGTTCTTTCCCTCGATATAAATTACTCAGCGCAATACTGATACTTCAAATCACCCCCAATCCTGATAACCATTAAAATATCTCCCAGAGACCACGGAACCCTGTTCAGCAGCTTGCAAGCCACCAAAACAGTTTCGCACTCAAAAATAAATTCGAAAGAATGACAGAAAGGTATTGTTTTCAAATAGAAAGTGTTTTTCATTTATTTCGAAGGCTGCAGAGCTCAAACGTTCTGGCTCGCAATAATCTAGAAATCCTCCGCTCCCCAACCAGTTGAATCACGAAGCACGAATTTTGATCGAATCGAATCCGCGCAGACACGGTCTCGTTCAGTTTTTTTTTCTTTCTGCCCAATGTTTTTCGAGGAACAAGTTTCGCGACAGGCGTACCGAGCAGATGGACGGACAGTTCGTTTTCTCCGTGGCATCGATCCGTCCATCCAACTTGTCGCGACATCCGACACTGGAGTCTGAATAGGAGCCATTGTACCGCGACATTGTAACGACTCGATCGGACCAGTATCGTAACGGTCGAACGACTTCGCAATGCCGGCTACTACCGCGAGAAATTGTTTCGCAAAGTAGTTCGCACAGGTGGTGCCGGATGATTCGCTCTTGGTCCGAGACGTTTCTATTTTCCTTCGTCCACCCCGCCGCGTTCCCTCTGTTTCGTCGTCCCCGTATCGAGGTATCTTTCAATCTTCCTTGTTCTCACCATTGTTGGAATCCCGGCCGAGGAACGTTGCAGACCGATTATTCGTTGGTAATATAATACACAGTCGGCCACAGAAGTCACAGAGCAGGGTGGTATTTCATTCGCTGCTTCAGTTTAATTCGCCGAAATCGTGTCGATTAACTCAGCAAACGTTGATTCGATTTTTATTCATACGATTTAAAGGGAGAAGCCTATTTTTTCGACTGAAAACATAGCAAAATTTGGGATCTCTATTTCCAAAGTGAAAGGTGTCTTTCAAGGGACAGCAACTTGCTCCATTTCCACGAAATTGGATCAATACGAGTGGTCAAGAATCGACTTTGTTCCTCCTTCTTACCTTTCATTACGTATCTAACGACCCACCCCCCTTTTCAATTTCTCTCGTTCTTCTCTCAACGCGATCGTCCTCATTATAAGTTTCTATCTTTTTCTGCTACTCCAGCAATGCAATTTTTCTCCAGACGAACTTTGCGAACTACTTGACTTCTACGATGTCTCGTTGTTCCTGCACGTGACCTGTCGTTCTATATGTATTCGAATCTTTAGACAGGAATTTATGAATCTATGGGCACCCCCAAAAGAAAAAGGGAAAACGATATTAATGTAACCACGACTGAAGTAATTTAAGAACTTTGTAAAAAGAAAAGAAAACTGGAATTTATTCTTTAAATCAATTTTTATAACCACCTAATGAATTGTATTGAATTTGGATTAAAAATATTTTTGTCCGTTCAACTTGGCACCCCCCAAGATTAAATTCTGAGTGCGTAAATGCCAAAAGGGTACACTCCTAAATTAGTAATTTAAATTTAAATTTAAAATTACTTAAGAACCTATATCTTCCTAACTATTACCCTTAAATAGGGTCGCTAGAAACCTTTAGGGTAGCGTGCACTGAAATTCACCCGTTCTTACGAAGGTCTTCGCAAGTTACAAGCTCCTTGAGTACATAAATCCGACGAGCACGAGTGTAAAATTGTTGAGATTTGCTTAGCAGCAAAATTTTTAATTTTCTAATTCTGTACAGCTGCACTGGTTGACTTTACGAAGCCTCTGCCGAGAATTCTTCTTCGCTAATTAAAACATTCCCGTCTACTTTTCTCACTGCTGCTCCTTTATCAAAACTCGAGCCTTAATATTCGCAAGTTCACAGTGCCTAAATACTCGAAGGAATCGCTACAAGTTTCGCAAGAGTCGCCGCGAATCTTCGGCTCGTATACGTCGAGGAGGTTGCTACAATAAATTATGCAACGCCATTACGCGTAACAGCCAAACAAGCTGGCAAGCGTGTTAAGAGGGGCTTATTGAATCAACATCATCTCGAAGTGCTTTGGGTGAAAGTATGGGAAAACACCGAGCGGAACCTGCCGCTACCAAGATCCCCCGGGGCGTGTCTCTCATAGACAGTTCGCATTTGGCAAATAGTCGGTGGGGGGACTCACGTACGGACGTGGCCGAAGTTTCCTCATCGAACAGTAAAGGTAACGATCGGATACACATGTAAAGAGGAAACAGATATCTCGCTCGGGTAGATCGAGATATCCCCGGCCAACCCACAAAGTCGTTTACCAGCCAAGTTTCGACGAGCAGTTATACACAGCGACCAACACACGTAGGGAAAGTAAACCACCCGCGACTGTGTATACGCGATTAGGGCACGCAGCCAGGCTGACAGGCGAGAAAGGGAGACGGAGCAGCGAGAATGGGCAGCGGGAGAGGGATGGAATGACGTGGGAAGGGTGGTTGCAGACGGCAGCGAAAAGATCAGCGAGGGTGCATTAGCTTATTAGCGAGTCTGATGCTCTCTAAACCTGTTACTCTGTAGAGTCTGCGTGTTTCTACTTGGTCTGGGACTATTCGTCGAATTTCTCTGTACTCCAGTGTCTATGCAGCTTCGCGTGTATGATTTTCTACATTTTTATCATTATATTTGAATATCCGAAAGGTCTGGGTTAGGAAAAATATAGTTTGCGCTTCGTCAGCGTCCCTTTTGTGGAACGAACTTATTTAGTGGTGTTGCTGGTTTTTCCACAGCAACACGCTGCAATTTTTCCCTCCTCTACTTTCGCGTCAGTATTTACGAACACCGTGCACCGTTAGAGAAAACAGATGACTCGTTCCTTTTCCGAGATGAGAGCTTGCGGCAAAAATGGTCTGCCCTTAGGTATGCTGGACTTCGCAACTGTATCCTCCCCCTTTTCCTTTTTTTTCTTTTCTTTTTGAGGCGCAGCATATCCATCGCGAGGCCAAAGAATTACGGGACAGTATTAAACGTTGCTAGTGTCATTCTGGGTTTTTCCACGAACCAACATTTTTCCACCGTGAAAAGCGTCTCTTAATATGGAATTCCGAGTGAAGCTCGAATGAATGGCATTTAAACGGTAACGTAAGCTTAAATGCAACAATTTCTGCATTTATTTTAATCCCTCGTCAAATTGGAAACACGGATACACTTGTAAAATGATATAGTCCACATAAAAATGTAATTTCATTCGTACACATACCAAAGTAAGCTTTCATGTTATATTTCGCTCTCGTTTTGATCCACAATTCTAACTATTTTTATGGAAGCGATATTAATAAGTAACGAATAACCTAAGTGAGTTAATATCAATTTTTCGACTCCAAAACTGATTATCGATGATATAAAATGTAGCTGGCTAAAATTCGAAATTATTTCTCCCTGAATGATGCCATATAGTAACAATTAGCATACGTAGTTCAATATATATAAATATACTACTTAGCTTTATCTACTTTTGGGCTTCGCTCGGAATTTAAATTCTGATTTTTTTAAAGTAGTCACTTTCATCTGGATTAGCCAGGCATAATCAGCTGGGTTACATTTCGTGACCCGTTTCTAAGTGACAGTCAAACACACAAACAAACTTTCGGCCACCTAAGAATTTGACTACTTTGCCGGCCATTTTGGTGGTATATATGCATAAATTTTAAGTAAATAAAATTTACAAATTCAATGAAAAAATCCCGGCCCTCTATAGGTTAAGAGAAGACGAATCCATCTGGGCCCTATACCCCCCAGTCGCGGGCTAATATCAATTTCCTCGACGATATTTAAACTAACTCGAAAAAGGAGGAAGCCGCGCAAAATCTACACAAGGGGACCGTCGCGATTCTTATCGAGGAAGGGGTTATGCCCCCGCGCGCGCGGCCCGACGCGGTGCGGTCCCAGCCTCGAGCCGGGCCCCGCAGCCGAAGAAGAAAAACGCGATACGATCTCGTTCCGGCCAGCAGGTCGCTCCACGGAGCCGTTCCTCTCTCGTAATTACAAAATTGCCTCTTTGAAAGATCCGCTCCGCGCTCCATTCTCTCTATTTTCTTTTCCATCGGCGTCGTTACCCGTCGTTTCTCGCCACCAGGCCCCCTTGGACCCTCTCGCCCCAGCCGCCCTCTCGCCGCTCCTCCTTTTTCCTCGGCGTCATCGCGAAATCGGCAACGCATTATCCCATCCTCTGCCTCCCTCCCTCCTTCGCCCCGATTACCCTGCCCTCTCGCTCCCTCGAATTCTCGCTCTTTCCCATCGTCCCCTTTCCCCGTTCTTTCGTCGCTCCTTCGCCGCCCGCTCTTTTTTCTCGCCCGGCTAGCCGCCTCCTCGTCGCTCGCCCTCCCGCTCGAGATCGGTCCTTATTTCGCTCGGGTTACCACGATGGGTAATTTTAACGCCCGGCCAGCCTTGCCGAACGACTTCATCCAACGGAACACAGCCGTCCGCGATCCAGCGTCCCGGGGCCCGATCCTCGGCGATCGACGATCGTTTATCCACGTTCCCCCGTTTCGAGGAAGGTGTTGAACGTTCCTGCGGATCTCCGATCGCTCCTCGCCGCGGACCTCTCCAAATAGCCACTGCTTTGCATTTCATCCCTTTTGGGCGGCTAGCTGCGGGCCAAGGCTGCCCTCTGAGCGACGCCGTTATCGGTTTGCGTCGTGGGTACTGTACCTTGCGCAGATTCGGTCCTGAAATGATATAGCGGTGCAGTCACGGCAATGGGAGACGAATTTTATAGCGCTCTTAAATGCAGGGTTATTATAAAAGAAATAGACAGTTTCAACATCCTGTAGAAAATAAGGTTGACGATATTGAGACTAGACGTCCCTCGAGTGGATCTCGGGTTAATCACTGTATCTCTGGATGGTGCAATACAGAGGTTGATTCGCGCAGTACATTCTGCGCGCAAATATTCTCATACCTTCTTAAAAATCATTCTGTACTGGAAACTTGAGACCTGCATGGGGGGAATGCGCTGTAAAGTAAAGCATCAGCCTGTGTGGCCTTTACTTGCTTTTCAAATGAAACCACGGTTGCAAGGAAATTGCGCACACCCGCTTATGAAAAGTACATATTTTAAGAAACGCGAAAGAACGAAGGAGGAAACTGCAGTGCGCGCGGCATGGAAATTTATCTCCCCGTATCTAAATCCATTAAAATGAAAATTAAGAATAGAAAACAGGACAAGGAAGTTGTTCGATATGATCTTTATGAACGAAACTTAATTGCCGGATGCGCACGTGAAATAGCGAAAGGGAGAAGATGTATTAAGCTGTAAAAATTAGGAAACCATTATAATTGCAGCTTCACTCTTACGCGAATGTATAAGCAGACGATACTGGCGCTGATAACGAAAAATTCGTGGAAGACTCTGCTAACTAATAATTAACCACAAGGATTGAATTTTCTGCAGCCTGGTTTCAATAATGAAGCCTCGTTTCTATAAAATGCTGGCGATGTGAGAAAACTTAGCCGTTTTAAAACGAAGTGTAGGTATAACAACTGCTATAAAAGGATCAGCACTTAACGATTAATCATCACACAAATATGCAGTGCATTGAATGCGGCATTGTAACGATGATCAATCATTTCCTGATTTCAAAGCAAGCTTCTTCGAATATCGCGTCTTTTAACAATTCTCGTCGATTCAACATCTACGAGGTCTGTAGAATTTACTCGCAGAGTTTCAAACAGGACTCCTACGCGTTATACTTAGGTATGAATTCATTATTTATTTATTTAGAACGTTCATATTTTTTCACCACATTATTCAGTACCTGCTAGTCCTCACTCACAGTTAAGTACTAATAACATACGAAATATCATTGATTCCACAGCACTAATTCTATGCAAACAGTTACCCATATAGTTCCCCAATTAGTATTATAAATCCTTTTTTAAGATTAACTTTACTGTTTTACAGAAGATTAAAATTATTATTGATTTGAATAATTACATTAATTGTATGTATAAATCAATGATGACGAGATGCTATTCGAGAAAGAACATTCCAAGGTTTTCATTGTCTTACAGTAACAAAATTAACAAAAATAAGAATAATTTTATTCATTATTTCAGAAATATTTATTCTTATTGCATTCTTTTGAACATATTTTCACAGGTAGGTATATTACTCCTGGAATCGAAATTGGTATAAATTGACCCCCAAACCTGAATTTAATCCTTATAATACTCCACTTCTTAATTAAATTATTTTAATTTATTCGATTAAACGAAGGCATTGCTCATTATTAAATACTAAATTAATATCAATTAATACTATATAGTGCCCATAACTGTACACTTTAACATAGTCTCTCGCTTGCAAAAAATCTCCCCACTGTTCGTTCCTACAAAAGCACATCCTCGTCGCGTAATGCAAGACCCCCCCAAAACGCCGAAAGCGAGGAACGATCTCCGTTACCTCGCTCCTGCGCCCAAACACGCTCGGCACTCCATAGCAAGCTCGTTTCCCCCATTAGTTCCGAAAGTGCCAATTAAAATGCATATGTCGATCGATTCGCGGGCCAGCAACGATGAAATTCACCATCGGGCGGACCACTCCTTTCCCACCCAGCGGATCCCCGTGATCCGGCGATCGTGGCGGCGATTAAAGTTATGCTTTTAATTACCCAGCTGGCCAGGCGAAGTTCAAACGGTTTCCCAAATCGTCGAGGGCCGATAATCACGCGGCCCTCGAGCGGATACATGATCGGCGGCGGCCAAAGAGAACGAACGAGCCGGGTAACCGGTGTCTGTTAGTCGTAAAGGCGAATCATTAACCTCGGTGCGCGGAATTCCCCCCGGCGGGCGACTCAACACCTGTTTCAAAGGTGGCTCTTCCTGCTGCTACGCAGGTCACGCTCCGCGCGCCTCGCGCTTCTTCCTCTTTCTTCTTCGCCTCCTCCTGCCTTCTCGCCTCTCACAGTCGCTCCGGCGACGTTCCCCGTGCTTCTTTCCCTGTCCCGGCGGAGTTCGAGGTCGTCCCACGTCCGTGATAATCCAACTAATTTCGCCAGGGTTCCCAAGGAGAGAGCTTCGTGGAACAGCTGGAGGTAGGGGGCAGGGAAAAATGAACGAAATTCGGCTAATTCGTGACGTATCAAACCAACCGTCAGGCGTTAACGACCTTTGCGCTCCGTTTCTTTTCGCGGTGGCAAAAACAGGCCGAAGAACGCCAGCTGCCCGACGCTCAACGTCGGCGGATCGACACGCTGCGGATTGTACTTATTTTCCTCTCTTATGTCACAATTGGTGACGTGGAATTTTTATTGGCCTGCATTCAGGGGTGGTTGGTTGATGAATGCTTTTTTTTTGAGGGGGTTTTTGCGTGGTTGGTTTAGTACAGTGGTGTACTTACAGCGACGCGAATGTTGGTTGTGTCTTGGATGCGATTGTGTATGATCGATGAAGGTGGAACAGAAATTTGTAATGCGAGGTAATGTGCATTTTACATTTTAACCCTTAAGGGGATGGTGGGGTTTGCATTGCCGATTTTTCAGTTTTCACCCGATTTCATGATTTTTTTTCCAGGCGACGAGAATAGATATGGTATTTTGGTGCTTTGTATAGGTACGCTTTTAGGTGCCAAAGAAATCGAAGTTTAGAAAATATTGACCTGATTTTGGTAGGGGCGAAATTAAAGAAATGTTTGGTTCAATTTTCTTAGGCAAGTCAGCAAGGATAACTCTGATGCTTATACGTTATTATATTTATTCGTTCGCTCGTGACTTATTTTATTTGCACGCATTTATCCCTTTTAAAAGGTTTGCGAAGCTTGTGGTGACGAAAATAAAAGCTAAATAATACACAGATGCACGTGTCGTGTTCCAAATGTTGGAAAATATGAAAACGATAATTTGAAACAGCGTAAGGAGAGAAGGATTATATAACCGTATAATTTCCCGCGTTAATCTCCACGGTAATTAGCCATTTAAATACGAACGTATTAGCCCCTGTAAATTTAGCTAATTAAGAAAATATTATGGCATGGGAACAACGGGAAGCGGACGAATTATCCCCGACCCCTCGATATCCTAAAAGATTGAGAAACGGATTAATTTATGCTAAAAACAATTTCAATTTTGCTTCTTGCAGCAGAATTTCCATTAATAGAATATGTATACACACACCTATGTGTATGCCAGTCGATTACGTAATTAAATTGATTAAACAGGTAATCTTACTTATTCACTTTTCCTCATATTCCAACTAACAGATTAAACTCTGCTAATGACTTCTACATTTATCCATTCCAGACGGTCTTGAATATGCACCCTTCGACCCACGATATTTATAAAAAATGAAACTTATATTTTTTATTATTTATTATCCTTGGCTTTCGGCTTAGAGTAGCTTCCGCTTATATCACCCCTTAGCCTCTACGCTTACATCTACATACATTTGTCTTTCCACTTACATATACCTTTACATTTATCTCTACATTAACTATTTCTCCGTCCACACTTCCCTCTTTGAATATATTCCATCAGTCTTACAAACTTATACACTGCGTTCCATATAAGAGCGTACCAACGCTACCGATTTGCGACCGATCTGCGCAGCTCCCACGGATCTGACACACGCGATTGGTCGCAGCACTTTCCCTGCCGGTTTACTACCAATCAACAGTGTATCCCTGCGCGAAACGAGTACGCTCTAATGTGGAACGCAGTTTAGGTAGGTACTTATAAACACAAATAAAAATAAAGTATAAACTTATACTCTTCACTCTATGCTACTTAATCTACTTTGGTTGCACTCTACCTTTGGCATTCGTCCCTGACAAGACCCCCATTGAAATCAACGATATTGAAACCAAACTCGAAGAAAGGGTAGCAGAAACTATGAAGAGCTTAGCACAACTAGCATTTCTCGACAATTAAGTAAAGTCAACGCTCTTTAAAACTCTACCAAAAATCCGAAACATGATGGCACGAAGCACGTTAATATTCATGGGGTACGTGGCAAGCGTCGTTCAGGCCTCGCACCCTCCCCTATCCGACGTCCCCATAAACACTCTAAGCATCTCCAGAACCCCTCGAGAACCGACAAGATCCACGAATTGTCTGCGCCCCGTGCCGCTGGAAATTGATCAGTGCCGTCGGTCGTGTTATCATAGCGTTCGCCACGGACACCAAAGTGGTGCGTGCTGGGTAACGCGGACGTTGCGGCTCAGCCGGAAGGATGAAGCGAAGGAAAGGAAGTAGTCGCGTGGGCAGGCTGGCGTGGAACGCGATACCGCGATCGATACTTCCACTGGCCAGTTAAAGCTGACGATGATGAAGGGTGAACGGCGAACGATACCGACAGGAGACAGCGACGCCGACAACGTAACATGGCTTCTAGTGTCGAATATCTCAGGAGGGTTCGCGCGGGTTCCCTGCGACGCTGCTCGCCGCTCCCCCGGGAGGTTTCACGACCAGTTTCGCCCTTAGCCTCCAGCCCTGCCCACTGGCATCTATTTATGTGTTTACTCGCGCGAGCAAGACGGCCGCGACTATTTATGCCCCGTGTCGCCTCGGGTTTTATGAAACGCCTCGGAGAATGCTGGGGAAACGGCGCGATCGGGATTAAATCATGATGATGGTAGGGATAGTAATAGATTCGAGTGGATTCATTCAGTTTGATTAAATTACTGATATTTGCGATGAAATTTATTTCAAATTAAATTGTTGCTGTAAATTATTTCCGGCCAGATCGTTTTCATAGCATCATCATTTATTATTATTACTATTAATGGTGATATTATATGTCCCATTAATAATAGTAACTAATTATTAATGATGTGATACAAACGGGAAGTTAATAAATAGAGAAACTAAAGCTAATTTGGGAAATGTGTAGGGGCGAAATTGACTAAAAAAAAAATTTCCGATATGGGGATTGAAATTCTTCGCGTTGCACCATGTGCGGAAATCCTTTAGCTGTAGCTGTTAACCATGCTCGCCGAACGCCTATATGCGTTCACCGCACAGACTGTGTGGCACTGGCCGAATGCATAATAAACGTTTTATCTGGACTAGGTTTGCAACATGTATACTGCTTAACCTCGCCTTTGTATTGCGCCTATTTATATTAATCTCTATGTTTCCTTTTATGACGCATTAATATTTAATATGTATGCGCCACTGATGCAATAAAGATCCACTATTATTATATGCGCCCGAAGCACCCGAAGGATTGAATCTAACTCTTGTTTACTATATTTGCTGTCGCTGGAGATTTTTAAAAATCGCGATAGATCACTAATCAAATAAATGCGCAAATAAGTTCTCAATATGTCCCTAGGCTACCTGATTTCAAATTGTTAAAAAGTGAGCTTCCATTGTTCTCACAATGTGAAATGAAAAATGATGTTGATCCATTACGAGAAATTAAATTGAGCTTGAAGTTTCGGTGAATCTCGTTGCAACGAGAGAGATAATGAATAGGGAAGTTAAATAATACGAAAATTAAATAAACGAAACACTAGCATGTTCTATCAGACTTCGGTCAATCCAATTAGAGTGGAAAATATCGGTGAATGCGATGAATGTATAATGTGCTCTGCGTTTATCTCTTCTGTTGCTGGAAATACAAACTACAACGGTTATAATTATTATAAATTAATCATTTTATGATAAATGTACATTACAAATGTAGTATGAATACTAAATTGTTTAATTTCCGCCGTTCCTTTTAGAAATACTGAACAGACTTATTATTATTTATGTAAAATGCTTTAGTGTCGTTTGTTATTTAAAAGGATTGATTTCTATACAAGAGAATTAATACGATCAATACTAGGTGTACTGGATAAACAATCATTAAATTTAATTAAAGAGTAAGGTACACGGTGGTGCTGTTTCTACTTGCACTGACTATTGCGTAGCTAGCTTTTCAGTTTTTATCTCTGTGCCCCACGCACTGCTCTTTCGCTCGTTTACTTTTTTCCGTAATATTCATCCCTATTTTGATGTATAAAAATTGAATATTCAACAACGCAAAAAAGTACTATTATTTTAACCCTACCCAAAGTGATTTTTTATTTTTATTCCTTTTTTTAATCTGATGCAGTTCGCAGTACCGAATCTAATCTTGGTTGAAAGTTCACGTGTGTTTAAATAATTTTCATTACACTCCATGTAAATATCTAGCTGTTCTGCTTTCGTATGAGAAAACTGAGCTGAATGTTCCCTAGACTTCAATAAAAGGTAGGTTTGTGTTTTAAATATAATTTAAAAAGTCGAGTTAACTCGTCATTTAAACACACGCCTTCTCTTTCTGCGAAATGAGTAGGAAATGAGTTACACAAAATAACTCATCGCAAAAACAAAAGTCTACTGTCCTGCAACAATAGGAAACATCTTACATATTAACTCTTATGCAGCAATTACGATCATCAAAACGTGTCATTTTTGTAATCATTCGCAAATGCACATTTCATACGACAATTTTGTCAAAAAACGACAAAATTGCCAATGCTAGTAAAAGTCATAAAACAGTATTTCTCAACCTTTTGTGAGTCGCGATTCCCTTTTATAATATTCAAAAAACCTACGAACCGCCCCCATCCTCCCCCCATACAAGGTACCGTAAATTTAAGAAGGTAAAGAAAACACATTAAAAACAGGTATTTCAGATTGTGATTCTAACTTAATAATATTTAAAAAAAAAGGCTTAAAAAACCGTGGCGACTCCCCAGAAAACACTTTGCGTTTCACAGGTTGGGAATCACTGTCGTAAAATGTTCCAAAAGCTAGAATTCCATCATTCACAGACATCCCTCAAACGTTCGCATACCTCGCGCCCAAAGAAGCCCAACTATTCCAAACGCCAGCTCCACCATCCGCATCGCAGAGTCTGAACCTATAGCACCCATCCTTCTATAATCCAAACAAAGTATGCAAAACGCTGGGCCGAAGCGATAGACCGCAGCCGGCCAGCCGAAAGGCGCTGGTCCCGATGCAAATAATTGTCCTCGATGTCCCGATGCGACGTGTTTCCATAGCTCCCAGGTGATTAATCGGCCTCACACGGCCGACTACCTTGTACTTCGGCCGACTTGTATACCGAGGCGAAGGGGAACAGGACCAGGACGTGGCAGACGGGCGATTTTTTGCACGAGATCGCTCCGTCATCGTAGAAGGCGGCACCTCTGATCTGCCTCTGGTCCAGAGGCTCAGGGGGCTTCCCATAATCACCTACGATCCTCTCTCGCGCCGGGGGCGATCTTACCACCATGAAAACAGTAAGCGAGAGAGAGAGAGAGAGAGAGAGAAAGAGAGAGTGAGAGGGAGTGGAAGAGGGAAAGGTTGGGACGAGCGAGAAGGAAAGAGGACAGTCTGGAATCCGCGGCCTCCGTCGTTGTCTGGCAAGGTCGCGAATTTTTTTGCTCGTCCCTCCAGCCACGTCCTCGATCTCTGTTTTCATCCCCCCCCCCCGCCCTCCTGCGAGCGTTACCAAGACCCTCTGCACGGCCGCTCGACCCGTCGACTTTATTGGAGCATTGCTTCTGCGGTATTTATTGCGGTAATTAAATAGAGGGACTCGCTCCCGCGGCCAATTGGAACGCGTCGCTGACACTTTATGCCGATGGTAATTGGGATTATCTGCTGTGTAAGGACGGACTTGCGTGAGGTCGGCGGGGTTCCGATTCCCTATGACGAATTGGATAGGTGTGATTCACGATTAACGCGCGTTCGTGTTTCTTCGACCAAAAGCCGTCTGGCCTTTTCTGTCTTGCTTATTCGGACGTACATAATTAAATGGAGGAACTGCAGCAATTATATTTGTTGATTGGATGTTGATGGGCACACGTTTCGCTCTTTTTATGCTATTTAGGATTGTTATCTACTTTTTATATCTTGTTGCCATTCTTCGACGTTTTCGATGCGCATTTATTTTACGATTTGCTTATTACGTTTTGCCCTTGTCTCTTGGTTTTGGCTCTGCGTTGGGTCGTTTGGAAGGAGTCGGGAAATAGTGCCTCCGAATGACTATTTATGACTTATTTTGACTTATTTTGAACACAGTCCAAGCTCAGATTTCACTTTGTACCTTGTCGCTTTGGCGACTCTTTGCTAACGTAGTAGCCGAGCATCCAAAGAGTCGTTTAAACGAAATAAAATCAATAAACACTTCAGTTTCTGTATTTCGTGTAAGATCTCCGTAAAACTATTGCCAAGCAATTAACGAGATTCTCCCGATGAGAATGAGTCCAAACACGACCTCATTCGGGCTATTTTTAATCACACGTGATTTTAATTGGTCTACAGAATTTGGAAACGATTCGAATTACGTGAAATTAAAAATATTCCGAATATGGTCGTGTTTGGACTCATTTTCATCGGGGAAACTTCGTCCATCGACTGGTAATACTCTCGCGAGGATTTAACAAACAATATCATATTTCAAATTTTCATTATCGTCAACATGGACAAAACCTTTCAAGCACCAGAGACCGCTCAAAGAAATCTGTATGATTTGAAGAAGCATTTCTCCAAACCTCGCGCCACTTAAATTGTTAATAAAAACGTTAGAATAAGCACAGTTACGCAGCTCCATGTGCAAAAAAGCGCTCGATAATTCACGCATTGAACCATCAGGACGGAGCACCGCGGGGAAAGAGTTCCTTTATTCCTTGTCCATCAATCGGACGATCGAATGTTCCCCGATACAAAGGATCAGTCCGATATCTTGACATCTTCCATTCTCGCTGAGAGGAAGAATAATACGCGCGATAGGGGCGGGAAGGGTGGGGGAGGCAGGGGCGGAGTAGAGGAAAGGCTTTTCGTTCGTCGTCGAAGCAAGAAAAGCCGGGGGCCAAGTTTCCGGTCGAGATGCTCCGACTTTGCGACGACGGAAAAAGCTAGCGAAGATGAAAGCACGGGGTGAAGTAAGGAAAGTCCACGGGTGAATCGTCATATGAATGGGCGGAGGAGGGGGGGGGGGAGGGTGCGAGGGGGCTGGTTAACGAGTCTCTCCTGGAAATAGGACCGAATGCACTCTCGGCCCCCGCGGTTCGGCCCTCCTCCGCGTGTAATACCAACTTTGATTGCCAATCATTTCTCACCACTGCAAGAAGGTTATTACCTATCCACTTTGGTGGAAGCCCCTCTTCATCTTTCCGTTGCTCCCCTGCCTTTTTCTGTTTCCCTTTTTATGCGCCGCGCCGAGGGAAACTGCGGAGGCCCGCCGAGAAGTTTGCAAAAATATTAGTTCGGCACACCTACTTATCCCTCCCCTGACAGTTACTTCAACACCTGCTCGGAAGCCCGTCCGTTTAAGCCTCGAAGACCCCGTGGAGCAATCCTTGAAATTCTTGCATTCTGCCAGACGGACTGACTTCTCGTGGATCGGCCTGAGGTCAGGGATGACGTTGATCGCAGACATTTCGTCGAAATGTTAACCTGCTTTACATAAAACACAAACAATTTCTTTTCTATCCGAGACTAATTAGAAACATAAATTACCCTTCGGCTGAGAGTGATTTGAATTTTGGCAGGGGGTTGTCCTTGAATTACGTAAGGCTTCTTATGTTTTCTCACAAGCGGGAGGGAGGGGAGGGAGTCAGGTAGCTTCTTACGTAATATTTTTAAACCTAATTTTCAATAAATACAAATTCTATTATTCGTGTTTCAGTAAAGTAATAAAAACATCCCACTCTATCGACCATTTTCAGTGTACAGTAACAAATAAATGATAGTAACTTCAAAAGTTGCTTTCTACTGACATTCGTAGCTGATTGAAAATTACAGAAACATTCAGGTATCGAGGAGTTAAGTTTTGTATACACATCCATTCAGCAGCATTTGAAAAACAATTGTATTTTTTTTCTTGTGCGTTACTCGAAGGCTGCTGTGTTATTTAAATTCATTGTTTCTTAACAAGCTACGTAATATGTAGCAGAAAGATTTGAGTATCGGAACTTTGTCTACTCAGTCGCAGTGTCGTCGAGCACCTTCGATTCGTGCTACTGTTAAAGAAATTCGGTAAGCAGATGCCTCCCGGAGCCTCGGGGGTAGTGCTATTAAAATCTGAATGGCACCCTTTCTGCATCGAGGTAACGATCTTAATTAGAAAGTTTGTCGTTCGCATCCTACGGATTTGCAGAATGGATGGCATTACTGCGGCAGGCTTTAGAATGCGCTTATTGGATCTTATAGGTGTTATCTTTCGAGACGAACGGGGAGGAAAGAGGATTTTTGTGAAAGAAGGAAATACATTTCTTTGCCTTGCCCTCCTTTTGTGGTTGATATTGTGCCTTCTATCCGCAAATGAAGTTTCCACCGCGAAGCGAAGGTTGAGGCTTTAATTTCATATTAATTCAGTTTAACATGTAATATCATTGCACACGCGTGATATTATAGCCTTGTAAACAACTCCGAACAATATTGCATTTCACGTTGACTGATAAATATTATATTAATAGTATTAATTTAATTCTCTGTAAATTTGTATAACCACCATTCTTTGTGAAATATGTATTGGTCTCCTAGGTATGTTTGTGCAATTTAATTAATAATTCTGAAACTTTTGTCTCGTTTTCTTTTTACTTATTCGAATATGTCCACTAAGTAAAATACACAACGATAGCCACCGCGATAGCATAATTACCAATAGTGACCAATACGAATAATACAATCTGCCTAAAATTCAAGAGACACCTACAGAATTGAAAAACTCATGTGCCTCCACTTGCCATTACCAATTCCACATAACCACGCCAAAGAATCCAAAATTCTTCACGACCCCGCTCCGTCACACGCGCACACTAAACCGAAGGGTCTTGAGAATCCAGTTTGTCACATTTGGGGCACGAGACGTCTCCCACACGAGGGTCATGCCATTCAAGGGTCTCTGCCGCCCAAGAGAAAAGTAGAAGGTAAACATGGTGACGATGAATCGGGAGCAGAAACTGGAGTGTCTGGGAGAGCGCGAAGGATAGAAGTGGTCCTGTCGTTACGTTCTCAGGTGAACCATTAAACCATCTCGTTCTCGTGGAACAGTCTCTGGATCGCCGAAAGTAAACCCCGTGGCTTACGATCGCTTCTGTCTGGCTGTTTCCTTGGTGCACGGTATTATCTCCTTTTTCCCACCACCCCCGCGCCTCTTCTCCACGCTCCGGCGCCCTTTTTCTTGGGCCCCGGCCGCGTATCTTCTTCACCTATCGGGGATTTCTGGCTGACGATAGCTGCCGACACGGATGAGCCTTCGTTAATCTATCCGATCGGCCAGCCGATGATATTTATATGGCACGATGATTTTGCGGACTGATCGGTTCGACGTTATTCGTCAGACCATTAGAATGTGCACCTAAGTATAGGTACAGTAAGAAGCGGCTCTACAGGGTGTGCGAGAGTGTTTCTGCTAAATTTTGGGAGTAATGATGTGCTTGCGGAAACGAACAGGGGAGACCGTGGCTGGCACTATAAACTGGGGCAAGTTGTAGCTCTTTTCTACGCGGAGACACAAAATGAGGAGGGCTAGCTTTTCATGGCAGCATTTTTTTCCGTGGGTGCGGGGACGCAAGTGCAATAGGCAGATATAAAATATGAAGCATGCACCTTGTAAAGTATTTCGTTTTCAATGGTCACACTACTTTGTTACCTTTATCATTTGTGTGTCTACAGAAATGATAGCGGTTCCATTTTTCTTTTAAAAATGTACAATACACCAACCTGCACCGTGGTGGCTAAAAAATATTATAAATAAATATTCGTTATACGTACGTTAAATAATGTAGCGTTAGTATTTAAGGATTATCGATAGCTATGTTAGAAATATTGTTAAGACTAATACAGGGTTAGGGTAGACTGGGGCGATTCGAATCAAAATAAAAATTTAGTCCATATTTCTTACATCGCGATAGAAATGAGCATTTTTTAATGTTTGCCTGTTATTTTTTTACCGTCAAACACAAAGTGATCCGATTCGCCCCGGTCTACCCTATACGGGATTAATTATTGCGTTATCTTTTTGCAGCGCCCATTTCGCAAGAGAATATCATTCGCGTCGTTCAATTTAATCATTGTTCCCAAACTCAAAAACGATTTGGCATCAATATGTGATATCTCCCTTTATAAAGCAATCATCCACGCCGATTCATATTGCAATCAGTGCTCTGATGAAATTCGCCGCCCATGCAGTTTAACGTGACACCTCGCGCACACGCGGACATTATTTTTATGAAACGATTAAATTATTTGATTACGTACCATGTGTTTTATCAAGTGTCGTACGTATTTTATGTGTCGACGCTCAATTTAAATCCCTACGCGCACAGTACTATCGAAATAAATGTGCTGACACGTTCGCGTCGATCCGATTTATTACTAAAATATTTGTTGAGCAAAAATCGCGACACTTGTATTTTCGGTGCGTTCTGACCGTGCATTTCTAACCCCAACGAAACTTCTTTACAATGCATATTGCAGCTCGTGTTTGTGCATCCACTGCACCGCGCCGGGGTACCTCGTTTAGTATGGAATATTGCAACAACCATCGAAATTAACTCGAGCCGCTGCTGTTCCACCGATACGTTTCCATACGTTTCAAACCTTGTGCCTTGAAATCAACATTACTACACTACACCCCAAAAGTTCAGAATCACTCTGCGAATTAAGGAAAACACGTATCTTCTCATTAGAGACATTTAAGTAATTTTCCTACGCGATAGAACACTCGCCATACGATATGATTTTAATGAAACTCTGAAAATTATTCCAAGCTTCTTGCAAGTAGTGTACGTGGTGCAGTATCTCTTTACTTCCGAAACTATCATAAATGTTCAATTAACTAATAACAAGTAACTTGCCTCGTGGATGTTTTAATGAAAATCATAATTCTGAATAATGTGACAACTCTCGAACAACTCTCGACAACTTTGAAAAATTTCAAAAATTCATTTCATCGAGATCCAGTAGGTTAATATAATTTGTTACCTTAATTAAAACTGTTGCCAGTCTAATCTCGAGTTAGCCCCACGCACTGCAGTACTTATATTTATATAATAATACCTAACATGTTGAAAACGATGGCGAATACCAAGGAGTTAATAAAACTAAAACTCCACTCTGCACTTTTTCCGACCAAGGTACAGTGTAGCATCAATACGCGTAGGTATATTCCCCCTTCGCGAAAACATCGCGACAGTGTTTCCAGTGTCAGCTTTTAAAGGATTTCGGGGGGATGGGGACTAAGGTATCCATTAAAACACGACGCAAAAAAGGACTGTTGCAGCGGCAGTCGAGCGTAGTCGCCCCAGGGTTAAAGCGTGTTCGTACGGATAAAGTGAACGCGCTCGTTCCACGTGGGTTAGACCGAAAAGTAAACGAATCCGCCCCCCACTGACGAGGGATTGGATTGGACGCCCCCGTTTTCCGTTCATCACCATTCCCGTCGATGGCACCGCGGCCTCTACGAATTCCCAGACTTTTTACAGATGCTCGTTGAAATGAGATTTCCCTTCGTCGTCGGCTGGCGCTATCTGGCCGCCGATGAGGTAGCCGGTGTGATTCATTCGGGCACGGTGGCCAAGCTCTCGAAGAGCTGTCGAGAACGAGGGGACGAAGACGAAGACGAGGAGAGAGAAAGGTGTCCGCAGACGGTGTTTGGGGAATCGATTTCGAAGCGATGGAAAACTGGGTTTCCAGTTAGTTTTTCGATACTAGGCTTCGAAATATAATTTACACTGTGGCGAAGATTCGACGGGTCGCTGAACCAGGGATCGTTGCAAACAATTTAGCAGATTACACACTAGGGATTATCTTGTGTTCAGTAGATTATAGAACGTACAATATTGTTCTTAAAATTCCTTAGCTGTAGTATTCAAACTTACGTAATAGTGATAACAAATCAGGCTCATCCTGGAGTGCAAAGCCTCAAAACCTAGGATTCATCGTTTTCATTCGATATTTTAAAAGTTGGGAATCAGTTGGCCATCAAAATGCCAACAATAAATGCTACTAGGGCTAGAAAAGAAGAGAGTCATTTGAAAAAATCCATTTCTATACTATAGTATTACCATTGGCAAGTAGAACATTTTCTGATAATTTTTTTCTTCAATTTTGGCACTTACTGTGTTTGCTACAAGGACCCTTCATTTCTAAAAATCTATTTCTCTCCCTCAAAGCACTCAATCTTATACCCCAGCTGTACTTTATTACTTAACTAGCTTTACTACTCGGCTTCGCCCGAAATTTAGATTCTGATTTTATAAAAAATTGTTTACTTATTTCTTTGTGAAAATAGTCACATTCATCTGGATTAGCTAGGCATAATGAGTTGGGGCACATTTCGTGACCGCAGAGTTTACCGTTCGAAACTTTTTAGACACGCAAACGCAAAACACTTTCTGCTTTTCATATTAAGATTTACGTATCTTCGAATGGATTCAGCCAATCATAAAGCACGCTAACACAACAGAAACAGATCAAGTAGAATATCTCCAGTTACTCTCAAAAGTATCCGTCCATCTTATATGCAACGCATTTTACATATTAAGTCGACTTCAAGGTAAGAATTCGCAATTCTAATTTACATTATGATATAAACCTTTGTTCTGGGCAATTGGTGCAAGTAGAATATAAAATATCATAAAGTAAGGAAACTCGTGGTGCCAGTCCAAGTGTCTCTAAACGATCGCGAGATCACGCCCCTCCTGGAAGCGGACAGTTTTTCAGCAGTGGGTGAAATCAGTTTGGGAATAACGATTCCTCGAGAGTTTCCCGATCTGGCTGGCGGATACCACCCGTGAATCTGTCGGTGTTGCTGGCGGTCGTGGGAGGATCCGGTCGGGCACACCTCGTCTCGCCGATGCGGCTCGGTAAGAAGAGAAAGACGAGGCTGGGGCAAGCCAGTGAAACCTATCGCGGAGGTAGGTCGAGGTAATCGGTACGTATCGGCGGGGTCTTTTATGCGGCTTGTTATTTTATCTCGAGCGTCGCGGTCGTTAATTTGTGGTCACCGCCACAAACCAGCACGGCCCAGAGGTCCTGCCGCACCGCAATTTTATTCGGCGACCCTCGTCCCCGTGTTTGCTTTGTCCCCTTGTTTCTCCCTTTGAACGGGCCGTCGCTCCGCGCCGTAGAAAATTAACCCCCCCCCCCCCCCTCATGCCTCCTCGATCCGAGGAGGATTTCCACCCAGCCAGACCACGTTCTATACCAGCTATCGTTGTCGATACCCTTTTCACCTGTTCTTCGTTCGATTGCAAAACAAACACCGCCGCTTGGCCGCCGATCGAAATGGCCCTTTGACCCGCTCTTCGAACGTTTTGTCCCCTGTAACTGACGCTGGGGCTGCTCGTCGGGGATTCCTTCTTCTCTATGGTAACATTTAAGCGTGAAATTTGAAATTTGGATATCCTGGTATTCGCGTAGCTGTGCAGTAATGAGCAAAGATGGTCCGGGCGAAAGTTCGTTTCTGAGAATTTTCTGAAAACGGACCCACCACTTCTCTGGTTCCTTTCCCCGGCAGAAAGGAAAAACAATCAACGATTTAGGCACCTCTTCTACTTGTTAGAAGATAGTGGAATACTCCCAGGATCGCTTTTAATTTTAATTCCCAATTGAATTGCCTGGGTGGTACCCACGTAACAACCTGATCTCGAAGTCCTAAAGCAAGAATACCTATCGTCGTTATGATCACCAGAGTGCAATCGATGTAGAGGAACGACACGCATTACGAATGCATCCTTCCCTTTCATGGAATCCACGATCGTGGCTACCCAGGACTAGGGACATCGATAACGGTTTACGGCTGGTGATTAAAGCTGGCTGCCAGTTTACACCCGTTGTTCTGGAAGCAATAAAGGGGCACGGCGCAAAGTGTAAGAAGGTACGAAGCGGGTGGATAGGTGTAGATGCATGTAGGGAGGGTAAGGAACGTGCACTGTCCATTGAGCGAGGATGCTAGGCAAGGAGAAGGTGGTTTGATAGTCTTCTAGCAGGTATCCTGGGATTCTAGGATCCTCACTCGTATTCCTGATATTCCGCATGGTGTTTGCAACACCCTTGTGACGGTGTTACAGTTATGGCCGCGTAAAAACCCCTCGAATGGCCCTTTCGTCCTTCCTCTATGGCGGGGGAAAAAACGCTAGGAGACGCTGTGCAACGACACGGGGCACTGCATACTTTTCTTCCTCGATGAGAGTCGAAGCTCGTAATCCCCGATGTTTTCTTTCTTAACAGACCTGTATATTTCTCTTCGCGACCTCTTTTGTTCCTCACGTGTACTCTGACTCGAAACTGTCGACACTTTGAAGAGATACACGGTACACCCGCGTTTTTATTCATTTCAATGGCGCCTCCCAGTTGCTGATGCAGGGGAACTGTGAGAGAAAAAGAATTTACTCTTTTTTACAGCCGCGAATATTGCGTTGTTTTATTAAACTGTAAATTATGGAGTTACGTAGGTGCGTTTTAGTGTTTGATATCTCCTACGCTTCAGCGGATAATATTTCGAGTGCACTGATTAAAATCATTTTGCTAGACGAGCTCACCTCCATTCACGAAATATACAAAATTGCAGTTTCATGAAAAATCTTTATCGGTTCTCATAATAGTTTTCCCGAATCATGGAATTATCGGTTCTCATAATTCTTGATATTTTTCCCGAATCATGATCTTCAAAAACCAAGACGAACAGTAGGCAAACTCAGAGTTAGGAGCGATGGGGCCGCAGTGAATGGAGGGGGAAACACCTACAGTAGCGGTGGTAACGCGTGCGTGGCTGACGCAGGCGCAGTTCATGCACGCATAACCACCACTCCTGTAGGTGTTTCCCCCTCCATTCACTGCGGCCCCGTCGCTCCTAACTCTGGGCAAACTTCACCTGCAACGCGTACGTTAAGTTTATCTCCCCAACTAAGTAGTGTTATAATTCTCAAACCTCCCTATATAAAATCAGTGGTGCCCTCAGGATTTAATGTTGCGGGACCCGATAAATTCAGGTAATTCAATAAAATTCATTATGTGATTATAAAAAATTATTAAAAGCTTAAAATCCAGTTTCTTTTCCTTTTACAAAGCCCCTTCTTGGGGGTGTCAGGGTCCCTTGGTCCTCCGCCTGGGTGCTCCACTATATCAAACAATCTATCATCCACGAAATCACAAAATCATCCCCTCCGCGTGATCCAAGGCGTCCTACTGCCTTCCCCTTCGCTCCACTTCCCGACCACTCCAACTCCAGCATCATCCGATTGACGAGTCCACGCGTGATCCAGGGAACCGTAGGTACCGTAGCGTGTTTGCAAGCCAACAATGAATCCGATGCTGTATCTGACCGATCGCGGCAGTTCATTCCGGAGATTATCCCCGAGGAAGGAAGAAACTGGGGTGGTGGCCGGAAGAGCGGGGGCAAAAGTGGCGGGTTGTAGGAAAAAAGATGGCGGAAGAGATAAAAGAACGGAGACGGCCGGATAGTTCTGTGCCGCGGATGGAGAGGAACGGGACGAGATAGCGGCGATTCAAAGCGCGAAGGGAGGAAGACGCGGCCAGGACGAGACAGGAGTAAGAGAAAGGAAGGCGGAGGCAGGAAGACTAATTACGTTATTTATAAGCGACGTAGGCGCAACTACGCGTGGCCACGCTTAGAAGAGGGCAGAATGGGGGGCGTTCGCCATCGGCCGAAGCGAGCGTAAGCTGTGCATAGGAACGGATAGCGCCTCGGTAGTCAGGACGCGTAAGTAGTCAGACAAGGGAAAAGTTTAAGTTGGCTGCACGCCGTTGAATACGCCGCTTAATGGAGGCTCGTGGATTATTCTTGAGACGTGGCTGTGTTACACGTCCTCCGCCCACCTGCTCCTTGCCTGTCTCCCCACCATCCGCGCCAGGTTCTTGCCCCGTACACCTAAATGACGGTGGGTCGGGTAATTGCGTTTATTAAAATGTTACGCGTTCTAGTTCTCGCGTGTGCCTCTATAGAAAACGTGGCCACTCTACCATAAGACACCGTTAAGTCGCTATCGGGACTCTTGATTCCATCCAGTGCTGGGACTGGTCGAGGGCAGGCCGCACAGTAGAGCTGGAACGGGAAAAAGTCTTGAAATGAAAATCGTATTTTTGTGTAACCGCATCCTGATAGCCAATGGACCAACGTGTCTAACCATGCAAACAGATATGCTATATTCGTGTTAATTTCAAGGAAAAATTGATCCGAAGTTCACCTTTCGTATTCTAACGGGAATCGTGTCAATATTCATACCAGATTTTCGATTTTTTTCTGAATTCCTGTAGATACGTACAATTTTGCACCTCGTGTATTTCGAATGTGTATAGTCTCAGCTTATTTGTGACATAAATACTTTTCGAAAACTCTTCACCGTAATCTTAGTACACAACCTCAAATGGAGCTACTTAGTATTTCGAGTTTTCATTAACTCTTTTTCATTAGTTTTCATTAAATTTTTACTCTGTTTTATCTTTATACCTTTACAAGAATAATGCGAAGTGTCTTCTGTTTTATAGATAATAGTAGATACACTTTAATTATTTTACAAGAAGTGCCTTTTAATTATACCCTGGCGACAGATATAAATACTGCTGCTTTCTTAAATTTAATTATCCTTGTGCGAGGAATAGGGGCGATACTTGGCCTGAAAATTAATACTTGTGTTCCATGCCGAGGAGCTGGGGTAACTTAAGACTCTGATACTGTAGTATTTAGACGTCACTGGGAGTTAAGGTGAACTTAAATATAAGTTTGCAATCCCTTACAATTTTGATGTAACAACGCCTCGTTTACTGTTGTTATCGTTATTACCGATAGGAGCCCCAGTGCATAGAAGCGTCACAAATAATGAATATAGAACTATCGACACTCGTCGAAATACCGTGTTAAGTGGACGAATATAAAACCAGAATGAGAAACGAAAATAAAAGCAAACTATGTATACGTATATTTTATATGGAACAACAAACTACTAAATGAGCTTTCAAGTGAAAATTTGACCTAAGCAATCGAACTATAGTGGCAATAAAAATCAGACATCGAATGAACCGATTCAAATAATAAAAAAGTAATGAATTTGGAATAGAGTGTGCGACATATAACGTATGAATTAGATATCAAATACATGCTAGTTATTTAATTACAAATATTTATAAATGCGCATATTATGAGGATTAACTATCATAATACAGAAAGAATTAACGATATTACTTTCCCGAGGACAGGTTAAAGCAGCGGAGATTTAATCTCTACAAGATATTCCCTGTTTCATTTAGTCGTAAAGAGTAATCAACATTAATTGAAGCGGAAAAAGGAAACAGGAACCTGGAAGATCAAGGAGAGAGCTCTTTTATCTCGTGCAACGGGAAAACCGTGAGTTCTTTCTTGCCTTTGATATCGCCAGTTATTAACGACACTAATTGACATTCCTTGCAACAGCTCGGTAATAAATTGTAGAACTGACTGAAATATGTATCTTCTCTGTAGCCAGCTGAAGAAATTCGAGGCGAATACGTGGAAGTGAACAGAAACTCGTGTCGTATGAATAATTACGGTCTGATGTGAACGAATTGTAGTAACAAGTGTGAACTGCTGAATATGTACATCGACTAGTTAACAAATTATCACCGGGACATCACCTGGAAAGAAAATTGTTCGACTAGCGAAGAAAAATGTTTTCAATTTTTATACTTTTTGTGATACGTTAATACCTGACGGTAGATTTTGGAAATGGGGAATTTTTAGGAAATACAGTAATATTTTGCTACTTTGGTTCTTTTCCCGTTTGAGCCAACGTTAATACGATTTATTGCAAAATTATAACTACCTGCAGAATTTGTAAATTTTTAGAGAGTGCTTCAAAGTAAACGAAACTAAAAAACACTTTACCCATTAATAAATGTCGTTTTAAACGCACGATATGATTTTTTATGAAGTCTATTGGAATTCATCCAATATGTTCGTTGTTTTACAATTTTTTTTTACCATAGCGATGGAGGAAAAGCGACTTAGTAACGAAATACCATTTAAAATTGTTCGAATTCATTAAATTTGACCGTGAATGGTTTCTCGTGCAATAGGTTTCCTAGTCCAATAGAATTTGGCGGGAGTTCGCTTCAGCACGAAGCTGAGCGAAGCGCAAATTGTTTGATAATTAAAACGCCAATTTCTCGAAACTTGAGCATCATGTCGTATCCGTATCTTTTTAATTCGAAATCCAATAGGTTAATCGAACTAAAATTCAATCTGTTCATTTATCTGCAAACTAACTTTCGAATAAAACACAGAGGTTTTGGTACTAAATGTGTTTAAAAAAAATCTAGGATCGCCTCATTTTGAATATTTCTTCCACAAAATTTTGCTGGAAAACATTTGAGTGTATGTACCTACTTTAAAAGGGAAGCGGATTGGATCAATAAAAGTTAAAAGAATTCCGAAGCTTCCACTCTTTTTTACTACTGCATGCGCCGAAATCCAATATATTAAAAGCATTTTCAAGTAAAATTTCATGAAAGAATTCCTCAGAATGGCGGAGATACATCACTGATGAAGCTTACTACTTCAAAACAAATTGGCCCGATTAAAGTTAACAGTTTATTACAGAAAAAAGTCGAAAAGTTTCCACTTTGTGTCTCAGAGTCCAAGCTTCTATCCGTTTCGCCTCTTCTGCCCCACCTGCGCCCCTTCGGCGACGAAGATCGCCCTGACGTTAATTAACGGCGCGCAAATTGAAAGCCACGAGACCCTTAAAGTATCGGTTGACATCGACATCGCCGTCCAGCGGGAGAATTTATATTCGTGCGCTGGTTGGTTTCATGGAATCCTGAATTCGCCCCGCTGAGATTTCGCCCTTAGTTTCGTCCAATTATTAGGGGCAAATGAAAATCGATAGGGGCTGGACAATGGAATCGGGAACGGAGCTGGAGAGGAGAAAGTGAAGCTAAGTAACGAAAACTTGGTGCGCTTTTATCTCGTTGCGGAGTTCTCTGTTTTCATTTAATTAGCAGGGAGACGGTTGATAAAGCGCGGAGGACGAACGAAAAAGTGAACAGTGGCACCGAAAACGATGTACAGGGTGCTGCTGAAATACATGGGCAAAATTTAGGAGCGAATCCTCTTCCGGATTTTCTTTTTTTTTTGTCAGAAAGACAATTAACACGTTTTGTCAAGTACCTACATTTTAGTTGCACCGTTTCAGGGTTTTTTAGAAACTTCAAACGCGTTTTTCTCGAATATCTTTTTCTCTTCATTTTTTCCTGATAGCGAACGAATTGAGGTTCAGATCGACTTGGAAAAAATTACAGGATGTGTAAAACTTGTGCCGCTTCGGCGCAAACCTCTGATATGGTCCGTAAAAATTCGAGATTTTCATAAAAAAAATTACACAAACATATTTATCATTTTGTATCATCATGGTACGCTACCAAAATCCGGTGACTTTTTAATTCTTTTTATAAAAATCTCGAATTTTTACGGACCATATCAGAGGTTTGCGCCAAAGTAGCACATGTTTTACACATCCTGTAATTTTTTCCAAGTCGATCTGAACCTCAATTCGTTCGCAATCAGGAAGAAATGAAGAGAAAGAAATATTCGAGAATTTTACTGTAAACCAAACGGCACTTTATTGAGAAAAGATAGTACTTTCGAAAAATGCAATAGAAAAGAAACCATTTTTCGACTGCCTAGTCCCCTTAAGGTAAACAAACTACGCTTCTACCATCCACCCTGTTTCACTTGCGCCCTGTATAAACGCGACGTAATTGAAGCTGCGGTCACGGTTGAACGTCTTCTGGCGGTATCTGAAGTTATGCGTACGATTACAGAAAAGCAGAGCAGAGGGTGGCAGAAAAAGCGTAAGAAAAAAAGAAGTTCTATCAGCGACCGTAGCGTAGCTTCTCGCCCATGCCGGCTAAGCGTGTCGCAACTTTTTACATCACGTGCCTGCATTCGCGTTATATGCCGTTATGCTTCGTCGTTCCGCGAATATATGCATCCACACACCGCCCTGAAGAGAAACGCACGGTGTTCTCTATGAAGAATGCTTCATACAGCCGTGCCTTGTTTCACCAACATTTTTTTATGAATAGCCCACGTAACCCCCCCGGTTATTTCCCCCGCTTTAACCAGATTACTTTCGTTCGTCGATTTTACGCGCTTTCACGGCAGATTCTTCAACGATCCTCGAACCGCGGGCTTCATCCATCCAGGATTCATGAAGTCAAGCGATAGGTTTCGGTTTTCTTACGTTCGGAAGTATCTTGACTGAAACGCCTAGGAATTATAATAGGGATATCAAAATTTATTCTCTTTCGAAGCTTTTTGTTTTTTGAAAGCAGATTTTCTTTCGGAGAAAAATAAATTTCGCCGAGGTTTCGAAGGAAACCACCTTCGAATGGCAGTCGCAATTGGAATGTGATGAAACAGTGAACTTGATGCGGTTTTGGTGTCTGCATTGTACTTTCTACGCGTTTCAGTGAAAATGTGAGATTTATCTTTTTTAAAAAATTAGTTTTCAGAGGGAAATTAATTTCAAAGGAATTTAATGTGCATTATTCGTTTGTTTCGCTTTTTATAAGGAATCCCTTCGTAGCGGGTTGCGTTAGGATTTATAGGACACCCTGTGCGTAGCGTCAGAAATGTCAGTGCTGTGATCCTATGCAGCTCAGTAATATTTTACGTAACGCTGCATCGCTTTATACCGTTTGAACATTACTCTCTCTTATCTTAAAGCGTGCTTGAAAGGCTTAAATATTTCATTGTCGAAAAGCGTTTTCCACTCCTGATCGATACTTGAGATAAGTAAACGAACTTGTTGTGTCGGAGTGCCGATTATTTTAGTATAATAAATTTTCACTACTTCCGATTTGACGGATTACGTTAAGCGGTGCAAGGAGGTACAATTTATATAATTTTTATATTTACGATGTTCCAAGTATTTTACGATATATCGAAACAGCGCGTAGCGATTTTACGTATCTGCAATTGCGCTTAAATTAATTAAAAGTCGACAGAAAACATTTGTAAAGTGATGATACTTTATAACATTTAACAATTTTCTACGATCTCAGATTCAGTTCAAAAGTTTTGATTCAGCGAGCATAAGCTACGCAATTTAGTCATTCAGAGTTCATTAACACTTTACCTGTCGCTCTCACGTACACCTGAGTTCCCGATTTCGATCTGTTATCGCGCGTGAAGCTTATAATTAATGAGAGATCTCTATTCTACTTACAAGATGCAATATGAAGGTTTCGCAAAATCACTGTATAATTAAGAATTCGAAAAGGAACGGCTTTAATCGTAAGTTTGCTCCAAAACGCGCTGCAGATGATGTGTTTACTCTTTACAAGATTCTTTATAACAGCATGTTTCGAAATCAATCATTTATTTGCTTCCACGCATCACAATCTCTTCTACTTTTATAAACTCCAATGATACCAGAATGCAACTTTAGTTTAAATTTTCACGTCCTTCAGAGGCATACCTACTTTTAGTCTCTAATTAACCCTGCTACAACCTTCGGTTCAGCTATACATTTAGCACGAAGTCAAGCAACGCCAAACACAAGTGTTAGAAACAGATTACTTATTTTTCTCCCCAAGTTAAAAGATCCGAGGAACGCAGTGTGGTTAAGGGTACCCTCCGGGCAAAACGCTTGAAAAATACGCGATTTTAATGAATTAAAAGGAAGAAACTGAACGACATAAAAAGCCTAATTATGGACCGATTTCAAAAACTCTTACGGAATTCTATTCGTAATTAGACTCGCTATCGCCTTATCCACGAAGACTAATTTTGGATCGCCCATTTTTTTTTATGGACAGATTAATGCGTAGAAGAACTGCGATTTTGCAACATTGTGATTAAACATGTGCTGAAAATCGCCGGATTGTTTGTTTGCAATGAAGACGGATAAGGCGATAACCATTCGCATATATTTTAAGAATATTTTTAGTTTTTTTATTTCAGACGATCCTGTCACGAGTTCTGATGGCGTCCGTCAAGAGCTTTAATTTCTACAGTGGTACAATGAATGCTTTGTATCTAATGCAAAAATGTATAAAATTCAAACAATAATTTTTCTGTTTGCTCTGCAAATATGTAGTAATAATGTTCAAAAAGCTTTTTCACTATATGTTATTCAGTTTCTTTTTGTTTAATTCGTGAAAATCGCGTATTTTTCAAGCGTTTTAACCGGAGGGTACCCTTGAAGAAATAAAAACGTAATTGCGTCACGAAGGACTCAAGCATCTTTTCCACACAATCCACGCTTCCTGGGACAACCCTCCCCAAATACAAAATGCTTCAATGAGGTGCTCGATACCTGTTCGAAATTACAAGACCAGTTACAAGGTAAACGACTGAGAAATTCAATCTTGCACGCGATTAAACGTTGCTTCTCGCTTCCGCACCTCTCTGCCCCTCAGCTCCTTCGCGCAATTCTTTTCTATTCACCCCAGCTCTCCGGCCACGCAGAAGTCGCGGGGTCTCCGCGGCGTAAGGGGGCGACAGGAAAAATATAGAGGAACATTCGGAATAAGGGTTTAGACAAAAGAAGAGGAGTAGGGCAGAGGGATGGAGGAAAGAGAGAGAGAAGAGATTCGGGCTGCCTGTCCGGCGAAATCCGTGGCCATTATTTCGACCCGAGGCCCTGTGTACGTCCGCCAGAAATGAATATGCAAGAACCTACCGGCGAATATTTACGGGCTGGCTGGTGTGCGCCTATATACGCAGCGAGTTTCAAAAGATGAAGCCGACCAGAACCGCGGCTTCTCCCGTTCTGCGCCGCTCCGCTCCGTCTGCTCCTCGCTGCTTATGGTTTACGGGGGGATCAACCGAGGATTTCGATTCGTTTCCATGAATCGAATTACAGTGCAACTAAACGCTGCGTTGGTAGGATCGATGGTAATTCGAGAAACGCTCGGGGACATTGGAAGGAATCTTCAGTTCTTTCGATGAGCTGAAAATTTTCCTGAAGCTAATATACCGGGTGTTTCGTAATTGGTGGTGTAATTAAAGGTGTGGTGAGAGAGTAAGTAGAAAATGTGGAATGAAATGTGATTATATAAGGACTCCCTTTCGCGAAGATCGATATTGAAAACAAAATTGCTACTGTACCTATATTAGCCTGGGCGAAAACGGGCAAAAATAATTTTTTTTTTAAATCTGACTTGACATAGAAATGTGTGAGTTGTGTCAGAAAGCTCGCTGATTTTTTTTTATAATTTTAAAGCTATATTTAGCCGCGTCACAGGAGGTCAAAGGGGTGCTTTGTAAGAGTAAAAGTATCGACGCTATTGGCTATATAATACACATTCCTTTTTGCTAGCGGGGCGTAGCGAAACATTAAGATAATTCAACAAAAGAACTGTTGGTTACTTGCTACTTAGCTTGGTGGAAACCAATTGCGCTCTCTGATCTACAAAAACTATTAATTTGGAAAAAACGACAACTTTGACCCGGTTAAATATAGTTTTAAAATTATAAAACAATCAGCAAACTTTTTGACAAACCTCACACCTTTGTCTCACTATGTCAAGTCAGATTTAAATAATATATATTTTTGCACGTTCTCGACCCAGCCTACCCTTTAAGGCCCAAGGGACGCGGCTAATCCTGCTTTTTAATGAAAAAAAATCTAATTACTTTTTGTACAGAGCTACAAGTATTTTTACTATGACGGGGAAAGAATCCAAATTTTTTTTATATCTGGCTAAAGGGCAGAATTCTTCAGCCAATATAGTAGAGTTGCGAGTTAAATGAATCCTTCTGCGAGAATCAGTCGAGATTGTGGGATAATTGAGAGGATCCTTTCTTAAATGAGAATTTGCTCCAAGGAAAATCGATTTTGAAAATGTGCCGCGTGGGCGTGGGGTTAGAAATTGGTTTAACAATAGAGGAAACCTCCGAAATAAAGTTTTCTCTCAATGAAGCATTTCTGTGGCAACCTTCGATATAAAGTTTTCTTTCAAACAAGCAGATGTTGGGCGAACGTGGAACTGAAGATTCCCAAAGAATACGTGCATACATTACGATCTCCATTTACCTCAAGCTCCATCCTCGAAATGTAAGGAAAACAGTGCTTACCCGCCGACGAAAGGCGGAGGACAAAAACGTACTTATTATCTCCACCGGAATGACGAGTGTATCCCTAAATGAGGATAATAAGGAACGGCTAATTAGCGACCGTCCAAAGTGGCAGTTGAAGAAAGCCTTTTTACTTGGCTGCTTGTTAACCGTGGATTTCATTTCAGTAACCGTAGCTACGGCCAGGAGCCACTTGGCGTAGGAACAAAGGAGTGCAGCCGCGTCCCTCTTGCGGCCGGACCAGAAGCTTCCGCCATGTTTTCGCGGTGGAATTCGCACCGGGAGCAAGGTCGGCCCATAATCGTCCCTGAAACTCCTAATACCGCCTTTACTCGCAAATCCCCATTCGCCATTTAAACACGGCTTTTCCCTCTTCGTCGCTGAACGAGAATATACGCGAGCCGTAACTCGGGTTAATGCGTTTTCGCCCCTCGAAACGCACCGAGACGAGCCACCCCCTTCGAGAAACTTTATCGCCACACCGAGACTCTCGTGCCATAAACTGGGCGCTGGCACTTTTTTTTTTGTATCCAGTCGTTCGACGACTGATCGTCGATGAATTTCAGGAATTAATCCAGGCCCGATCGATCCTTTATAGGGAATGTTGCTCAGCTGGGCCCGCTGGGGGTGGAAATTGAATTCGGTTCACGTATCTACTGTTATAGTAAAAACTGATTTTTGGGACAATTTATTTTCACAGATTGTACGTACTACTTTTTCACAGAATATTAGGGACACCGGATTCTAAGACGATAAGGAAATTCATAGCGCTTTTGAAACATATACTGTATGTAAATGAGAATGGCATTGTCCGTCAGTAAAAGAAACATAAGTAGAAAAAGTATGGTAAGAAAAAGTGTGTATGATCTGGTATAACAGGAAAATAAAAATAAATAAATGTAAATTATAAATATGCAGTAGAATGCAGCAAATCTACATGTATATATTGTAAATCTTTTTTAAGAGGAACCAATAAACCACTACTGCTACTACTTTCCACACCTTTCCAATTTGCGTGCGCTTCGCGTAAAGTCAATTTTGCAGTCATATCTGCTTTATTAGGCTACAAAGCTTTGTTAAATTCGGTGCGACACTTCGTGTGGTTCTCCTGTGAGCGCCACGACACGCGCCACACACACGCGCAGCCTGTTTTCTCAGCAAAGGAACATCCCTAGCGGTAGATTTATTACACCAAGCCAATTCCGTGTTACCGAGAAGGGTAAACAGTAACGTTGAAAAATTTCACGAAAATCTGGCCGTTTGTCTCGCTGGAGTTTCTATTTAAAAGCTAAGGGTTTCGTCACATGGACGGGCCAAGGCTGACTTCAAGAGGCGTTTACTGGCAAGGGAGAACGAAGAAGCTTTAAGAGGGAAAGCCGCGACTGCCGGCCGGAAGCATACTTATTTCTGTTCCTTACGAAACCACTAGTCCGCGAGGAAAAGAAACAGTCAGACTAGAGGCTACGACTCTTTTGCTCCGGAGATCTACAGATCGAAAGGCGAGCAGAGGCCTTCTAAACATAGTGTCGGCTCCTCGCAGCAACCAACCTTCTTCGAGGAAAGGGGCAGTGTCGCGGACAGGGGCACACGAGAAGAAATTAACAAAGATGACACCCGATTCCCTTCACGGAGGGCTCTTCTGTTTATAACGACCACTTTACAAAACGAAAACACGCAGCGCGTAGATATTCCTAATTCACATTTCCTTGGCAATATTATTAACCTCTGTTTTTTACTTCCCCCAGCTTTTATTCAAGTTCGTGAATACATTTTATCTAAAGCGAATAAATAAAATTTCACTCTGCTTTTGTTTTCTATTGATTAATAATTTACCTGAGTGGCTTAAACAATTACTTAAAGAAAGAAGTTTCTAAGTTATTATGTTAATTTAGGTCAGTTACAAACCTTCCCATAACAAATAGGTACAGCTCACAAGGAAAGTTCGGCAACCCGGAATATTATGACTACTCAGAAAATTATGAAACTTGGTGTGCAGGTAGAGTAGTTGATTCATAACGCAACCCTTTTTTTGGTACCATAGTGCAGTTTTTGGGGGTGAAATCACCCTTTGAAAAAAATGCGGAATTTTCTTTTCCGTGGAATATCTCGAAAACAGTGAGAGATATCGAAAAGAAGTTTAAACGAAAGTTGAATCCCTTTTTTACATCTACAAAACTGCGTAAAATTAATTCTCGAAAATCCATATTTTCCAAGTTACCCCCACCACCAACCCTTGAAATTAAGTTTTTGTATTTTGCAAATATATGCTGAAATACCTCTGGATAATTTGTTTTCATACATATAAATAGTTTATGTGTTACATTTCTCTTGTAAACAATTATAACCTCTATTATCGAATTTAAAGTCCATTTTAGCGTGTTTCCATTAATAAAATGGTTTCTGAAAGCATTATTTAAATTATTATTAATATAAAGTTTAGACAGCTTATTGAAGCAAGACAGTGCGTTAGGGTGGAGCGAAAATATTTTTTTTCAAATACAATATCGATATAAATGACAAAAGATAAAAGTTGCCCAAGGTGGTCCATAATCTGGGCTTGAAAGGATTTTTTCTCGGACTTTATCTTCGTGTTGCGCATTGGCATCAGTGTATACAATTTCTATGAAATTTTCCATTGTTTATGAAAATGTTTATTCGTTACCGATTTACTTCTACGTCCCTTGTCAGTCGATCAAAATTTAAAATTTTCAAATTCTGTTCCATGCTGTAAAAAAATTTCAAATTTACATTAGCAAACATCAATTATCAAACATAGTTGAAAGTAATCTACATATTTTAAAGAAGAATTACACTGTTTCCACCTCGCGAAGTCATTCATATTCCAAAACGAAGCCACCACTTCCCGCAGTATTCCACAATCATGCACCATTGTAAATAAAAGGAGTACCCGCACACGCGATGATGTTCGATAAACATTTCCCTTTATTCCCGAAGGAACGCTTTCTCACCCCGATACCAATGTCTCTGGCGCGTGCGCGCGACCGCCACACGGGACGTGGAGATATTTTTTCCGCTTGGCAAAGTGGCGTCACGTCATAATTTCAATAGCACTTCCGCTCGAGAACTCTTACGAACGAAAGGGACATCCACCTACAGTTAGGTATCTCGTTAATTGCGAGCGCTACTACGCGAGATACTCCGTCCAAAGAGCCTGCCATCGTTCATCGTGGATTTTTACGCAGCTTTTAACTCGTTTCCCTACGAGATCAAATAGGACGGGAACAGAGGGTCGCCCGACTGTTCCGGCGAAAAAGGCCGCGACTTTAATTAGTCGGAATTTTACGCGTACCTACGCTGGATTACCTCCTTTTCTCGCCAGCTGGAACGCGTTACTGGGCCGAGTACCTGCTACGATAAATGCTCACCACCTGGTAAACGCGCCGATCCGCCGTCTTCTTCAGTGCGCGCAAGGTGGTGGCTTTGGCGCCCGTTATTCAATAGTTTTGCATTTTGTAAATTTGGCTTGTTAGGGATCTCTTTACGCGGGACACTTCTGTGACTCATGGCTAATACTAATTTGGTGCAAACGCATTTTAAATAAAATTGTAAAGTTGCAATGGATGAGAAATGTATTATTCGCAACTCGATGTGGTGTTTTTAATATCATTAATGTGTTAGTTAGTTTATTTTTAAGGCTAGGTCTCATCGAGGTGAAGTAATTTAATCTCTAAGGTATTTGCAATTTGTTGTTTAAGGGGTGACCCTAATTTGACGGCCTGAACAGGAGCGCGATATTTGGGATTTTTTTAAGAGAGACCCTCAAATTATATTAACTGAAAACTTTATGCCTATATTTATACATATTTAGGCAACGTTTTGAAAAAAATTTAATTAAAAGAAACGATACCTAAAACTTTAAACGCGTTTTTCTCAAAAACCAATCATCCGATTTACTTCAAACTTGGTATATATCTTCAGTAGATGCCCCTTTCTGGTTGTTACTAAAACTAAGTCGCTTTTTGCAAAATTAGACTTTTGCGGCTTAAAAAACCAGCGAATTTTTTGCAGGAATCGATGTCTGTTTTAAACGCTGCCATTTTTTTTTTACATTTCAGTATTTCTCATTTAATCTAGTTCAGACGATAGCCACACTCATACAGATTACACAAATTTTTAAATTTTCTATTTCAGGCAACTGCAACGGCTGATTTTATGCTAATAATGGGCATATGATTTTTTGTAAAGCGCTCTATTTGAAGCACTATAACTCCGGATATAACCACTATTTTTGCATACAATTTTTTTCTCATATCCTCTAAACTTGGACAAATAAAACCACAAAGCTCGAAGTAAATATATTTAATGGTTTTGTTTTAAAAAATTTCCAAAGTCGATTCATTTTTCGTTCGTCAAGCTAGGGAGACCCCTTAATGTATGTCCCTATTCTTTGAGAGTTTGGATTTTATTATGTTCATAATTCTAATAATAGACGACTCGTGTTGCATCGCAATCACTGAGGAGGGGCTAATTTTTTAGTGAGACCTCAGTGGGCATTATCGGAAATTCGCTTTCGAGCTAGTAGCTACGTCTAATCTTGGAAGGGTGCACATGTTTATACACCTAATATTCGCATGCTCGCAGTGAAACAGGGACGAAGAATGAGTTAGGCATGCAGAGGGAAAAAGACAAGGGCGAGACATAAGATGGCGGCATGGAGACGCGGAGGGCTGCCGTGCACGTCAAACAGTAATCAGTGGAAGCAAACACGACGCGTAAATATGACGTGCTTCCTGTCTAAAACTGGAAAGCCCCGGTTTTAGCCTATCCTGCCAGCTTTAGGGTAAAAGGAGTTGTACTAACGATCCGCCATTTTTATTCCTGTTTTCCCCACTATTTAGGTCTCGACTTTCCCTTCAAAGTATTGCTGTTTGCCGTGTAGGCGAACGAGGGGTAATATCCCGAGTAACAACTTCGGAATGATTATTTCGAAGATGCCAGATTTCTGAAAAATCTTGTTGTGGCTCATTGAAACCCGTTGCTGTAATTTTGAGCGAGTAATCTTTGAAATTCGGAGACTCGTACACAGAAGCTGGAGTAACATACGTATTGTGGGTATATTATCTAAGTGAATAAGGAAATAATGATAAAGGTAGATTGAAGTTTAATGGCTCTTTCACACTAGACACTTTTGTTGCTCGCAACTGGTACTTCGAACATGTTTTCCCATTTTCTACCTTTTTCAATATTCTTCAAACCAACGCTGTGGTTGCAAAGGGGATGTATTTGAAATGCTAATCATCAGCTTCAGAAATAATTCGGGTGAAAGGGCCCTAAGTAATAGAGACCTAGGTACCTATGTACACCACACAGGTGACAGGTCATAAATTTAACAGTGGGGGGCCAAATTATTATACTCAAACAAAAGGGTTTGAGATTTTGTAAGTTTAAGCGATGGAATAAAATAGATCTCTCGTTTTTAATGTTATAACTTTATTTTTTAATACTTGCATATGTATTTAAGAATGCAAATTAAATACATTTGGGTATATAGGATTAAAAAAGGGACAAAAATTACCCATGAGATACCCGGGTAGACAAAAATTACCCGGCTACCCGGGTATGCATGAGATAGGGTAAATGACCCAATTACTGTCACCTTAAGCTATTTTACTTAAAATAACGAACAAACAAAACGTTGTAAAGTCATATACAAAAATAATTATGTAATTCAACCTATAATCGATACTATAGATTATACACTATAGTTTACTTATTCGTTATTTTAAGTAGAATAGCTTAAGGTGACAGTAATTGGTTAGATGTCAGTAATTGGGTCCTTTACCCTACCCGAGTAAATGAGTTAGTTGAGAATTCCGATTTGACAGCCGCTCCTCTTTCGACTATCGATCATTTTCGGCTAACATCACTAATGAACGGAATAAACTTCAAGCAATTAAACGTGATATTGTCCGCGCGTTAGAGAATTTAAAATACAGCATTTCGTGTACTGCACATAATTTACAGTTATTCATAAAAGGCGCCCTTCATAATCGTAACGCGCAGACAATATCGCATTTAATTGCTCGAAGTTCATTACTGACGTTAGCCGAAAATGATGAATTCTCAATAATTCTACGAGTCAAATTCACAGAATCGTCACAATGTATTTGCTGTCAACATTACCAGAAGACAGGCAGTCTAACAATTCTGCTTCCAAGTCAGCTTTCTTCATCGCTATATTGGTTAACGAAATCATAAAAATATTGTCCATTGCTTCGAAACGAATTAAATTCGTTCGAATTGCGACAGAAATTAAAATAAAAAGTCACGTCCGCGTAGAAACGTTTCGCAGTACATTTTCATTTTCCAAGACACTTCGTTTAATATCGCTGCGTATTTGCCTGCGACACAGAGCGTCGATATGGTTTTGTAGAGTAATACACGGAGCGAAAGCGATTGCAGTGGCAAGAAGCCGTTCTTCTGAACGTACATGCAAATTAATGGTACATCTGAATGCGCAAGAACCGTGCTGGTCGAAATCTAGGGCCCCACGGATATACACGCGTGGATTCGTGGACGCGGGGTAAAATGTTATTGACTCTGAATGCTCGTGAAGATGCATCTCGAGATGGACTCGAGGGTGCATAGACCCCACAGGCACTCGAGATTTCCGTGGCCATTTTTACGAATTAAATTAGAATGCGCACAGAGATTGACGTCATGGAAAAAGGTGCAGTCCATTGAATAAATGAAAATAACGCTGGCCGCATTCGCCAAGAGCTCTTTCGGATATTCAGCGAGCCTTGAATATTCACGAAATTTCCAGCGCAATGCTCTGCATGGAGTACCAACATAAACACGAAATAACACAGCGGCGCGCGCACTTCTCCCGTGTTTTGTTACAATCAAACGGCGATCCCCTTTCATCTCAAGTAATTCCATGCATGTTATTCCTTACCGCAGAAAACTCCTCAGCGTATTCCTCAAATATTTTAAACCGTCATTCCCAATTTCATGACTTCCGAGTAAATATTCCTAACTGCGCTGTTGCTCGAACGTTTCGAACCACCCGTTAATTTTCAGCAAACTTTCTATAGATTCGACGTTAACTTCCAGTGCAGATCGCTCCCTTCTATTTTCCTGTCACGAGGGCAATTTATTTAAATTTGTTTGTTTAAGGGGTAACGCCACTGTAGAGGCCGGGAAGGCAGCCTGATTTTCAGAATTTTTTATGCGAGTATAGTGAATGGAATACAAAATTTGTTTGAAGACCTTTATTGCATACACCTTGAAGCATGATCTGTATTTTTTTTAAATTTTCTTAAAACAAATTGGCGACGCAACAGAGTTCAACGAATGATGTTTCTTCTGAAAAACAGTGTTCCGCGGCCGGAAAGATTTCTCCTTCAATTTTTGACCTAGAACAAAAAACTGATTTTTTTTAAATTCTATTTAAGATTATCTCGGGAAGCACACGAGGAAATTAAAAAATACTGATTTTTGTACGAATGGTGTGCGATTGAACCAAACACGGAACTGCCACAACCTCGAAATTGTTGAAACGTTTTGTTCAATCACGCACCATTCTTACAAAAGACAGTATTTTTTATTTTCCTCGTGCACTTCCCGAGACAATCTTATATAGAAGTACAAAATTTTCGGTTTTCTGTTCTAGGTCAAAAATTGATGTAGAAATCTTTCCGGCCGCGGAACACTGTTTTTCAGAAGAAGCTATTTTTGTTGCCCTGCGGAGCCGCCATTTTGTATTAAAAAAATTAAAAAAAAAATTTGTATCATACTTCAAGATATGTACAATAAAGGCCTTCGGTCAAATTTTGTATTCCATTCACTATACTCGCATAAAAAATTCTCAAAATCTTAAAGAGAAAATCTCAACGCCAATAGAATGTCATTTTCTCTCGTGGAAAATCCAGAATGTTCATCAAAGGAAGGTTTTAATATTTAATATTAATTCGTAGCGTGGAATTTGGAGGTTGCTTCGGGTTTTCTTGTACTCCTACCAAAATTTACTCGATTCTTCAATATTGTTCAGTGAATCATGCAGAAATCGAAGATGCTTTTTCTGCCGTGCAACGCGCAGTTTTCCCTATGAAATTTTCGCGACGCTCGTTTCACGTACAAATACACGGTCTCTTCAAACCAGTCATGGACTGTTTACTTCGAAAGCAGGTCGTATATGCGGGTACACGTATGTACGTGCACTTTATCTGCATGTCGCTGTGTACAGTTATCGGCATCAACCGTGATACCCAGCAAGGAATGAGGGTGAAATTGTTGTTCAAACAATAAGAGGGTTCCGCTTTCGTTGCTTGAATATATCAAATATTGGCTAGCAGTACAAAAGGTGAATCACTGTAAATCGTGACGCAGGACTAAAAAATGTTTGCTCGTGGAAAAACAGGTGACATGTGGAATAAATTTTCAGAAACCAACTGCTAGTTAATTCCCAGATAAAATGTATATTTAAGGGGTCATTCTGGTAATCACGCCGCAAAATTCGGCAACATTCAGGGTTTTTTTTCTCAGTGAATACAATGAATAACAATGTCAAACTTTTTTTCATTTATTAAGCTACTTGTAATGTATACGGAAGAATTTTTTAAGTACACTTTTAATTGTGTTTTTTCAATGTTATCTGGAGTTCAAAATCGCGCCTTCGAAAAGAAATACCTCCCTGGCGAGAGTGATTTAAGCTCACAGACTCATCTAAAACAAAAAAAGCAAACTGATTCTTAATCATTAATCAGCAGATAACGGGACGCAATTAATTTTTAATTAACATTTAACCCCTCCTCCGACATGTGACGTTAAAAGTACCAGTTCCGCGATAGTCCGCACCCCTTTGGTAGCGATTACAGTTCCCAAGAAATGACAGTTTTTTCGAATGCAACTAAGGGCCCTTCAAAGGTCACTTAGAAGGGGTACACGTGGTGGCGACGAAAGGAGGGGGCTAAAAGTGAGCCAAGTAGGGAGGTTATTGCGAGCTTCCTAGCGGATCGACGCACGATTCACGCGTCCCCTGTGCATACCCTGAAGAGGTGGTAAAAAACCCTCAGACACATCTGTCTTTTCTCCACTTTCCCCGCCCGCGTCTTCCACTTCTTCGTCGTCCTTTAGCCGCGGTAATCGCCAGCTTCTTTCAGACCACCCCTTTCAGAATCTCTTCAGCGTGTCTGCATATCGTATTCGAATCTGTCTGAGCTGGTCGCTGCAGCCAGCTTCTTCCGTTTTCCTTTTATTCCTCGCGCCCCCTCTCTCCCCGGCTTTTATTTCACCCCCTCGGGCACTGCGTGCAGCGAGGATCAAAGGAACGCACCAACCGGCGGAGTTAAACAATAGAAACTCGGTATTTTTATTAAAACTCCTGGATAAATTGAATATCCCTGATGACTTTAACGTTCTTTCCAGGGTTAAAGTGTTTTAATGGCGAAGAGATCAGATATAATTATAATTATTATTCAAACGATCTTGGTTACCACAAAGAATTAATTTTAAGTTTCTATATTACCTGTGTAGTATCGCATCACTGAATATTTTTTTTTATACTTTTCTGTTACAGGTAAGTTTCGACGAGACTGGCGTGAACTTTGCGACAAGGCTGAGCGCTTCAAAAAGTGAGTGTATTTTATGACAGATTCGGAATCAGCAGAAAATTCGTTTACCAATGACACCCTTCGCCTGCACCCTCAAGTGCAGCACGACTGTTTTTATATTTACGTTTGATATTGACTTATTCGCTTCTTAAATATTGCCCACTCATAGCTACTTCAGAAGATTGTTCGTTGAATAATACATCCTTTCCAGCTACTCCACTCTTTTCTGCTTTAACCCCCTCTCTCTTCCTCCCTCTCCCACTCTTGGTAACCACTCTCGTCGCTACCTCGTAAATATTTACGCACCAAGTACCCTATCACATTTGCATGTGGGATTCGCAGTGATTTCTAAACATGGCCCGAGTGGTTATGTAGGTTGCAGCAGCGTTGCGTGTACATTCGAAGCGAATGATGTGTCGCCATTACGGTGAAACCTTCATCGAGATCGACCGTGCGCATTTAAAACGTTAAAGGTAAACTGGCATAGGTACAATAGATAAGTGATTCGGTAATTTATAATTTCTTACTCGAATGGGGAAGAAGTAAAAAATATACGACCGTCCGATTGAAAGCAAGTTTGCTGGCATTTTCACGGGGACCTAAACGTTCGATATCCTCCTACGTGGGGATCGAGTATTCAGCCGAACGAAATGGGCGGTTTCGATTGTGATGTACCCGTTTAAGAATCCTGGGGAGCCTGACATGCAAATGCGATCAGACGTGGCGTAAATATTTATCGTTCGCGGAGGCTTTATCGTTGAATTTCTCGACACTCGGATTTACCCTGTGCACACCTCGCCGCCAATCATTCCTTATCCCATTTCTTGTTTACCTATCTTCTCTTTAGTACAATACGCTGTTGGAGATACTTACTCCGTCGCACGGGTATTTAACATGGGATCATTTACAACTCGTTCAATATTAGTGCGTTAGGAAAAGATTATTGCGTAATTGGGTGGCTCGGATGCAATGAGGGGACTAGCCCTCGAAAATGCGAGAAAGTATTGTCCAAACGCTAAGAAATATTGGAAAGTTAAATGTGGTTAAACTGTATTTTAAAAAATATACTGTTGTAAAGCTCGTCACGACACATATTTTTTCGATTTACAGTTTGCTTATCGAATCATTGCTATTCGAGCTAAAAATTATAAACAAAAAATTTGTCATCGTCCAAAATCATTACCTATGTGAAATTATGGGCGATGCATTAAATATTTCCAGTGGTCCACTTGGGGCACTTATAGAAATTGATAATAATTATTAACCATTTTAACACTCCGAGTGGCACCGGGGTGTTCTCGCGTCGAGGGAATATGCTTTGAAAACAAACCAAGCTCGGAGCTCGCTTGTACAAGAATGTTTGTATGTATTAATTAAATACCCAATATTTAATGACTGAAAGTGAATGAAACTGGTCATAAGTGGGAATATGAAAATTCTAGAGACTATATTGCTGGTAGTAAAAAGTTTGATACGAAGGGAATTATATCCGTTTATGAACGAAACGTGTCCTTCGTAAATGTATGAAGGAACTTCTTGGAAGGAGAACGAATTTCTGTTCGATAACGTATGCGCCGGGTCAGGTTGCCAAGGCAACCATTCGAATTGCCAAATTTTCTCGTTGGAGTGACCCTTTAATTAATATGCACGCGCATACCGTCCGACGCCGCGCAGGAAATTGATTTGTTGAAGTGAATGTTATCCAAACGATCGCTCCTCTAGTTTACATTTCCCACAGATACCTGTATAGTGAAATCTATTGGCTGGCCTCGATAGTCGAACATATAAATTTGGCAAATTCTGTGATTTGTTTCTTTTCGCAAAAAACAGAAAACAGGGAGAATTTAATATCTACAATACTCATAACGGAAGTTATATTTTCCCTCTCTATCGTACGATCCACTTTCCGAAGGAAGAATTTTCGTTTAAATCGTGCCCTTTTGTCTCGTATAAAAATAGAATATACGTGGGGCCCTCAGCTCTCTTTGATTTCATTCCTAGACTTGATTGCTACATTTAAGTAATTCTACACAACAAAATACTTGTGGCTATTAAAGAAGAAATATCAAAAAGAAGGAACAAAACTATTGTATCCCTTATAAAATTGTTGCATAGGTAATGGAGAATCTCTTCAAAAATATTCAAAAGACCTGTTTGTCATTTAATATCCACGACAGATATGTATATAACGGCAAAACAATTTTTAAGTAGCTAGACTTTTCGGAAAATGTAACTGTAACCATGATTCTCCTGAAAATACTGGAAAACATTAGGAAAACAATTAGAGATAGCAATCGCAGAGAGCCTCCAAGAAATTATTATATATTTAATTATCAACCAGGAAGACGATAAATTCTGGACTTTAACAAAGGAATTTCATATTTTTGAGTCCACTGGAAGGACACCAAATTTACCATATTTTTTTATAAGCTACATACGATTAAGTCAACATCCACTCAAAACGAAAGAAAGTTTCCTACAGCTACAAATTTCATCACAAAAAAAAAGAAACAGGTTACAAAACTATTTTAAAATAAAAAAGTAATGCTTCGCTTTGCACAAATTTTGTATTAAATAAATAAATATATCAATTATATTTAATATCTGTTTTTTCACTTATACAAAGTTAGTGCAAATCAGACAGGAATGAACAATGAGTTAAAGATTCCTTGTGTTTCTGATAAATATTATCAACATTATTCCAAAAATATAAATTTTGTAATATATTATTCAATTTCTCGAGAATTCTCAAGAAGTATGATCTGATTTCTGATTTCTCGAGAAACAAAAAATACCGAGTAATCAGGAACACTAGACTCTAAAGGTGGGCTCTCACCACGCCTGGCCTCGCCTCGGCGCCACTTCTTTTCGCACTCACATCTAGGCTTGCGTCGCCTCGAGTTTCCCGTACCTGAAGTTATCCGAGCTTGTCTCGGTTCATGTGTTTAGTCAGTTGCTCAGAGAACCTCTTCCTTCCTCTTTTAGCGGCCACCGAAAGCGGTGGCATTGCATCCGCTCAAACTACGCCTCGCCCCTCTTTCTCAAAATATTCTCGAGGAAAACTCCGCGGCTCGGAGTCGCGCCGAAACGAAGCGAGGCGCAGTGTGAGTCAAAGTATCCAAATACCTAAGGAAAGCATAAGAAGAATAAAGTGAGGCGAGGCGGGGCGTAGTGAGAGCCTATCTTAACAGAGCGATTAGGTGGTACGGGAACTGATTAAACGTTTGTCAGTTTCGCGGGTAGAACGGCAGCAATATTTTCCCGCTGGCTCGGGAGCGAGTAACAGAAGCAAAGGTCGGTGGCTGGTGGTCAGTGGTCGGTGGTCAACGGACGGTATTCGAGGTTTCGCAAGGTAGGATAGTAACTCGCAGGAGTAGCCGGGAGTAAGTAGGCATCCGAATACTACCGCGGCCGACCTGCATGCTCTGTCAGTTTTAACAGTGCTGCGGTATTTAACCATTGCTGCTGATTGCCCCTTTTCCACCTCTCATTCCCTTCTGCTCCGTTAAAAATGGATAATAACGATAAAGGCGTATTCCGTCAGTTACGCTTCGTTGCGCTGTTCAAGCATTGCGTTCGCTTCTTGCCTCCTTTTATCTCTTGCCCCTTCTGTTTCGTTGAGAATAAAAAAAAAATAGTTAATGGTTATAATTGGTATAGAGGGATAGAAAGTGATAACTTTTTTACTATATTAAACCATTCCACTCTTCTGCTGCTCTTTTTACAGTATTTTCTCGTTAGCGGCTCGCTGGTCGGGACCGGCGTTGAGCCCGTATCGTGTACACCAAACCGAGCCCATAACGAGGAAATACTGTATGTCTCGTTCCCTCGTGCTTCGTAAGAAATCGACGATAATAGATAATCGAAGTGGAGGTCCAGAAAGGAAAATTTTGTTAGTTTAAGGTTACATGTTAAATCGAGAGTTAAATAATTTAAAAACTACTGAATTAATTTTTTTTTAATTTTGCAGTGCTCCTCCGCCCTCTATAAAAACAACATAATTTGTTTGCGACAATATAAAAATGAGAAAGTATAGTGCAAACATAGATTAATGAAATGTGAAAAGATTCATCAAGAAGTCTTGTATAGTTATTTGGAAAGAAAAATCCTAAAAATTGTATAACTTTCAGGCGTCAAATCCGCAAATACCCCTTAACACTCCTGCGGTTTACAAGCATTGCATTTACTCTTTGACCTCTCCCCGTTCCCATTTTATTAGACATTTTCTCTCGCTTTGTAAACAAATGGAGAATGATCAAAGTACCACGATTATTCAAATTAAATGGTAGGTACAATGTTTGTATGCTATAAATGGATTTCCGGATGATCGATATAGAGTAGAGTATACAAGGAGGCTATGTCACAAAAAAATGGAGAGCGCGATTAAGTAGTTTGAACGATGGGAACTGCTTACAAGAGAAAAAGTGGATTTTTAGTGGAAATTGGCAAGTTTTAATGAATATTAAGCAACCTCCATTGCGGCTGAGTTTTGCAATGTAAATTAACATTCGAGAAATAATTCCAGGCGAAGTGTGAAACATGATGTAATTCATTATTTACTCCTTTTACGTAAGATAAATTTCTCGATCTTCGCGATTAAGCAACTCGTTTCACTCTTCAAGAATTTTTTAAATGAATTAACTCGTCTTCGCCAGGTAAGAAGTTAATTCGAATTCTGCCGTAGAATATGCTCTACCTGCTCGATATCAGTAAAAGCCAAGAAAATCAGAATAAACCTCTGCTTCTTTCACATTGCTTTCCGCACCCTTTAATCAAACAACACGATCCGTATTTCATTCAGCGTTTTTCCTTTCTCCATTATATTTATTATTATAGCCTCGTATATTTGTTACTCTCTTTTTCTACTCGGCACATCTTATCCTTTTCCCGTGCATGCCCACTCGTATTTGCATTTCGTTTCCTTTTGTGCCGTCCTACTTTCCTTCTTCCTTCCCTCGCGTGTCCTTTTCTTTCCCGTGGCTTTATCTCCAGCTCCACGGGCCAGCCGTATATTTCAGTAGAATTTGCGCCCTTTTTAAATGCAAATTCCCACGGTTGCAACGCTTCTCCTCTGCGTACTGTTTTTAGCACTGCAACGCCATTTTTATTGTTTCGATATTATTTATGCTTTATAACCAAATGCAACTTCCTATCCTGAGTCATCCGCGGGACTTTCACCGGGGAATCGAAACAGTTTTAAACCACACTTTGCCTTGACTAAGTCTGAATTTATAAAGGGACGACCATAACTTAGGGTTTCTATTGTCTTAAAGTGAACCACGTAAAATCTAGTGTAATGCACTGTTTTATGTGTGTTGCAAGCTGAATGGGAGACCTTTTAGTACTAGGATAATCTGTGCAGCGATACGCTACTGTATCCTCATCTGCATTGATCTGAACTCTGAAATGATCGATGGACAGTTGCTAACTTTACAATAATATATAGTATTGCACTATATTCTTGTCTAAGTTGTGTTGTATATACAGCTAGAAAAAAATACCTGTTAAAAATATTATATTTCCGATACATTGATAAAATCATATAATTTTTACTTATATTTTTATTCTATTACAACATCAAAACTTTAATTTGCGAATTTAAACTTTCAACTTTTGAACGCGACTTAAAAAAAGTGTTGTCTATGATCTGTTTGTCAAAATTTATATAAAATAATTGCATAAAGGGAACAACGGAAATAGAGAACCTTTTCACATATTTGTTAACGACAATAAATTAATTAATAATGTAAAATGCACAAAAATATAGGTAAGTAATTTGAAAAGTAAGATGTCGTTGCTTTAATGTTGTTTTATTTTGTACCACTTTCCTCTGAAAAGTGCTATTTTTCATAATGTACTATATTTTCTATCACATTTGACCGTGAAGTACTATATTTTTCTCCCAAATAGTTGGCTCCCCGAGTGGACACACCATAAATGCTAACAGGACACACAATATGGTCAAAAGAAGCTTTAGGTTTTCCTCAGAAACCATGAATTCTTGCAAAAGTGGGTATTGGATGCCAGGTTCCTACATTGTACCTATATTGAAATGGAAGGACAGCACGTAAATAGTTTCGTGCAACAGATTGCAGTAACAAAATAGGTACCAAATACTTGCACCCAATCTCTGACGATCTTCCACTTTCATATCACAAGCCTCCAAAGAAAGTTAACCAGATATGTTAATTAATCTATAAAAAAAAAGCTGTCTATCCTGAAATGACTAATTTGAGTACCTTCTCGGGCTGAGTTTGGTAATTTTGGTAAATTAGGTAAACTTTTAGTCAATCTCTGCCCCACCACCTGAATATTACATAACCCCTTACACTCCAAGCATGCCTCTGAGACACACCAAAGTTTAAATTAAACCTTCCAGAAATGAAAGGACTTCACGATTCGCCGAGTTAACGGAATTATACCCTCAAAAATCTCTGTACTGCATTTTCTGCCGCACCAAACTCCTGCACTTGAACCTACATTACCCAGTAAGTGATCTCCGGTCAATGGATTATCTAATAACGCGTCAAACCGCCCAGTTTCAAGCCTTCTTTCGACCACCATCTCTACTACCCGAAACACCCTGTACGTCAGAGAATCAGATACGCATCCGGTGGCGCGTCCAAGAACAGAAGGGATCAACCGTCCGGGCGGAGAGTGGCGGACGCGTGCCCCGCGATTCCGTCACCTGCACAGAACCCGCGGAATGCAGATGCGCGCGTGGAGCGGCTGGCCGCGGAAGAAAGGCCGCGCGCTTCGAAGCCGCATCAATGAGAGCTCAATGGGCGCCGGGCAACACTTTTCCAGCCGCGGATACGGTCGTGCTCGGCGCGCGCCAGCCTACCTTTCGTGCACCTCGAGTAGATGAAGGCGCAGCCACACGTAAGTTTAGCGTAGGACACGGAATAAACGCGGCGTGGACGGGGTGAAGGGGGCGCGAGAGGGGGTTTGCAAGAAGATAGGCGGAGTGAGTCACCATCGAGAAACGCGTATGATAATGCCCGGTCTGGGTTAGGCCGTTGTTACCTTCCTGTTGTTTCGACGTTCTTGCATGTCGAATGTACAGGGTGTCGCCAGGAATTGGGGGATAAGCGTGGAGGCGGTGGTTGATTGAAAGAAAGCTTACGGAAGAAGTATTGGAAAGTGACATTTTTTGGGGAGGCTACACTGACAGGGAAACGTTGCCAACCGGAAAATTTTAATTTTAATGAAAGCTCGTGTGGATTTAGAGAAATCGAACTGAAAGGGTGAAATCAGCCCTTAAGGATTCACACACAAGATTTCAAAAACTTTGGCCTATTATTTCACTTTTAATTTTGTAGCTATATTTCTCAAAATTGAAATTTTGCAGGGGGTTTTACTATTGCATGAAGATTCATTCTTCCAATTTTCAAAGATTTTCGCTTATTTTTAATGTTACTGAAGTTCATCCTTAAAGTTATCGCGTGTTTTCGTTTTTTTTTTTAATTAATATGACTTTGTAATGATACGGTATAGCATAAAACTTTAAATACATATAAGAATTATTGAGTTTTCTATGGCACTATCAACAGAAAAATAATTTATATTAAGGAAACGAAAAAATGAGATCCGTTTAAGGGCTGATTTCACCATTCTAGAGTGAATTTCCGCAGAAGAAAAGTCCTCCTTGCGTACTATCGTAAGCTCTACATTCAGCATGGATACTTATTAAAATCCGAATTATCGGATTGGGAACGTTTCCTTGTGCTTATATCAACTTAGGTTTGGAGATATGTAGGACGCTAAAGGTTGTAGGGTCATGTTGAAAAATGTTCTCAGAAATAATCTCACAATATATTGAGATACTTAGGAAAGATCTGTAAGGCACTTCAAGAGTTTAAAGTCCAGGGGATATTACTGAGAGATTATGTATTAATAACACAATCGCAGGTATGCACAGGCTCGGCTCGAGCTTTTTTTGCGCCCTAGGCGGATTTATCCGATTGCTCCCTTTATTTATAATACATTTATTTCAGGTTTTTCATGACATTACTCTGAATTTTCATTCGGAGCTTAAAACATTTATAGTGCAACTTATAATATTTCATTTGAAACTTTATTTTGAAAAATGCCAACAATGAAAGGACCATTTTGAGCGCCTCGTCAACTTTACGCCTAAGCACGTGCCTAATTTTGAGAGAGAGAGAGAGAGGGGGGCTTTTTCAGCCATCTTGGTTTAAATTAACGAATTTTCGAGTGTATTTTGTATTTTGTTGATCTTCACCAATTGCGAGTACTGTGCTCCGTGATATTCAGTTTCATTGTTCAGATTCGAGTGATGGATCGCTATTATTTCGCCTCAACCATGTTTCCCTTTTCCTTTTCCTTTTTAAAAATCTAGCCTTCGGCGTTTACAAGGTACACCGCTGCCCCAGTTGTTTTTCAACAAACGGTTACGCCCTTCGAACGCTGGTTGCAACTACTCGGATCTATATGCCAGCGACAAACAAATCGAATCGACTCTTTTACGTTTATTTATATCCCGTTTTGCGAAACCGTTCTTTTTCCAGGTACTGCGCCCGTGTGTGCTCACATTGCTGCACGTACGTGGGTGTGATATGGGTGTTGGGCGCGAACGAGCGACTGTCGTATTGACATCCACAAAAATCCCATGCAACCGTTGATCGATAACGGCGTTGCGCAATAAAATGTCTGTCGCGAGCCCACTTTGCGAGAATTTCTGTCATGGTCGTTCGGTTTCATTGAAATAAATCGGTATTTCCGTCTGCGCGCTTTCATTCATGCCTAAGCCCACAACACTGCGCGCGCGGATTTCTTTCGCACGCGTTCAACACGCGGCGAACGAACTCAGGGCGTGCAATTTCTTAGAAAAGTGTTTCTGAGGAGAGGATGATCTTAGCCCTTAAGGCGATCATGGATAATATTTTTAAAAATTAATAAAAACAACTGCAACTTCTTCAAAGATGCATAAAACAGATTTCAGATGAATCGAATCCCTAGATTCTTAAAAAAATCCCAAATTTTGTTATATATATTAGCCCCACAAATAGGATTCCTACCTTAAGGGGTTAGGGTACCTTGAACGAAGCAAAGTTATAGCCATTTTCAGCTTTTTTTTTAGGGAGATAATGAAATAAATGGAAAATTCAATATGAACCTGTTATTGTACAAGTCTTGACGGAAAAAGACGTATTTTTTTCGTACAAAATGGCGGCTGTAGAGCCGCGATATGCAACATTGAATTTTCCATTTATTTCATTATCTCCAGATAAAAAAATGCTGCAAATGATAACTCTGCTTCATCCAAGGTGGCCTAGCCCCTTAATGCATGGATAAGTAAGAACTCGAACGAACTCAAACCTAAATGAAGAATGTAAAACGAGCATCGCAAGTGATTAACTTGCTTTGGACGTGGCAGCAAGAGGGCCCTAATTAGACAAGTCCTTTGGTAACTAACAGAAAGCTGATCACGTAACTACTTAAGTATTCCAATATTTCAACAATATCGATCTAGCTCTATAGCCAACGGTAGAAGTGTAGGTATTCACATGGTCTGATGCCCAGTATCCCCATCTTCCCACCTAGATGTCCCCCTAAAACCTAAAACCCTTCCCCCACGTTGCTCTTCTGATCCCTAACTTCCACCACAACAAAAATCACCCGCTTCGCATTTATTCGCATCAAGCCTGCTGTACAACCTAACACTATTCTTGCCCAAGGAACACTAGGAAGCTGGAAAGCTTCGCTGCAATTTTAGGAAAGTACCTAATCCTTAAATCCACACACTTGCTTGAGAAGTGCTGTCAAGTGAAAATGATTCAGACCCAATGAACAGTGGTGGGGAGGCACAGAACACGAGCCTTACGTATGCCCACAGTTCTGTTCCCTGCTCACTCTGCTGTAGCTCCAGGCCGCGTCAGAGCGAAAGATACAATCGCCACGAGCCGGGCAAGCAAGAGATATACATAAATACGCGTACGAGGACGCAGTTAGGTCCCGATGAATCGGGTTCTTCCTTCCATGCTTCAGTCGCGGGGCAGGAGACGGGCGACGGCCCGACGCCGACGCCTCCTCCTCCGGCTGGCCGCCACGAGTTATGGCCTCACGGTCCGTTGCACCGACGATTTATGAAGCGAAAGATCGAGCGAGGAATCCAAGGAAGATACGGAACGATGGTCAGACCTGGAAGCCACCGAGGAACTTTCCCCCAGATTCGCTCGACTCTCGGCCCTCCTTCGATACCTCTTCCAGAGTGGCCATTTTATTACCCAGAGGGATGAAATGTAAAAAGTGAAGATCCAATTCTCCATGCATGACGCTCGCGTCTGCACGTTTCACCGGCACTTCCATCGACACCACGCGCATATCATTTTAGGGGACCTATCGAGCCTCCCTGCCTCAACTTCGTGCGCCAGCATATTATTCGATCGCGGGCCTGTTAATTGCAGGGTGATCAGGATCACGGCGCCTTTCGACGCGAATCGAACTAAGATATTACCAGGGAGATTCAACAAGCGTCATCTCCAGGATCGAACAAATTTATCGACGCGACGGTTTTTTCGCGATAACCGAGGAGGTTAGCAACAAATCGTCGTCGATGAAGTTGAACGTCACGGGCTGATGCAAGCTGCCGCTTATCCGCTCTTCTAAGCAGGGTGAACGCCTCGATCCGCGCTCGGTGGCGACTGGCAGGACGCCACGGAGACCTGCGACGTGTCGAATCGCTCCGTGGAATGTGTACTTTTCTCGGTAGCGGGGTTTTTCTCGGACGTTGCGTGTCGTCGATAAATCACCGACGCTGGGTGGACTCCTCCGTTGATTGTAAGAAAAACGATCCCCGTTCGAATTAAGGCCGCGGCTCTGCAGAAGTGTTCGGGTCCGCTCGCGATCTCGCGGGGGTCTGCGGGTTCGATAAGCAAATAGAAGGTGTGTACCCGCCGTCGCGCACGGAAAATAGCCGCGATCATAAATAACGATTAACGTGGCAGCCGGGCGACCGAGGAGCAGCGAAATTGGTCCTTCCAGCGGCACGGAAAGCGAAACTCGATGTGTCTTCGTTTGCCGTAGATTGGTGGCTGCCTGCCGAAGATCCTCGGTTGTTTGTCTTTCGTCTCTCGCAACGAAAACATTATTCCACGGCTTGTTTCGTGAATTAAACCCGACGCAGGCGTGTCCACCTTTTAAACGGCCCTCACGTTCCGCCAACAATCCGAGGACTCGCTGTTACTTTAGTGCAGGCGCCGCTCCGCGCGAGATCGATTAGCTCTTCGGCTTCTGTGTCATGGATTTCGATGGAAATGAAATATGACGTGGTCGACATAAAATTAGGGAGGAGTTAAGTGATTATTTCAGAAAATACAGACTCTCGAACTGTGCCATTTTTGCCTAATTTCGTCGACTGCACCCTGGTCGTTCCAGGTGGAATAAATTAATTCTTGCAGCCTGATGTCATGGATTTTAATAAAAGTGAAACATGATGTAGTCCCCGTGAAATTGGGCGGAGTTTAAGCGATCATTTCCCTGCTGCTTAATTTCCTTTAAAAATACAAGCTGATCCAAATTTGCAACTTCTGCCTAATTTCGCGAAAGCAGTGTTTGCGAAGGAGTCCATTTCAACCGGAATGCCTGATATTTTCTCTCGCGTTATGGGTTCATAGTGGGGCGAAGTAGTGGAAGGTAAGAACAGGGCGGGCGAAATTAAATCAAAATCTGAAGGAAGTAAAAGAGAAACGAGAGGCAGGAGGGTGGAAAGGAAGAGCGCTTTAGAGCTACGCGCGACGTGCTTTAATTAAACGGGATACGTTAGACGATGTAACTGCTTGCTACGGTATGTACGCTTATTAAGATAAAACAAGCAATTACCGGAGCACAAGGGTCAATCCCTTCTTCTTCTCTGCTTTCCGCCGTCTTCCCACATTTCCTACCAGCTCCTGGAACACTTTCGCCGCGATTCACGGACAAAGGGCGGACCTCGATTCCATTAGTAAAAGGAAATTGAAAACTTTTACTGCGGGGCAACGTGTTTTTGGAGGTCTACGTCGGTATCGAGATCTCGAATAGAGTCGGTGAAGAAAGAGCAATCATAATTTGTATGAAATAATATAATATCATTCCCCTGTACTCGTTTGACATAAAGATGTCTGATCTATGAACGCATGCCCTCCAATTCCACGCATCTACTGCCGAAACTCGGTTATCCGAACTCGGCGCACTACGAAATTTTTTCGATCGAAATGTGATCAGACGAAATTTATAGCAACATTGTACATTCTAATCTTAATCGACAGGTTGTGTGTTAACGTGTAACCATTCGCAAAATTGAATGCACACTCACATTATGCACGAATTGCAAAAACGATGAAATTTTCAGCATGTATGCTAGGGGTGGCTCTTATTTACTCTAAATTTTTTCAAGGTTTTCTTCGCGGATGTCTATATCTTCGATATTCTTGCGAATTTCGGTCCCTAATTTTCAGGAAACATTGATGACATATCAAACACTGAAAATATGGAATTCTTTTTTTTATCTTTTTGGGATACCTCGGTATATGCTCCGCCTGAAATCTACAACCGGGATTTTTAAATTTTCATTACAGGCTCAGATAAAAAAAATGAAAAGCGACCTTCACCATTTTTTTTTCAAAGCGACGAAACAAGTCACCTAGTAAACTAATCCCTCCAGCTTCTAAAAAAAACTCAAGTAGTTTGGTCGAATTTTAAAAGAAGCTATTCTGCTATCAAAGTGCCCCAATATTTACGTCCGGCACTGTATGTCCTTTTTACATAATTATGTGATAGTGCTCGGTTCATATAAACGCTATCCGGATAATCGCGACTCCGCTGTGCCCATTCCCGAACATTTCCGAAAGTCGCGCGAAAAATATCGCCGTGACCGCGCGCTGCAAATCGCGTTTCTGCTCGCACGCTCGGCTCGGCGTGGTGTTTCGCTGGCAACGAGGGGCCGGAAGTGCGTAGGTGTGGCGTATATCTAGAAACAACGGAGTCATTATCCCGCAGAAATATCTGTGTTAAAAGGATCCACTGCCACGTTTCCTGTGCCACTCATAAAACCCGCCACACTGGGCGTTAATTCGGCTAATTGAACTAGAAAAATTACGATTAAACGAGCGAGCGTTTCCTGCAATCCACGCGCCGATACGTGGCACAGTCGCCGGCCGGCTCGCTGTTTCCACTGCGCGCTAAGCGTTCCGGATCGTCGTCCTTTTCGAAACGGATTATCTCCGCGATGGGTTCTGTAAATCATCGTATTTTGGCTCCTCGTTGGATTACACGGGCTCTGTGTATCGGGTTGCAGGCTTGTACGTACACTTTCTTCGACTTCTGTGTTGCTGCTGCGCATTGTTGCGGCTGGAATGCAATGGAATTAACATGCACGCGCGCGTGCACTGTTATTATGTTTATTCGGTCGGCGGGCCTGAAGATCGGATCAATAAAGCGGATGCGGGTGCATCGCGGTGTGATAAGTTCTTATGTTTCTTCTTAAAGATCGAGTGTGGGAATAATAGCGTAGATAAAAAAGATTGGAAGCTGGGCAAAATTAGTGTAAGAAAAAGTTAATCGATTTGGTGTTTGTAATATATTGTATAGTCTGTTATTATATGTACTTTCCCTGGTTTTGATTTAATTCGATCACGGCAGGTTCCTTTATTTTAATTCTAATTTTAAAGCTATTACATGCAAACGAAATCCTTAAGACATTTCAGTAATTATCCACCCCATTTAGCAACTCAATTGCTCTTACTTGTCGTTGGTAATATCGACAGTAGGTGCCTAATTAAGGACTCCAACTCGTCGAATTACTTCCTAGCGAAAATTGCTATTCGAATTCCCGATAGTACCCTCTCATTTGCGCTAGTGTGCGTAATAGCCATTCTGTGTACCCATGTCGCCTATTCTGTCTAATAGCACGTCAGAAAATCTTAGTGGATCCTTAGCTTATTACATTAGCAACTACGTGTCAATCGGCTTCAACAAGAACGAAGTTTTATCGGTCGATGTGTATGTATGTATGTTTGTCCGCGTGTTTCCACGGAACTACTGGACTGATTTTCGTGAAATTTATTGAATTTAGTTTAGCTTTGATCAACTTAGGTCGTGGAGAAAGAATTATCACAATCAGTTCAGTAGTTTTGAAATTACACCAAAAATAATGTGAAACCAGAAATCTGTTTCATTAACCGACTTCATTATTTAAATAAATGTAGCCATATAACTTAAATAAATAAATGTAGTTATATAATTTAAATATATAAAAAGTAAAAAATAAAAAAAAATTAAAAATTAAAACCGACTTGAAAAAAATGCGCTAAAAAGTAAAAAATAATTTTGTTCCTTATATAATCTACGACTCTCAATTTTTTTTAAGTCGGTGGCAGATGTACCCAATGCACAGTGCAAATGATGAGACGCCGAAATAAAAAGATTGAGAGTTGTAGATTAAATAAGGAACAATGTTATTTTTTACTTTTTAGCGCATTATTTTTAAGTGGGTTTTAATTTTTCTTACATTTCTTTAATTTTTTTTTTCGTATCACGATTAATAATCGCTGATGTGACAATATTGCGATACATATTATGAGCAATAAGTGGAAAATGCCTGCCAAGGACAGACAAGGCTATCCCTCAAAGAGTACACTACTCTGTGATACTAAAATAGTGAAGCGTTTGTAAAAGTGGAAGGAGAAATCTTAAAACGCCTTTGGTAAATATCCCTGCGCCCTTAACTTCTATTCTCGTCTAAAAATTCAAATATTTTCATATTCTACTCCCATCTACAAATTACAGTACTTCCAGATTTCAAACTCGTCTAAATATCAAAATACTTTTAGATTGTATTCTCATTTACAAATCGAAGTGCTATGACATTTGCAGTTGTTCTTAGTTTTCTACTGCCACTTTTTATACACACCTCCATGCAGTAGCTACTGTTTAATCTGCATAAGATGCTCAGTACTCACAATCTGGCTTTGACTAGTATTTTCTACATACCGAAGCGAAACTTTCAGTACCGTGTGTCATAACATTACAAATTTGCAACAGAACAGTAATTATTATAACAGCGAACCGGTGAATTAGCTTAGGTAGCCAGGGATCGTTAGCCCCCGTCCTGAGCTAGTTCCCTCAGGCCCTGGGGAAATTATTACCCAGCGACAATTATTAGTTTTCACCCGAATTACACAGGGTTGTCAATGTATTACACTAAGATAATCATTTCTTGCTCAGATTAGTGTCAACTATGCACCCTATAAATCCTGAACCCATTTCGTAACACAGCGTGCACATAGCCGACTAAAAAACATCGTTCGAATAACCATTAAGGGGTCAGTCCACTGTGACGGTTTGAAAAATTAAGGTATTTTTAAAGATTTTTTTCTGCGTAGATACAACGTATAATGTAATAAATCTTTTTGGTATTTATTAAGCTACTCTTATATTACACAAAAAAAATTTAAAAGAATTTTTTTAATTTGTTTCAAAACTTAAAACGCAATTATCTCAAAACAATATAGAAATAAAAGATGACAATTTTTCTTCACAGTGAACTGACTCCTTAAGACTGGTTTAGATTTGCAATTAAGGGCCCTGTGTGCCCGCCGGAGGAATATTAATTAATTCCAATGGCAGGCGTGTGTATATGTTCGCATACTTTTGACCCTACGTGCCCAGGAAGTCGTACCTTCCCTTCCACATTCGTTTATGGTTGTTGGAACGATATTTTTCAGCCGATTGTACGTGTAAACGCGGCGCAGCTTTTTCGCTCCATTCATCGCGGAGGGCTCTCTTGCACGGAAGCATCAGGCGCATACAGATGCAACGTGTCGTCGAGCCACACCATGATACTCATTCATAACGCGGGCACGTGCTCGATTGCAACTCTCCGCGTTGGAGCGCGCAGAGGGGATACGCTCGTCTCCGAGCTGGTCGAAAATAGTGAAAGGCTAGCAGAGACTCCCTAGCTGGACACCTTGCAAATCTTTATGGATTCCACTGAATGTCTTCGGCCCTGTGGAATGGGATTATAGGCGTACCGTGCGATGGTGAGGTTTTTAGATCGAAGGGAGTAGGAACTAAGAAAGTCCCTAGAGGATCGTTGGTATATCTCAATAATCTCAAATTATCGAAACACGAGCAGCTGACCTGGCAAACATTGAATCTAATCATCGCTATCCCCACAGGATTGCCGCTGCTGAGCTCTGTTCTGCTTAGCCATGCGCATTGCAGGCATTGTTTCTTACATTTATCAAAGGACGGACATAGGCTACGTAGCATGTCTAAAAAACGCGTTATTATCCTTCAGAGGGCCAGGATTTTTTCATTGAAATTGTAAATTTTATTTACTTAAAATTTATGCATATATGCCACCAAAATTGCCGGCAAAGTATCCAAATTTTTAGGTGGCCACTATAGTGGCCAGCGTGACCCTCTAAAGGTTAACATGGAACAAAGAAGCGCCTGGAATGTGTTGCGCTGGAGGGGAAATAAATCTCCTAAAATTTCCGAAATAATATGAAGAAAGTAAGCTTTTTTTCTACAAAATACTTAATTTTCTTTAAAGATATTAATTCTAATTATAAAATCTAATTAATCTAGCGGGGGGCGCTAGTAAATAATAAAATAAGTAATACATAATTCTTATTCTTACTATTTATTGCACATTAATTTCATTCCTCTGAATGGCACACACACTGTACTACGCGCGTATATAATCCATCCACTGAATTGTTAAACACGAAAATGGAGGAAATTATTTCGAGCATGCGAGTAAACCTGTCGTAATAATGATTAACCGCATCTTTATCCACGTACAGAATGCGACGGGCATACGAACTGAGGGAAAGGGAGAGAGCGCGATGCACAACCTCGGATAAAGGCCTATTGGCTTGTATTCTCTGGCGATTCTAAAACGTTCCTCGATTTTCGGCCGGATACCGCACACCCCGAGGCGATGCGCAACATAAACGAGGTACATAGCTACCACGATGGGGTCTGCAAAGTGATCTAAAGCAGCAGAGGAGATTATTTCGGAACGTTGCCGAGAAACACCGACTCGGCTATTAAACGCAATGCACTAACAGGCTTCCACATTAAAATGAAATCTTTATCCTTTATTTAAGCCGCGCTTTAAGCGGCTTGAATCTCTGGCGGTGTCGACTAACTGACGTCATGCATTAGGATGTTATTTGCAGTTGCAATAAATCGATGTTTAAAAGTAAAAAGCTGCAAAGCGAATAAAGAATAGAGACAAAGAATAAACGGCATTATTTTAATCTATCAAACGACGTAATAAAAATTCATTACTTAACTCGGCGGGAGGCGCTACTGAGTAAAATTTACCAGAGAGGCGATAGTTGCGAAAATATGAAGACTGTTTGAGCTTTTCTTACAATTTTTTAAAGAACTTTAATAAAGTTTTTAAGATATTCCATCAATTCTGTTTGATTCTTAAAACACTGTACTTTAACATAAAAATTACAAAGTTAACAAAAAAAATATTCTGCAACCGTGGTTTTTTAAGTTTCAATTTTGGGTATGTTGACCCGGTAGCGACAACCTGTGTTACAATATGGGGTGCGCCTCCTGTCGGGTTAAAAATAATAATACCTATAATACAGAAGTTACTTGAATTACTAAAAAGAAATATTTCGCCACTGAAGCAGAAGTCAATTAACAGGTTGTTCGTTGTTCTCTATGAGTCTACTTAAACTTAAACTAATTTTTATTCCCTCGTAGATACAACGGTACAAGATATTCAGAAAAATTCCAGGAAACCAAAATGACTATTGGAGCAGAGATTGGAGAGTATCAAAAAAGTTTCTACTTTAACCTTATATCCATGAATAAAAGTCACATCGGCAATAATTTTTTTGATAAGCATACTTTGCGACATTTCCAGATGATTTTTAGCGCATTGAAAGGCAAAAAAATTGCAAGGATGTGACAGTGGATTATTTGAATCCGTGCACCGTCAATGTTTGAAGAGACTTGCCGTGAAGTAGAGTTGGGGAGTAATAAACAGACACGGCAGGCACAGTAGTCGGAGTCGCTCGCACTCGTAAGCGACGTACAACCTTCAACGCCAACAACCAGCCGCGGGAAACGTTCCAGATGTATCATCACACTGTCACTACCAAACGAGACTGACCTACACAAAGGAGCTTACGACTCTACGACACTGGCGTTATTCTCGAAATTCGGAACACATAGTGACGGTGGGGGCAGGTGGTTAGAAGTGGCGGGAGAGGCTTTCAGTGATAAGAACTCTGGTAATGTGATAGTCACGTGTATGCAAGATTTATGACACGGTAAAAGCATCACAGAAGTCGTTTTAGTAGACGCACCCATTTTTCAATTCTTTTTTAATTTCGCTTTCAAGATATCCTTTCTATTACCTTCCACCCTCGTCGATAGACATTCGTTATTTCATCCATTTGAATTATTTCTTTAGTTCAACTGATTTTAAAGTGAGACGATGGAGGAAGTTACCAGGCAATGTGTAAAAGCGTTGCATGGAAAGTATTTCGATTGAGAGGTCGACGATCCTCGTTGCTCGTATTTTCTGTTAGGTTACCTAAATGTTCTAGAGTATTGTCTTAAAACTTTAAGTTGAAATTCGAAGAATTAACGGGGTCATAAAACTTGGTGACCAAATCGCTATTAACAACTGGTTTCTCAAAGGCAAGTGTTGTTTTAAGAAGAAACAGCACCTCTTTGTGGATCTGGAAAAGCAAATTAGGCTTTGACGATTGTAAGTGTTGGCAATCTTGTTTTAAATTGCACCGAAGGCTTTACAAACGTTTTCCTCGAAATCGTATTTTTGAAGTTGGATGTCAAGACTTCTTGGAAGCTATTTGTCCAATCGGATGGAAATTTCACAGGCGCATAATTCAAATGCTACTTTTGGCGGCGAGATAAAACAGTTGTAAAATGTAGGAAACTCTTTTGTATTGGATTTACAGGTATTTTTTAAAAATTAATTATTTTGCTCTGATTCTACTTCGCCTCCAAGTTTTGCATTCTTCCTTTTAAGTATACAGAACGAGTATAAATTACTACTCAGTGGTGAATAACTAAATTACAATAATAAAATTACTTAACTCTATTACCTGAAACTAGAAAATCCTCCTTGACGTGCAAATTTTTCATAAAATTTTGACACTTTTTAAGGACAATGGTAGAATACGGTAAACTTTCAAATTCATCAGAAAAGAAATATTCTTCCACAGCATGATTCTGCGTGTTCTAAGAAATCAGAAAGCAATAACTATTTATTTTAGAAATGCAAAGAAAGTTATAATAAATACGCGTAAGAGCAAGAATGTAAATATAAACGTAGCTCACCTGTTTACAACACTTACTGTGTTTCCTTCTCGCAAATTTTTAATTGAATAACCAAAGCAGTTTAATATTCAGTGAAATCGAGAAATGATAAAATTCTAAGGCAAATAATTATTGGTGGTCCATTCTTTAGAACATACGGAACCCTGCAGCGAAACAATTCTCCTTCTCTTGACTCCCAAAATTTGACAGTTCCTGGCATTGTACTTTCGCCGCGAGAAACGATTGCAATACTAATAATAACAAACAAGAAATAGAAGATTCAGTGGATTCTGTCGACAGTTCTGCGGTATCCTATTTATCGACTCGGTGGCGGGCAGCTCGGGATGGAAACACGTTCCGCTCCCTGGGGTGCTTTCGTCTGCATATCGTGAAATTCATGCGACAAGGGTTATAAATAAGTATCGTACGTTCCTGGCACGTCCGTTTGTCGCTCTTCAAGTGGTTCTAAATAAAAATACACGTTCCAAGGGGAATACATTTCCCCTCGAACCCCTTCCACGGTCTTTACGTTTATTATTCAGTGGTGGTGAAGAGATCAAACGTATTCTATCCGAGGCTGCTGGGCGGCCGGGTGTTAAGTCCAGTTTATTGTATCGCATATTTTTTTCTTCCTCTACAAGATAAAAAACACTTTCAACGCAACACTGAAGTACCATCCCTGTATTCAGGTTACAGAACAAATTTTATTATTATCGAGGCACTTTTTATTGTTCATTGACCGTGTTTAAGAGATTGTGTTTAATTTGGGTGCTGGGAAACGAGTGTCTGAGGAATGGATGTGAAACTTTTTTGTATATCTGACAACTTGGTGTACGGAATGGGAAAGTGCCTGCTGTCATTCAGTTTTGCGAATAAGATTTCGTTATGTTTCGATGACCTGATTCGAAGAATGACAAAGCATTATAATTTGGTTGTTGTTACTTTATTTATATTTCGTCGTTCCTCGTTATTTTCGTCGATATATCGGGTTGAAGATTGCGAACCATTTGTTTGTCAGAAATATTCATCATCGTTTGATGAAATATTTCCGTAGACTCTATTACATCCATAAATGTAAATATTATTCACCCTTTTTATTCTCATCTTTTATTTTTCCCCTGCTAATATTTGTCCACGAGTATACCGTGCAAGGGCAGACGAGTCAGGGCGGTAATAAAATAATGAAATCGAGTTCTCCGATCGCCTCCAATAACTTTTCAAATGGAGAAGAAAATTGGTTTCGCGTAGCAGTGCGCGGATCGGTTTTTTTTTATTTTTTGCTCCGCTCGAAGCGACGCGCGTTTATAAAATAAACCATCCTAAGCGTGATTAAAGGCTGAGCGAATTACTCCACCGTCGCCTCGCCATTGTCGTTAATGGGAGTCTCGACGTGAGAAAAAATAAACCTATCAAAGTGCTCCTCCATGTCTTCTCCACGTTTCGATATTTCTGTCCCTATTGGTTTGAAATTGTGTATAGGTGTACGTACTGCTTACGAACCATTGTGCGATATATCGCTAACATTGCTACCTTATTTTGTTTCTAACAATGTCTTTATTAATTTCGAAATTTTTGAACGAGTAACGCAATTAATTGTGAATTTTCCCGTAACAGAACTGCCCAGCAATTTGATAATAGATTATTTGCTAGCCCACTTTACATTTTAAAGTAATTAATTTTTATTTTCTAATCGACTGGGTGGATGAGCCAAAGAATTTAGAGAGTAGAGTTTATTCTGCTACCTTGTTTCAATAATTTCTGTATTAACTATAATAATAATAATATTATTATTATTATTATTCTGAAAATTGAAGTTATAGTTAATACAGAAATATAATAATAATAATATTATTATTAATCGTCATTATTACTTAAAAAAGAAGAAACGTGAGTATTCCTTGCCATTACGAACTTTATTGCATTCCAATTTTAACTTTAACATTTTGCTGATTTCGAAATAACTAATTTATCTCGTTCTACAAATAACGAATTCTGTCACTGCCACAAGACTTTTGGTATCAGTATCTAAGATTAAATTAAACTTTGGTGTGCCTGAGAGTCATGCTTAAATTGCAAAATGATTAATATATTTTTTCTATGACCATTTGATTAACAAAACAATTTTCATGGCATTTAGAGGAAGTAACAAACAGCTTCGGCAAACTCAGCTGCAATATGGAATATTGGATTTTTGGCGAGCCCATCGAAGCCCTGTCCTCTCGAAACTCAACCAGTTTTCAACGGTATAGTCGACTATATAATGCCACGTGGCAACCTTTCGACCCTTCTTTTTCAAAATGAATACTGTCGAAGCGGTCTAATGAAAGCAATTTCGATTCCACAACGATACCGTATAAAGCATTGAAAATCGACAACGCTTCTTACTGACAATAATTCTGGGGTTTGAAAATAATTAATGGTTAAAACCGTGTACACAGAATTTGAATGCAAGACAATAGGCATCTGTTAAATTAGGAAAGGTAGAAATTCAATTTTGGTCTCCAAGTAAAGTTCTCCCAAAACTATTCTTTATACTTACTTATTTACTTAATTTCGCTTTTTTATAGGAACCACGTAGTTATACATAAAACTTTATTTTGCTTCCTACACTTTCAATTCGTTTAAAATACACTTTATTTTAAAAGTGAAATACGAAAATTTTTTATGAAATCCATCGTAAATATATAACTACGAAATTAAAAAGAAGCTCAATTGGAATCACAATTTAAAGATACCCATACTTAATAGTACATATATCGAATTAAAAAAAAGTTCGTGCCAGAAATCACATCGCTGATTTGTTCGTCTATAAACGAGAACACGATACTTCATAAAGGAAGCTCGCGCAAGTTCTCTCACCGAGTTATGATCCAATCAAGTTTTACTAAAAATGCATTTGCTAAATACCTCGCGATTGAATATTCAGCTGGTTATCCACGCCAGGGGCGGGGAACCTTTCAAAATGTTTGCAGTTTATTCGATAATTCGAGAATGTGCACTCGCGAAGCGATATAAAATATCTGCATACCGAAATTCGCATAATATATGTGTTGGCGGACGAAAATGAACTGTATCCCATGCATGGCTGGCATTAATCTGAGTGGGGCAGAGCGAGGGACTCTAGACGCATTTAATTTCGAAATACGAGCGTTTAATTGCTCGTGCGTGTACGCAGGTACATAGAGTATCTTACGTGCTACCATACGTCGAGTGAATAATTTTCTGGGCTTTACGAGGACGCTGTGTTTATTAGTGTTTTTAATTGGGCCCGACGCCTTGCAGCTCCTTACGAGCAATATAATTTTTATAGATAAAATTTTTTTACGTTGAAATGTTGAGACCTATTTATTTGATGTTTAAGTGGCGTATCTCTAGTTGTAAGTGGAGAAGTCTCGGTACCTGAAAAGGTAGGTACCTGGTGTGAAGAATAAAATAATAAAAGAAAACACCTATCGCTATCTAATAAATATTTGAAGTGAAGAAAAAATAGAGCAAGAAACATCAGGTAAAGACGTAAAAGTAACGAGGCCCTTCCATGGATAAGAATTAAACGAAAGGTGCGAAAAATAGTAGGTTTTCTCAAACGGCCACGTAAAAAAACAGCGAGTCTACCTTAATTTAATCGACTACCCAGAAGAATTTTCTGTCAACGACAGACAGAATTTAAGGTAAAAAAAAAATACATAAAAGAATGGTGTATACAGAACGAAGTATCCACGTGGCAATATGCCGACGCCAGGCGTCGTTTACGCGACACTTCGTTTTACGGTTTCCGACGACTGTTATTGCTCATGCCGCTGTATTATAACGATATCGCGGCATTCCTATCCCTTCATCATGCCATTAAAAAAAGTATTATTAAACATCGACAGACAATATGAGGGCACATACTACGTATAGCTACATGAGCATATACCGAAGCTCTGAAGAAAGGGAAAACCTTGCTCTCGATTTTGTCGAGAAATTTTTAGCTCTCCCGTTTGTGCGTTTAATATATCATTATTACACTGCGGAAGTTTATGCAAGTATTTACATTACATTACTCGAGCTAATTTGTCAGCAAGTGCTGCATATGCTAAAATTATGTAACATATGCGATATGCAAAATATGCGGAATGAGAAATATATTTTTAAAACCATCGAACAACGAAACAATCAAAGTTCTATCACTTGTTTAGTCCTCCCCTATAAAAATATATATTCGCATAAACTTATACATGTTTAGTGCCAGCTAAATACAGTATTTATTCGCTAAGAGCTCGGTTTGGCCTGCACCAGTGGTGCCGAACTTCCCCACTCCGAGAGCCGCACGAGTCAGACCCCGGTCAGCCGGTTCCCCCACTTACTTTTCTCCAGGTGTTGCGCGCGACCCGGCAGGGAGAGAGTGCGGTACCCGGAGGAGAAATTCATCAGAGTGAAGTAGATGTCGCCTTCGGCAAGAAAGAAGCTAGAAACGATCGCTCGGAATCGTGCCCCGACCGGTGCACACGAGCGAAACGCGTCATTTTGCAGCCGCGTCAATATGATACCGCATTCGAGCAGTACGTACATGTATATGGAAAGATTCACAAATAACGGATTTTTTTTTGCGGCAACTTTGCTTCCTGTTTGCGTTTTGAAAAATGGCGCTGGTTTTGCCAGGGCACAGCTACGACGCCGCGTTTTAGCAGCACGTGTAATTATATAGGAATGATTCACACGTGACGCATTTTTTGGCCGCAACTTCGCTTCGTGTTTGCGTTTTACGAAATGGACGCGGCTGTCGCCAGAACGCGGATGTGGCGCTAACGTTTACGTTAAACGCTCACTGCCGGTCTCGAGCCGCGAGCTTATATGTGAAATGTGAACCGAATCGTATGCACACTTATCGCCGATAAAAAGCGCGAACAAGATGGTTGCGAGTGGCCAATCTTGTTGTCATTGAAACGTAAATATGTAACATTATCCTGTCTGAAGTCTGCGAATAGGTCTTTTCACGTTCTGTGTTAGGCCTGCCCAAGGAGCTCACGAGTAGACGAGCGATTAGCTGCAGATAATTACGCTTGGGCTTACGTCGATCAAATGGACATGGTATGACGCCCTTCGATATAAAAGTTAGGAAGCGATGGCGGCACGCGAAGTTCATATATGGCGATATTCGATAGTATCTACTCCTTACCCGACGTCTGCGTTTCGTTGCTATCAGGCGCTGGGTGATTTGGAATCGACGCGAACCCCCGTCGTCGTGGAAAAGAAAAGATTAAAGGTTGATTGCCTGTCCGTTTACTTTATCCGCTGATTCTTAACTGATCCTCAAACGACCTGTCTCGTTCGCTGTAATTGCACGAATACCGTTTTCACCACTGATGTTTCTTGAAAAGGAAACATAGTGAAAGGATCTTGTATTTAAGAGAGACTTGTTCTTAGTATTTATTACACGGGACGGAAGTTTATCGCTCGCAAAATCTTCACCATCGGCTATTGAATTATGAACAATAAGTTGTTGGCAGCAAGGGTTCCTTTCAAAGTTAACGCGATGGTTCAGAAGCTAGGTACACCTTTCCCGAGTAAAAGTAAACACCGACAAGCGTCCTAAAACTGCACTTGAGTGTCTTTTACCGTGTCAAATACCTACACATATTTTAAATAAAAAATTACCAACATCACACGCTTATTTGTGCCGGTAATTATGAAAGTGGTGTACGTAAGAAAACCACAAAATCAATTTATCACGAATATTTTAAAACCCTTAAAATATCAGAAACAGAAAATTTTGTTCTTGAAAAAGAATCTTAACAGCAATTAATTAAGAAAATTAGCAATTATAACGTACAAAGGTAAATACGTTTGTTTCTACCTTGTTTTGCTCATAAAATGCATTATTTTTTATTATTGCAAATCACCAATCAGGAGGATCTCATCAAAGGATTAAGAAACACATTTTCGTACAAATTACTCATAAAATTTCACAGTGATAGATGAATTTGACATTAGATGAGCATATATGTTGTGAAACGTTTTGTTCGATCATGGGAAAATATTTGTTAACGCGTCCAAACGCAAAGTCTAAATATCTCGAAGCAAAAACCTGTAACCACTGATTCGAAGACAACCAAGCGCTGCATGAGACGAAGAGATCTCCGTCACAGAATTTCTCACAAGGAGATAATACATGCACACGTATCTCGCTTCAGGAAATAAAAGTGCGTATGTATCTCACGTCTACAGAGAAGGGGAAAAAGAGCCCTGTATACAGACGCTGTCAGCCTGAATGACACTTTCCTTCGGGCCGATCCGAAAAAAGGAAGTTCGCGGCGATGAGAAATGGCGGGTCATCCGATCGGCGCAATATGAATATCCTTTTAAATGAATCAAGGAGGGTATCCCAGCAGTTTTTCACAGAGCCCACCCTCGGATTATTAGACGAGCGAAAAATGCTCGTGCCGTTACTTGAAAAACGACCTATCGAGACAGCGTCCCGTATTGATCGTTATAAATAGCGCGAGCCGAAGAAGAGCCGCCTGGATTATCCCCTTTATATCGAGCTATTAATATTACTTTCTGCAGATCTTCCTCGATCCTCGCTGACCTAACGGTGCCACGCTTGAGGGTGGAATGTCGGATGGGCAGGGACTTTCGCCCCTGGCAGGGGTGCCAACTACGTTTAATCATCAGCGCGTGCTTTACGACCGTGCCCGTTGGTTTTTTCATTTTCCATGGCTCCCATTGCTCGCGACACACAGTCGCGAAGGTCATATCCAAATTTTATGCACAGTCAAGGCACGCGTTTCTTGGAATTACTGTCGCGTTTGGTGGAAGCATGATTAATGGAAACTAGTTGCTATGGTTATTTTATTATGAAGTAATTACGATACTAATTATGATGAAATTGGTGTGTTTTAATGTGGGGAAGGGTGACTTTGTATGTAATGTGGTGTTTTTGAAATAAGGATTGCAATTTTCTCTGTTTTTACTTTCCCAATTGGGCACACTGATCTTATTACCAAAATATATTACTAGATTCTTTTGTGAATTTATAGCCCCTTGTCGACCTTTGTCAGGCAATGTCACTCTAAAATTATTAGCTACATCCACTAAAATTAAGATAAAGAATCTTCCCGTTTATGACTACTTGCAAAGGCAGGACACCATGAGGTAGACACCGATTTTGATCTGTGTCGAAAATAAGTAAATAGGTGTCCGAGCGTTTCTTATTAAAAAGTTCACAGTGGCCGTGGGGTTTTAATGGATAAAAATCCCATACTACCCTGGCGCCCCCGGGGATTCCTTTCTGAAGGAGTCGGGGTGCCTTTTGAAGATTTCCCCAAGTTAAAAGAAAAATTATAAAAAAATAATTTATAAAAAAAAATTATAAAGTTTTTTTTTAACGTGGAGACATCTTCAAAAGACACCCCCAACGCCTTCAGAAGGGAATCTCTCGCGGACGCCAGGGTAGTGTGGGATTTTTACCCACTAAAACCCCACGGCCACTATGAAATTTTTAATAATTTCCATGTGAATATCTCTATTATTAAGCCCCATTGGCAGAAACGCTCGGACATCTATTTACTTATTTTCGACACAGATCCATCGTGCCAAGGCTCATCAAAATCGGTGTCTACCTCATGGTGTCTTCCCCTTGTTAGATAAATGAATGAAGAAAATAACTAATATATATTCGCGATTAAGCTTTGCTTCGAAACGCGCCAGTCATTTCATTTTGGATTAGGTAGGGCGCCTTCAAGGCGCAGGCCGTACCTTTCGAGGTCATGCCTCTCCCTTCGGATATACTGTTTCTCTGTGCGAAAGGCGCGAAACAGAAAGTTACCCAGAGTGACGAGTCTCCTGGGAAATTTCCAAGTTTCCTTTTAATGGAATTATAAAGAGAAGCGGGAGTGACCATGTGACAGCTGGCGAACTCGCGAAAATTCCTCACGGGAGACACACAATCCGCCCCCTACAACCTACCCTTCAGGCGAATTTTTCACCGTGGCCGTACCCAAGAACATCTACTTTGCATTCAATCCGCCCTGTCAAATTATCACTCAAGACGAAGAGATTGAAATTGGCTTTCCTGGATTTGATAAGAAGACGGTGCAGATTTCGCTCGCTTTTGTACGTCGTTTAAGAGTTGAGGGCATTTGCAGAAATTCATTGCAGAATGTCGAGTAATCGAATTCCAGAGGTGGGCAAAATTTTTATTTAAATAAAAACTTCGAATAACGAATGAAAGTTACAACAATCATTCGTCACATGTTCCGGATTAACTTTATTCGTCAAATAAATTCTCGTCGAATAAAACAATTAACTTTATTCGTCGAATAATCTAATGTTAAACTTACGTTTATTCGATCCGTCATTTAAATAATTTTTTGTTTAATTAATGACCAACTCTGATTCTTACACATCGTTACACTTATGTTATTCTTAAACAGTATCACACTTGTAACAGGAAATATGGAAACTTGTTTAACTGTTAAGTAACTTATAAATTATCAAGATGAGTTCGTACTTAGGATAAGCGTAAAAATAAATTGCATGAACAAATAACAGTAATGATTGCTATACCTATAGACTACTAAAATATACCAAATATTTCTCAGTTTTTGAACAATTACTAGTAAGGGCTACTAAATTATTTAGATATGCCAAATTCTCTGCCTTATATGCACAGACAATAAACACCCTCATTAGCAACGCTAGTTGTGCGTACCCCCAACTCTTCCAGATTAAGCGAAGTGATTATAACGCTTCTGGATGGAAAATCGTTCGAGAATGTTTTGCGAGGGTCATTACAGATTGGAGTTTGCCTGCTAAGAGAAAAACGTATAAAACGGTAAAGTGGATTTAACGCCCAGGCAACTTTGCACTATAAATGCTAATGGCTACAGCTTGCAGTTAGTTAACCAACTAACCCCATAGTTCGATGCGTCTTTGCCGAAGGCAGGATCAAGAGATGGAGTCTTGTTCTCAGTTTACACTTGTGCATACCTGATATTTCATCTGCCCAATACGAAGGGAACGAAGATACCGCGCTAAAGACACATGTATTCGACATATTTGAATATTCGTTAGATATTTAACCACGTGTATAACATTTTTAAAAAAGGGGCTATCGAATGATCAGTTTTGGAAAATCGTTATTCAAAATAGGGAAGTTACGACGAATTGAAGTCTTTGTACAGAGCACCGTAAGTGTCAAAAATAAAAAAAATATCGGAAAAATTTCTTCAAATATATTACTTGACTATATTAATGCAAAAAGTTCAGAATTTTGAGATGCATTTGAATTATTCTATACTTAAGCGTATTTAGCCATCAAAACAAATCACATTTCGTAAATAATATAAAGTCGGGGAAGTTTTTCTCTATCTGTTAAGATATTGAATTTTTCAAATCCTTCATTGCCGAAATATTAGAATACTCGCTCCCCTTTCTTATGCACCATATTAATTATTACGATTAAGATTAATATAAACAAACCCTCGTAAACAGTAGGTACTTCAAACGAATAATTGACTTTCCCTTGGAAAACACTGATGCGACCGCTGCGCTTCGCCAAGCATGCTTTAACAGTTTCCAAAATCCACTTCTGAACGCCGGAATATCTAAACTTAAATTATCCCAATCGCATTACGTCACGATGGAATTACATTTTTTATTACTCCCCCGCGGAGAAAGCGCCGTGTCCGTAATGGCACTTGAAAGTTATCCACTTCGCGTTCCCGTAATAAGAAGTTCGTGGAACGTAATTACCAATTGAAAAGAATAAAGGCGCTGCTGCGCAATCGTTACGTTTTACTTACTGCAGAAGGAGTAACGTCCCCGAAGAGGCGGGGAGGGTTAAGTTGATTAAAGGGATAAAGCAAGTTATTCGGGATACGGGAGATAAATGCTTTGGATATTAGGTACGGGGCGATATCTTGGGCTGGTCCGCGCGATTTTCCATGGGAGCCATTCCCCGTCGATGCAAACGGGCCAGAAATGAGATGCTAGATGATCCGGGGTCGCGCGCCGTATAATGCCATTACGTGGGCGCGTCGGCCGCGAAAGAATCGCGTGCCTTTTCTTACTGTACGGCCCTGGACGCTAAAGAAGATTGTCTCGAGGATAAGTCGGGGCCATTAAGGAGGGACACCCCTCTGCTCTTTCATTAAGGTGCCCTTGTGACAGGTAGCCACGAAAGTTTCTCCTTAACCTGCCACGCTGCTCGCCTTTATTCCGACCGCAATGCGGAAACGCGGTGTGTCGATGGAGTAAGCGGGCATCCAACGATAGAACACAATGAAGAGGAGGCAGGCGATCAATGGGAAATACGAATGTAGAGAAATAGAGGATAATATTTCCAAATAGAGTCGCACGATTCTGCGTGACTGCTTGCGATCGCGTTGCTGTAGTTCGATGATGGTTGAAGTGGAAATTCGGGGTTAGCCAGGGGGTTGAAGTTTGTGTTTATCATAGTGAGCTTTTGGATTTGGATTTTTGTGGTATTGTAAATACCTATAGGTACTGTGCCCGGATGGAAAGAAGACTGTTAAAATGTCACAGGGGCAAGAGTAAGCCGAATCAATTTTATTCTACACATAACGAATAATTTTTTTCACTTTTATTCGTTATTCGAAATTTTATTTAAATAAAAATTTTGCCCATCTCTGTGTTGTCCCAATGCTGTTCTCAACATCTTCATATAAAAAATCATTGTTTCTCCCGTACTATACACTTACTATATTTATACTTCTGGGTCTCGAAGCTCTGCCTGTAAACTTCTCAAACTACGGCCAGTGCCGTCCAACGTAGCTTCTTGTTGAAGAAACTTCTCTCATAGCTTCTCATTCATGAACATGAGGTAATCCCCAACTGAGTATAATCACGATACTAGTGAATAAAGTGATTCCATACAGCCAGTTAACACCCCTAACAGACAACTTTGTATGAGAATAAATTATTTGTCAATAAAGAACCTGAAACACTTTATAAATGCCCCAACCATATCAATTTCCCTCTACACAGCTGTAATTAATTCGTTACACAAGCCAAGCATGATGCATCCACGAAAAGTGTTAAAGTAAAATCTCGATACAGTATATTTTCGTTATAAGCTCATTTCGACTATGCGTTGTGTGCTCGGTCGCTATTCCCACCATTTCTTAAGGGTCCTCCAGACGCTGATACTTGTTGAAGGTTTCATGATACATGTTGCTACGTCTGTAGATCGGTTTCCGTGTTTCAGCATCAGAAGCGCAACTGGCATCTTGCTCATCGGCTAGGCGCGTGAGCAAGATGCAAGAGTCATGAAACCTGCATCATGATGCATGCATCGGTGTTTCACTGCAGCACGTATCAACGTCTGGATGTCCCTTTAGAATCTTTCGGTCGCGATTCGGAGAGCCCGAAAGTGAGCGAGAGCGGACGAAAGAGTTCTCTCACTCGCGCCTATTCGTTGTAAGCTCGCCGCCAGCCCCGAGCGTGGAGCCTATAACGAGAATCTGCTGTAATTCGAGATCCACATAATCTGAACTCTGTACTTTTAACAGCTCAATGTTGTTCTTTTCACACACAAGTTATCATTCCCCCAAACATCTCCTTCCCCTTGAGAGTTCCCATCAAACACCGACCGCATCTGATTGTCATTGACTTCGGCTTGAATCGAGTCCATAGTCCGCAGTTGAAGCTGGCTTGTGCCCCGTTCACCTCGGATTATCGAGACTCCGGCGAAATGTGAAACGGTCCAACGCCCGCGGTCGCGGCGGAGGATGGCATGTGCACCGCGTATATTGAAATTGTTGTATTTGTGTGAGCGTTGTATTGGAATATATTGAAATTGTCACGCGGCAGAGTACACACAACAGGCGGCGGAATACGTCGCAGGGAGGCACGTGAAATGCGGCGGAGCGTGAGTACGCGACGGGAACGGCACAATGACAACGGGCACTCGACTGACAATGAGCACGAGTGGAGATGTGCTCTCCCATTGGGCCGTCTTGACGTACTACACACCACCGACCACGAGCATTGGGTTAATGCGCTATTGTCCTCGGTGCGTACCTGCCGAGGATTACACGCGCTCGCTCGCTTTACTGTACCACTGCAAGGTGCTTACATAATGCATATATATGCGCGCACAGATACCTGCGTCACGCCGTATCCCGCTCTATCCTTTTGTCCGACGCGCGACCTTACCCTCCAAATGTTTATCAGCCTTATCTGTCATAGGTGCGTTATGTTAGCAAACCTTGTCAAAAGTAGGTAATATTGACACGAGCTTACTACAGTGGTCCGTTTAATTGAAGGCATCACTCAAATCTTTAAATACCGAAGAATCGATTCTTTTCCTACTTAGGTAGAATTGTATATTTTGAGAGGTCAAAAGCAGAGTTGGAAGTTTTTTATTGGATTATTGGGCATTTTATTTACTAACCAGGGTTAACTTTATTATTTTTTTTAACTTTTATTCGTTATTCGAATTTTTATTTAAATAAAATTTTTACCCATCTCTGTTCAAAGATGATATTGACACGAGCTTGGTATTAGAAGGGTGTTTCGATAATTGGACACTTGGTTAATCTAAATTAATGATCCAGATTAATTTTTTATGTTAAACTCAGTTGTAGAAATCGATTTATATTTACGCAGAAGCTGAGGCATGTACGAAGAAGAAATTTATTCCACACTTTTCACTTGTTTTTTCCTGACAAATCGTCTGCTTTTGAATGGGACTACAAATTACACAAATTTTATAAAGATTTCACTATTAATCATGTAGTATAACATCACTTTACTTAGTTTTATTTATTACACAAATTACTTTAAACCTTAACTTTGTAAAAACTTGTCTATGTTTTCAGTATAATTATTAATGTATTACGTGTTGGGCAAAGAAAAAATGGTGGAAGGAACAGGGTATATAGCACACGATATAGTGATATAGCGGACGAAATCGTGGCACCGTCCGACTATTTACTCAGTTGAGTGCTATTCGATTAAGGGATGGCGGAGTACCAAGGGCCGATGTACTAATTATCAGTCTCTATCCCGAAACTCCAGCAAGTTGACTTCGATTATAACTTCGACCGAAGTTATGGAAAGTTTCTTGCCCACGAGCTCGTCGAGCCCTGATTATATTCGATTGTCGCAATAACGTACACTCGGTCCTAATATGGCCGCCAATATGTTTCGTTATGTCCCCTTTGTTACCCCCTCTTCTTCAAATTCAATTGTTTTTTCTTCGCGGAATTGGGTTTACGATTTATACAAGTATTTTTGCCCTTCTGATATATCAACCTACGAGGAAAAGAAGATAGAACACTTATAAAAATAAACTTAAGTTTAACGTTACTTACGAATTAACAAAATAATTTTCCATCGAGTAAATATTTACTCCATGTCTAATATACGTATTAACGAAATAGAGCTCACAATATAATTGTTTTAAAACCTGTTGTACTTTTTATAATTTAAAAGAATCCTGTGGATACGTAATAAATATAAATCAAACTGTACTCTGGATTCTCGCACTTTAACGAGGATAGTTTCATTCGAACAGAAGTGGCTAACTCGAAATGAAAGGATTGAAATAAATGTGACGTTGGAATTGCTATGTGCGCGAGTATCTATTTTTCCAGCTGCACGTTGAAAAAATTCTATTCCGCTGAATTCACTTCTATGATTATTACGCGTAATAAAAATCCAAAGCTGCCAGCTCTTCACTTTCAACCCCCCCTCCCATAATAATTCTCCCGTGAAGATAATAGTAAAAATAAGCTTTAGCGGAGGGAATCTACGACAAGAGTAAATTTATTTCCTAGGATTTAACCCTGCTGGCGTCTGCATAAGCATAATACCAGACATTTATAATAAATTCAGCGTCTCGAATTTTTAGTTTTCAATTCCACACGACCCTCGAGAGAACGTATTTTTAAAGGTGACTACATATATCACTTATTACTTACTTCTGATCATGAATCACTCGTTACAAATTATCTTACATCAACAGCGATCGTTTCGAAATAAACATTAAACGAGCTAATTCACCCTCAGCCACACGCAGGGCTTTTTTGCTGGAGAAACTACCCCGTTAATGCTTTCAGAATGTAGAAACGATCGGTCCGAGCAGAGTAATGTTAATCATTGAAGGCTATCGAATAATTCTCTCCACCCTCGTAGCCTTCGCAGCTGTTTTCCCTATTTTAACACCGCGGAAAAAGGGTGTTCGCGGACAAAGGAAGCTGAACAACGACTGAGATCGCTTCACTTAATTCCAGGCCGCGAATATTCCGTCGGAGTATTTGTTCTGGTGGGGAGAGGGGAAGGGGTGGTAGCGATGGAAGTGTGCGCAGCACGAGGAAGAGAGAAAGTCCCGCTAATGAAGGGGATAATGGATAGTAATGCTGATGAGTTTTAACACTCTACCGGGGTATTGTAATTTATTTCGCGCTGTTTCCCACTCGGTGGCGCCGCGAATGATCGATGAAAATTTCATTTAGAGAATGCCCCGCTGAAACGTACGAGGATATTGCGACGCGAGATTTATGCGGCGAACAAGACACTGATCCTGTTTCCAAACTGATTTCAGTAAACATTGCGCGGATATCGAGACTGGCTCGCGCGAAATTCAACGCAAGGGACTTTGAGGCAAGTTTTTAGGTGGATAGGGGGTTGAAAAATATATGACTGCGTGGTTGCTTCTTCGAGTACACGCTCGATTGTCCATCAGGTATTTAATAACAGGGACAGTGTGCTCTTAATTAAATATGGCCACGTAATAGAGGAGGAGATGGCGAGTTTGGAACAGTGGTAGCGGTGCCACAAGCGGCAACGCTCGAGAGATTTAAATGCATAGCGCATACAGTGATAGCAGCATCCCTTGGCTCAAAGTATTAAAACCATACGAACTGTATGCGAAATGTTTGATTTTGGTGTCCCGGGGGGTAGTTAACATTCGCATGGTAGAGTCGGGTATCATTCGGTGAATGATAATTACGAAAGTTTCATCGCTTATTTAGAAATGCAGATCTTAAGATCAATTTGAAAAAAATTCAGCATATGTGAAACATGTCTAGTTACGACCTGAACCTACGCGTAAGTCTGTGAAAACTTCTGGTTTGACAAAAAAAAATAATAAAATGGCTCTTTTCCCTGGCGAAAAATCAAGTTTCTTTAAAATTTGCCGTTTTACAGACGCCATTTTTATAATTTTGATATCTTTCCTTTTTCAATAGGTTCAGGGCAGAATGGAGGTCAGGGCAAAGTATTAATTTCAGAGAATATTTCACAATTCGATTTCTTAAGGCCAGAATCACTGCAAAATTACACCGGCTCCAAAAAGACACCTATATATCAGACAACTGTACTGCTGTCATATATATGTATATATTATTCAAATAATTATTTTTTTACTGTTTATAGTATTAACAAACATTGCCCAAAAGTACTAGTCACAATTTGTATTCATCTCCTTGTAATTAATTCGCAAAGAATATTTGATTTTCGAGCGATCTAAGTGCCTAGTCCCCTTAAATCTCCTCAATGTTCCATTTATCTGCCAAGTTCACGTGCTCTGGAACGCAGTACGATTCAGTTTTTAATATGAAACAAAAAGCCTGGAGCTCTCCCACACCCCTTTTCGAGTCTCTTCTCCGAGCAGAATACCCTTTTCTGGCCGTACGTGTCACGCAATCAAAATATTTGCACACCGAATGGGACCATCGACATTCATTGCACGAGACCTTGAAATGCTTCGTCGAGGGGAGCTGAAACAATGGAAAGAGGAGGAAAAATTTATCCAATCGAACGTTCCCCACTCCTCAGGATTTATAATAATATGAACCGACGGGGGTAGAATCTATTCCCGCTGGTTGGGAATAATTCGAAAGGAACTCTGCATTTCTTTTACCAAAATAATAAGAACACCATCATTGCACCATATATACAGCACAACAAAGTAACAGAAAATCGTGAAGAAAACAGAAGAATTCAACAAAAATGTGTTGTGAAGCCTATTAAGTATAAACCTGGATGTCCAAGGGCGCGTTTTAAATAGAAAGAAATATATGTACGAATAAAAAATGCAAGTACAACATTTCAAAGAGTCTTCACACAAGGGAGGGAGTTTTTCGATGAAGTTTTGCACTTGGTGTCAAAGAGTATTGTTAAAATAGAAGTATAATTATATGGGGTGTTAATTAGAGGGTTGTATAAGACATCACTTTGCCGCCCCAGCGAGAAGAAGCAGTGAAGGACACGGGCAGCTTTATTTGTTCGTTTTATTAAAAAACCATTCCACCTCGAATGAGGAAGAAATGAGAATGTTCATGTGAAAGCGAGGCAGCGAAGAGCAATGTACTTTCGCCACGTGCCTCAGGCTTCGTGCCGCGGCCAGACGCAATAAATAAATAAATAAATGCCCGCCAACCCACCTCCGCTCCGGGAGGGTACATTCGGCGTGTTCCCGCGGCCGCCTATTTATATTCCAAAGCCCATTGATCGGCTTCTGTTTTCAGCGTCTTTTCGTGCGCCGCGTTATTTCGCGCGGCGGTCGAAAAGCTGACGAGACGTGTAAACGCGAGCTTTGTAACCACTCTGCGATGGTGAAACGAAGATCCTGGCTTCACCGGAGATTCTGGCGCGATCAGTTACACGCTATCGCCGCCAAAGCTTCGCAATCTGTGTTGAACTGTGTACGTACAGCAGTGAGTTATACGCGGAAGGGTGGTCTTCGCTCTCGCTTATGGGAAAAGGGGTTATTGTGGAAATAAAATTGTGAATCCTAAGTGGAATAATATGTATTAGTAACTGTGCAAATTGCAATGCGACAAAAAATAAATGCATTAATTTAAATTGCCCTAAAAGAAACATGTGACAATGTTTCAGAGATGATTGTTTTATTGGATTGCCCATATTGCATTCTTCATTATAAGCATAACTTCACGGTTCCATCTCGTGTCATTTGTTTTGTTACAAGATGTCTAATAGGGCGGAGTATCTTCTTATTTTTTTAAACATTTCACAGCATAGTCCCCTACTCGTTCTTCAATATTATAAGAATTCGAAATAAGCATTATATGCGATCACAAAACTGAATATAATATATTGGGACTATACTACCTATAACAGAGAAATAAATAATATGATATAATAAGTTATTTCATACTTTTTAAAGTTTTCGTAACTTACATTTTCAGGTAATAAACCGTTCCTTTTGTGTCGGTTTTTTTTTTTTAAATTTTAATCGTTGGTACAATCGTGCGCCTGTGTAAATTCTGTAGAAGTTCACCTAGATTGTTAAGGGCAATGGAAGGACGAAAGATCCATGACGATCAATATCGTGCATAAAATGTCGCGACATTCGTGGCGCCGTAATGGCATCGATTTAAGAAGCACAAACGTTATCTTCAGAATAAATTAAAGAGGCAAGCAAATGTAGGAGACTCATGCAGAATGCTAGGAGGAAGAAGAGATACGTTGCGGACGAACTCAATGTAGCGTTTAAAACGAAGAGAATGGGACTTAAAGTCGTCATAATAAAGAGTAAGGAGGCGTGATGGCCAACTTTCTGTAATTTCCAAGATGAAGATCCTCGAGGACGGCCTTATTAGGTCGTGACAAATAAACGAAAATGCGCACTCGCAGGGGCATTTTGCGGAATGAAGTGGCCATTTAAATCGTCACCGCGTTGTTCATCATTGGAAAGAAACCACTCGATGTGGAAGAAATTGAAGTTGGTGTGGATACCTTGAAGATTACCTTAACACTAGAACTATTAACAATTAATGTATACCTACTTCTACCAGACTAGTCAAAATGACGCATTTTATAAATAACCAGTCATTTTGACTAGTTATTTAAATTACTACCAAATTATTACCAAATTTAAAACCAGTCACTTCGACTGGTTTGGGTTAGTAGAACTATATACTATTAGATAAACCTACTGCAAATTCGAGAATTAAAAAATCCATGGGTCCTGATTTATAATTTTCATGTGACTACGCATAGTGGATGCACACATTCTAAATAAATTGAAAGATTCTTGAATTCCACGCAAAAGGAAAGCAAAATCACACGATCAATGCTCATAACGAAGATTTGCATAATAATCCCATAAAATAATTTACAAATTACTAAAAGTAAGAATTTCGTGATATAAAAATGCTCTCTTTAAAAATAAATACCTTTAACCTTAGAAAATGTAACCCCCAAATTAGCATACATAAGTCAAGCCTGAAATAACTTTAACAATAATTTTCCTTTGTCTTATGTCTTATGTAACTGCACACCCCTATCCAGTAAATAAGTCCACACCGACCACATTTATTCTGCACAAAAGACAGGAATAATGCGAACCCAGAGGATTTCTGTGCTGCCACGAGCTTGAGCAGAAATCAGCACTCAAAAGATAGGGGGTCGCGTGATTATCGTCATTCCATTTCGTTTTGTACGGCCACTTGAGTATATTTACTATGGCGGCCCGACGCTAAAAGGGGATGCACGGCATCCACGGTCATTTATAAAGCGCCACGACAACGTATCGATCACATTTTACACCGTTGCAATAATCATTGTACAGTGCTGGCGGGTTTTAATACTTTCACCAGCTTCATTCCAGATAATTATCGCGACGAAACGCTGACAAGAATGCAGTGCGTCAACGATCACGTTTCTGCATTAAGCCTATTTTATCGCGTCCCTAGAACCTGGGCTCGTAACGACCCCTTCGCACGCGTGCTACAGAAAAATATTTCATATTGACAGTTTAAGCATGGTTTCATTAAATTTCCTAATTTATTGCAACTAATTGCGTGCTTTCTGTTTATATTAGGTACATACTGAGTATTTTAAGAAACGGTTTATATACCTACTTTTAGAGATCATAATCGGTGGTTGGGAAAATAGATTATTGAAATAGATAAATAGAAATAAATATTTTTATTTCTTCGAGTGATACAGGGTTTGACTAATAAACTTTTCTAGGTATTTCAAACAATACCTAGTATTCCAAATAATAGTATTTCAAATAATGACTGACTGACTGACGACCATACCTGCTCTCAGGAATACTTGCTAGAAATTTAGCCCAACATAATATGTACCTAATCTTATTCAGATGGCAGCGAGCGACATTTGGGAGATCTGTTTCGTTTTGAAATTTGTGCTGTTTCCTATATTCGAATCTGAGTGTAAATAGTAAATAGTATTTACTTATGATTTAAGCATTAAATGAAATAGTATTTTCAAACAGTATTTTATTTGAGCATTAAATGATATAGGCAGTATTTTCGAGCAATAGGTATTGGCTTACGGAAATACTTCAGTTTTTAGTATTTTGTCCACATAACTTCAAATTAGCAGGATACCTCGTGCTTTATCTAGAGTATAATTAATTTACATCGTAAGTATTCAATTGGACTTAAACAGAATAATACTTTATTATCTGCGAATATTTCTTCATTTTTATATACCTAGTCCATTTTATTACTGCATTTTATAGGTTCCGTTGAAAATATTAAAAATAACAGTATTCATGTAATCCAATTAGTGTGCAGAAATATGATACTTCATAGTAGTCGGTACGAGCGTACAAGAAATTTTAATTCGTCTGCTGTTACCTTGTTAAATGTAAAAGAGTATTCATAATAAAATTTATATTACTCTGTTCTGATCAAATTTCAGGGCAACAAATTTTTTTCAACAATATAATTTTCTAAAATGCTTCAAATATCATATTCAAAACGTTTCTCTACAATTTCGATTAATTCGTACACAAAGATTCATCCCATTTATCTTTGCACCCCTCCAAAGTATTGGAGGGAATTGTTAGTAAACAATTAAGTAGCCGCAGACGTACATCCACGCGACAAGTTTCGAAGCTCGACTTTCCCAAGAAATGGAGCCTCGTATGAAAAACTCCATTGAACATTTTACATTTATTTGCTCGTGCAGAATCGCTACTGCCCCAGTTGCATACACCATATATTACGAATCACCCTATACAATATTACAGATCCTTCTCATAAATGTTTACCAGTGTTATCTGCCTCGAGCAGGCTGCAGGCGTTTGCACATTGTTAAATACAAGTTCGGTCCTGATAAAAGTACACCGTGGTCGATGCCTTTTTATAGTCGTGTATCACGGCCGCTCGACACAGGACGTGCATCTTTTATTAACCACGTTAGGTTATAAAGCATTTTCATGGCAGCAACGTTCATTAATTTTTTTTTCCTTCTCTTTTTATCGAATTTTAACGCCCGACATGGTTGGCCGCGGGAAAGGCAGCGTATTAAAAAAATGGAACAGCGACGTTCGCGATAAAGGTCGCCCACATTGATCTAGCCGCGGCTAAGAAACGATGAAATCGATGTGCCGTGGAAAACGAGAGGCCAGCATCGTGCGAATTAAACGGCGATCGCGTCGATAGAGGCTAGGGTTTATATAAAAACCGACTTTTGAAAACACCGGTTTTCGAATTCCACCATTCCCCAAAAACCGATAGAACCGATTTTCGAATTTTCACAAAAAAATATATAAATAAAATAGTAAATAAATATTTGTACTTATTTTAAAAACGTTCAGTTTCCTTAATATTTATGGAATTACAAAAATATAACACAATAAAATAGAGTGCATACAAAACCAAATGAAAAAAAACTAAAATCCGCATAAAATATAAATTTTTTACAGTGTAAAATATGAAAATATGAACTCATGAATACAGTTTTACAGTAATGAGTAAACTGTTACATACTACAATATGCTTGTGTCCGAGGCGAGTTTCAAGTCAAAATGTTTCTAATTAAATAATTCATTCATTTCTGCATGTTAATTCTAATATATAAAACCGGTTTCTTAAATTTAAAACCCGGTTTTCGAATTTTACAATTTTATAAATAAAAACCGACAAATCCTAATAGAGGCTGCCTATTTTTCGAAGGCAGCGCTTTCAATGAGCAGCTATTTTTATGTTTCTTAAATGTCAGCACATGGACACTTGACACGTGTGCGTATTTTTGCGTGAATCGGGCCTGCATGGCAAGACTGCGATAGCTTGGTTGTTTAGCCATGCATGGCTTTACGTCATTAAATGAACCGAGCTTTTACAGTTATCTATTGATTTATAGGGCACTCTGGTTTCATTTTTGATACAACAATTAACAGAGAACCTTGATTATACAAAGTAATCGTTGGATACGATTGTGGAATTTGATAAAATTTGCTTATTGAGAGCTTCGAAACCAATAATTTCATTAAAATGTAATGAATGCTTATTAATATGAACTATATATTAAAATGTTTCAAGTAAATTATCCATGAAGAGAAATTCAAAATTTACAGAGTAATATTTCTGAAACTGAACTGGATAAATTTTTATTTTCCAGTAATTGGTGTCCTTAAAATAAAGAATTAATTTCATCACGCGATGCCACGTTCAGTGACGAACAGTCATTAGAAAATAATAATTTTACATGTCAATTTTTTGTCTTGCAACTCCGTTAAAAATCTCAGGTTCAAATAGTAGTAAACATATTACATATTTTCATTATTTAAGGAGAAAACATTTCCCTGTATAAATTTTGATTACACGATCTCCGTTATTAAATACCTCATAAACTATTGAATTTCTATACAAATGGCCGAACATAGGTCAAATACTCTTCTACTCTCTACCTACCCACGAAATTTCATCAAACTCGGTGCACAATACTTCCCGCGATTACCTCCTGAGCCATATTCAGAGTAACGTCCCCTCAAAACCAACAGCATTCAATTGAAACTTCAAAACTCATCGCACCACTAGCACACCTGAATCTACCATCGTAAACAACTAAAACCAGACCTGAAAATGTATCATACATCAAATGAGGCATTGACAGCAAAAACGGGCTAACCCCCATTGAAAGAAAATTAATTTTCCTATTTTATATGATTGGTACAACCTTCTGGAATACATTATTGCTACTAACTGAATTTCGCAAGCAATGCGAGTTACTCCGCTTCTGCTCCCAATGCCTCCACTGACCTCGATCACCGAATCCTTCGAAACCACCCTCCCCCATGTCACGCAAACACTTCAAACAATAATTACCGACAGCTGTCGCCTGTTCGTTCCCCCTCAACATAATCGTAACCAGTATCAAATTCCACTCAGCAGCCTTTCTTGAGATTAACGGCTCGCAGTCACGATATTCCACGAACACGGTCCCGCAGTCAGGGAGACGGGTATTCCGCAGTGTCTACTGGGCACGGTTGAATCCTCAGCGCGGAATAAATAATCGGCGACGGTGTCCACCCCTCCGGTAATGGATCCGATGAATTGGCCGCGCGTGTCACGGAATTCAAATGATTTCACGTAAGAATGTATAATTGCCGTCAGACAGGAGGGGAGGCAGAATTCGACTGGTCGTGACGGGCTTTGTGAGACAAACGAGGGATGGTCACGAAGTCCCGGGCCGTGCGGGTCTCGCCGCGGAAATGAGAAAACGTCCGTCTTTGGCCCCTATCCGGAATATTGCTCTCTCGCGGCTAGACTCTGCCTTTTTCCACGGCCGCCGCCGGTCGTTCCGATCGGCTGAATTTATTTTGGGTGGCGACCCGCTACGTGAGGCGAAATTTTCAATGGTGCGTGCCAGCGGGAAAAATGGGAGGACGCCGTCGAACGGGCAGGACGGTACGCGACGTCTGTTGAACAAAGGTGCGCGCGCTATGAAATTCAGGCTCCACCGTGCTGGCCGTTTCCCTTGCAATTCCAGCTCGAAAATCGACGAACGGGGAATGACGTGGATACGTTTTGGTCGCAAAGGAAATTTTGTTCCCTTCTTTCCATTCTTTTTTCACGTGATTGGTTGCGTAATTGGGTGCATGGGTGTGAAGAGGAGTGTCAAGGAGGCTTGGAGGCCTGGGGGTTGATGGTGCAGGATCTCCTGCTGGGTTTATTTAATTTTGGACATTGTTTTGAATTTTAGTGAAGGTCTAGGTTAGGTTTGGGTCTGGTTTAGGTTTAGGTCTGGGATAGGTTTGGGTCTGGGAAATTTTTCTGACCGAAATTGGTTTGACAGTTACAGAAGAAGTTTCAATAAAAGAGGGTATGTTTCAAACGACATATGCTCTGTTTGGGCAACGAAATGTTGGAATAGTAGTGAGTTGATGTAGCGGAACGTTCGAATAATGAAGGCTCCAGCGTGACACAAGAGAAGAGGACACGAGAACGTTCCTCGAGGATTTCATGTGGTGGTAAACGTATCATGTGCCAACTGTGAGGGTGAAGGGCGAAACATGGAGGGTCACTAGGGAGAGAGCATTCGTATTATAGAGCTTTAAGAAAGGATTGTCGAGGGAAGCTGCCGTTTATCAGAAGCGAGGTCGGTGTGGCTGACAAGCTATTACTGCGCGTGAGATCGCCTTTGCATCGAGATTGAATAGATCGGGGCCCCCTGAAAAATAGGTAATGGAAGGGCAGCTCTCTGCCACGAGAAAAACGACTGCAACTGAGATCATGTTAACCTGGTTGTTCGCGGATCGTTAACAATTGAGAGCATCGTGACGTTCTCCTCTTCCAACGTCCTGCTTCTCTCGATGCAACGCTATTAAGATACACAAATAGGGTGGTTTCGATACTAGTAAATACAAGTAAAAGTAACGATACTTTTCATTCGATACCGAGTATTTTTGGCATCGATACTTGCAATAATAGTATTTTTCAAAAAAAAATTTAATGCACTAGCAGTGCTAAAAAAGTTATTTCAAGTTCAAAAGCGGGCAAAGTCACCCCAATTTACGGTACATACGGTGTCGACTAAATAACTGTATGCAAGATTTTAGCCAAATCGATGTGTCGAACTTGCGCACTCCTCTTGTAAAACCACTCCTCCGCGATTTATCGTGCACACTCGTCTCTGAAAAGCGTATCGCGACTTCGTGCCCGAGTTTTGTGCCTCCCCGTATGCACGGACCGCATTCACGCGTTCCGCGGCGAAAAACAGACTGGGCGCGGTGATGCATACACGCGAATGTTCTCGCTAGAACACGCTCGTCCCAGCTTCCAACCGCCGCCCGCATAATGCACGGACACTCCACTTTACTCTATTGTTTTTCCTCACGCATGAACGCTTGTTCGACAAGAAAACGCTTCAATCTCCCGTCTCGAAACTGTAACGCGCGAATGAAAGAGGGTTTCACTATTTAGGCCTCGAACGCGGTAGGTACGTATGTACGTGGAAACAGAGTAAATTAAAACGGTGTCGATATTCTTGATACCATTAAGAGTATGTGTACCAAGTTGGAAATAAATCAGACAAATAGTTTTGGAGATATTTGATACACCACACGCGCGGAGTAGCTTCGCAGGACAACCAATAACCCGGCCATTTTTAAATATTTTTGTACAGTATTTATACAATATATGCACTAATACACGCTCTACACTTACGATGTAAAGAAATAATTTTCAACCCCATAGTATCTGCATAAAAAAATCGTCTCGTTTCGAGCGTCTCAGGGTGGCGTAACCCCTTAAAATCATAAGGGATATCGACTGAAAGGGATCAGACCAAAGGCAAGGCATATTCTCAAGGCGCGTCTTGGTCAAACGATACAAGTGTTAGAATTAATTAGAGGTGAAACGCCGAACTAATAAAATAAAGTGTATGAATTCCATTATTGCAGACCATTGTGCCAGCTGGCAGACAATGTCTCTTCCTCGACAGCGTGTCACCTACAGATTCCGCACGGTCGAACATTCGTTTTTCTCATGTCGATGGCTTTGCATTTTTCACGGCCCCCCTTTCTCGTTTCCCGCCGCGTTCTTTCCACTGTCCCAAATCTTTTCCATCGTTGCGGAATACTATGCGGCCGTCTGTATCCCCGCTTCCATTCGCTTTTTCAATCTCCCCCTCTTACAGTGGGAATCTGTAAATCGTGCGTAAGGTTGTCGCATCGACGCTCGAACGTGTCGATACACGGCGATCCGTTTTACTTTTCTTGTTTCAGAAGGGTGGCGGGGGACGATTCTGCTCGTTGTTTCACCCGAAATTCAAAGCTTCAATTAAGAAATTGTGAACGTATCAGTGTGTTAACCTTCAAGTGGAAGCTGCGGAGGTATAAGTATGTTAAGTTTTAATTATAAAATGCGTAGCTATTTGTTAAGTTTCGATTAAGAAATGTGCAGCTATTTGTTAAGTTTCGATTAAAAAATGTGGACCTATTTATTAAGTTCCAATTAAGAGATGTTAACGTATGGCTTGAGTTTCAATTAGGAAATATGAATATACCTATGAATATGGTAAATGCGACTCGATAAATAATCAGTTGAATAATAGTAACTCAAGAATTCATAATTCTTTCATCTTATTGTTTGTCAGTGCTCTTTATTCTCAAGATTCGCAATGAAACTGCATATTTTCACGCAACGATATCCTAATTACTACATTAACTAATTAATGAGTTTCTGAAACGTTTTGCATAAAACCTTTCTGCGAGATTTTGAGATTAAAATTTAGCTTTTATACGATTTATCTTTCACTTTAACATATTATCAGACCCTTTTGTTTATATAAAATTTACTTGCATCTAACTTGTTCTTCTTCTCTCAACGACAGAAGAATGGAGTACGTACTTTCGAGATTATGATTTTTCATTCTGTTTCTCCACCTTTCAATATTCTTCGGATGGAAAAATCCTCCAGTTACTGGAAAACCTTGTGATAATAGTTGACTACTTTTTGCAAATGCATTAGAGAAAGGCCTAAAGCAATGTTCCCCACAAATAGAAACGATCACTGGCAACAGTTACACGCAAACCACTATTTAGTAAACAATTCTCTGAAAAACAAATATTGTGTGGTGTTTACGTCCAAATGCTTGCTCAATATAAAAAGATACTTTCGAAGAACTTGCCATATTAATCTTTAATTTTCAATTAAATCTAATATAAATCATATTAATTTTGAAACCTTTAATTAAATTTTAATATAATTTATCACACTGATTTCATAATCTTTAATTAATTATCAAGTAAATCTGGCTTAAATTATATTAATTTTTAATCCTCACCCCTTATCATACATCTGGGTTGACAATTATTTCTTTGCGATACCGTGTATTCTAAAAACGTACGCTTTTTAACACAGATGCGTAACACGTACGTATCACAACATGTTTGGGGCCTTTTCACACGAGAAGCTTTTATGACACGCAGCAGACTGTTCAGACATATTCACTTGCCAGATGCAACGCTGTTTTAAAAAGATAGGAAAATGCATGTGTATCTTAAAAAGACCAGTCGCGATCCAGAGAAGTGTTTGGCGCGGAAAGTCCCTAAAGGCCCTTCCATACCAGACGCTTTTGTAAATATAGCGTCTGATATCTCGGCTATGCTCACATGTTTTTATACTCCCCTATCTTTTTCTTACTCTGTGATGTCTCTTCCGCGTGAATATATCTGAAATACCATTCGTGAGCCACAAAGGTGTCTCGCGTCAGAAGCCCCTTAAGGCCTTTCCATACGAGGCACTTTTATGGCTGACGACTGCTATTATCGGCTTTGCTATACTCACACATTTTTTACCTTCCTATTTTTTATAACAAAGTACCCTGCCAAGAGTATGTCACGTCGAAAGTCCCTTAAGGCCTTTCCATACGGGACACTTTTGTGCCTGGCGACCATTATGATCAGCTTTACTCACACACGTTTCACCTTTCTGTATCTTTTACAACCTAATACCCTCTCTACCAACCGAACATATCACAAATACCAATCACAAATGTATACACAATGCAGAATGTGTATGCTCGCAAATAGATACTGCCATAATATTGACGTTTTCGCTACTTCCTTATCTACTTTCAGAAATTCAGTTCTGTGTATACTCGGCGATTAAATTGCAATATTAATACTTGTATCTGTAATCTGTTCATCCTATTTCATCCCATTCTGTTGTTTCCTTTGGCAAGGTATATGTCCCCATTTCTGCTCATTTCATATTTTTCTAAAAAATAATTCTAAATTATACGAACATTTGCGCGAGTGTTGCACGAGGTTGGGGCTAATCAAAGTGCAGCATAAGCAACGAAAAACTTTTAAAACAAGAGACTCATGATTTTTCGATCGTGTTCTAGCTGGTTGTACTAAGGAACAGCTTCGCTATTGGTATTCGATAATTGGGCAGAAAATAGTTTCTGCAGTAAAAGCTCTTATTTAATAACAAAAACAAATATCGTACTGTGCTCTGGATTTTTTTTTACTATTTTTAATTTTTTTTAAGTAAAAAACAGGTGAGTAGGTATAGGGGCAAGAGAATCACCGTCATGTCCGCATTTCTACTCACCAAAATTTTAGTAACATAACCTCGCAATTCAGCGTATGCTGTAACCTCTATTTCTATTCGAAGGCATTTTATTTTTTGTTTATCATTAATTTATGCTTTACTGTTGTGTTATAAAACCTCTCCATAAAAAATGCAACTTATTTTAACGTGAAAAGGCAACGTAATATGATGTGAGCATCAAACATCTTGAAATATCTTTCTTAAATAGTTTTTTAACTGGTTGATTTATTATGAAAGAATTAATCAGTTACTCCGCAACTTTTGATCACAAACAAATTTTCTACTCCTTCTTTATGACGAGTAACCGCCTAAATCAGCAGAAATTGGGACGTTCACCTTATTTTAACCTGAATTTTAATTTTGCCTTATTTGTCCGTTCTCTTGCCAAAGGGTTGCTACCCGCAATAAATCAATAAATAAAGAACTAAAAATACACAAGGCACGCAAGTATCTCCCTAAAGTCCCTTTCGCACTTTCAAGACTCGTCGCTGGTATTCCGGCTGCACCCACCCGTGCCCATCTTCCTCGACGAAAATTTAAACCACCGCTATCTCAGCCAACCAAATACATTCGGAATACCAGCCAGCAGAAGTGTGGAAAGTCCCTTGCCCCAATCGAAACGTCAGCAAATTAAGTTACCGCCGAGGCGGGCTCCCGTTTAATTCCCATTCACCGTCCAAGTCCCGAGTCAATATTTGATGCATCGGTCCCCCGCGCGCCTCGACGCGCCCGGTATAGTGACCGTAATTAACGAGCAATCGATAGGAAGAACGGAACCGAGACATCGCCGGGGGGGGGGCGGGAAGATTTTCCGGTTTGCTACGTGCCACAGCATCCACGGAAGGAAGACGAAACGGAGCGAAGGGGAGGAAAGGCAAAGGGGGCTGGTCTAGGGATAGGGCAGAGGCAGGGGGTCAGAGCAGCGAGGCGCAGTGGCTCGGTGGCGGCCCGCACGCCGCAAAATTGCGGTAATTTCGTTAGCCGCGCAAACGATGTAATGAAATAAAAGCGTCGACGGGGATACACTACTATATATTCCATAATGGTATGGTTTTAATAGTTGCCCTGCCCCCTCCCCCTGCCCCTGGCGGAAGGAAGCGGCTTTTTATCTCAACCTCCCCGCGCGCGAAAGCTCATCTGGATACTCCTTCTGCGTCCTTCTCCCCTGCCACCCCCCTCTTTCCGCCCCTCTCACCGTGGGAGCGAGCTGGACCAATCTCGCGTCCACTCCACCCCCCCCCCTGCTCCGGCTTCCTTTCTATTCCGCTTTAAACTCTATTTTCGCGATTTGCAACTTCGTTTCCTCCTTTTCTGCCGCCCTGGGAGCTACATATTTAAATTTTATAGTGTGGTTTAACGATAATGGTAACGGTGTATTATAATGGCGCATTATTAACCCTTAAGCAGAAGGTGCTCCTTTTTGGCTGCGTTTTTTTCCCCTTGGCGGTGTTATTGAAAGTATTCCCTGACTGCTCGAATTCAAAGTGGAAATGAGGAAGAGATTTTGGAGGTTTGAATTTCTTTGGTAGATGTAGGGAATAATGAGATCTTAGGTTATGCATCCCTGGGGATTCTTTTTGTAGCGAAGAAAGAAAAGGGTGTGGGGAATTTTGTTATATCTACTTCTGCGAGAGCGGGCCTTTTTTTGCCTGAAAAGTATGCATAATTTCTAAACACTCGTTGGTAATCGTTTTAAAAATATTTCAATTTGCAATAATTGGAATCTTTCGTGTTCTTCGTTTTTTAAGCAAATTCGATACCAGTGAAATGATGAGTTAACCACCCCTAATTTCACGTGGACTGCGTCATATTTCAAGAGCAAGAGCAAACAGTGATCGATTTGTCGTGGAATAATTCGTCAAAAACAGTACCTATCTTAAATAATTATCCTTTGAGGAAGCAAGTTTTATCCCGATGCTTTGTCCGTTACAATTAATTATGTTTCATTCGCGTGGGCGCGTACACATAACGCAGCATCAACAATACGGCTTTCATATGCATGGTAATGAAGACAGAGTGTTGGGAAGATCCCTAAGCTCCGTGGCTTAGGTTGGACAGCACTGGTATATACCGATCTCCAACAGAAAATATACATATAAGGGTGATTCATAAATGCATGTCGATACACCAGAACGGGGGATTTGCATACTAAAACGAATAAAAAAATGTTATATGTAAGTTGCTCATACATACATAATCTATCGTGGTTTCTGTATTAGAAAGGGTGGCAGGAAATGTCCATTTCTGTCTTCAATACACTGGTCACTACGTCATCCCTCAATTATGTCGTTACGAATTACACAAAGTTTAAGTACCTACCCAATCTGAATTCAGTTCAAAACTACACATAAAAAATACACTTGTACGTCAATTCCACTTAGAATATACTAACAAGGGAAGTTAGGCAACGCGGAAGTTCAGAAATTCAGAAGTTATTTTTTGTTAGTGCCATAGAGTGGTTTTGGGGGGTGAAATCGCCTCTCGAAAAAAGCAGAGTTTTCTTTTACGTGGAATATCTCAAGAACGATGAGAGATATCGAAAAGAAGTATCAACAAAAGTTGCACTTGTTTTTATATCTACAAAACTGCGTAAAAGTAATCAGTCGAATTAAGGATTGATGGTGGAGGTAACTTTAAAAACATGGATTTTTCGATAATTACTTTTACGCAGTTTTGTGGATATAAAAAAAGATGCAACTTTTGTTGACACTTCTTTCCAACATCTCCCACCCTTCTCGAGATACTCACCCCCTAAAACTGCACTGCGACACCAACAAAAAATAGATTTCTCCTACGCATGAGCTTACTCTACTTGCGCACAAAGTTGCATAATTTTCTGAATTTTCAAACTGCCTAACTTCCCTTGTAAGATACAGAAGTGACCAGCATCAATATTACCAATAAAACGTTCCTCCCATCGCTAACCTTATGATACGATAAAACCAACCCCAGCTACGAAGAGGGGGCTGGATGACGCGAGTCTTAAGTTTCAAAGTGGAAAGCGGCCAACAGCAGGCATAACGGAAGCGGGCGAAGAAAGGGATGGGCGGGGGTGGGATGGAGGCTGATAAATAAGCTTGCAGATATTGTGTTTCGCTTCTGACCTTAAGGGGTGCGCCTCGTATCTCTGTCAGGGAGCGTAATCCTACTCGGAGTTCCAATAACACTCGCGGCATAAACTAAGTTTAGCATAAAGTATTTCGGTTGTTCGCTTCAGCGGGGTCTGGGGCCCACCCCCACACCCCTCCGCCACACGCACAGGTATTCCTTTCGCGGAAACGGGAAAATGCATAGAACGCTCACGGTAAATAGATCCTTGTCGTCGAAAATGCGCCAACTGTGCAAAGGTACGAGCGTACGTGTCATTCGCAGGCCCTCGTTCCGCTGCAACTTTCCCTTTGTACGTCGTCTCGCGGCTGTTGCGCTTCCACCCGAAATTACTAGCGAATTTGCTCGGAACGTTAGCCCCGCGTTATACAACGTTTCACCGAACAATTAACGTATACAGAGCCCCGATAAATTCGGCATTTTAATCCTTTGTGCGATTAATTAATCTCTTCCAACTGAATTAACCTTTCGACGCTCAACGCGTACCAGTTCGACTTCTTACTGCGCCGAGCGGGCGCCTACTCTCGATCGCTCAGGATGTTTGGGATATGTATACTACTGGAAAGATTTGCTGGGAATTTTCATAGTTACGACAATAAAGTAGGTGCTATGCAACTTGTGTATTCTCACCGAGATATCGAACACTGTATATTGATTGGATCGGTGCACATGTAACAGGGATATTCAATTGAATAAAATAAATAAAATATGTAGAATGCAAAAAATATTTTTATTCAAACTTCCCTAGGCGAAGTGGCCATTTCATGTGCAGCAACCTAAAAGTTAACGATCATCCAAGAATATTTTTGCAATATTGAGGTGAGGTGTAAGGGATGACATGTTAAATTTATGTGTATTTTATATTTCGCAGAATTTGATGGAGAAATATTTTTAACCTGAGGGGACATTTGCACTTCTAGACTGCTCTCAAATCTTCAAACTTGTATTACTTTGCTTTGTTCTTAATTCTGAATTATATTATTAGTGCGTAAATTGCCTGGTTATTTTAAACATCAGGGAAACAAGAATTGCGGACATTACCGCTTAATAAAAGCTTTACTTATTTGTCTCCTTTTGGTAGCACATTAGCGCCGTTGAGAAATGTGAAATGTAGGGGATACAAGGGTGGAAGTCACTAAATATAGAAACGCGCGTCTTGTGTCAAGGATGAACTATGTGTGGACTATGAAATTCTAAATAGGTACGTTATGATCACGACATTTCGTGAACGCGACCACGCGTGGCATTTAATTATCTGAATAAACTTTTATCGGTTGAGCAAGTTTTGATTGGAAGGTATGAAACTATGCGAGAATAGGCTAAGTCAAGCTGGCTTCCACCGCCAACTGTATACATAATGCGTTTACGTTTCAGGAACTATTCCGATTTCCTGCGCCGTAAGTTGTATATCATGTCTGAGCATTTCATTGGTTCACGAGTCGCGTCATTGTCAACCTTTTGCATAGCTGCGCACAAGCTTTCAAATTGCAAGGAAGCTGTTTGTCATATTAACACAAAATTCCTTTCATTTCCGGGCCATTTTTCACACTTATCAATGGAGGATTTTGATAAAATTGAAACATGATGTAGCCCGCGTGAAATTAGGAGGAGTTTAAGTCATCATATTGCTGGTGTCAGATATATTTAAAAAATTCAGGTAGCCAAATATTTTGTAGTAAGACAAGCGGACCATTCCATTCCGAATCGATTATATTTTACACTTAATGTCAAGGAATTCTAGTGAAATTAAAGTATAATAGAATCCACATGAAATTAGTGAGGGTTTAAGTCATGATTTCTCCATTCTCTAACTTACTCCAAAAATACAGATCCTCAAAGTTTGCAATTGTTGCCTTCAAGAAAAGAAGCCAGGTCCTATTAATACAGTTCGACCTCCAAAACTATCAACCCTGCAGAGTCCGCTCCTCCCACTTCGATCCCCCCAGAAAAGGATCAATTCCCAAATTTCATTTCAACGCAAACACCAAGGAAGCAATTAAAGCAGGACAGCCGATGATAATCGAACCGTCCGAGGCTCCTAAATCGCGATGGATCGTTCCTATAAAAATCGCCCACCCCTATTACCAAAGTATTACGCCAACAAGGGCACGTTGGATGTTTATAGGCAACGAGTGGACCAATAGGGGGCGGCATGAGCGCAGACTGGCCTGCCCGTAAAGTCGTAAGGGTGGCTTGAATATGAAAGAATATAAATTATACGACGTTGGCCCCGGTCGCGAGAGAACGAATCGCCGAAAAGGTTTTGCTGACTCGCACACCCGAGGGGGCCGGCGCTGTCGCCCCAGAGGGCTTTTAATACCGCATCCTGCACCTACAGCCACGCCGGGAAATTAGTTTTTCCCCGACGCTCGTCCCACACCGGCCCCACCCTTGACGTATTACCCTTCGACCTTTTGTCGCGCGACCTTCTTCCCCGCTTTTCTTTTTCACGGCAAGTACGGCGCAACACCAAGAGTGACATCCTTCACGTTCGAGTGCCCACTATGACTTATCGACGTGCCACCCCGTCCTTGGATTTTCTGCGCGCTCCAAAAAGCTCGTTACACTATTTTCCTGCTTCCCTATCTGCAATCTATTGTCAGCGTTTGGCTTCCTGTCGATTGCCCACACCCACCCTCCCAATACTCCTAGTAGGTATTAGGAGGTGCTAGTAGGTGTTGCTTTCCTGTACGTTGGTTTTCGCTGGTTAGATTGTGTTTGGTGTTTTGAGAAATTGGGTTCATTGTAGGGTAGCGGTGCTGGGCTAATTTTGCAGAAGAATTTGGGGTGAATATTGTAGGCAGCTCCTTTGAAAGTGTATCGTTTTGAATCGGGTTCAAGCATACGTTTTAGGTCTCGTAGATAACAACTGTTCGAACTTCAGGTTAAATTGACTTTCAGAATGATGAGTAATTACGTAGAGTGCACTTCGGAGCAACTCGATAAAGGAAATGTGTGACGACGTTCTCTACATGACGAATCATAAATCATTTGACGCCAGGTCTCGCCCTCTTTTCAAATAGCCTCCACGTACACGGACATTTAAGTTCTGGATTTTCCGGAGCGAAATATTAATTTTCTGTTCCCAACAATCTTGTACTAATCGAATTTTATAATATAGACGTATAACATTCCAGGTAGGTAAATACTGTTCAAGAAACTTAAAGTAAATCCATCTAGCGATAAAAATTATTTCCAATGTGCCTACAAGTGATATAATAAAAAAGAAAATAAGATATTTTCACAATATTTACTGTAATGCACTAATGGGAATATTAATCACATCAGTCGAATGTTTAATACGTCATCAGTGACACCGCCCTTAATATTACTGTTGGAACGAGATTATTGCATTCGAATACTCTACTCAAAATAAGTTGTATACCAACCACTTTATCCAGCATGTAGTTATGAATTTGTTGGCGATGCAATAAACATCCCTAAGTAGTAGCTGTAGGTAGAAAAAGTGGTCCAAATATGGGCTACCACTTTTATTTCAAGAGCTTTGCCACACCTGTTGAAGGTTTTTATGATCCAACACTTGAATCTGTATGTTCAATATGTTTACTTTATTATACGGAGGTGAAATAAGGCGAAGAAAAGTAATGTTTATTTAAAATTCTATCTTTAAAATAACAGTGCGAATCTTCGGTTTTGAAAGTGGGGTTTAAATATGGGCTACTATTAAAATAATCTGAAAGGACAGTGAAAATCGCATGTTTTCAGACTGAATCAATTTAAAACATATACAAAGTGCTAATAAAAATAAACTTAAATGGTGATGGTTATAATATTTACAGTAGTCAGGGATGCATATGTCCTTTTCAACACCTGCACAGGCATGGTGTGCCCTCGTATAACACTAAAAACACTTCACCAAAAGTTCTCTGTGGTGTGGCAGAAAGTGCAACAGTTCACTCTTCTCTGTGAACAATTCAACGGTTCGGCGTATGGATGCAGCCTGAAGAAATGGCGCATAGGTTCTAAGAGGGTCGATCTTTTTTGGTGATGTTGGTGCTCGCATTGCACACGGTCGCGATGTGAAATAGCGATCTTTCAGCCAATGTCGATTCACAGAAGTGGCGATCGAATGCGGTGTTGGCTGGAATATGTTCACCAATGAAAGCAGCTGACCCCAATTTCGATTCAGTTCGCTAAGAGTACTCGGCGCCACATTGTCCCAGGGTCTCGAGTACTCTTTGTAGTTACTCGTCTCGGCCCTCCATCGACGGCAACCTCTTCGTGCTATTCGCAGTAATCGTCCTCGTAGATTGTACAACTTGTCGTGGCCCCCCTCGCAATAATAACGGAGGGGCCCTGGCGTTTCGGCGCTCTCTCCTATACTAATTGTCCCTTTTTTTCTACGTAATTGTGCTTTAGGTTCAGTTTATCACGACACTTTGCATGGAACACAAATTGCGTGGTATAGGTACTATCTTTTACTGGTGGAATTGTTTTGGAAATAGTCGTGGTTGATGTAAACTTTTAGATAGATTGATAAATTAAATTAAGCTACTTTTTGTAGTTGTTTAAACTAGGGATTCTGGGGGGAAATATTTTGTACTGTTTAGAGTAGAGCTTGGTAATATCCACGTACTAAATAGATGTCGTGTAATTAAGTTATTAAAATATAGCAAATTCAAACGATTATGTATACAGTTTCGGCGATGCAATTGTGAAAATCGAGGTACAAAAATATTTCAAATTTATTCTATTAAATGGTAGCGTTATTCCTCGATACTGAGGTTTCGCTGTAAAAATACTGTAACGTATTTGGGTCTAGTTATGCAGAAAGCTAGCGACCCTCAAAATGACAAACAATTAGTGAAACGCAGTATGGATACCATAATGTTTTGATCTTTACTTTGGAAAAATGTGCAACTCGTAGTTCCAGTAGTCCATAGTTCCATTTCAGGCTTAAAAAACAAAAGCTACAAAAAATTTAAAATAATATTAATTATACTACTCACTATTAAGTAACCTATTAAAAAACATTGCGAAACATTAGCAAGAAATAAACTATACCCAATCGAAATAAAGCTACTTTCCTTTAACAATGAAAATCTTTAAACTAAATTTACTCGTTGTCAGTTTCAGATCATCGAGGTTTGGTAGCTTTCTGCATAACAAGGCTCATTTAATATTGTAATGAAAGCATGAAAGAAACTTGAAAAATCTGTCAAAATTAAGAAAAAGACAATTTTAAAAATTGCTTTTATTACTTTCAAAATTAGTTGCTTGTTCAATAATAAATAATATCTCTGGTCTAGCTATTCTAATAATACCGCGGAATTTAATCCATATTTTTCCAATAATCGATACGTATAAGCTGTCGCCATCCAAGATCCGATATCGTGCGGTATTAGCATTATAAGAATGTACATTTTAATAACGTGGGCTCCGTATCAGACGAGAGTAAATGGAATTTAATCACTAAGTTTGGATAAACGGTAGCTCGCGTTGGTAAATATAAATACGTTTACTATGTTATTCTCCACGGGTAAACAAACCGAAAATGTCGAACAAAAGTTTTCTTGTATGACATTGCCTCGCCGCGGAAAATAAAATTCGAAAATGTGTTCTGTACGCGTGCACGTTTTTTGTGAAGGCATATGAAATTAAAAGTTCCGTCTGTGAATAACAGAAGCTTTAAAAACGTTTTTTAATTACAAATCTCCCTTATTCGTGTACCAGTCTTAATGTTCGTACGCTTTTTCTTTAACCCTCGATTGTCACACCTATTTATTCGAACGTAGTTGTCACACTGAGTCGATTCCACCTGAGCCAATTTTCAATCAGCTGTTGTTTGAAAACTATCTGTTAAATTAAGTTGCAAAAATTCTGAGATAAAGTTTGAACATTGTAGAATATATGTTCATCGTTGAAAATTAATATTTAAATTATCATCATGTTTAAACAGCAGTGCTTACCATTTTCAATGATGCCTCAAAGATATTTTACCTCGAAGTCAAATTGTGGGTCATTTTAACCCAGTGTGGCGACCGAGGGAAGAGCTAAAAACAATCATTACCATAACAATTCAATACACAGAGCGTTTTGAACAATTCTCTCAATTATATACATATTCGAAACGTGCAATTAGTCGAGTGCCTCCGTGTCCATCATACAAAAAGATTTAATTCCCCATTTACGATTTACTTGTACCTACCGAATAACCCCATTCCCAGTTGCACTACGGCCACGGGATCACCCTACACAGTGTTTCCGTGAAAAGTGGAAAATGCTTGCAAATAAAAATCTAACAGGGGTCAGAGAACCTTCTAATTCAATTTTCAACAGGCAAAGCTAACACAATCGAGCACCAAGGGTAATCGAATCAGCGATCGTACAGGGAGTTCGGTATTTCCCGAAGATTAAAGATATCGTTTACGAATAATGCTCGATTAGAAATAAACGAAACGAGCCGAAGGAAATTGGATGTTGGAGATGCGATCGGCGAAATAATCTGGCTGTGTCGGCGCCCGCCAATCCGTTCGTCCGTCCGTCCGTTCGGTTCGGTTCGTTTCGGTTCGTTCGAACGAGGACGTCCGGCGCGGAAAATCAAAAAATGAACGATCGTTGAAAGTTCGTTAATCTTTCGAGAGGGTGAAAACGTAACGATACTCTCTCTCTCTCTCCTATCCTTCCGCCCCCCCCTACCCACCCTATCATCCCTCTCCCTTTCGAGTGCCGTCTCGTCATTAATCACCCCTCCGCACTTCTTATCGTGCTCGCAGCTCGGATTCAATAACGCGGCGGGCGTAATTTCGCGGGGGTTATTAGGGACACAGAGAGGGCACCCCTTGAAAAGTCGTTAATCGAACGAACCGAAGCCCTGGAAACGTTCCGTGGGCCGCGGCGCCGGCGAGGGGGCAGTGGGAAGGGGGTGTCCATTCGCTTTCGGTTTTCGTTTTTTCCCACGATGATCGGGCTAAAAATTTGCTGGCGCTGGCACACCGCTAACAGGTGAACGATATTTCTGATGAGACTACAGAACAAGGAGACCTTCGTCCCTCGAACATTCTGATTGTCTCCTAGGCTTCGCTGCTTCGTAAACGGCCATGATACGAGTATCGGACGAATTCTTTTTTGGCCCACTTGTTTTCAGCGGCGCTTAACGACGATGCCAGACTATTGGAGAGCGGTTGTTTTATATTAGTCTACAGCAGAGTTGGGCATTGTTGAAGTTATTCGAGAATAACGATTAAATTTTTAGTCGAATAAATTTTTAGTCGATATTCGTTCCTCGTTATTCGTTATTCTGCGTCACAAAAAACAGAAGAAGAGGGGCGTAGAGGGTCTCTTCGTCTTACCACTGGAACGACGGATACGGAACTGACACGGAACGGATATGTGTGCGCAGACCTTTATTCGTGTCGCTTAGTCGCCACGGCGGTCCTTCGAATAACGAATAACGACTAAAAATTTATTCGTTATTCTCGAATAACTTCACTTTATTTGAAATTTTTATTCGAGTTCATTCGAATAAAAATTTATTCGACTAATGCCCAACTCTGGTCTACAGTCCAGAAGGATATGAGATGCCCAAAGATTGATGGAGTATTGTGAACTACTGGTTATTTTCATTGTTGTGGTCATTTTAGATGGCCAGTCGATCTCTGTGCTCATCACCAATCACGTAGGATGTCGAACATGTAATGCAGTAATGTTTCTCAAAACGCGACTGAATTGGGGCCCAAGTGTGGCATTTTGTGGAGTAGGGGAGAGCGGGGCTGATTGTAACAAAAATGTTTTTACCCCTACGGTTTTGCCCCAGCATACAATTTTGTAAATATTACGAATTATCAACAGTACCATGACGAAGTAAAAACAAACCTTTCAATTATTTACACTGTAATATGCAACAATTAACATAATTCACACCAAAAAGTGTCTACCTGAACAGTGTCAAAAGTGTTTGAAGTTTCTTAATGGTCGAAAATTAGATCAGAGCCTTCAGAAACACACAAGACGATATAACCTTAGTAAGCACGCTTGTAACACGATCATCTTTTGTTGATGAAATAATGTACATCGCGACAATACGTCGCTGCAACGACGCGGGAAAATTTAAGGCAGTTTAAAAAATAATAGCACGTTCTGGTTTTACCCAGGTACCCGGTTTTGCTCGAGTTTCCCCTATCTATGCCTACATCGATCTGGTGAAAGTGGGAGAAAGTAACTCACGGAAATGTTAAACGCGGTAAGGAGATGAAAGTAACGGCCCGGTATCGAAGGATCATGGTGACATTTTCAGCTAGGTGGAATGAAAACTTAAACGCAGGTACCGGGGAACGTCGTAAGAGACTGAACCTCTTACCGCGCCTCTCCCCCCGTTTGCTACGCCGTTCGTCGTGGAAACCGGCGAGGGTGGTTTCCGGGCGCGAAGTTTAAAGCGGCCCCACGAGAAATGCGGTCGACGATCGCGCTCGGTGTTCTATTCCCGTGGAAAATGCGACAGGAAATAGCCGAGACGAAACTGGCCTCGGTTAGCTATGCAAATCGACAAAAATGTGCTGTATCAAACAGAGGAAGAGAAAGCATCGGCGGGAAAAGAAGACGCCACGGGCGAATGGGGCAGAGAGAGAGACGGGGCGGCGGTTCGCAAAAGCGCCGAGACGAGACGAGACGGGATGGGACCAAACGAGACCAGACGAAACGAAACGAGACGACTGGCCAGACGAGGGCCAATGCCAAGTTACTCGAGATACCCCGAAACGGTTGACAACCCCGCGCCAGCAATGACCCTGCCGCTAGGATAAATGTTTCTTCTTCGGGCCTGCCTCCTTCGCATAGAAACTGGACACTTTTCGGGAAAATATTTTCCTTTCGGGGAAATGCTGAGACCCCATTGGAATTTATTTATAAAAAGATAACTACCCTTGGAATGGGTGTATGTAGTTTATAATTTTTTTATATCGTTCAGTATCACGTGCGATGATTTATTGATGACTGGCAGTGGCTTGAATGTTTAGCGGCATGATTTCATGGATGAAGTGGTTGAAGTACTGGTATCCTCTTATCAGGCATACTAGAACTCTCCGCTGAGAAATTAGTTAGCAGTTAGCACGGGTTCAGATTAAATATAGGTAATACTAAATTTCAATTTCTACATCAATTACTTCGCCTCGGTGTGTTAAAAGGAGTATTAAAAATTTTCTCATTACTCGTAGGGGAGAGTGGGGGAATTGCGAACGCGAGGTACACCCGAAATTAGCTACCTATGTTTAGTGCTGAGGAAACTGTCACGACGGAAGGCTGCGCGAAGATAAGGGTAGTGAAATGTTTTCATAGCTTTTCTTAAAATTTTACTATAATATCCAACAAAGCATAATTTCTTCGTAGTTCAGTTGCTTAATTCTAAATAAAATCACGGGATCACTTTGTATAGATACATGTTCGTATTTGTTTTATTTGAAATTTCTTAACTTCTGTCCATTTGGGGTAATTACGAACAGCGTGTATGGGGCCATTCAGAGTTGGGCATTAGTCGAGTAAATTTTTGTTCGACTAAATTTTTAGTCGAGACATTCGAATAAAAATTTAAAATAAAATAAAATAAATTAAAATAAAAGTTATTCGAGAATAAATAACGACGAAAAAATAGTCGAATAATAAAATGTAGTCAACTATAAATTTATTCGTTGTTCTCGAATAACTTCATTTTATTCGAAATTTTTATTCGAGACATTCCACGAGACAACTTTTAACTTTTTTTTCGTTTGTTAGGTCCATCGATAACGTAATTATACTAGACCTAAGAAAATTCTTGGTTTTTTTATTTCGGGGAAGAATTGGGGCCTCCAAAATAATCGCAACTTTACAACTCTGGCGCGCGAGTCCCTACGAATGTGTTCATATATCTCCATTTCTACCGAGCACTTTGCAACGAAAAAATTAATGTTTATTGTTTGAATGTGAACTAAAATGCTCTGAAAGTTTGAAAAAGATCCGCTTAACAGTTTCTTAGAAAAAAATTCCCAAGAATCACCTTATTCCTAGCGTCCTAAATAGAGCTCCCCCTATGTTCGTAATTCTCGCACTGCACCCTACCTACTGTCACGGACAATGCGATTCACCAAAAGCACAGCAGCAATGTCCAATGCACCTTCTTCCTCGTCCCTCGAGGAGGACGCTCCTCCAGGAAACCTTGAAAGCCGCCGAGAACTTCCATATGTAAATCCGCGGAGTCACAGAAAGGGTGGAACAAGGGGGTGTGGGGTGGAGGGCTGCGTAGAAAAATTCAAGCGCAGGAGCCGCGAGACAAGACGAAACGGGACTGGAGTAGCCGAGGGCCAATGCCAAATCCCCGACACGGTTGACAACCCCGTCCAAACGAGACACGAAGACGACGAAGAAGAACAAGGAGCGGAGGGCCAGCGGAGGAAGACCAGCGCAGGAAAGTTTTAGGCTGCGTTCACTCGGGAGCTCGCCGGTCGGACGGCCCGGCCGTCGCCCGTGCTGTCGAGTAAACTGCAAACGATTTCCAGGGCGAAACAGAAGAAAAAGCCACCGGCGAAGGAACGACCTTCTGAAACTTTCCTGACGTTTCCTCGCGACCCGTTCGAGGCTGGAGAGTAAAAAAAAGAAGGAAGGGAGGATCGCGTCTCTGCTTGAAGCGGGAAAAAAAGGGGAAGAACGGGAGTAAAAAAAAAAGGGGGAGGGAAAGAGAGGAAGATGTTGCTTCGACCATTTGGGAAATGAAATGCTACGGAATTGGAAAAGTTTAAATGCGCCGGCGAGGACGCTTATGGAAATCGTCTCGACGCTCGTTCGGGAAGAAACAAATTCTCGGAGTGGAAGTGTATTTTATAATACGCTCGATCCATTGGCGATCATTGCGGCGAACTGGATAACCTGCGGCTTTGAATTGAGGTTTCTGGGCGCGGGTGTCGTAGTATTTCGTGAGTAATAGCTGGTGAGATTGAATAGGATGTATTATAGGATTCGTCGTGGAATTGTTTCATTTTTGACAGGAACGGCGATAAAAGAAAATTTTTGACAGGATAAAAATCAGAGTTCTCATTATCTGACCGGTTTCTCTCAATGGATGTATAAGAAAGTTTATATTCTGTGAATTTTAAACAAAAATTGATGGAGAAGTGTTTAAAAAGTATTCAACTACTTGTTCCTGTATCGACGAAGGCTGCAACCAGTTAACTAATCTCACACTGTTATATTTTACCGCGACACTGAAACATTAATTTCTAAAAAATTTGAGTACCTAAATTCCTATTTTCTCGCAGTTCGGAGTAGTCTGTGAAAAATGTATTTCCTAAGTAGTTTTTTATACCTCATTCGATCCCGTAAATAGTTAAAGCAAAAGCTTCATTCATCACGCAAAATAGACCGTAAAGCATGATAAGAGAAAATATGCACGATCGATGCAGTGTATATTAAATATTCTCTAAACACACCAAGTGCATAATAAATTTCTGTTTCGCTCAACGTTTAAGGCTCCCTCGATGCATGAAATGTTAAAATTTAATCGAGCCTCGTACACGTCTCCTCTCGCCGTGAACGCAGCCTAATCTAAGATTGTTCAAACCCGATGACGACGGCGGTGGTTGAAGAAAGACGGACAAAAAAAAAAGAGGTACAGAGAGGCGCGAGTTTCAAGACGGAATCCTCATGCCTGACTCAGAGTCGAAGACTAAGTCAGCAACTATAAGCACAGATTTCTATTCCTGGCGGACTCAGTCGTGGACCCCCATGGACTCTCGCACTTGACGCTCTCGTTGTACACGGGGTGTCCATAAATTCATGGTACAAACTCTGCAGGCGCGTAGTGCTTGCCAATATCAACAGAAAAGGATCACTGAACACGGGTCGGAAAATTGACCGTCTTGAGTTTGCAAAGTGCAAATGATTTTTATTCATCTTGTGTCTATATGGAGTCCAATATGCCCGCTGCCTATCTCTTAGACGTGATTCTTTGTTGAAGCATGCATAGCCTGAAAAATGCCAGGTTTCTGCTTTATTATTTCATAATAATCTTGCATTCTCTGTTTTCATTTATTTAAGGTACCAATTGGTGTTTAGTATAATATGCTTTTTTTTATTGTCGATAGAAATAGTAATTTACACTGTGAATTTAAATTTGGCGAGTGATAAAGTGACGCGATAGGTTCACTGGATCCACAGTATTTGTTGACTGTCCCTTTCAGATTTTATGATTGGCTGTAAAATGAATTTGCACGAGTTTTTCCTGATTTTTAAAATATGCATCGTTCTATGAATACGAAAGTAGGATAAAGTAACTCTAAAGTCCTATTGCATGCCACTATAGACGGTTTAGTAAAAGAAATTTTACTTTAAGGGAAAAGTGTAAATGCGATTCGCATTATCACAAGTTTCAATCGTAATTTTCAGTCCTATTTTAGTTAAATTCTAGGTTCTAGGTACATGTTTACAATATTTCCAACATAGTTTACCTCCTTGAAACACATAAATACAATGTCGGTGTATAGAACAACAAGGGAGAAAGCAAATTATGTAATCTAACGTGATTAGAAGTTTGAAAGAAACATATGGATGAATTTGAAAATATCCAAACAATTTTCTTCATAAAATTACAATAAATAGTCGAATACATTCTAAACGAAATAATGAAGCAACGTTAAAGTAAAGCAGTCAAAGGAGAAAGTAAATCATAGTCGATTTTGAAGAGTTCTTTTGAATGTAAAGAGTCACGCTCCCGTGATGATTCGAATTCGATTGGCACCGGCTTATTCGCGTTTGATCAATGGCTGGCCTCTCAGGGGAAGTTAGACTGCCGGGTTCTGCGAATTTTTCCAATAAACGCAAGTGACTCGAATGTTTGGTAACTTTAAAGAACAATGCTTGATCATAGAATATTCTGCTCGTACGTATTTAGTGCAATTAAAATTGCAGGAAATTTTTTTACCCTAAGCTTATAAAATAATATTTTATAAAACTGACAAAGCTTCAATTTACAAGTCCAAATATTTTCAACGTGGCATTGCTTTATATAGTAACAATAATAAAATATTTAAAATTACATCCACAATATCCATCTTCCTCCTTATTCGAATCGTCTGATCTTAATTATTCGACAGGGGGTTGAATAATTTTTCCAGGATCGCGTGCCCCGTATCGAAACGCACGATAGGGTGTGATCAACTGAATTAACGTTTAAAATTCAATTTACCCTGGGCATTTGCATTCCGCGGACATTAATAATCGCCCGCTAATTTCATAATTAATCTGCGAATTAATTCGACATTTATTAAAGGCTCCGCAAAATCCACCGTGAATGGGCCAGCTTTTCAAATTTTTATACGTATTTATGACAGGGGCCAATGCGGCCGAACGGTCGATAAGCGAACGAAGAACGCATTCGCGTGTCCCTTGGGCCAGCCTGATGGTGATTTTGTTAAAAAAAATTTCGGCTCGAGTCTCCAATCGCGTGATTGCTCACGAGCAAACGTCAGTGGCATGGTAATAAAGAGAGTCGGTAGGGGAGGAGGGAGGAGGAACTGTTCCAAGTGAAATTCCAACAAATGCAGCTCGACAGAAGTGTAAGGAGGGACTGTAATTTTCGGAAGTGCATACAGTGATATCCTAGCTTTTATTTACGAAATTTCGCCGCGCTAAAAGAAGAAGGAATTCTGGACGGAACCCTACGAAGGGCGTGCATAATGTCAAGAGTGTTCTGCGCTTGGGAACTGTTTGACTAACCCAGTTTCGAATCAAAAATAGCCTTCCTCCCCGTCTGTACGTGCACCACTTCGGCATTTCCTCTTTCCAATATTTCACGAAATTTTGTCAAATATTTCAACGACCGCCGCTCGACGCCGTGCTCCTCGACCCGGGCGCATTCGAATACTTACATACGTTTCGTCACCTGCGCGCAGATTTTCGCATTTCTCTCGATCGAAGCTTTTACGCCCGCGACAGAAGCTTGCGATTGGATCCATCAACGTTCGAGATATTTAGGAAAAACGGGACCACGTCCATTCGAACTGTTTTCTGTTTAATTTACGTTAATATTCGATGGTGGTAATTAAATTACTGCAACAATAGGTCATTTTTAGGATTTTATGTAATAAAAAAATTAACGGCATAGTGTTACAAACTTTAATTACTGAAACATCCCAATCTAACTTTGCCACTTAGCCCCTTCTACATTTCCACTTCGCAATTCTTTCTTAAATTCTGCCGTTTCTGTGACTCTTTACACTTCAAACTTTCTCTCTACCACTACTGAATAACATTATGCCGCAATCACTTCCACAGGACGATTCGATACTTATCGATTCTAATCTCCATAGATGTTGGATAGGTTGCTTGCAAATTAAGCGAAAGGCAATTCAATGAATCGACTTGACGAGCAATCGCCTGAATGGCCGAGGGCAGTTTGGACACAATTGAGACTGCTGCGCTATCTCTACTGCCCTCCCCTTCAATACTCCCCGTTCTCTCCTTGTTTCTCTGTCATGATTGCCATAGGTATATACGTAAATGCTCTCATTAGCCTGCAGGCCGGTTATGCGGCTGCAGTCGCGTGAATGCACGGTACACGGGGTGAATACAAGTCGGCGTGTCGTCCTGGTGCCGTTAATTTTCACGTATGAAATGGCCTGTCGATATATAACATCGTGATGACCGAAATCCAACAGAGGGATCGAGTTGACGAGACAGAAGAAACGTGTCGTCGCTGGGACAGTGTACTGGCCACGACTTCATGTCCGCGTAAAATTTCGACGAATTTAATAACGTCCCTTTGAAAGATTCGTCAAATGCTTTACCAAATTCGCAAACAATGGTACGTCAGATTTAATTGATAATAAAGACTAAGCACTACGTATTATTGTTTCGTATTAAATTATACAGTAGGTGCTGGAGGTTTTACTGTACTACGTGCCCCCACTGTGCGGCCAACTTTTAGAAAAGGTCTCTCTAAATTTATATGTGATGAACACAACGGAATCAGGCAGGTTAACCGTGAAGGAGGAATTTTTGAAAGTGATCGCACATAGAAACCTCCAGCATAATCAATATTTGTCACTTTTTAAGGTAACGGCGTGGAAGTGTTGGTGAAATGTTAGTAAACAGATGCACAAAACTAGAACTATGTAGAACGTTTACTTTGGTAGAAAAAAATCATAAAGACAGCCCATTTTTCACACACTTCTGAGCGAATATCCCCCGAAGACTACGTGTAATTCTCTTCGTTCGTTACTATGTACATAATTCAATGGTGAAATTGAAATGAATTATTTACCATTGCCTATTAAAATTACTATCTTCTTAACCAAGTTTAACACTTCGATCCCTGTCGACGCCGCGTGCAGCGTAAAATAATAAATGCATCAGAACCCATACTTACGATCAATGGCGTTGGACTAAATCGAGGTGAATCAACGCATTCCTGCCGCGAGCTTGATTTACGACTTACTATTAGCCGCGTGCTTTCAACCCCTCCACCACCCCCCGTCCCCTTTTGTGTTGACTGTATCGAAAAAAACGGGGACATTTTTCTTCGCGCTCCCGTTCACCTTTCGCATTTTGGTATCGCCAGTAGTGGCTAGTTTGCGGCAAAATCGGCGAGTCATCGTTTTAACTCGATCAAATGCGCGCGTGGAATCCCGCAGAAAACGAGAACGAGATGTAAGTACGTATACGTGTATGGCGTACATTCCTATTGTGCTGTAATGCACGTTACAGTGCGCGATTCCAGCGCAAAATTCTGACGGTAGTTGGGCACGTCCGACGCTCGTACGTGAATGAACCAAAAAATGGAAGGTCTAAAATATGAAAGAACAATTTTCCAGGAAGAATACTACGATTGGAAACGAGACTCTGCTCGCGGTAGGGTAGGGTGGGGCTAAAAGTCCGGCGGGTAGAAAGTCCCGAATTCAAAATCTCTGTTCCTAAACAATGTATTGAGTTTCGCAGCCCCGTGTGTGGGGCAAGAAGTCCATTTTGCATTGGCAAACATTTTGTGGTATAACTCAACAGAAAATAACAATATCAACAAACGAACTTCGTGAACCTAAAGCATAATAGTTATAGTTTATACAAAATAACACCAGGTAGCTCTGGATTGTTGCTACTAAATTTTATATAGGTTTATATGAAAAACGGGACTTTCAGCACCACCCTACCCTATTTGCAGAACGTAACCAAAGGTAATAAAAGTTTTTCACCCTGAAAATTAATCCCACTGATAAATGTGCACTTTATCTTGAGTGACAGCGATTAGTGTAAATATCTCAAGTAGCAAAGAATGAAAACGATGGTTACGTCGAAGAGTGGAACGCAAAATATGACTCACGTTGGAGTCAAAATATCGTGACAATTTGTGTTGCAATTCGCGATATGACAGGCGGGAATACCTACGTTAAAGGACGAAGGCAATTAGCAGTTTTGCTACTTGGCCACGGACAAGGTCTTGCCCTTATACACTTAACGGAAACGTTTCGTGGTTATCTAATAGAAAATAGGACGCCGTCCAGGAACAACAGAAAGTCAAGGGAAAATTACGGTTGGGAAATGGTTGCGTTGACTGTGAAACGACCTCGTTCATCGGCTGACAAAAACGGGAAGAGCGAAAGTAATTTATTTATACGGCCACTTCAGCCCTTGATGAGGGTCGTAACTAATGTTCTCCATTACGCTATCTCGACGATGACATCTTTTCATTATCCTAATTGTTCTTTTTTTGGCCCTCGTTTTTTTCTGGAACTCTCCTCTGGTAAATGTTTGTAATTGAAAAGCACACTTTAGGTGCATCGAATGTATTTTCTCTTACTCTAATCTGTTAATGAGGTTATGCCTTTCGGGAGAAACGACCGCTATGCGTTTGAAAATGTGCATTCAGGAGTGACTCTCTCGTTTTAATCGAAGTTGAAACATAGCAAAATTTAGGAATTTTTTTTTAAGAAACTAGAATTTCGATTCATCTGAAATTTGGAACATGTGTTTATGCATCCTTGAAGAAGTTGCAGTCTTTTTTTTATTCATTTTTAATAATAAATATAGGAGTTATGCATCATGCAGTGCAAAACTCATCGTCTGTTGGTGTGCATGATATTTACCTTCCAGGTATTCTGAAACAGAAAAATGAAACGGGGTTTTACTTTGTACATATGTAGCTTGAATTTGATGAACCAGAATACCGCTAAGTTCTATACTTCTTTTGCTACATAAGAAAATAGGCGCGAAATTGGATTGCCAAAATTAAAGGTTCAGATCTTTCACTTTGAGAACTCTCCACACCGCTCAATAATTTTTTTTTGTTTTTCGCTGGTTCATCAATTTCAAGCTACATATGTATAAAATAAAACGCCGTTTCATTTTTCTGTTTCAGATTACCTGGTAGATAAATATCATGCACACTAACGGCCGGCGAATTTTGCGCAGTGTAATGGTCGATCATGCATAACTACTATATTTATGATTAAAAATTAATAAAAATAAAACTGTAGCTTCCTCAAAGATACATCAAAATATTGTCCAAATTTCAGATGAATCGAATCGCTGGTTTCCTAAAAAAAAAATCCCAAATTTTGCTATGTTTGTAGTCTAAACAATAGGATTCCTCCCTTAAACGTTTTTATTTCCGACAATATTTACTGAATGTTAATGAACGAAAAACGCAGGCCAATAGGGTGGCAGTCAAGGTGTTATGTAATAGTTAATACTAAAGCTTACGATGCATGGTTTTATTGCTCCCACACAATTCAAACTTCTATTTGCGCATTTCCCGATTCCTTCAAAAAAACATTTCACAATCCCAGAAAGGTGGATTCACCAACGAGCAGAGAACACCTTATTCTGTCGTTGGTAAACAATCCAGAAGAGGAACTGTCGCATTTGTCAAACACAATTTCCCTCGCTTATTTCGCGAGCGTTTGATCGTCGAAGAAAAATTTTTCTCAGGAACGTAGGTAATTTAATTCCTCCCTTTCTTCCTCCCCACCCCTTCGCCCTCACTCCCTCTCTCTCCCTTTCGTTCACCCACTGCCTGTCTCCCCGGCTTATTCCTCTCTTTTTCCATTCTCAACCGAATTCACCCTCAAATTCCCGATAACGTTGGAACGTGGGTTCGCAAGGTCGGTCGAAGGAAAATTCCAAGCTGGTCTTTAATAACGATCGGGGTAAGGAGTGGAGTCGTTTAATCCAAATTGATCGCATCGGAGTATTTGTCGAAAGATGAGCTTAAGTTACACGGGGGTTGAACGTTACAAGGGCTTCCAATCTTGTGAGATTCCCTGTAAGGGATGGCACTCGCTTGAAAATCCGAAAACAACTGATTAAGAGGTTACGTGAGTCTAGGGGCCCGGAAAAACGATACGAATTAAAGAAATTTTTTGGAAAACGGTATGAGTAGAAATCATACCCAATTTTTTTTGTACTGAATGGTATATTTTTGTTAAGTAGGTTTTCTCAAATTTTAGTTTAAACATAGTATCTGAAGACAACATTCAGAATAGGTTTTAAAAATTAGTAGAGGCCCTTGACAATCTCCTATTTTTAATATTTAATTTTCTCGCAAACTGGTAGCCTTTCGAATAATAATGATGAAATTTCCATGGAGGAAATTGCAATGTTTAGAATTATCAAAAATTAAGATTGAAATTTAAGGAAATGAGAACGCTAAGGACCACTACTTTCCAATGACTTAATATTCGCTAACAGTTCTTCCACTCGAAATAAGTATAAACTATAAATCAGCCACGTCGAATTTCCTGCGAATTTCATAGCTGATCAATACGAAAATTAATACTAGCAACTGGGAAAATATTTCGGAAGCATAAAATTCTTCTATTAACACGAAGTCCTTCGTTATAATAGAATCCCTATTTAATTTGCAACATTTCTTTAAATCCCTCGCATTCCAGTAGATCGCTTTAATACGTGAAAGATAGAAAATGATACGTTTCGATTGAAAGATCGATAGGAGGGCGTGTAAAAAAAAATGATATTCCTGAAATATAGTTGCGCTTTACACCATGGCGTTTCAATATTCAAGATAACACTTTATCGCCTTGATGAAAGATAGCATCGAGTCGAGGCTGAAAAATACGAGCTTTTTAAGCGTGACCATTCCAGTATTCGCGAGTGACGCGATATACGTGCTGCCAAAGCATGGTAGTAATGTCAAATCGAAGCGGAACAACCATACTTTCGCACAGTGCGCAAGATAATTCCCTACTCGATCTTTCCAGCAACTTCAGCTCCACGACGAACATAATTATCGCGAGCACTGGACCGTAGACAATTTTCATCTGGCAGAGTTATTTTTCATCCCCAACCCCTTCCCTCCAACCTAAACGTTTATCGACCACTCAACAGATACTCATATATATATATATATATAGTGTTTCCTTCCTCCCACATCGATCGAACATAATTTAATCCACAGCTTCGATATAAAACCCACATTGCATACCACAGAATAAAATAACGTCGCCAAACACCTGTCTCTCTCTCTCTAATATCTAATCAATCAATTCTCCGTGTATACAAATTCCTCGCTTCTTATTAAGTTTCTGGGGCGTAGTTCACACGTAAAACAAGTGCTCGATCAAATGCACAGGGTTCGTTATAAGGGAGTAGCACGCGTACAGTTGCATAGAGGCGATCAAGCGCGGCAGCGATCCTGCATCGTTAATAAATAAGGTGTGCAGCCCTCCTTGATACCCAGCCACGTATACCCTGCTTTTAATCGCGATAGATCACGGCAACTGATTTTATAATCTTTATCAAAGCCAGGTACTTAACGGCGAAGTGCGCGCGTGCGCGGGTAAACATGCTCGCAGGAGAAGTTTATGGATGATCCGCGTTGACTTGGTCGGGGCTACACACGAGCACGAAGTCGCGAAGCACTTCCGAATGTTTGCTAAAGGTTCGTCGTTTGAGGTGCCTGTTAATTAATTCCACTGATGCCGCCTGTGGCCGGGGCCTGCATTTTAACGCAACTCCAAATGAGTCCCGCGATCGAAACTCCTGAAACGTCGATACGTGCCACATGTCCCGCAATTAGGTATCGCGAAACGTAGTTGTAGCCAGCGATTCTGTGACTCGATAAATAAGGACGTTTGCGAACTTTATAGCGGCAAGGATCCTTTTATCAAATTAAACTAGTACATTGTTAATTCTACGACTAATCGAAGAGAAACAAGGGACACCAGTGTTTTTCGTGCGACGGGCAAGGTGTCGAGGAAACTGTCAATTTTGAATCAATTAATTGAAAATCGCTGGTGTTACTGGAAAGCCAATAGGTCGTTGCACCTCGAATCGATCGTTCTGTGCAGTCGATGTCGAGGGGTCTCGATGAAACTGAGATATGACGTAGTCCGCGTGAAATTAGCAGGGGTTTAATTTTTTTTAGAAAACAATTTCTGCGCATTTTCCTAAAGAAAAGTAGGATAACTGAGTCCACCGACAGGCAAACTTCTGTACTCTCGAATAATCTTCCAACGTCTCCATCCCCTGCACTTATTCCAATAACCCTCTGACGCGCTGATAATCAGCAGCGCTGTCTCGTTTAAAGTGAATCCAATAATATTCCTGGATAGCACGGAATCGATTGGGAATTGGTGTCAGACATCTCCCAGCAGAGTACACATCCCAACGAACGGAGGAGAAACGTCTCCGTATATAAGACAGACTGTCACGGCCAAGAATGGAGGTTGGCTCTCGTCCTTTATCGTGTCGCGCCAGTTAGGGGGTTGGACGACCTTTCCAGCGGATCCAGGACTGCCCTGCCACGTCCTTCCCTCTCGATTTGACGGCCTGACTAAAGTCATCCACCTTCCACCCCGTCGTTCCATCAACGCCAACTCGTTCCGGCCAAGGATTCGCCCTATCCCTCTCGCGGGAACTCGTCATTGCCCTTCTCCCCCGCCCTACCGCGAAAATTCTAATTTCCGCCTCGCCCCGTGCGAATTACGGGTAGGGCGCTTTTTCTCGCCGGTACATATCGAAGGTTTGTTCTCGGCATGGACATCGGTATCGATTCCTGCTATTTTATATTCCAGCGGCATTAAACCGTGATGGTGTTATTACGCAGGGTGTTGGGAAAAAAGAGTTCGATATTTGTGGGTCAGGTGGTGTTCAGTGGACTGACAAGGGCGGGAGGTTTAGGTACTCTGTACACACTTTGCGTACAATTAGGGCTCCGAAATTACGGGACCCTATTTGCGATTCGGGAGCCGATTTTCTTGCTTAAAGTCTCGGGTACCCGATAACTTTTGTGATTTTGCAGTGTGACCAGATGTAAGAATTTTTAAGCAAGAAAATCGGCTCCCGAATCGCAAATCGGGTACCGTAAACTCGGGTACACGCATTAGGGCACAACGTGTATGATAATGTGTGAAGAATTTGTGAGGACATAAGGTTCAAAGCTTTCCCTTTTATCGACCCTCGATAGTGCGGAAACATACTAAATTGCACAGCAGGTCAACTATGTCTTGTATAGTTTGCTAATTTTTAGTGCGCCTTACCCCGGGTCCACACTAAAGCGAACAGAAATAAAAACATTGTTCCCGAACGTTTTCCTCTGTTCTTGCAGTGTCCCATTTTTTTTTTATAAATAACCCGTAAAAAAATCAAAATAAAAGAATGAGACAATCATATCCGGTCTCCTCTACGGTTCGTACGTTGCTGAACCTGATTTTCTAAAAGTTAAATGTATACCATAGCAGAGAATTTTAATTATTCCGTTCAACGTCGCTCTAATTCGAAGCTTGCAGTGAGTCACAAAAAAGTCAACATACCCTAATCTTCGTGAAATTTATACGCTTCGTGATATTTGAAAATGAAGTATACAGGCTGTACGTAGACTGACTGTGTCTGATTATTGGTACCGTTGGTATCGTCGGACGAAAGCAAATCTCCATCGATCTACTAAGAAAGCGAGCGAAAGATGGAATAACGCCACCGACAGTCGTTTCGACGGGCTGCGTTATTACGAGGAGCAGGGTTTCGCTAATTTTAACGACACTGTCGTGGCACTCCTTGCGTCCCACTGAATTATCTCGATCGGTATCGTTACAGGCGTCGAGACGCCACTGCAGACAAGTAATTCGAGCGTCATACATTTCACGACATTGCAAACACATAGTCAGACGGGCCCCGCACTATTTATAGTGGCGGATTTTCGTAAGGCTGCTCGCCCGTGCGAGAGGAAGACTGAAAAAAGAAAGGAGAGAGAGAGGAAAGCCTACCGTTTGAATTAAGGCCAATTCACTTTCGTGGACAGGACCCTTGATCTCTCGTATTTTTAATTGAACATTAAACGTTGAGGTTCGAGTAAACAAGATGTTCCACGCCTCACTCCTGCGCCCTGCGTTTCCTCTTTCCTACTATCCACTGTCGAGTGTGCAATATTTTACCATCTCACAACTATCCTTGAAATCTATTGCTGCGACAGATTTGAGTGCTTTAGGATTATTCATATCCGAGAATATCACTACCAAGAATAAGTTCGATTATTTTTTTTTAATTCCTGGGGGTGGGGGATTTTATTTCAATTTTTAGAGGAAGTGTTAAAATTGCTGGAAATGTACTTTGGAGTTATGAAATATAATTACCGTGTAATTGTGGATTAATCTTACAAGGGAAGATCCCGAACCCGAAAATTCAAAAAATTATGAAACGTTGTGAATATGTAGGGCATTTCCTCCTGATTACAGCGCAATTTTTGTTTGCTGCCCAAATTCATTCGAAGGGGGTGAAATTAACCCCTGAAAATTCTGGGTATGCTAGACGGCCGACAGTTGTTTAAAGTGAAAGACAGAGAAAGGCGAAGCAGAAAGCAGATATGGACCGCCCTTTACGAGAGGGGTCATAGCGTAGCGATTGCGGCGCCAAGTGACGGACCCCCGACGTCGTGAGACGTCGCTGCCAACGACGCTGGCGCTAACCCAAATTGTATACCTACCTAATCTTCTTCTTCCTTCCTTCCTTCCTTCCTTCCTTCCTTCCTTCCTTCCTTCCTTGCTTCCTTTCTTCCTTCCTTCCTTCCTTCCTTCCTTCCTACCTTCCTTCCTTCCTTCCTTCCTTCCTTCCTTCCTTCCTTCCTTCCTTCCTACCTTCCTTCCTTCCTTCCTTCCTTCCTTCCGTCCTTCCTTCCTTCCTTCCTTCCTTCCTTCCTTCCTTCCTTCCCTCCTTCCTTCCTTCCTTCCATCCTTCCTTCCTTCCTTCCTTCCTTCCTTTCTTCCTTTCTTCCTTTCTTCCTTTCTTCCTTCCTTCCTTCCTTCCTTCCTTCCTTCCTTCCTTCCTTCCTTCCTTCCTTCCTTCCTTCCTTTCTTTCTTTCTTTCTTTCTTTCTTTCTTTCTTTCTTCCTTCCTTCCTTCCTTCCTTCCTTCCTTCCTTCCTTCCTTCCTTCCTTCCTTCCTGGAAATCCTCCCTTCTTTCTTTCCTTTCTCTTTTTCACCTGCTTCTTTTTCTTTCCTTCTTCCGTTTCGCGTCTTTTCTGCGGCTGTCCCGTTTTTCTTTCGCCTACAAACGGATTACAGACCTATGCTGAAGATTCATTCGGTTATACTAATATCTTCCTCCCTGCTTCCAGCGGTTCTACGAAAGTATTTATAGTGAAGCTGAATGGCACGCCCTAGATTTCAAAGGAGCACCATAAATTCAGCAATCGCGTGCTTGCGTCGATGGGGTGTCAACGCTTTCACGCGCGTTGCGGAGCGAAAACTTCCAGGCCTGAAACTTTTAAACCTGTTTACTTCTGCTGGTGATATTTATCTGACTTCATTTCGTTACATCAATGTTTTGGGACATTGAAGTTATAGCTTATGATTAAGTGTACGTTTAATGTTCTTTGATGGGTGCTTGTCTCTATTATTTCTATTTCTACTTGTTCTCTTATTATTTATTGCTTTACTGTGCTTTCGTGTTACGTGTTTCGAACAACTTGACTGGCAAATTGAAGCCGTATTGTAATTGCATTAAGTTATTTAATTTGTTATATATTAAACCTAACACGAGGGAAAGAGAATTAAATTTTAATTTAAATCCAATACAAGACAGCTTTAAAGGTTTGTAGTAGCACGAAGACAACTGTAGTATATAGTCCATCTACGTCAACAATAATATCGTGTGCTATTAAAATTGTACAACTTGTAACGTACCTACTTATAGTTGAAATTTTGGTCATACATCTTATTATAATAAATTTAATTATTTCCTTAGAATTTCCTGATTTAAATCCCGTTCTATCAGTTCTATACGAAGTCTATCAGATTGATAGTATTCTGAGAAAAGAACCCTGGTCACTTCACATCTTGCAGACGAAGCGTTTTGCTATTAAACGACTACCTAGTTTCGAAAATTGCACGCGACACGCAACTATTGAAATTGTCGATGATTTGTTAATTTTGTGTATTGGTCTTTATTTCTCTCGCGGTGAGAGCTGGTAAAATCAGTTGCCCCCGAGTGGCCGTTAATTTACCTCCACTTCTAAAAATAGCCTTATCTGTTTGCATTCTTTGATTTTAAAACAAAGAACAGCTGAAAATTTCGTTCTTCTGAATATAGCGCGCGAAGGATCGGGGGATGCGATGATTGAAACCCGAATTCCGACGAAATTCCCCGAATTGCGAGAAATAAAATCCCGTCGTGCTTGTTACGACCCGCTTCAAGCGCCGCGGAAAACTCGTGCGAATATTATCATAAGAATGAAATAAAATATACGTTACGTGGCAAACGCGGCGGCAGTAGAAATGCATGGTTGATCGTGAGCATTTTACCTAATAAAAACCATTATTCAAAATACTCGCTCGTGGCATCCATCATTCAATAAAAAAAAAAAGAAAAGAGCAAATCTGGGATCGAGGTTATTCACTTTGATTTTTCCATCAAATGTTGAGAGAAACTCGATTTCTTCTCAAAGAAACCCACCGATGTCTGATTCCGAGCACGCTCTAAATATGCAAACTAAACAGTCGCGCGAGAAATATCGAGATATCGCCAGAGAATTCATCGTCGCTGCGATCTGCTTCAAAATTTATTTAAAGCTCAACAAGATTCAGTTGAAATTTTCCCTGTAATGGAAAATGAAGTCTAAGCAGGCGTATTGCAAATATATATATAAAATTTGAATAAATATATATATATATATATGTGGAAAATTTGAATATAAATATATATATATATTTTTTTTTATTCAAATTTTCCATACAGTTAGTGCACGCCATGTAGAATTATGTACCAGACGCAGAGCGCGCAATACTATTTTTTTCCCACTAATAAATATATTTGTAATATATACATATATAGAATATGAAAGAAGGAAACTTCTAGCAGAATTTGTGGGAAAAAATTGAGTACTGCGCGCTCTGCGTCTAGCACACAATTCTACATGGCGTGCACTAACTGTATGGAAAATTTGAATGAAATCGGCGACCTAAACCTCGCGCACCCCTCGGGGCAGTTGATGCCGTAGGCTTAAGGCACTTGACAAAGTGAACAGCGTAGAATGAAAGGAGGAAAGAAAAAAAGAAGAGGACAAAGAGGCGGAGAAATCGGTGTCCATGATCGAACCTGGAAGCAAATTCCGGCTGGAAATTCGGGGAGTCGCAATAAATAAAAACGGCCGGGACTGGCCGGGGACATGGATTGAATGGGAGAGTACGGCCAGTGGAAACCGCGTACCTCATGATTTTTCAACCCCGCCCGACCGTCGTTTACCAAACAATTCCCAATTGCCCTGTCAAAAAGTTCCGGCCAAAAATGGCCGCTGGATTTATAGGCCGCGGATTTATCATCCGCGCCGCGGAAGCGCGGAAAACAAAGCGGGAAAAAAAAAGAGAAAATGAGAGCACGGAAGTAAAATGGTACGCGCGGGACAGCGGGGGGGGGGGGGGGAGGAGGAGAAAGTGCTTTGCACGCGTCGGAAATCAGATCCTGAATCGGGGATCGCGTGAACAGCCGAAGCCGGACTTCGCCGGAACACGGGGAGGTGGAAGCGCGCCCTAATAGCGAGACGCGTGGCGAGGCACGAGGTAACGGTGGATACTAGGAAAAGGAAATGAAATGCGATGAATAAGGAAACGGCCGGCAGCGAGGATGGAAGTCTGAAGCGGTGAAAGAACGTAAAAGTGGGATTTATTGTGATGGAAGGTGAAAATGATGCCTCCAGTGTTTAGCTTACTGTGATAGTAATGCACTGGATACTATTAAACCCGAGAGACCCGAATGCCGACGATATTTCCCGAATTGCGAAAAATAAAATCCCGTCGTGCTTCGGGCGCCGCGGAAGAATAATAAACAAATATAAAGAATAATGTGAATAATATAAGTAATATGATATTATGTGTTACTGTAATGCACTCCAGTGTTCTGCGTAAAATTTCCAGTGAAAGCTGGTAGTAGGTACATGCATAGGGGCACGGGAAATTTTGGGATTCGTGTTTTTGTGGTACTTCTTCTTTCATGTGCACCTAAAATAGGCAAGTAGGGGAGACCGGGGCTAGATGTTACAGGGGAAGGTTGTTACAAAGCAGTTTAAATTTTTTTCGCTTGGACTATCACTTCGATGATGAAGTGGCTGATGTGTTTCAACCATACACAGCTGTGTATGTTGTTTGTTTGTAGTCGGTTCACGCATTTCAGTTTATTAGAGTTTTTTTTGTGTTTTCGGTACTAATAGTAACTTTTCTCTTTCTACTTCAATCTTTTCTACCGAACAGACAGATTAATGTATGTAAATTAATATTACCACGTTTGGGTCAGTGTTCCTGTAGCTACAGATTCGGACCAAGAACGTAAGAATACACCAAACTGGTATGAACTTATAGCTTTTTATAAACAATGGTGTCAACCGGGGCAAGTTGTTACACAAGACAAAGGGCATGTTGTTACATACGATAAGGGACATGTTGTTACATTGTATTTAGTAATTAATTTATTAATTTAACCCTTTCAACTGTTAAAAGAAAAAACGAAAAGTAAAAATCTAAACCTGAAAAGATTTTATTAAAAAGTTTTAAAAAGGAAACTGATGACATAAAAATAAAAAAAACATACAGAAAGAAAAGGCAGATTTGAATTTTATTAAATTTGAATATGTAAATATGATTATGCATTAGTTCCAACGATGCATCATGTCAGTTTTATTAAGAAAAAAGCAAATTCCCCTGCTTTTGGCTAGCTTTTGAAATCCGGTGTTCAATATTACATGTGTTTACCCTACTTATATTACTGACAATCAGTTAGAAAAGGAACTGCACGTTTGCGCCGCGGATGAGTCACGTTCCTGTTGTCTATGGTTCATTTTATGGCGAGACAGGACAAGACCCGCGATCGTTTCATTTCCGAGAGTATTTTAAACTCTCGTCGGTCATTAATACACATCCGTTCGTCGCGGCGTGGGCGAGGGGAAGGGACGACGAGGGCAGAGGGGTGGTGGGAGCGCCGGGAGGGGTGGTGGATTGCAGTGTATAGCGACGAGTACGCTTCTGCGAATGAATTATCGCGGGAACGCGTCGCGGAATCGTTTCGACCCCTCCGCCCCTTGTACATGTACCTGCCTACCTCGATATATTTGTATTTATGAATACATAAGCGAACGGGAGCGACGAAAATCGTTGTAGTACTTATTCTGTCCGCGTGGAAAACACCCCGGATGAATTATCATGCTCCTGTTGTCATTTTAGCGCGCGATATCCTGCGCACCCAGCGCTGTCCTCCTTCCTTTGCAGCTTCATCCCTAATTACGCGACGATCCTCGATACGTACGGAGTGAGAAGACATTTCTGCAACCTTTCTCGAGTAGGTACTTGTATACTTTTGGTCGTCGTCAAAATATTGCATCCCCACCGAATTTCTCAATTTTATTGAAGGCTGATGAATTGATATGTTTCTTTTTAATTAGTCTCGAATAAACAAAGAAAATGCTTGAGTTTCAAAATATTCTCCAGTGCAACTGCTTCACATGGAGAGAGCACATTGGCCCGTGCATACGTTCTAACTAAGCAAAACTTTCTGAAATTTCGTTTCCTGCGCTTCGTCTTGATAAAACTTCTTTATGTAACTACTATTTCAAAGAAAAGTTGACGTGTCAAATCTTGTATGTAAATAGCTAGAAAACAAAGATTTAAAGTAAGTGACACAATTATTTGAAATTTTACTACTGATTGTAACTACATACATACATGCTACAGACTTAAACCTGATTATCAAATATATCCAAAGTGTGAAATACTTCCAAAGTCATCTGTACCGATTAAAAATTAAACGAATAGCTTTATGCAGTAAGTGAACTGTGCTGAAACCGATGAGGAGAAGTGCAACAGCGATACGTTTCCTTTAGCACAGAGGTAAGCAATTCCCCTATAAGGGGACAATATTACGTAACGAAGGGTTAACGGGATTAGAACACCAGAGCGAAATGCGTCGCGAATTGTCCCAGTCGAACATTACTTGATAAAATGGCACGCGGAAATTTAGCCCCTGTTAGGAGTAAGATGAACAAAATTAACGCCAACTGCTTCGGGCGATTGGGAAAGTTTGACTTCGAATCGCGTCGCAATTCAGAGGAACTAATTACGTGCTACAGTTTCTGCTTTCGTCTGGCTGTCCTAACGCAAATTAGTGTATATGGTTAATCGTTCCTTTCGCGTGACACAATTACGCTTATTGGTTTGCCTCGGTTCCAACGAAAACGCTTTGTCACAGGCTAGGTACACGTACCGCAGGAAATTGTGTGCGAAGTAGTTCCCCGATACGACGCTTCTATGAATTCCAAGATACCCCGACCATTTCTGTGAATCAGTAGAATTCGAGTTTTGAAGATCGATTCACCCAAAAGGATGAGTGACGTTCGTGGTGGCACCTTGCAACGTTATTACAACATTACCTTATGTTAGACTTTAATTATATCTCCATACAGAGACGCTCCTGGCGGGGGTGTAGAAGATGCTCCCCACACCTGGGCAGCCAAACCTAAATAGGGGTGGCTGCAGGCCGTTTATTATATGTAACACTTTGACTAAGAATAATAATCCAAACTTTTCTGATAATTATTAATGATATTATTTCTTTTCGTGTTTTTTTTTTAAATTATCCAACGCTGATTTTCGAGATAAAAATTCGTAAGTAGGTACAACCCATTTTCACGAAAATAGACAAAATTCGAAAAATTCAAGGCCTTGTATGTTTTAAACAAATTCCGAATCGACAAAATGATGACTTAAATCCCCCCTAATTTCACGAGGACTGAAACATAATTGAATTAATAACAACGGCACCTAACCCAGGAACAGCCCTGTTTTAAGTTATGTTTCTCTTCAAAACCCTTTTGTTTGTTCTTTTAACCATCCAATGGAATAATATTTTCAAATAGCAGTTGATTTAACCGTTCAATCAAATAGTATTGTCAAACAATATTTGTTTACGGAAATATTTAAGATTTAATATTTTGTCTCAAACTATTTCAAATTTTCCCCACACTTAACTATGAGTCTGAACTGAAATATAAGTGACACATGTCAAACATAACATCATCATTACTATATCGCCTTCACTCCGGAGAAAAACAGTGTGACTCGCATTGTGTCTGAGAAACTAGACAAATCTCGTGACATATCCCAGTGGCGCAATTAATATTTCCAGTAGCACAGAATCCAAGCCCCAGAATTCGAGACTGGGGCAATGTAGAAGCGACTCGCACTGAGCGCACTCAATGAAACCCGAAATTTAGCGGGGCGCTCAAGCCCCGACCCCTTGTTCGCCCTCGGAGCGGCCAATAACCGAGTTCGACAAGAAAATCAAGTCGCAAGGTAGCCGTGCTCCGCTGAGTGACGGAAACGGCCGTGAAAACGGCGGGGAATTAGAGAGTCCGGTGAAAGAAAATGGGGTGCGCGAGACGGCGAGAGCTTCGGAGTAGGTTCAAAGAGATACAAGGTGGGGGAGGAGAGGAGGAAGGCGCGCAAGAACAGGGAATCGGACATCCCCCGAGTGGCTCCGAACGGACAATCTCGAGGGTGTGGATAATTTATGCGCGCAATTAGGCGGCAGAAGGGGGCCTGTAAATTAATTGGGAAGATGGTAGTAAAAGTTAATTTGGTAGGTAGCCAGGGTACCGGTAGTCGTTTGGCTCAGGTGGCGCGAGGAGTGCCTCTCGAGGCCTGAATTTCTTTGGCAGGCAAGAACCATAATCGGGCGGCGCGGAGCAACGGCAACGTGGAAGCAACGGGCGGAAGAAAAAACACGGCCGACGGTTTTCGAAAGAACACGCGAGAGCTTAATCAGAATGCGTCGTTACCGATGTAAGTGCCTCCCTTTCCACCGTGGCTACGTGGCGCGGGGCTTGTGCGAACTATGTCATTATGTGCCTTCGAACGAGCTAACGAACCGGGCGAAACAATGGAATTTACGTTTTTCGCAATTCCGCCGGAGCTTCGCGAAAAGGCTCGCACCCTTTCGCGCCGCGCGCAGCGCTACGTGGATGGGTAAACAGTTCGCTCGACTTCGTGGAAATTTTCATGCTTTCGGTTTGATGTTTGCTACGTGCACGCGTAGCGCCACGGCTTTTACTGTCGTCGGGCCGGGTGGGATTTTTCGTACGTATTAAGGTGTTTGCTACCACGTGTCTTGTGTACATACGTAACATCGGCAATTTTGCATTTAATACCGATGGAACGATGGAGGCCCTTTTTCGATTTCGTAATGTTGTAATCAGATAGTGTGGGGGACTTTCTTCGAAAACCGTTTGTCGCACCAGAAAAAATAATAGAACATAAAAGATACTCCTTGTCCGGATCTACAACTTTTGTTTGACGTATTTTTTTATTTAATCAATAATTTGGAGGATATAATATAAAATCGACATCGCGAGCTGTTAAATAATGATTTAAATGTTTAAGGGCCCATGGGCACCCTTTCCCGTTATCCGATCGAGCTCAAACATTACAGGGATTTTTTTTAATTATTTGGAACTATTCTGGAGGGTGCCGCGAAGAAAATTCAAAGTAGAAAATAAGAGCCACCCCAGTCAACATGGACCCCGCATTCACTGTGCAATTTCCTGCCAAGAGATTCGTCACACGAGGGTCAAATCAAGAGCACGAGAAAGTATAATAAAACAGTATATTTACTGGCAAAATCAGCCAGACCACGAAGCATTGAAGTTTCAGAAAGGGTGAATTTAACGACAAAGTATTTTTAATATCAAACTCATTCATCTAATTCCTTACGTTCTGACGACAATAATAATTAATAAACCTACGATGAGAATGTGACGTTGTTTCTTGCAGCACATTTTTATAATAGTTAAAAATAGTATAATCCATGCACGCACTGTAGGGAGAGCGAAACGAGGTGTAAAGAGCGAAAATTGTTAAAGCCACAATTGAGTGACGTATAATGAAAGGGGATCCCCTACGTGTTAGCCCGTTGCATTCGCTGGTACGTTTTATTCTAATTAAACTCGCGGACGAGAACAAAGGAGGCGAAAGGGGAAGAAAAAGAAGGCGGGGCAGGAATTTTCAAGCACCCCGTGTCCGCGTGAAAAAGCATAAAATTTATTCTTCGTTTACCTGCCCGAACCCGACGAACATCGTCGTGCTTTCACAATTTCCCCAAGCCTTGGTTGGCTGGTTAGCTCCTAACTAGAACGAAATCAAAGGGCAATAGAGGGGTGGCGGGGGGGGGGGGAGAGTCAAAGCCTCTTATTTCTGGATTATTCTTCAGTCGGGGGGTGGTGAATTCTCGGGCATAAAATTCGATTCATTATCCGCGGCTGGTAAGACGACGAGCATAATGACGAGGAGGATAATAATAAGCCGGAAGGCGACATTATGGGCGGAAGAAGCGGAAGGCAAACCAGGGCGAAACGGCCAGTGGCGAAAGCTATTATACGCATCGACAAAGGCAGTTTGCAGTGATGCGCCCCGTTGACTTAATTACTTTCGTTCCCCGAGCAAGAATTACTTTCTGTCTCGGTTCTTTATAACTCGATCTGACGGCTATAAGTAGAAATTAATGCAACGGAAGGGGATGGAAGCGTTCGATCTCGCCTTAAGATCCCGCGGAGACCTCCAGTATACGAAGATGGCGGGAAACGAATGCAGCGCGGACAAATTAAATTATTAAATGGACGTCGAAGCTTGAGTAAGTAAGTACCTGCTACATGTTTAAATAAGTATCGTCTGCCGTCCTTCTCCACTCTCCGAAAGCTCAATTGCCAGATCCCGTGAGTGATATTTAATTGAGTGCCATTTAGATACTGGAATCGTTAACGTCACCATAACTGAACATTACTTCTCCAATTCGCGATCTTCAACCTTTAACTGCTTTGCGGCTCGAATAATAAAACGTCACTGAACCTGGCGATTTAAAATATCTCTGTCCATTATTTGATAGGGAGAAGGTGTAGATATGAACCGGGGTTGTAATATGGACCCGGTGCGAATAAGCAAAACAATTGGCAGGTTTACTTTATCTAAAAAGTAAAGTGTTTTTGTTTTGCTAGTGCAAAAAGTATTTCATGGTAAGATTAATTAATTTTTTTCTCACACGAATTGGCGAATGTAATATGTTAGTTATAGCGACATATTTAGTCATAAGGTTCAGGTTCAAAGTGCTAAATTTAGTTTTTGGAAATATCTTTCCCACCCCGAGATTTTTACGTTATTCTAGAAAAAGGCGGGTGGTGGCAATGTGGACCGCGGTGGTCCATATTACAACCTCTCTTATTTCATCAAGTAATTCTTTCACTTTTTGTTTCTAACTGTTGCACTATGCCACTCCTTATGCGGAGGGATGTGACAGTGATGTTTTCATTTCCGATTTTTATTAAAACTTTTAAGAAACTTTCATTAAATGTCAAATTTACATTAAACCTCATTAAAAAAAAACATATTTTTTCGCAAGAAAAGTTCATAGAGTTATTTATTTTCTGTGCTTCCTCATTTTCAAACCTTTTGGAATTTTTATTCTATTCTCAAATTTTTTATTTTTTTGGGCCCTAATAATTTTGAAATTTTAAATGTAGTTACCACAAACATGAAAAAAATGTTTTAATGTTAGAATGCAAAACCTGTAAAAAATCAACTATTTTTTACGTGTTTTTTGCCATTTCAACTCTGGTCCATATTACCACTCGAATTTGTGAAACCATGTTTCTGACGAAATTTTGTACAACTGGCAGAGCTGCAAAGTAATAGAATTTTCCACGCTAAAAAGCTATTGTTCATAAATTTTTTACGTTATTAATATGTGTTATTTACACTTTCTCCTCTATCTATTATAATTGCATTATACCCAAACTTATCATATAACTTGCTATTTACTCTCTGTTTCCCTTTCATTTATCAATTGTAATTGCCACAACCCCCCTCTAAAAACTTACCTAAAATATCTCACAAAACATTAGGTTCGGAGCTTTTTATTCTGAAAAAAATACATCTCCTTAAAACTTAAATTTTCGATAATATCTACCAAACATTTCTACAGAGAATTACCATCCTAATCCTAAACATGGATGGGCAAAGTACCCACCCCGTCGTTAAAATTTACAAGCGAGCAAAATTGTCCGCCGATTCAGACTCGCTGTACAGGGAATCGTTGGGAAAGACGAAACCGGCAGGATATAATAAATCCCCATTGGAACCCGCGTTTCCGTCTCCGCGGGTAATTTTCGGTCACGTCCGCCACTTCTTTACGATCGCAGGATATCGAATCTCCGCGAGATTTCCGGCGCGACGTTATTTCAACGATTTCGCGGTTTTCCAGACCGGATTTCAATGGCGTGGCTGGCCGAGACCGTAAATTTTTCACACCACCCCCCACCCTCCACTGCCGCGACCCTCCACCCGGCGCGCCATCGTCCACCCACGGTCCACCCCCAGCTTCCCACCGGCCAGAATTTCGCGCTGAACTTTCTCCATTCGTTTTCGGTTCACGGCAACGCGGAAGGAAGTGGTGCGTTTCAGTACCTTCGAAAGCACGTCACTTCCGCACGAAGAAACCGACGAGATTCCGCGTGCACTGTCCCAGAGTCCCCTAGGGTGGCCCAAGGCGTCGCAGGGAACAGGGAAATCGATGCGCGCGAGAATGTGCCCGGACTATTCGCGATCCCGGGGAATTTACTCGATCCGAGATGGGGCGGGCACTGATACCGGAGGAATAAACTGGCAACTGTGATGTATTGACGAGCGATGAACATTGCGTCGCATGACATAACCTGCTACCAGCGGTTCAAAAAATTTCAGTTCCTTAAGGTAGGTTTTCCTATATGCGATTGAACACAACGTCAAGAATTTCAAAGTCGATTTTCACGAAAACGAAGCGTGATATCAAAAAATTTTACTTCTTTTTGTTTACTTATTTACGCGTTATAAGTCGAAAAGAATCAGCGGCTTTTTTTCATAGCATGCTTCATTTTCGAGAAAATCGACTTTGAAATTCTCGACGTTGCGTCCAGTCGCGTATAGGTCCTACACTTTATAGTTGGATGCAAGAACGGCCTCAGGACACTCAGGCCCTTTTTGCATAAAACGCGTAATTGGATTCCTTATCCTTTTCTACGTACGTCCTCTAAATTTCATTGCCGTGTCTTTAAAATTGACAGAGATATAGTAGATTTTGTGAATCGATGTTGACCGAAGCTAGAAATTCGAAAAATTCTGAAACTTTGTGAATATGTAGGGGATTTCCTCCTGATTATAACGGAATTTTTATTCGCTGCCCAAATTCACTCTAAGCGAGTGTAATTGACCCCTGAAAATTCAGTTATATTCCGATTTTGTCTTATAACTCGTGAAATGTAAAATGTTTTATTTTTGCCAAATGGTAGATCTAATTAAAAAAGTAACTTTTGTCTAGAAACTTTTTTTCTATCTCTTACAGTTCGCGAGTTATAACACAAAATCGGAAAATAGCCGAATATTCAAGGATTAACCACCGAAAGCTTGTAAAAAACATTTCGTTTTGTGGTTAGCTTTCTGTTTTTATTATTAAATTCAACGATTGTTTGCTAGCAGTTAATTTGTTGAATTTCAATTATGGCTGGTGTTGTCGGTGCCAAAAGTTAAGTACCTAAGCCAATCTTAAGCAACTGCACGGTACTGCTTATAAGTCTATAGACGAACTCGTGGAATTTATATGCTTCTGCGTCCACGTTTTGATACCAGCCACGTTGAAACTCGTCTGACTTTGAGCGCAGTCACGGCCGTAAACTTTGCCGGAGTCGCGGTAAAGTTTGCAGCGAAGTTTACTTTGTCCCCGGTTGCGCATTTGGCACTTTCCGTGTTGTCCAAACGTAGCCTCAAAATGCCGCTAAACGAACTCCACTTCAACTATTCGAAACAGCAGCCTGGCTTGTGAGTCGTTCCTGAATAATTGGATAAATCTTAGCAAACAACTCGATCCTTCTGTTAGCTTCATTTTCAAATTTTCTTCAATCCATTTGCCAACATAGGGGAGAAACTATCCGCTGGTATTACAAAAACAAATATACGTACCTGTATTAAAAACATTTTACAAGTCGCACAAGAAATCTAAAAATGATTCACACAGAAAACGAATAATGAAATTTATGAGAACGTTGGTGACGTGTAAAAATGATTGCTTGTGAATGACAGCATTTTGGAGACGGGGAAGCCTTGAGGCTGTTTTATGTTGCCCTTGTTAGGCCCCACGTTGAATATGCCTCAGTCATATGGAATCCGCGACACACGAAATATGTCGAATTAATCGAGCGGGTACAGCATAAATTTCTTCGGTTTGTTGCTCGTGTCGTTGGTAACCCAATGGATAGGACCGTCCACGACTATGGCCCCGCTCTGCAATCCGTAAATATCTCCACCCTTGCCGACCGCAGACAGATTGCTGATATGGTATTTTTGTACAAAATTGGAGCTAGTTGAGTTAATTACTTTCAATGCTCCCGAGAGGCACTTGCGGAAAAAACCTCTTTTCGTCCATAAGCTGCCGTTGTATTCTTTCTACACAATTGACCCTATTAATAGGGCTATGCGGTACGCTAATCAGCAATTCAATGAGGGGGACCCCTTCCCAGGCTCGCTCTGCTCTTTTCGCGCTAGGTTATTTAGTCAATTAGCACCTTCAAGTATGGTTAATTAATTTACTCTTATGTTTTAGACGGTATAGGCTCTGTATTATGTATATAATAAAAATAATAATAATAACAATCAACACGAAATTTTACATAGTTGACTATGAAAAAATAAATTTTTTAAAGTACCGATTACCTGCACAAAAAAATAATTACAATTTCTCCGCACTATTAAGGGTCCATTCTACTTTGCCCGTCGAAAAAGAGGCCTATTTTCATGATTTTTGTTTTCAAGAACTAATGTACGGATTTTAATGTTTTTTTTTGTGAAATGTTTATTATTCCTTGCTGTAGAATCGTATTTTTCATATTTCCAAAATATAATTACAAATGTGTGGATCTAAATCGCAATATTTGTGCCTCTAAATTGTTTCAATAAATATTTAACAAAAAGAACATTAAAATCCGTACAATAGATCCTGCAAAAAAATTCATGAAAATAGGCCTCTGGTCTGACCGGCAAAGTAGAATGAACCCTTAACACTACAGACAGTCGAGGAAGCAAACAATAATACATTTTTTTTCACGCCATGAAATTTGCATAAACCCTCCCTTGCATGCAGCGAACAGCTGAGTCTGTTTGTGCAGCTATTAGTTTCACTAATTTCAGCCGTCGAAAATTCCCATTTCATAATTCATTAGCCCCGTTATAGCTGTTTGCTCGGAGCAAAGTATACCCTGCTCTGATCGTCAATTTTTCAATTTCCTCCTATCACACGCCCCGCTTCCCGTTACGTTTAATCACGTCTTTTAACCGCCGCTTAATAATCTCGCCTCTTCTTTTATTTTCACAACGTTCTGCTGTCCAATTACCAGCGATAAGCAATTTCCTATCGCAACACTTTCCTCCAATATAGCGTAATTTTATTACCAAAACGCGTATCTATGTTTCAACTCTCCCTACCTCCCCAACCCTCGCTCGCATCCGCGGTCCAATTAGGCAGGCCACCAATTTTATTTCTTGGCCAAAGATCCGCCGTCTCAGATCCTTCTTACCGAAATTACTAATATCCGGCTACGTACACGGTAGGGATTACACGATGGAGCAATCTGCTCTGCCTTACTATACTTTTTATTCGGGCTGAAACACTGAGTGACTCGTAACTGGCGGTGCGGCCCGAAAGCTGGTGATTCCAGACGAAAAAATATGTCGAAAATTTGGGATAACATTTCTCGATTTGAGGCTTCGGTTTAGAAAGAAATGACAGGTACGCGTAGAATATCCTTTAAGCACCTAACGTTAAGAATTGGCAGAATATAAGAGTGAATGTGATACAGCTGAAGACGAAACGAATTGTTGCAAGTATAAAGATGGATCGAAATTGTAATGTTTTATTTCAAACCGAGCGTTATTTTCTTTGAGCTTCTACAAATACTTGTTGTAAAAGAAGCAAGTATATAGTAGCCTAATATATTACTAGCTTTAATACTCAGTTTCACCCAAAATTTATATTCTGATTTTATATAAATTTTTTCTTTTTGTAAAAATAGTCATATTCATCTGGATTAGTCAAGCATAATGAGCTGAGGCACGTTTCGTGTTCCCAGAGTTTATCGTTCGAAAGTTTTTAAGCGATAAACAAACACATTAACACATTATCACATTCTGCTTTATATATTAAGATAGAAATGGAAATATCAAATTGTGATTACGAACAAAGATGCACACGATTGCAAGGAACTTCGTATACTTATGCTGTGTTTGGAATTAATCTTGGAGTTACTAACAAAAGAATGTAGGCACTTTGAAGCAGAGTTGGGCAAATTTTACTTTGAATAATAAATCCGCCAGATTTATTCCTGAATAAGGAACAACGATTTTATTCCACTAAAAATTATTCGTGGGTAATAAATAAATCTGTAAAAAAAATTATTCGCCCAAATGACACCCAACTCTACTTTCAAGCAATAATATCAGTAACACCTTATTCTGTCTAATTGTAAATGCAATTTACGTAACAAATCTAATTTTATACAGTTTTAAGAAAAATAACAAAGCACAAACAATTCTAAAAACGTCCGAAGAAAATGTGACTATATTCGCAAAGATTTATTCCCTTGATTTTAAGCTACCCTAATGTATTCCAATTCCAGCAAAACTCAGTGCTAAATGAGCCTCGACATATTCAGTTAAAAATTGTTTTTAGTGCGCAGCCACTCCTTTTACAACCACCATTAAAAATCAAATCGTGCGGAGGTTTGAAAAATTCCAATCAATAAGAGTGAAATGTAAGAAAGTCAAGGGAATCGTGGGGAATGAGTCTCGAAATGATGTTACTTCCGTCTGCTTCAAAGAGATAACTCCCCACGCAACCAGGTTTCACTTTTCCCCCCGTTCCTTTTCTCGCTTTCCCTCTCCGCCGAAGGGGGAGAAGACAGACCCTTCTCACCAGGGGCGCGAAAGAGTTCTTTGCGGTTGTGAATTAAGTCGTAATGAAGTACGGAGTAAAAGGCCGGCGAGTTTTCTCTCTCTCTCTCGAGTGATTTCATCCCCCAGTTCTGTCCTCTCCTTCTGTGCGAACGAGCACGACGGAGAATGTTTTTCCCGATGCTTCGAAGAAAGTTTGTTAAAGCGATAACGTTGTTTCTTTCGACGCCGGCTCGAGTGTCATCAATTTTTTCGCGCCCGAGTGTTAAAAGCTTCTACAGAATTCCATCATCATCCCTTCAGGGGCTTAAAACAGAACACTAAAAGAGGCTGCGAAATGAAATTGCGTGCTTTCTGTTAGTTTCGTCCATTTTTACTCGCGTGGAATATCGATGCACAGGGTTACCTTCTCTGGATACTGCGTTTATGAAATAGAGAACTTAAGGGTAGGTAACAATATAGCGAAGTAGTTTTGAAACATGTAATTAAATGTGAACAGGTACCTTAGGTACCTACAGAATGTTGGAATTAAAATTTCTTTAGAAGTTCTATTCCAAACTTACTATTTTCGTTTTAATTAATCGGTCGATTATTATTGCTAAGTAGACGGTTCTGCTGCGCTTCCAGCAAACAGAAGTATCCACTATGCGAAGCTCGAAGCCGCTTGTAAAGTACCGAGTTACAACTGTGCTTAAGTCCCGCGACGTAATTAGCGATAATTATTATTGCGGTCGACGAAAGTGGAAAACAAGAGCGCCAGGAAAGAAGAGACCAAATGCCACTTCCACCATCGTTACAGAATCCGCGCAGCCATTTACGTCGTTACGTCAAAGCTGCGAACGTACTCGTAAACGGCATTGCACTTCGTGTGTTGGTTATTTGCCCAAATGGCGCGCACACTTAAAAAATTGCCACTGAATTAATTTCACTCCTGTAACTCGACTAAATTAATGAAAAATTAAAGAAGTTTCTTGCGTATTTTCTAATTTAACAAGATCGAAAGTTTTCAAGCCAAATTACTGCTTCACCTAAGTAGTTCTAATTACTTATTATCTTTTACTAGGGTAAACGCACCAATAAATGAACGCTCAAGGCTAATGAATGAACACTATTACAAAATTATGTTCGCAGCGCGATTGATTTACGTGCTGCAAAAATTCTTTGGATATGAAACAAGAAATTAAAAGAAGTCTCGAATTAAATAGTTGCTTGTTTTAATAACTTATTTTGCTCATTTTAATAAAAAAATGCCCATTCACTGGTACGCGTTCATTTACTGGTACATCCACCCTATAAAGCAGAAAGTGTATTTTATGTCTGTGTGTTTGTCTATCGCCTAAAAACTTTCGAACGGTAAACTCTGGGGTCACGAAATGTACCTCGCCTCATTATGTCTGGCTAATCCAGATAAACGTGACTATTTTCACAAAAAAATTAAAAAAAAAAAATTCTTTTATAAAACCAGAATCTAAATTTCAGGCGAAGCCGAGTAGTAAAGCTAGTAGGGGAGGCCGGGGCTAAAAGTTCCGATTTCGATAAAACATAAAAAATGACTGGAAAATAATGTAGTTATTCTCTTCACTATTGACTAATTTCTTGTTAAATTTATTATATCTTCTGATTTTAAGCTTGTGTTTAATATATTGTAATAGGTTTCCCATAGAAAGTAATTTATTTGTGGCTGATCGAAGCGGAACTTCTTACCCCTATATGGGGCAAGTTGTTATCGCATTGGGGTAAGTTGTTACTATGATATAAGAGTTGCCTTCTAATGAAATAAAGCAGAATTTTAATAATAATGGTTATTTATGAAGGTTCGGACCAACAAAAATGTATTATCTTTAAAAGAAAACCAAAAGCGACAGTTTTTATTTATCTTTACGCATATCTTCGATCGAAGTCGTGTCCCTTTCCGCCTTTCATTCATATGTTCGCATCTTAAAGCACAGCGGAAACAATTTATACATTTGCGGCAGGTCTGTGAAGATAGCACCCCCAAATTCGAAATTTTGGAAAAACTCAACGGCATTCGTTTGTCCATCGTTTGCCCACGTTTGCCCATCACAAATTTTCGTTTGACCACCCTCCAAAAAAGAGTTATGAACAAAATAAAAAAATTGTCTTCATCACCCATCATGAATGCATTTCAATTTTTTAATAGAAGGATACGAATGTACCCGACCTGACCACGTTTGCTCATTCTCAGATTTCATTTGCCCACCCTCCAGAATTTAAATAAAAAATAAAAACCGCGAAAAAATGGGTATAGATGAAGCGATCGCGTTAAAGTTCGATTATTCTCGAAAATATTATCAAAATCGTTCTTTCAACGGTCCAGTTCGTTAGTTTAGATGTAGAAGAGATTTGCCCATCCATTAATTTCGTATGCCCACCCTTCAGAATCGAATTATTAATAAAGATAGCCAAGAAGTGCGGTGCCCGTTGAAGCGATCGCGTTAAAGTTCGATTTTTCTGGAAAATAATATCAAAATCGTTCTTTCAACGATGCAGTCCGTTAGTTTAGACATAGAAGAGATTTGCCCATGCATTAATTTCGTATGTTCACCCTCCAGAATTGAATTATTAATAAAGATAGCCAAGAAGTGCGGTGCCCGTTGAAGCGATCGCGTTAAAGTTCGATTTTTCTGGAAAATAATATCGAAATTGTTCTTTCAACGATGCAGTCCGTTAGTTTAGATGTAGAAGAGATTTGCCCATGCATTAATTTCGTATGCCCACCCTCCAGAATCGAATTATTAATAAAGATAGCCAAGAAGTGCGGTACCCGTTAAACCGAATACATTTCCGTTCGTATCTTTTCCGAATGAATTATCAAAATGGATTGTTCTTACCGTAAAGGTTAAAGGTGTTTGGTGACATGTTATCCACTTCAATTTGTATCGCTCATCGAATACTTCACACTTTTCACACATCTGCAGCATGTGCAGAATAATACCAGAGTGGTTTTCTAGTCATTTTTCACTAATTACCGCAATGATATCGCACAACGGAAAATAATATAATGTCACAGTTACTTCACAAACCGTAAATGAACGCACGATTTCGCAAGAGTTGCGCCCGAACTCTGTAGACCGACTGACTTTCGTGCGTCGTTGGAAACAATTCGAGAGTGTCGCAGACATCTGTTTACGTTTCGGCACGTTCGATGACGACACGCAGCGCTGCTACCCTAACTAAAGGGGCGCAGCGCCGAGTGCCACTGCCGAAACGTAAACAGATGTCTGGCGATACTCTCGAATTATTTCCAACGACGCACTTCTTGGCTATCTTTGTTAATAATTCGATTCTGGAGGGTGGACATACGAAATTAATGCATGGGCAAATCTCTTCTATATCTAAACTAACGGACTGCATCGTTGAAAGAACGATTTTGATATTATTTTCTAGAAAAATCGAACTTTAACGCGATCGCTTCACCTGTACCCTTCTTTTCGAGGTTTTTATTTTTTATTTAAATTCTGGAGGGTGGGCAAATGAAATCTGAGAGTGGGCAAACGTGGCCAGGTCGGGTATATTCGTATCCTTCTTTTAAAAAATTGAAATGCATTCATCGTGGGTGATGAAGACAAATTTTTTATTTTATTCATAACTTTTTTTGTAGGGTGGGCAAAAAAAAAATTTTTATGGGCAATCGTGGGCAAACGAAGGACAAACGAATGCCGTTGAGTTTTTTTAAAAAATCGAATTTGGGGGTGCTATCTTCACAGACCTATTTGCGGCGGGGCAAGTTTTTACGGTACCAACGTGCCCCAAGTCACGGTAACAACTAGCCCCTACCGACACATGTAGCAATTTCAAAGATTATTCTGCTTATACATGTATTCAAACGATAAACACTATTACACCATGTTCTTAAATGTCATTTGATCCATGAGAACGATTCAATCTATAATATCTACGTTAAATAATTGAAATAGACCAAAAAGTAATGATAGAAAAATTTTTACTTATCTGGTACGCGACTAATAGGTCCTTGCTTACAACCACACAATTCGCTGTCGCGGACGCTATTAAAGTGGGGGACAGAGTGGCGTGATCAACTCACACGGAAAAAATAATTTAAAGTACAACGCTCTTTTTATTTTGAAGATAGAGCCGTCGGAACAACTTACCCCCGGAACTTTTAGCCCCGGTCTCCCCTAGAAAATATTCTTATGTGACGAATGGTTACAACTAAATTGTATTGTGTTATTATAATAGGTTGTAGTATTGTGTAAAATCGGTTACGGTTTATTTTTATTTCTAAGTGTATGGAACTGAACCATATATCACCTATAACAGGAATGAACATAATTATTTACGATTTTTATTTTTCACGTGATTCAAGGAGTACTTTTACGCAAAGCTGCTTATAGCCTCGTGTGAAAAGGCCCTGAACCTCTGTCGACCACGAAAGGAAAACACATACAGCCACGAAAATCACTAAGAATGAAGAGGCTATTCTCGTTAGCCATTCTCGTGAATTACCTCAGTTCTCGTTAAGCAAATAAGCAAAATATGCTTCGAACACTACAACGTACTGAAACCTTCCTTGTATAATAGCATTATACTTTGGTTATGGCTTGCAGATTCCATCGAATTGTTTCCAGACCTGTGTATCTGGAATAGCGTTGCTACAATCACTGGAATGTTCCTTACGCGCCGCATCGATGATTAAATACGCTTTAATCGTCTACACATATTAAATATTTACACATTGGAATTATAAACTGTGATCGTGACATTATCAACATATCTATGTACTCAACAACGAATTAATTTTCTTCCAGCATAATAAAAAATCGGAAACAATAATTTGATGGAATCGTGGGCCTGAAAAGGAGTACGTCTTCCTTTTTGTTACATTTTTTTACTTCCACAGATCACGTCATTTCTAATTCATTGTCTAACAACGAACTTCAGCATTGCACAATGTAGATATATTTCTAGCAATTTAATCAAGGGCGTAGCCAAGATGGGACAGAGGTGAATTTAATAAATTAGTCGTTCGTTCAAAATTGAATTAATTTCTTCTTCGAGCAACGGAATTTAGAAAATGCAGAAGCACGAAAGAAATTCACGGAATGTGCTGAAAACAGAGGATCGTTTGCGTGCCGCGTTAGAGTCTCTCCTAACGAACTCCACGCGATTAACATAATATTCTCACTTGCCTCGCACGATAATGATTGCCTTCCTCCGAGAAGGAATTAAAAAGACCCGAAGACTACGAAGCCACACAGCGAAACGAAAGAAAAAGAAGGGAAAAACGAAAGAAAGAATCATAAAAAAACACACACACACGCCGCACATCCCCTAGTGGCAGGAAGCTGGACGTGCACAGGTTGCAATTTGTATTGCAGCGAATTTAATTGAATTGATAATGGGATTACAATGTAACCACGTCCAGCTGTAGGTTCGGAGAGGACACTGTAATCATGGCTGTAACTCACGTTGATTCATAGCGATACCGAGCCGCGGGCGATCAAATTGTAGTTCCGAAATTTCACAAATTTCAGTGCTCTAGTTACCCCCGTCATTTATTTTCTCCCTCGCCCCCTCCCTCCCCCCACCCCCTTATCGCTCTTTCATTCACTGGCTAGCTTCTATTTCGCGAAGCGAAGCAAACGTAAGCTGGTCGCCCTGATTACAGGCGGACACAAATCACTCGGCCACCACCCCCACCATCTCCCTTTTATCTCTGATTCCTCTGGCTGCCTCTGGGAGCTGCATTTTTTTCGCGGGAAAAAAGAACGCCCGCGAAAGTGCAAATTCTCAAAAGGGTAGGCAGGGACGGCTGGTAATTTAATCATCGACCGTAATATTACCGTGTTCTCGTTACCGCAATCTCGTAAATCGTATCCGTCGGAATGCCGCAACGCTGACCCCCCTCCTCCCCGTCTCCCCGCATCATCCCCTTTTTCTAGTTCTTCCTCTCTTATTTTATCCCCTCCCCCCAATTCCCCCTTTTGCTCCCCAAATCGACGAAATTAAATTTTCATCCCGACCTCTTCTTTTCTATCCACCCTCTCCCCTCGTCCCGAATTTCCCTCCCTTTTCCTCGCGCTGCTCTTCGTTTCCCTTTTCCCGCCACTCGTATTAAGCTTCCTTTTCACATTTTCTTCTGCTTCCTTCTGCTGACTATCGGTTTGTTTGTTCTGCAGCATCGTGGAGCGCTAAGATTGCTATTTTGTTGTGTACCTCTATTCTATTTCGTGCGGCGGTAATGCGTGTACAGTGAAATGTAGCTGCATCGATCGTGTTTTATCTGCGCGAGTGTACCCCTGCGTAGTATTCATTTGTATTATGCTAACGTGGTGCAGCGTTACGATAGCTAGTGAAGAATGGATTGCAAGTCAGTTGGTGGCTTAATTGCAAACGATGGGTTAGGAGGTATCACCGGAGCAGCTTACGTTCTGGTCAAAAGTATCCAATCGTTTTAAGGGGTAACGCCACGATGATAGGCCAGAAATGTAAGGATAACTTTGCTGGCGATTTTAAAGAAATTTATGAACTTTATTAAAAATGTAACATAAAGTACATTCGATATGAATAAAAAAGCTAGAAAAAATTTGTTCAAATTTTTTTAATAAAAAATAGTGCCAGAATAACCGCACAACAGATACCGATTTTCCATTCGAATGGATACGTTGTTTATTCCGTGTTGGAATTTTTCACGTCCACACCGCTGGACCTAGAACAAAAAGACAAAAAGTTTCGTAATCTACACAGTAAATACTAGAGAAGTGCCCATGATTTTTGGGAAACATTGGAAACTTTCTTTATAAGAAAGTTTCTAGAAAGAAAAGGATTATTTTCAAATGTTCGTCATTCCTTCAAAAATCAATATTTTTATTATTTGACTTTTTGATTTTTCGATTCAGCTGACTTTTACTCACTGTATTTATTAACTTTTAGAATTCACCAGAGACTTCTGAAATGAAAAGTGTTTTCTCCAGGCCATTACCCCTTCTCCTCCACCTCTAATTACATCGACAATAACGAGAGTAGTTAGAGCTTTTCATTATCAGCCGACACTTGGAGTTATCAGTTCCCGTAACGAGCGGACGGATGTTACTCTATCGCGGGGCAATCCTTTTTTATCGCTGGCCACGCGCGAAGATCGATTAGCCTACCAGGGAACAATATAGAGCACATATGTATAGCATGTACCAACCATCTTGATAGCGCACTAAGCAAGAATATTAACCAGGAAGACCAACGAGAATTCATTAATAAAAGAACGTAATGATAGTCTGGAGCCACTGTGCCCCATTAACTGGAACGTTACAGTGATGAATCGTACTCGCGCACTTCCTTTTCCTTCACTTCGTCGATTTAATTTACGAGAACATATTATTTCGCTCGCTCTTCCTTGTTTTATTCAAATAGCTACAGATTAATGCGTGATATTCTAATTTCTCCGAATTAATACTGTTTGCACTCGACGCGCAGAATACACACGTGTTTACAAGGTGTTCCAGAACTATAGGTCCAAAAAGCGCGTAATAGATCTCGTAAGAAGCAATAAATTCATAGTTTATAGTTCTTCATAGTTCTAGAGACATGTTTAGTGAAAAGCTTCTTTAAGGGGTAATGCCACTGTAGAGCTTGGAAAAGCAGCCTGATTTTGAGAATTTTTTATGCGAGTATAGTGAATGGAAGACAAAATCTGTTTGAAGGTCTTTATTGTACATACCTTGAAGTATGATCACAATTTTTTTAAAAAATTCTTAATTAAAAAACACCGGTTTCGCGGCCGGAAAGATTTCTCCTTCAATTGTTATAACAAAAAACCAAACATTTTTGAGTTCTTAACCCTTCGCGGCCACACGGGGTTCACTGTACTTTTACATTTAAAAAATTAAAAAAAAAATTATGATCATGCTTCAAGATATGTACAATAAAGGCCTTCAAACAGATTTTGTATTTCATTCGCTATACTCGCATAAAAAAATCTCAAAATCAGACTGCTTTTGCGGGCTCTACGGTGGCATTACCCCTTAATCCAGCTTTCAATTTCTGTTATAATGTGTCTAATTCAATATTCTCTTTCATCCCTATAAGATGGCACTGTGGAGTCCTCTTCCGTTTCGACATGCGCAATAGACACCTCACTACTTCTCTGTATCCCTACATATTCTTAACATTCTCCTTTTTATCCAGAAGATTTATTCAGAAGAAGCAAAAAATTCTTCGAGTGAAATTAGCAAAATGAATACATATAATTCATAAATATTCTTAATATTTCCATTTTATATACTCTTTATAGTGTGAACGTTCTTGAAGAATTCCGCTGTTGGACAAAGTCCAGAAGATGGAAAACATTCGCGTGGAAACGGGGTAGAAGGTCGTTAGGCGTTACACCGATCTTCCATTGAAATATTTTCAGGATTGCTCAAGAACCGTCGCAGCGACGCCGAGAAGATGGGTATTCGATCGTATTCCGCCGTCTTGAACGTAACGATGTTTCCTGGCAGTGCCTTAGCTCCTTCTATTCCTCGAATCTCATCCGTGACAAATCTCGATCTCGTTTCTCAACCACCTGTGGAAAGTGACGCTTTCCTTCCTCGGACAAAGTCGTAGAAACGACCACTTCCGGCGGGGCTGACGCGCCTTCCAGCCTGCTGATTCTTCCAGATGGGCCATTCCACGCCAGATCGATCACTTTTTGCGCTCGACGCCGAGGGATTTTCGCGAAATTGAAATATAACGAAGTCCCCGCGAAATTAGGGGGGATTTAAGTCATCAGCTTGCTCGTTTCGAATTTCATTAAAATTCTTATCTCTCAGACTACCAACCTTACAGAATTCGTTCTTTTATATTAATCCCCTGGAAGAAGAAGCTCCAAATTTCGCTGCGACTCAGAAAACGAGGCTTGTCGATCGCGGTGGATCGTTCTCATAAAAATTGCCCCGTTTGCCTCGTCACCTTGCTAATTTCGAGTTTCTTTAAAAAAATAAGGAAGAGTGGAGGAATTGTGACTGGTGGGTAAACCCGAACACCGCGATATTCGCTGAATTCGCTTGCCCTGTCCTCCCGCGATATTTTTATATGATGTAATTAGCTATGTTTAGTATTAAGGAAACTGTCACGGCGGAAGGCTACCCGCAACCGCGAAGATAATAGTCGTGAAATGTTTTCGTAGCTTTTCGTATAATTTTACGCTCGAGTATTTTGAGTCTGTAGTGCATTGAACCCATACTACTCAACAAACAGTGGCGGATTTAAGGAAAAACTTTGCACTCAATTTTCTCATCTTTTAACTGGTGCTCCCTGCATTTAATTCGCTACTAAATATATTATTTATTTTATGGATATATTCAAGACTTTAGCAACATTCGAAACACGAACCTTGAAAGTGCTAGGATCTACGAGGACCGAACAATTCGCCACAAACCGTCCAAACAGCCGCAACTTCCGGAGTGCAATTCGGCACAAAGCGGCACAACGTCGCGCATTGAAATTACACAGTGGAGTGCATTAACTGCATTCCCCATCAGGACAGTTGAACGGGACGCGGCAGGCAGGACATCGCGCCAATTAAACGTACTTATCGTGACAATTACACGTAATCTTGATAGCGACTTGACGCCCGAAGTACCTTAAGCTCACCGACGCGACGTTTCAGCCACCATAATCCGTGCTAACGAAGGATTAGGTTAGTTTCGAATCCCTGCACTTTGAACATCCTCGCCTTATCCCCCACACCTTCGACCATGAATTTCGCATCGCCTCGCTGGCTTTGTTTAAACATTGATTGCAACATCACGTGCCTTCGTGCGGCGGCACGCTTCTATGCGACAGTGTATTGAACACAAGCGAAGAATGTCAACGGAATTCGCCGTATTAACTGGAGATGCAGTTAACGAAGCATGTATTTTAATTTTAAATAGGGTAGCTTTTCAGAGTACGACTTGCAATAGGGTAATCTATGCGAGATATTGCTAAACAGGTGTTAAGAGGATGTTCTAAATTCTTTAGTAAGCTGGTTTTTGCAAGCTGGTCATCCATGTGCTTCAATATCGCGAGTCGCAGCATAATTTACTCCATAACACAACAATTAAAGGGAATTAGACAACTAACCTCGTTTGTCAACTAGCCCCGGTCTTTCCTAGAGGAAAAAATGGAAAACGATTTGCATCAAACGTGCGCCAAACTATGTAGATTACTTTTACGGATATTACACGTCATAACTCAAAAACTACCTACACAAAATAGAGCTGCACCCCTCTTTCTGCTAGGTCTTCAATTACACTCCAATAGTAATACTCAAACGCTACCACCTTCAATGAATATCCCCAACGACCGTTGGGATCCCCGCCTATAAAATATTCGACTACCCCCAGCCCCAATAGACGCACAGAAGACGTGTTCGCCGAATTCAAGGGAACCGTGAAACCACGATATCCTCCAGCGCTGAATTCAGGCGAATTCCCAAATAATAAATTATTCTTTACACGCTTATGAGGGAACCATATCCACCCATTACTGGAGGGAAAGCTCCGATACTCGCGGCGGTACCAGACGGAAAGGAACGCGGGGTCCGAGCCGTGTCTGAGCGCTTATAACCACCGAGCTTATTTTCGCGGCGGTACGTGTTCTCCACGAGTGGGTGAGCACACGTAAGAACGGTTTCTAACGGTGCCATCCTGACTCTGGTCACGCACCAAGAGAAAAGGGGAGAAAGGAGAAGGGAAGAGCGGGGGAGAGGAGGTGGGAGAGAGCGAGTGGCATAAGGGTAGAGGTAGAGGGAAGGCGTTGTTAGAAGATAGAATCTCAAGAAACTCGTAAGGGGTAAACGAATCTTTGCGCGGGCCCCCGAGAGTTTCACTATTGCTCCCCACCGCCGAGCCCATCTTTCTCGTTTCCATTTCCACGCTGCGAGCCACCCTAATTACTTCGCGTTCGGGCAGTAACTACTTGTCTAAAATAAAATGGAGCTGCCTGGCACCGGCGAATTTCGCTGGTCATAGAAAAATGGCATCAAAAAGCACCTCAAGGTGTTCGCTCGAACTAGGTACACTGTAAATGCTTTGCGTAAACGAAAATTGAGAGTCGTAGATTAAATAAGGAAAAAAAATATTTTTCGCTTTTTAGTGCATTTTTATTTTTTTGAAGTCGGTTTAATTTTTTTTTAATTTTTATTTTGTATACAAAAAATAAAAATGCACTAAAAAGCGAAAAATAATTTTTTCCCTTATTTAATTTACGACTCTCAATTTTTATATGTATATATATATATTTATGTATATATTGACACAAAATGCTGAAGAGATATTTGGTCATAAATGTTAAGATATAATTATTTTTTAATGTCACTATCGTAGTTTTGTTACCGTTCACATTTCAAACCTTCTTTTGACTACTGTATATGGTACCTCCGCTTAGATACACAGTTCTGTTATAAATAGGTATACGGTAATAGTGGGTGGCTCTAGTGTTAACGGAGGTGTACGTGTAGGCTTTCAAAGGGGTGCTGGACGAGGGGTAAGTTATGCCCGTAGATATGTAAACGAAGGAGCGCAGCTCGTCACAGACCGCAGACGACCACGTAGCGAAAGGGGAGACGTTTTGGCGGCAAATCCGCAGATGCGGGTATCGCTGTTATCTGATTTCTATGATTTGCACGGGCTACCTACGTATGCTTACGGAATACGCGGTAACAACGCTGGCGCCTACGTGGTGCACACTGCACAGTTAACGACCCTTTCTAACGACCGAGAACGGCTACGTGGACACCTCGACGCACGGGACCCTGATTCGGTGTCCCACCGGCGAGGATCTTTCTCTTTGTCGTCCTAGCAGGATGTAACCAACTCGAGACTGCGAGCGGAGCCTACGCTGCGAGCTCGATGTAACGACCTACCTTTGAACAGACATCGTTGGGCTCTCATTAAAACTGACAATTTACAGGATTACATTTGTAAAGCTTTGAGGCAATTAAATCGTTTTGTTGCTGTAACTCGATGTTAAGGAATTGAAGATTCTTCTGTTCTGTTCTTTTTAGGCAGAATGTGTGAGTAGATGTGCTAACAGTGTTTCCCAACCTTTTTTGAAATCCTGATTTCTTTCGCGTGATTTTTGCACAAAAAAATCAGGATTTCAACTTTAAATAGCCGCCATTTTGTTTTAAATTAATATTTCGGAAAATTCCCTCCGTCAATCAGAGGATACATTAATATATTATCGAAATCTTTTTCGTATTTTGATTTTAAATAATCTAGTTCCGAATGGCAGTGCTCACCGCAAAAGCAAATTTTAAAAAGGCTTCTTGCATGTGGGTTGTTATTTTATTATAAACGTAAATATTTTTCCACGAAAAAATTACCAAATGTTCTTTAAATGTTGCTCTTTTAAGTGCAAAAAGTTCTGTAAGAATGTACGCTTCCGCTTTTTCAAAAAAAATTCACAAACATTCACCCCTTTTCGGCCGCCTGACTAAGTATAACCCCTTAACGAAAGGATAAATCTGTTCACTACGTTTAGTGTCAAAAGGCCGTTAGGATATATAATAGTAGATACATAATCTGTATATATAGTATCTTTTTTCATTAATTTACCCAACAGAAAGGAATACCTCTAGCTTAAAGCCTACCAAACCTTAGATTTCAATTTTAATTTCACAAATATTTAATTCTCTCAAAAAAAAATACAAGCAAAATTAAAATACCTATCGTTAATTCATTACAGTGATAACTTACAAACTAAATAACTTTCTCTCTTATTATTTTGTTGCGAAAATAAAATTACTTCGATTCAGTACAACAAGAAACAATGCATTAGGTATCCTAAAACTGTAACTCAACAAGTGACGCGTTCTGCAAAATGCCCACCGATTCTCGCCGATCGTAGGCGTTTAAATCGATTGTGACGCGCAACCGCGTCCCGTTATCGCATGCACGCCACCATTTCTAATCTGACATTCGACCGTGTCACTTGCGAAAATCGGAATGCTCGCAATTAATATTCATTCGTAATTGTTAATTGAACAGCGGATAACCAGCTGCGGGCACGCAGCAACCCCGGAACTCTCTGCCGCGGTCGTCGAGGCCGCAATATAACGTCGCTCGACTCCGCCGAGGGATTCGACCGCTTTACAATTACAATTAACGCCTCTAAACAGATCGAGCCGCCTGTGGCCGTCCATTGCACGTATATACACCCACTGCTTCTGCGCTGGCAAAATATCGAAACGATTATACGAACCACTCTCTAATTTCGCACACCGAGTTCCAATTTTCATTTCTCAACCGTTTTGGTGCTGACAAGGAGAGTGCAATGGCCAGAGGCACACTCAAGATTTCAATTTGGTGGGAGCCGAGTTGAACGGATAAAAATATTTTTAATGCAAATTCAATAAAATTCATCAGGTGATTATATTTTTTTTTTTTAAAAAAAAGCAGTTTTCTTTTCTCTTTTCAAAGCCTCTTTTTGGGGGTGTGCTACGGTCCCCCTCCCCCTCTGGGTACGCCATTGGCACTGACAATAAGGGGTTCGAGTTTTGGCTATTTTACATACAGTTAGTTCATGCTAAGTAGATACGTATAATAATGTGTTCAGCGCACAAATTGTATTACCTACCATTTGGGAGAAAAATCAACTTCGAGTTTGTATCTTTTTGATATTTTGTGTATGGACCTATTTACTTACATTCTGTTTATTCAAGATTACACCAGAGAAAAGGGCAACGATTTTTTTTTAACTTCTTAAAATATGTATAAATCAATACCAAAAAGACTGTTTACCCTATGTGTTAGAGTTTTCTTTAAAATAAACGCCCAAATTTTTTAAGGGAGAATAATATCACTTTAATATCAGCTTCCATGGGAGAATATTACAGCTTGAATGATTTAAATGGAAACACTTGAATGCCTGGATTGATCACGACTGTACGAAACAACCTTCTCGCACAAATCGTTTGGAGGAGAGCCAGCATCCATTTTTCAGTTCACTTTTCAGTCTAAAAAAACAAGCTGAATACAAAGTCAGCCATCGTCGAAAGTAGTTTGCTGACAATTCGTGCGGCGGCCGTGCCTGTTTACTAGAAAGATAGAAAGCTTATTTTTTTCTGTGGTAATAGGCCATGTCTTCGTTCAATTCTACGGATTTTCCGACACGAAACACATTTTCAGAGTTAACATTCTGTCATCATAATTGTACAAATTACTCTTCGTTGCTGAGTTTTAATATTTAATTGGATTGCCTCCATGGACCTTATATATTATTTCCTACTATTACAGTTGTACTAATTGCAATGTTGATAACACGCTGAATGCTCTAGGACCATTTTGCAGTTTCAAATGCATATACCTATTATAATAAATGAGTGAGCTTCCGTGGCGTCCAGTTTTTATTTCTTTATTCCATGGTGCTTCGTGAAATCAGGAAAATAAAAACTGGGCTTAATTATACTATAACAACGTGTTCGTATAATGAAAAGTGTACTTCGTGCGGCACGTACAATGATTAATTCTGTTAAAGTGTAACACATAAAACGATTAATTTTATTAAAGTGTAACGCATATAGTGATTAATTTTGTTAAAGTGGACTTCTTGTATTTCGCCGAAATACTCTGGGGTTAATAAAGTTACATGATAAATGCTTTAATCTGCTCTCTGATATTCTGATCCAGAATTTATGAGACGAGTTTGAAGCAGAATTAAATTATACAGCGCTCGTATTCGTAACTCGTTGCCCCGTCACTTTACACGTATAAATAACGTGGGGTAGAGTCGATAAAAATCAGAAATTCAAAAACGCGTTTGTAGTGTAGATGGAACTTAATAAGTGGAGGGAAATTATTTTTGTGAAATTTAATAATAAGAATTGATAATTCGTAAAAGTAAAAAAGTTGTAATTTCTAGGAAACGAGAACATTGTCGTCCAGTACCGACCAACTATTAAATTAGTAGATTTTTAGGTCTAAATGATTAGCAATGTTAATAAACAGGTATCTAATTACTACAATACAAGATTCTTTTCAAATTTTATTTGTACAAACATCGCAAGTATAATACTTAATTAATATTCATAAATGGGCAACATTTTTATTTAAATAAAATTTCGAATAACGAATAAAAAAATTAACTTTATTCATCGAATAATCTGAAGTTGAAGTAACTTTTATTTGATCCTTATTTAAATAATTTTTTATTTAATTAATTCCCAGCTCTGCTTGTAAATAACACACTGGATAACTTCTTCGTTAAATCCTAGCTTCCTGTTTGTTAGGTTATCATACCTATCCTTATGTACTTTATTTTTCTGCGGGACAAGGTAGAAGGAAGGCTAAATGAACATCTTATAAATTAATCTGAGTTGCTAACAGATTGAACTTACAGATAAGAAAAATTTATAGATAATATACATAATAGAAGAAAATCATTCACTCACGTAAGAAACAAAAGATTAGCTTTAAAAAATAACTTTTAACCCACTGGATATCAACGTATACGTTTAATGCCTCAGAACATCGAGAGCAATGGAGTAAACGATATCACCCCGGAATAGGTTATAGAGAATTGTGATTCTCATTTGTTAATACAAATAAAGTGCTAATATCTGGTAGAAGAAGGGAGAACCAGCTTTGGTCGGTACTGCACGGCTCTCCCCTAATCTTTTAGAAAGCTGTACTTTTGAAGCAATTACGATATCGCTCAGATACACAGGGAAAATCGATAATCGTTTGTTCCTAATTTCATCGACAAAACTGAGACGGCACGACAACGAAATCTCATCAAATTTATTAATTCCACGAAAGAGAAATGTTAATCAAATTTTACGGGTTAAATCTGTCGTGGCTTGTTTATGCCCGCATAAACCAGTCCAATTATCGTGAAAGCTTTAAGCGTGCCCGCCTAGTGGATTACCTTTGCACGTGAGCGTACTCGAAGAGCGTGCTTCTCACGTCGATACGTTGGAATCTCGCCAAATCTAATTTCAAAACTAAAAATCATGTATACCCCCTTTGACGCGATAGTTATTTCAAAAAACAGAAAAAGAGGCCTACCTCGGAGCACACCGCTCTAGTCGCTGAAAACTCTCGCGCATCGTTTCAGTTCCACCCTCCCTATGTTTGTCTACTTAATTACTCTAAAAGCTATAAAAGTTCTCTCAGTAATTAAACAATTTTCGCACGTGCTACCTTGCAACCCCTTCACGCAACAATTTCACTTTTACCCAATATCCAAACCAAAACGAAAAACAGTCACCCCTGAAGAACTATTTTACACTTTTCAAGTGTCTAAATCAGCTCCCTTCCTCCTCAAAAGAAAAAAAAACAAAAATTTCCTTGAAATACTATGATAGTTTGCAGAGCCACGATAGGTATAACGAGACGACACGTTTCTACCTGTCTGCTGAATAATATTGGTCCAATGATTCCGTGCAGGGGGGGTTGATTCGAACAGCGCGGGGTTCCTTTAACGTTTGATGACCCGGAGCTCTTCTTCGCCGTGGGATCGTCAACATGATTAAACCATTCCACGGACCAATATTCTCCGGGAGCAAATTTGCCCGGGCAACAGTTTTGCATTCCAAATCGTCGGGGGGGGCTGACTTGCCGCGTAATGTAGGCCCGCCGTCGTGTAAACCCAGCATAATGAAATCCGTGCCATTAGGCCGGCCAATGGGGTAAATTCTCCTGGTCGCGCAAACGTCGGTTTCCCGCTGGCCTGCTGCGAGCCACCCCGTTTCCCCCATTCGATTTCGAATCGAAATCGAATAGAGCCGTGCTTCTCGACAATGCCCCGGAAAATTCACTCTGCGTGGCCACGTGTATACGTGTTACGTGTTATCGCGCACCCTTCCCGGCGATGAAACGAACGCGCCAGAGGATCCACGGGAACGCCTGTTTCTTCGTCGCCTGAAAGTGTGCGCGCGTTACACACCGTACCGGGGCGAGGGGGGATGTAACTTGTTTACCTTTTCCCTTCGTCCATCGATCCACTTCCCTTCTCCTCGGCCTTTCTTCGCCACGTAATTCGATTTCGACGCGATAGCATGCTTCGTTTTTAAATAAGACTGGGTGCTTGTTGGTTTTATTCTGTCTTCCAATGTTCGTGTAGTTCGAGTATTCGAAAATTATAGGTGTAGGAATACCGGTGTACGTATTGAGCGATGATATTCAAATGCCTACTCTTACAGGCATTGGGGGCAAATAATGTATTTCAATAGGCTGTACTGATGATAAAAAATAGGAACATTAATTTTTTTTTTAATTTTTTCAATATGGGTTAGCCCGTTTTTGCTACCAATGCCTCATAGTATTAGTAGAATACGATGGATTAATCAAGTACTTTAAGGATTTTTGTGATCCTGAAGTATGATGCAGTCCACGTGAAATTAGTGGGGGTTTATGCTCAGAGCATATACTACTGGAGGTCTCATTGCCTCGTGTCTCCTGTCCTCGAAACTGTCGCCAACATCACGCGAGAGAGAAAGACATGTGCGAGCTGCTGCGAGTGAGAGGTGTACACCGGCGCATGCGCATTGCGAGCGGTTGGGACTCCCTCGTTCTACCTATCTCTCGCTCGCTTCATCGAGAAAGTATCTCTTTCTCTCTCGCACGATGTTGGCGACAGTTTCGAGCTCTCTATATGCTCTAAGGGTTTATGCTTAGTGGTACGGAAATACAGAGCAGAGCCAGTCAATCTCTCATAAAAAACGAGCTTCCCATAAATGTTAATTTGGACATTCAATGCAATCAAAGCTTTGACATATTTGTGAAAGACGATAAATTAATTAATAATGTAAAATGCACTAAGACATACACATTTGTCAAACAAGTAGTTGCGTTTTGTACCACTGTCCTCTGAAAAGTATCTACTATATTTTTTCACCACAAACCTGAAGCTTTATTCATTCTGAGGTATTCTGTTTCTAAACAGTTCGCCGCGTAAACGAAACCCCTCGATGCTCGATCCGCAGAAAACAAAAAACACCAACTTCCCCTCCTCCACTTAATATCAATTAAACTAAAAACGAAGCGCGGCGAACGAAAAACCGGCTTCGAGGAAACTGCGTTACGGGCGCGCAGGTTCCGGCCATTTCCACTCCGTATTTCGCATTCTCTTTGCGCTCCACCGCTTTGATTCCTCTCTAATTTCGAACGCCGAATGCGTTCATCAACGCATCCCACTTGGTTGACCGTTCGCCAGTGTTCATAGGGCTGCCATTTAGATTGCAAAGCGCGCGAGTGCGCGAAGTTAGAGATTGGCGGCGGCACGACAAGGGATCCCGCTGCCCGGGCGATCGAGCAATCCGATGATCGTGCCCTAATCGAATTAAACTGGCCGGTTGTACCCGTGTTTACGATGGGCTGACTCGTCGGTTTGGATTTGCAGCGTTCGCGCGATAATGGCCGCATACTCGGCGCCCATTGACCACCCTTACGCGGAGCACCGGCGAAAGGCCTGGGGCCTCGCGTTTCTCATCGATCTCTGTTATCGTCCGATGGAAACCACGCCGCTCGGGCGTTCCACGGGGCCCCGTTTGCCTTGAGTAATCTTCAGCCACCGGGACTGCGCGGAAAAGTTCTGCAACAGCCACCGAAGACACTAAAATAGATCACTTCGCGGGGGAAAGATCGATGGAGCCAATACGCTGCAATCGATGATCCAAGGGGGAATTTGATTATCGAAAGGGTGGAAAATTTTCAACGTCATTTTGGCACCGAGTGTATTGCGAAACCTCCAAAGGCTTTGCTGAATACTTCCCTGAGCTATTGGACCCCTAATCCATTAATGGCATCAATTAAATATGTTACGTAGCTTCCAAAAACTACTCTGAACACTTCTCTGAACTATCCCTCCCTAAACACTAGTATGCTAGTATATAACACCTTCACTCTCGGCTGCCTTTACTAGTATATTTATTTACCCTTATTAGGTACCTACTCCCTCAACAGCGCATCTAGTGGCACGACCTAATGTCAGCCCTTTCTAAATATCCTGACCGCGTTGCGGCAGGACGATAAACTCCGTACAAATGATCGAGATTAATAGAACGAGCCCTTGAGCCCCTTATACGATACTATCGATCCCGGCCACGACTACGAGACACACGAAGCGCCTCCCCACGGGATCGTAAATTCACGTCGAAGATTTACTTACTTAGCTGGACACTGGTCGGCAACGAATCTCGCGTGCCTCGCTGCCAGTAAAACCTTACGTAGGAATATTTAAGGTTAAACGCCGCACGTCCGTTTTCTCATTAACGGGTGGACAGCCAGGATTACGCGTACCCTGCCCCCCCCCCCCCGCCCTGACAGAATAACACAGTGTGTCACAAACTGCGGAGCGGGGTCTTTAAATAAATGTACTTTAAGTAGTTACGTATGCCGTGTGCTAGGCTTCTGAAGGCAATCGAGATTTCCTGTTTGTTATTTGCTCTTCGAGTTCACAACTGGCTCGATTAATTCGGAAGGGGAACAATTTCCAAGGATTCTAGCCTTTGTTAATAAGGCGAAACTTGAAACTGAAACATTTTGGAACTACTGACTTTAAAACTACATAGGTGTTTGTGTCGAGATTACTCGAATTATTCGTATTTGGAATTATTCAAATTATTTGTATTCGAAATTGTTCGAATTATTTGTATTCGAAATTGTTCAAATTATTTGTATTCGAAAATATTCGAATTATTCGCATTCAAAATTATCAAATTATTCGTATTCAAAGCTATTCGAATTATTCGTATTCAAAGCTATTCGAAATTATTCGTATTCGAAGTTATTCGAATTATTCGTATTCGAAGTTATTCGAATTATTCGTATTCGAAGTTATTCGAATTATTCGTATTCGAAGTTATTCGAATTATTCGTATTCGAAGTTATTCGAATTATTCGTATTCGAAGTTCTTCGAATTATTCGAATATTCGGATATTCGAATACTAACAGCTTTAGTATAAACCACGTTTTTCTGGATATCTACTAGCGCACGTCTGGTGGTACTAATGTATGTAATGTATCACGATCACTGATTACCTACTGATTACCAATTATAGAACTTTTTAATTCGAGAGTAAAGGGTATGGAGAAACGAAGGAAGAGGGAGTGCACGTAACGATAGATACAGTGGAGACACCGATTCCACAGTAGCAGCAAACTTAATTTTCTTCGTCAGCTAGACAGAAGTCCTTTCCCCGGATTCTTCGGTGTGTACACCCTTCCTGCCAGTCTACCCCCGCAACCGCTTCCTTTTGGCAATCAAACGAGCAAGAAACGCTGCGGCTTCCGGCAGCTGGTTCTTCGTGGGCAGAACTTGCTCCTTCAAAGTTTGTCTCGCGTCGCCACCGCGCACGGTCGTAGCCTTGGGAAATTCAGAGAAATTTTCATGAAACTTATTAAGCACATGGAGAAAGTTGTTTGGCCCTGTTCACTGCTTTCGTGAGCAAAGCACTGTAACTTTCGAAAAACAGTTTCCCCTGCGCTGTGCCAGTGAACCCCAAACCTTTGTTCTCCCTGATATAACGTCAATTAAAGACGCAACTATCGAGGACGTAGTACACACTTGGTAAAGGGATTTAACCAGTAGAAATATACTTAAGTTTATTTAACAAGCGCGAATTGCATGCGTTTGTGACTTTGTGACTTTTTTCTGCTGCAAACATTTAGGAAATTACGAATTACTAATGTAAGATTGAAGGAGTTCAGTTTTATTAATTCCCTTGCTGAAACAATAATGCAAAGCAGTAATAGATTCGACTGAATGTGGAAAGGACCATTTTGAATATACCTAATCGCTAAGGTTCGCAGGATAATAGACAATTATTAGATGGAGGGTGAGGTGACGACATAGTTAAAGGGTTAGATCATTGGGATATTTATTTCACATTCAGTTGTCCATATAAAACTATAGTCTTGTTACGCTCCTTCAACAAACTCTAAACACCATTGTAATTTTATTTAAATATTTATTTGATACAGTAATGGTCCCAATTTCTTCAACAGAACCAACCAACCCCATTACACACCCCGCTAATGACAACAGCATTTAATTTAAGCTTGAAACCCAACACCTACATAATCCAATTTCCATTAATAATACAACACTTTCACAATTTCCCTTCCACTGTCACTCCCATTGCCAGCATGACTAATCAAACTCAACCGCTAAATTTTCCTCTTCTCATAGTCGTAAACCTACTAAATTCTACAACATTACTAGGAGTACCACATACAACTATTTCTATTGTTTCGCACTTAAAACTCTGGTTTCATAGCATGCATAGTAATCGCCCGCCGCTCCCATTAATATATTCCATTTAAACAGCGATCCTAGCCAGCAACATTGTAAACCCCGGTGCCAGAGAACGGTTCCCCGTGTCCGCAGTTCCATCCATTCCTTCGCTCGCGCAACAATTTCCAGCAAGAGCGTTCGTAAATATTTATTGGCGATAATCGCCTGAAAGGTTCCCTTAGCGTGTATTTGCCACACCACACAACGCCGTGGTAAATATAATAGCGAGCCGTCCCACGTGCTCCATAGATAGCGACGTCTCGGTGGCTCTTACGCCACTGTACATACACCCTCTCTTCCTTCTACATACATTGCTACAAACTGCACGCGTTATAAGACGGGCGTACACTGTACCCGTGGATGTTTGTCCGTGTCCTTGTGCTACAGACTCGCTCTATGTACATACACGACTTAGCTCGAGGAGTTTGCTAGCGTTCTTGCTTGCATTTGCCTAACCGCGTTAACGGATCCTGATCCAAATATCAGCCACCCGTACCCCGAAGGGCGCTCAGCCGAAAGCTTCCTCAACTGGATCGTGCCAAGAACTGCAACCACCTTTTGTGTCGTTCAGCTCCCCTCGGAAGACAGGAGGGTCCTGCGGGAGGGTTCAGCAGTGGCTTTAAAAGCTTTTGCAAAAGGCTTGCGCAAGGTGCTATCGTGTTTTAAATAAAATGTTTCGCGTTACTGAATTTTATGCACGTCGCTGGAGAATTGTTACGATGCCTACCTACGCGCCATTGCTTCTGGTCGAAAATACAATCTTCGAAATTGTTTGTGAGGAGATTCGTTAATGTTTAACTTTAAACCGTGGATGACTTGGTAGCTGAACATGTGATGGATAGCTTGTCTGATTTAATCAATCATGTAATTAATTCATATACCTATGTAGATTTCAGAATAAGCTGTTATGTTAGGTACAAAGTTCCTATTATTTTTGAGAAAGTAATCTAGACTTATTACTTATCTATACTTATATAATCGTTGTGTCACTGATTCATCACCGTCCAGCCCAAACCGCTGACCCTGGAAACATGAAATTCGGAGGGTATATTGATTTTGTGAAGTAGGTGCTGGATAAGAAGGGATTTTCTGAAATTCCAACCCGAAGGGGGTAAAAACGGGTGAAATATGTTTTCTAGGTTTCCTTATTGTTTCTTAGGCCCGATTAGATATCAACTTAGTTTTTACTTCGAGAGGTTACCCACATAAATTTGCACATTAGTGTGTTGTGTAATTTTACGAATGTATGATTTACGTTTGCAGTGAAACAATAAGTAAATTAACATTTTCTGGTCCCTGTTGCAGATGAGTGGCAAACGAACTAGGAGCTTCAAGTGCGCGGTTCACCATCGTGACCGTGAGGTTTGCTCGGAAAACGATTTTCATCTCCTCGTGCAGGAACCTCCTCTTTTTCACAGGTATGAATTACCAAGGCAATTATATTTCGTTATCAATGACGTCAGTTCTATCCAAGAATAACGTAAAAGCACATTTTAATGAACAACAATTTTACAGCAAATTTTAGCACGCTATTGTATAATAAGAAATAGGCAGGTATTGACCAACATGCCACTATTACTTTTTAATATTGAAGTGCGTCACAGGTCATTGCTTAATCTTCACTTGGCGGATGCAGGGGTTATTTGAAGCCATCCTGTACGTTAGTATCGTGTTTTTAAAAAAATCAGGATACAGTATTTCTTCGCTAAGAACTCGGGTTGGCCTACACGTTAAGAAGCACATTACAAAACCAACAGGCTTTATTCTCGGAGAAAATCGATTCCAGAAATTCATCAAGTACGTATAGACTTGATTAAAAATCGTTTCCATAATCAAAACCGTAAATCCCTCATTTTCAAATTTCGAATCATTTTTACGCAAAGGATTGGGGTTTGTCGATTTTTAAAAGCCGGATTTAAAATCCGGATTTTTTGTATAAATTTATAACATTCGAAAACCGGGTTTTAAATTAAAAATAAACGGTTTTATAAGTAGAATTAATATGTAAAAACGTTAACATTTTTACTTGAAATTGCCTCGGATACAAGCATATTGTAGTAGGTTACAGTTTACTGTAAAACTAATCTTCATTAGATCATATATTTGCTGAAGAAAAATACTAAATAAAATATAGATTAATAATTTCTATTTTATACTGATTTTAGTTATTTTAGTTTTTTCTTTCATTTGCATTTCTATGCAGTGTATTGTATTGTGTCATATTTTTATAGATCCATAAATATTAAATGAACTAAAAAATTGTACAGATTTGCAAGTATTTCAGATTAAAATTTTTTTTATTTATTTGATTTTGTATAAATAGAGTATATTTTATTTTGTTATATTTTTGTAATTCCATAAATATTAAAAAAAGTGAAAATTTTAAAATAACTACAAATATATATTTTGTATTTTAATTATATTTTTGCGAGAATTCGAAAACCAGTTCAATCTGTTTTTGAGGAATACTATAATTCCAAAAGCGTTTTTTTCAAAAGGCGGTTTTTGCATAAACCCTAGCAAGGATCCATTTCCCCCGAAATTCTCAAAATCAAGTTTTCCTCATACGAAGCCCGAAAAACAAATATTCCGCATTTTCAATTTTTGTTCCCTTAAACTGTGAACAATCGCCCCTTTGCTATTGTACCACCAATGACCCAAGTACCACTCTGTATGATGCTGATACCAAATGCCTCGTAGCTTTCTGAGCAAGAGAAGATATCCGAGTGCAAGTCAGATTAATTTTGAAGAAAAAGCTCGGCAAGGTGAAGCCTGATAAAGGCTATCCGTCAACGACGCGACGTTAAAAGGCGAGCGTAGGAAGCGGAAAGCGGCTGAGGCAAAGTAGAGGAGCAGGTGGGACGACGGCAAAGAGAAGTAGAAGGTCCCGCATTTTATTATTCCGCTGAAACATCCGACGACAGTGACGTCGAGGACCGTTCCTACAGAATTTCTGTTCTGCAATTTTATGCCTCGCATCGTTACCCATGCGAGAGAACCTCGGGAAAGTAGCGACGTATACACGCGATGACCTGTGAAACATCAACGTCTTCCTGCTTACTACTGCACACCCCCTCCTCGGCGTGACGCTCCACTGTCTTTTTCGGTTGCTACTCCGTTGCCCCCCGTTGCTTCTATTCTACGGAGCGAGCGAACGCGTTTTCCAGCCAATGCTTAGCCTTTAGAGACTCGGCTTCACAGTTTGCTTAAAATATTTCCTTGATTATACACAGCTGCCATTCTTTCACTCGATGCCCCTTCCCTAGACGGGGAAGGGAACATCGATAAATTTTAGAGGCGGAGGGACTATTCTGTTTAATTTTAACGCGGCTCGATTCTTTTCCTTCGAATCGTTGAAACGCGCATAAATCAACGAGTTTCATTTTTATGTAGAAAGTTAGTTCGGTCAGAAAATGGCCCTGGCAATCGACGCTGCTATAAAGTTAAAGAAAAACAAAATTTAGTTTAGTGCATTTATTATAAATTGCCTGATAAGGTTAGAAGCTTCTCCTTCGAAGCAAGTCTCTATCAAAGTGTTAATCGGGCACGTCAGCTGGGATTTGTGCGCATGGAACAAGATATTCGATTCATAACCAGGGACATTCCAGTCGACGACAGTCCCCGGGGTGCGTGGCAGCGAAATTAATCGATTTTTCCTCCCGTGAGCAACCCGATAAGATTAATAGGCAGGGGTATGTATCAAGGATCGAGGAGGCGCCGGGTCTCCCGAGCGTAGTCGATTCGACTTGTTTCTGGGTGCCATTCATAAATAATTCATCGTATCGTCGGCGCAGGAGATCAGAAGGGGAAACGCGAGAAAAACGAACGCGCGGTGGGAGGGAGGAAACCAGAGTAACAGGAACAAGAAAAGACGCGACAAACGTGCACGCGGCAGAAGGGGAGGGGGGAGGCGTGACGGGAGGGGGAAAAAAATAAATGAAGGGGAAATTACAGACGGGAGGAGAGATGCGGAAAACACGGTGTGTACAGAGAGATCAAAGGGTGAAGAATGAAGAAACGGGGCTGAAGAGAAACAAACGATTAAATGTGTGGGGGAAGAGTCTTTACAAGTGTCTTTGAAGAAAAAATTAATGAGGGCGGATAATGAAGCAGGTGCGCTCGCAGAAAAGTAAAGAGGAGTTGCTTTAATTTGTGACATGGATTATTTCTTATGAAAATTTTTAATGGTCAGGGTCTATCATTGTGTCTTAGGATTCCGTAGCAAAGTGAATTCGTCCGTTGCCTTGTCGCTTTCAGAGATTTCTTAGACAGCTTTCAGTCCAGCGAAACATTCCAACGTAATGGGCATAAAATTGAGGGGAGGAGTATCTCGTATAAACGATTTATTTCGTACTAAATTCTGAAACATGTCTGGAATAAGATCAGTCTTTTTACTTACGCTAGTCGATGGAAATTATTTCAAGCTTTGGATCCTCTGCATGCACGGGATTGTAAGAACCAGTAAAATTCCCTGTTTCTTTGCCAATTCTTGATAAATCAAGTCAACTGTTTACAGTTAATGATTGATAAACTCTCGAATGTAGGGGGAATTTGAGAAAGAGAATTCGCCAATATTTAAACCGTAACTATATTTTCAAATTAACCAACATGTGCTCTGATACCCGTCTGCAAAGTACACAAGAAATTCCTCGAATGAGCGATACACCGGAGGGCTGTAAAAAAAAATTTCACCTACCTGGCCAGATGGTGCATAAAAAGAAAGTATAGCAAAGTTGAGTACCTTTTATCCCGCCCCTCACCCCCAAGAGTGAAACTATGAAATTTCTGCAAACACACCGAGACGCGACACGTCACAACGGAGACGCATTTAAAGTTCCACCAAAGCCGTTTAAAATTGTCCCTCGTTAATAGATTCACCTAAATAATGACCGCGGTTTCACAGCGATAGAGAGAAAAAAAAGGAAGGGACAGGGAGGAGAGAGAGAGAGGGGGGAACAAGGGGCAGCGACGAAAATGACGAAAGATGAGCGGGTAGGGTGGCGATAAAAGCATCGAGGAGCATAAAGAGGCGAAGCAAATCAAAAGTAAAAGTGGAGCAAAACGTAATAATTCGCAGCCCTGTCCTACCCCCAGCTCCGCCATCGCCGTCCCTACCCTCTCTCCCTCCCTCTGTTTCGTCTGCTACAGTATGAAATCTCTGCGCTACCAAGGAGAAATTCCTGTGCACACAAGATAAGAAGCAACGGCAACCTGCAGACAAGCTCTTTGCAAATAAAATATCGCTCGGGTGTCAAGCGAACAGGGGGAGGGCGGGATGAGAGGAGGGAGGAAAGAGCAGGGAAACGGAGGGTGGCCGGGCGGAAATATAACGAGACGATATTCCAGGCAGGTAGCGCGAGCACGCTTGGAATTCGACGCGAGTAGAGCCCTTAAGTCTCGCGGCGCAGCCCCTTTCCTCGTCGACGCTCCTGTTCCGCAGCCACGACGCCGCGACGCCTCGACGCCCCCTTTCGTCGCCGACCACGGCGCCGGCGGAGAACCATGCAAATTTTTGCGGCGAGCCGGGGGAAAGGTGTAAAAGTGGCTGGCATGGCACCCCGGAGACCGCGGGGCCGCTTTGACATCGAGAAACTGAGGATACTTTATTGCAGGCGACCAGTCTTCCTTGGGGCAATCGCAAACGAACGCGGTGAATTCGAGATAGCGCCGGCTCGGCAGGAGCCAACGATTTGTCCATCCATTCGTCATACGCTTAGATTTTACAATCGCCCGACGGTGACGAAAGCCGACGCGGCGTTTCGGCTACCGGTGAGCAGGGTGACCGAGGTTCCTGTCACCGATCTCGGGTGGAACTATCGCATATTATTGGTGCGCAACGTGTGTGGTCATTTGTCAAACGCGTGGAGGGGGCTGCTGATAAATTGGCCGGGAAATACGGTTTAAAGTTCTGCCTTTTGTGGGCCTTTGATGCAACATAAGCGCTTGATTTGAGCATGGAAGTGTAGTTTAGTCGCAACAGCGACTTGATAACTCGTTAAGGATGTACCGAAATTATCATCAAAATGCTACCAAGTTAACGAAAATTTGTGAGATTGTTCTTTTTAATCCTCCTGGGGTGCTCCAAAAATTTTAAACGAATTCACTAATCAGTTGATGAGTTATAACGATTTTAATTTTCACTGATTTTACACGTAGAGCAGACCGGGGCTAGTTGATACAGGGGGGTTGATACAGACTTATCTCGACACCGTATATATGTAGCTTCATTTGAGCGAGATATGTGAAGTTTGTTGTTCAATTCTTTCCTAGGATCCAGCGTACACATGTGTACCTCGGCGTTAACAATCGTTTTTTAACTGTTTTCGTTTAAATAGAGAAAAAGTAATGATTTCTTAGGCATTTCCGATAATTTCACTGAAGAGTGTTTCTAACAAAAGTTAGATCTTAAAATTCAGAAAATTCCTATGGCGCCCCCCCCCCCCCCCCCCACGCCCTTTCTCCTGACCCCTTAGGCACGTGCTTATTTTGCTTATTGGTTAATCCAGCACTGCGTTTATTCCATCGAAACCGTGCCTTTGCGAGCACCGTTGTTCCAACGACATTTCCCCGGACGGGGTCAGCTTTAAGTTTAAAAGCAGAGAGGCACGCGCGGATCTTTAGCAGCCTGCGCTCCATAATTTTAATCTGCCGCCGTCTATACGTCGCTTTCGCCGGCACGCGCGCAAGAGAGAGACGTTTTTAATCGCAGTTCCCCCTGGAGCGCGTGGCGAGCGGGAAAATTTCTACGAGAAACACGGCTATTAAGCGTAGATTCCTTTCTGTTCTTCCACTCCCTCGGTTTATAAAGCCGTCGCGCGGCGGTTCCCTCGTTCCTTGCGCGAAAGCGCTCGTTTTATGCTTCACCCTCGGCGGGAGAGTCGGGTTCGAGGCTGGCTTTCCGCGTGCCCAGTCTGCGGATACATAATACATAAACCGGCTCGGATAGATATGTATAATCCACCACAGAGCCGCGAAACAAAGACCACCCCCTCCCATTTGCGCTGTTTAAATTTTAGTTAAGCCCGACGTGTTAATACGACCGATTTCGTTTTTGCCCTGCCGTAGCTGCTGCGCCCAGCATCGCCATCGTGCCTCCAGATCTCCTTTTAACAGAGGGACAAAACGCGTCGGGGTTTGTCCTGTGGAAAATAAAGGTACCCGGGCAAATCGGGGCACATGTATATGTTATACATTTATATTACGATTTTTGCAGTATAAAGTGCTTGCAATTAATTACTCGCGTTTCGTGAAGAGCTAGACGTGATTAATTCACTAAATTAATTGAGTTTAAACTCTACCACATCTGGGCCATTATAATTGTCGAATTATTGTTGGAACAATTTACTAAACAGGAATATTGAAATTAAAGGTATGTAATTATGTAGCCACAGTCGCGGGGTGATGAATCGATTCGTCGAATAATTATGCGATTTATGGAAACGTTGAGAATTCTGGATATTTTTTAATTATCTTAGGAGAAAATAGATTTATAGTAGGGGAAAGTTTATTTTTTCCTGCTAGCATAAAGTCAGGCGGCAAAATAAACTTTGGACACCGCTAGAAATCTTAATTGGACCTTACAATCTGTTAGTCGATTCCAATACTGATGCTTTTGTTTCGTAGAGGAAATATACAGCTTTCAGGTTACATATCGTTTCATTAGATGGCATTAGCTGTTTTCATTAAATTTAAAATTTTCTTTATTTTTCCGACATACTGTGTATATCGTAGGAAAGGAAGTCATATTATTATATTGCCTTTCTATTTCCTTCTATTTGCCAATTTTCAATCTGTCAATTTACTTAATACTTCTCAATGGCCAATATGGTACCTTATCTATCCCTCTGCTTTATTTTCCTTATCTTTCTTCTTCTACGTTCTGTCTTTCATACTTGTTATCGTTGAATGTCAAGTGTCTCGGGGGCGTTAAAACCATTGCCAGAAAAGGCAACTGACGTAAATTGACATCGCAGGGAATATAATTTCTCGACGGATTGACGTAAATTGACATCGCCGAGAAATCTTGCGGAATCAAAGGCAGGAGAGTCGCAAAGACCGATTCAAGTTTTCCTCATTAAATAAAGGAAAGAGGAATTACCAGCACAGCTGTACACCATTTAGGTACTTATTTACGAAACAAAGCAAACGGTCCTAGCTTTGCGGAAAATCGCAATTGGGAACATATTTTCCGAGCACAATTTCGAAAAACGTTAATACATCATTGCATCGCGATCTAAGCATAGATCCTTCGCGCTCCCTGTTGCATTATTTTTTCGGTTTTTTAACCTTCCTGAAAAAAAATACAATTATAAAATGCAAAACGCGTAGAAGCCCAGTAAATGACCGCATAGCTTTAATCAGAATTGTACTTATTAATGTTTGCTTAATACGCGTAACTAAAAATATAGGATATTAAAAGTGCAACTACACTCCATTTATAAACATAATATAATGTTTAAATTTATAATTTACATTTCTTTGTCTTCACTGGTTCGCGGTCAGTTACTGGTTGGTTTACCCTACCCTTACTGTTTGCACGAAACGAGCAACAATTTCTAAAAAGAAGCGCGCCGAAACTTTTCACGCTCGCCAGTTACTTGAATGAAAGGTGTTTATGGAACGAGGGGAATAGAGCCACGATAGATTCTACCACGAGATACCAACGTCCACGGCAACTTTGTCGTTGCTCGCCTATATATTGTATGTATCCCGTGCTTATTGTCGACCCTCAAAGGGCCCCCTGTCTCCCTCGGAACGTCAAAGATCGTTGAGAGCGGAAAAGAAGCCAGCAAATTAGAGACCGTAGACGACAATGCAGTCTGTGCTTCTTTGTAAACGCGCGTCCCATTTCCACGCGTTTCCCCCAGCACGTCGCCCTTTCCCTATACCATCCCCGTGAAAAAGCGACGAGCCCGCGATACAGTAAGAACCAACGGACCCGATCCTCTTTGCAATTCGACGCTAATACCGCCCCCTCCCCCCTCCCCCCTCCAATCTCCTTTTCCCCCTTTCAACCATAATTTATTTCGATGCAACAAACGAAGCACAGGTTACAGAGAATTACCCACCTGATTAACCCGCTAACGAAATTATTTCTCCGGCTGAAATGCCCTTTGTGAATTATATTCAAGAAACACTAAAATGGAATTAACTCGTTTCGATTGCAGTGGATGCTAGAATAGAAATACTTTTACATTTTTAAGGGCTATTAACTAATTTTGTCCCAAGTGGGGGTATTTTTAAATAATGAGTTCACACGACTTTTTTAAACCTTCGTGGCCATTTTTTTAGTTATCTACCATTTTCGTATTTTTTAATGTTTTAACTTTTCATTGATAATTGTACATTCGTAATGCTTGTACAATCATGGTCGAATAGTCCTTTTCTAGAAATGTAAATTTTTATATGATAAAATTTGTAGATGAAAATGAGCGATTTTTTCACGGTTGTGGGAAAAAAGTGATTTTTTAATTTGTTTTGCGATAAATCGTAAACATCCCCTTTGGATGTCGTAAAGGCGCGACGTTTTAACTCGAAAATTGCTCCTGGGGTGCGATACACCCCGTGTGACCACGAAGGGTTAATTAATTCCTAAGTTAATGCTTGACTTTTGTGTTTCATTTGACATGTCACAGTGTAAATTTGGTCATCGTTGTTACACAGTATCGTAATAATAATTAGATAATGGGTACAATAAAGCTTGGAGATCAATTCGGCAGGTGTAGGATCTCCTCCTCGATATGTGCACCATGTGAGTGCATAAAGGGGGGAAAGGATGGGGTATTTACTTACGTTGAAGGAGAGAATAAACAAAAGCTTTTTGGTAATCTGTTTTGCGTATATTTATACCTAGCTACGTTGCAACTGATACACTTGTTACATCATTCGAAGTTACTAATGCATTGCGTACTTTTGAAGGGAACCATTACAAAGGTATTTCAGTGTAAACAATTTCTTCGACTACATAGTGGGGTTGTTTTCATGTCCTTGCAACTTTATGATTTTCATCGCATCATTTAGGGCAGTGGTGGCGAACCTTTTTATCTGTGCGTGCCAAAAATTTATAACTAATATTTATCGAATTGCTGATATGCCGGGTAGTTTGTAATAGGGCTGAGAAATTAATAGAAAAATAATCATTGCAGAATTTTATTGAAACAAGTTTAACAAATAACATAGAATTTCATAAGAATGCTGGATTTTCATAACCATATAATAATTATTTCAGAATAATAATAATATTAATAACAATAGTGGATAACAAGTAATGGACGAGACTCACAAGGGAAGATCCCGAACCCGAAAATTCAAAAAATTCTTAAACTTTGTGAATATGTAGAGGATTTCCTCCTGATTACAACGCAATTTTTGTTTGCTGCCCAAATTCACTCTAAGCGGGTGTGGGGCGGATTAGATTGTAAGGGTGGCCGCAGGCCATTTATTATATTAAAGTTTTGACTAATAAGAATAATAATCGAAAGTCTTTTGCATGATAACTGTTCAAAATGATGTATATATAGATATAAAAGTAAACACTGCATATCAAATTCCTAATTAAAAAATATTAAATTAATAAGGGCGGCAATATTGTTTTTGCACCTGGGCGGCCAAAACCCAGGAACGGCCCTGGTTGCCAGCAATTTGCTGCTTTTAAATCTAACCCAAAGAGTAATAACAAAGTACAATAATAACATAAAGACAACATAAATGCAATATGTTACGAAAAAAAAAATAAAATACGAAACCAAAAATATACAGTAATTATATAATACAGATATTAATGTTATGGCCTGCAAATCATTGACGTGCCAGGCAAAATTTCCGTGCGTGCCATAGGTTCGCCGTACCTGATTTAGGGAAAAAGTATGTATATCTTCTGCTTTACTTTTAACATTTAAGACACCGCGTTAATTTCGATCACCCATGATCTCTTTTCCTTTACTTTAATAAACTACATGCAATACCCTGCCGGAATCAGCGTCACTCCCAGTTTTACAACGATCGAGGCAAAGCGAAAAGTTATTTCTTGCGATATTTAAATGTGAAAGACGGTAATTTATGCGAGCCACCGCGGAAAATCAATATCTCGCGTTGCGACGCGTTATCATTTCGTACGAACATACAGCAAAGAAAATTAAGCGAAAGCTATACAATTGCAGCGTGCGTAAATCTTAAAAAAAAAAAATTAATTTCCTCTTCCCGTTGCTTCTCAGTACTTCGCCGAGGGCGAGGGGCTTTCGTCGCCCTTCATTCTATTTAATTCCCTTTGCAGTAGAACACACGGCGCATCGTATCCAGCCGTAGAAAATAAAATCTGCTAATTCAATTCCCCGTGACGCGGACGACCTGTAAGCTACGGGCGCAGAGACTTGCTTCTTCTTTTTTTTTCGCGACTGCATCCAGATTTCTGGGGCTTCTTTTTTCGAAACGCTCTCTGCACTTCATAGAAATAACAAGCCGCGCCGATGCAAAGGGGAGAAAGAGGGGGAAGGAAACTTTAGATGAAATTCCCGGGCTCTTTGATTTCGATAACTGTGTTTGCAAAACTCCGGGATTTCCAGCGAAAGAGCTTTGGCAACTTGCTCGATGCCTTTGTAGCTGTTTTTGTTTGATCGCCGCCGCATTTATTATGCCGCTCATTAAAAGCCACCCCATTTTCTATTCAACGCGGCCGCTGACACAATGCAGTGATTTTTCTTCTGCCTCTCGCCGGGGAAAAAATAAGGTTGCGTTACCAACTGAAAGCGCGATATCTCGCAGTTTACGCGGACTAAAAGTTCATACATCCTCCGTCCTCCTTTTTTTCTTCTTTATTTTTCAACGTTGCAAGGTACGAGGGTTTAAGAGAAAACGTCGCGTGAATTTTTTCCCCCATTGTCGTGTTTATTTCGTGGAGAAGTTATCTGACAGTATTTTCGAATGAAAACAAAGAGCTTTCTTAAGATAAATTCATTAACCGGTCGTGCAGACTACAAGCGCACTTACTTGTCTTCACTGCTTTACTTAGCTTTAAACCAATGCCAATAAACCCGGCGATTTTGGGCAACGTATAGGAGGTACATAAACAAGATTCCTATCTCAAGTTGGACAGTTCTGTTCGAAAATGAAACACACTTTCGGTTCGTCCACTGTTTATTTTTCTTCTGTCCTTCAGCTCGATACATCACCGTCTACTTTCCCACGCGTCTTCAACCAAAAGTTTCACATTGATATCGAATTTGAAATTGGTAAAAACTTTGAACAGTTCGCAAAGAAAGTTCCAATACCACGCTAACCCAAATTATTAAAGTAATAAAACGAATTTTTTAAAGTACATCTCTCTCAAAGTTTAAATCAAGCATTTTCCATTCATACACTAAAAAGAAGAGTCTGTCAGTGAATAAATCACAGGTCACGCCTATCTTTGCAATTTCCAAGAATTTGGAGTACTGGAAATATTTATTGCATCGCTCTAAAATTTACGTGGAGCGCAAAATTTTCATAGCTATATGATTCATAAAACGATTCGCACCCAAGTTATTTCGGCCAAGATAGCGCACCACACACTTGTGCGATGAATAAATTTTGCAATAATATTTCTGCCAGAGAAAAGGGAAAAATACAATTAATGTAACCACGCCTGAAGTAACCCAAGAGCTTTGTAAAAATAAACGCAAATTAGATTAAATTCTTGAAATGAATTTTCATAATCACCTAATGAGTTTCCTTAAATTTGCATTAAAAATATTTTTGTCCGTTCAACTCGGCGCCCCCGAGATTAAATCCCGAGCGCGCCACTGTTCCTACTAATGTTAACAGAGGTATAAGTGACAACGTGTTTATTCGAGCGATGAAAATATTTCCAGTCCTGTAACGCATACATACAATTCTCGTTCGACGAATGACAAAACAGACAGTCGGCTATGGTGCCGAGGAGCACGCGATTAGCCCGCAAATATTTTTCGCCGCGACCAGGAGCCCGCCTTGGTTACAACGGTTTAGTCGACGCCAGCGATCTTGTTAATTCTGTAGCCGTGGAAAAAGCGATAAAGTCTCGGGTTCCTGGTCCCCGTCACCGACTGACAAATCCGTCGAGAACTCGACCCGGTCACGTAGCGCCGAATCTCGGAGTTAATAATGGGCATAAAGGAGCTGTTGTAAACTACTGGGTCGTGAAAAACACTTAGGCGAACGCCAGCAGTCGGGGCCTGGCCCGAATGCACACCTGGTCAGCCCCCCTTCGGTTCGATTCGGGCCCAACAGCCGCCAAACAGGCCGAGGAAATTCGCCGAGCACGTTTACACAGGTACACCCCCCTCCCGCGCCAGCGGCCAATTTACTTTTCCAGATACGGCAGACAGAACCTGCCTGTACCTGTCCGAACCCGCGACACTTTCCCCCGGCAAAGATACCGTGCCTCGCCTCGTTTCAGGCTCCCCAATTCGCGTTTTCGAAACTGTACCATTTAATTGAAGAGCCCTCGTAGAAAACGCTGCAAGTGCCCAAAATCAAATTCCGCACTATAGTATTACCATTGATACGTAGAACAGTTTCCGATAATTTTTTTTTTCAATTTTGGCACTCACAGCGTTCTCTGCAACGGCTCTTCAATTCGCAGAATTGCCCGTGTGTATAAATCGTAACTTGTGGCACCGAGCGCGCAAAGAGAAAATAGGCTGGACACGAGTGTTTCGATAGGGGTTCATCGATCACCGATGATTGGATTTCTGGTAGATGTTTAGCGCGCTAGGAACATCGCCATTAAGCCACTCGACTCGGATGACGACCAATGCCCGCAGCCGGGTCGTAAAATCTTGGGAGGTCGTATGTTCTTTCCTGACATTGAAAAGAATCTTGGGTTTTATTTGTTATTTTTCTGAATTTCTTCACCGTTAGCGGTACGCTTCAACCGAATCTCTGCGGAACGTGGGTGTCATTTTAATATGATTCGAGTGGGTTAATAAAACTTGTCCAATGAGTCATTGTCACAGTTTCGTAACGTCGGAGGACTCACTGGTTGACAGGTTTCGAATCACGGAACGACGCGTCACCGGCTAAGAGAAATTTCAAGAAGACCGTGACTCGTGTCTGGTATTCTTGCCAAGTCTGTATTTCGTTCGAACCAGATACATTCTCTCTCTCTACGCAATCATGGGCACTTTATTTACAAAAGCGTGAATAGGATCGTCCAGCGTAAAATGTCCGCACACAGCTTAATACAACTTATCACGCCAGAAAGGATCGACTTTAGAACCAGTTAATAAACTGTCTTCGAAAGAGCGCACAGCCGCCGCGACGAATCCTTTGCCACTTTTCAAAGTACACCACTCTCCGGAAGCACGTCGCGCTAACGTCACAAATCGCCGGTTTAGAGACACTTGCGTAGAATCTGTAGCACTTGGAACACTCGAGCGCCCAGCAGCGTTCCGTCGAAACCTCCGGCGCATCCACGGCCGAGGAATCACCAGGGACGGACAAGCTGGAGCACGGTTTAGAGATTCTGTTCGCGATTTTCCAGTGTTCCCATGTCTTCGGGGAGCAGAAAGAAAGGAACGAACGAGACACGAAAACGTTTCAACGCAAGACGCTCGACAAACAACGGTGACCGACGAACAGTGAATCGAGAAGGACAACACGCACCGCGAGACGGCTCGCGATAGAGTGCTGGGGTATCTTCGAGTCGGGCCTGCTCGGTGGCACGGTGGTGAATCGCGAGCGGCGATTGGCGGACGACAGCCCCCCCCGAGGGCTAGACAGCGGCGCGGGCCAACGGGAGCGCCGGCTGCCCCTCCGCGCAGCGAGACCGCGTGTGCACCCACGCAGGGTGGCTCGTGGCTCGTGGCTCGTGGCTCGAAGCTCGCGGCAGTCACTCAGTCAGTCAGTCACTCGGTAGGCCCGCGGTGCGCTATGAGGTGGGATCTGTGAACGAACGACACGCGAGTTTTTATTTACGCCCGTGTTGCTGCGGGCCTTATCTCTCGCCAAAGGAAACGAGCAGTCAGGCCGCCGCTCGTGCCTCTACCTCCCGGCGATAGTATTCCTTTTTTTTCCTCCTCGCTATGCGTCGGCACGCTCGCGGCCACCGAATCGATTCTGGATACCTCGCGCTGTGCGAGCGAACCGCCGCGCGCTAGGCCTCGGGTAAATCACACCGCCCAAGCGTCGTGCCCCTCGCAACTTTTTCACGTATGCTCCCTCCCCGCGCCTGCCCCCCCGACCGGTGGTCCTGGTTCACGCGCGAGCCCTCGCCGTCCCCTAGTTTTCGTCAATCGTGACCGACGCTCGCCGTTCTGTGCACGCGACGGTGCTCCTTCAAAGTGCGTGCTGCCAAGGTGATCGTGATATCGCGCAAGACAATGTGCGTGACAGCCACGCCGCTCAGCGCGACGAAAATACTCAAGGATAGTGGCAGGCACCCGGCAAGGACTAGCATCGCGACCAACGTACAGGTGCAAGGATTAACAGGAGGGACGAACAATGCCGGCGACACGGACAGGCCGCAGCATACGTCGATCATGTAAATACGATCTATCGTTTCTCTTTGCTGCAAGGCCCATTTACGTTTCGCCACCGTGGTAGCCAAACTGATCAGTAAAAAATTACAAATTGATAAGCTAAGGCCAAACTGATCGGTAAAAAATTACAAATTGATAAGCTAAGGACCAGTGGCGGATTTAAGGAAAAAGGCCCAGGTGGCAAATATTCTGAGGGGCCCATTTTTCTGGGAAAATGAAGAGGTAGTTTACTGAAAACGGGCCGAGTATAGTAGTTTGAAAAAAATGTAGTGTTTCGATACCTATCAAGGGCGGATTCAGAGGGGGGCGGCCCCCCCCCCCCAAGAGTAATAAAGTAGAAAAATATTATGACGTGTTTTATTCTGTATAAATAATTAATGTGAATTTAATTATTTAGGCTATAGTATTAGACAGAGATATTAAGATATAAGTTACAAGCAAATTTTAAACCTTGTAAAAGAGGGTTCAAAAATGTACTTATGTACTTTTACATATTTCGCCCCCTTCAAGAAAGGCTCCTGAATCCGCCTCTGCTACCTATATCTAGTCATAATTTTTTTTGGAGATTGGGCCCCTGGGGGCCTTCTGGACAGGGGCCCTGGTGGCAACTGTTCATCAACCGCCCCGTTAAATCCGCCACTGCTAAGGACTAATTGTGTGCTCAAGTAGCGAAGTCGAACGTGCAGCCGATTAGTTTGATTTCTCGCGAAACAGAACCGAGTTCGGCGATTCGTCGAAACGTGTTTAAGCTGTCATAGATATCTATACGAACAGCTGAGTTTATTATTATTCCGTTCTCCATTCTCGTTGTCTCTGTATGTCTTTCTTTTGCGGGCTGTCTCAGCGCCTTCCCACGTGAGACTCTGCTGTAGCTCGCAACTGGTGTTGCGGCGTGTTCACGCGTTTTCTGTCTTTTTTTCTATCTTTCTCAACCGGCGCTACCTCTACAGCGTGAATGTATCGTATCTGATACACTAGTTGTTGGCCACAGTGGTGCATCACGTGAAAAGGCCCTGAATGTTCAAGCAGAAGTCCGAACTTTTAGAAGCAGTGTGTCATCGAAACACAACTGTTTCCATTGTCGTTCGCGTGTTTTTAGATTTCAGAAATTGTTGCAAATCTCACGTAGGGGGAACTATCGTCCTTTTTCGAAGTGGGTGACAGTGAATCGGTAAATTATAGTTAAATAGGAATCTTCTCAGTTTTGTCATATATCAGTTTGACAAAGGAATTAGTAGGGACTTTCGGACGCAGTTCTAACTCTACCCTTTCCGACATGGGTATCAATAATTCGAGCCCTCTTCACGAGCAAAGTTCACCTTTTCGAATACTTCAGCTGCTCGGTGGAGGAAAAATAAGGGTATGCGTAAAACGGGTTTTCTTTTAAGTATTATATGATACCTAACTTAAAGTAGTTTGGAACATTTAAGAAGTACCTAAGTAGTTGGTATAAATATTCAGTATCTCACTTTATAATAGAAAAAAAATGTCACTGCCTCTAAAATACTTTTTTCCTCGAATAACGCTAAACGGAAGCAGTGGAATATTGAATAAAATACAGTGGGAGCTGTAAAAGATGCGTTACTTAAATGACAGAAAAAGATTCATCTTTTTCCGCTTGATTTCAGCCAACAATAATTTTCTATATAAATCCCAAAATTAAAAGTTGTGTGCAGGGTGATTTAATCAGACTCTTTAATTTTCAAGCAGTATATACTCTATTATAGTTATATTATTGTTATTAATGTTTATAGTCAGTGCATAAAATATGATCAGAATCAATAAGTCAGATATACATAAAAAGGGATTTCCCCCAATTTTATTATATAATTTACAATCTTAATATATAAAGCAGACAGCTTCTATACGTTTGTGTGTTTGTCGCCTAAAAACTTTTGAACAATAAACTCTACGATCACGAAACGTGCCTCAGCTCATTATGCCTGACTAATCTAGATAAATGTAACTATTTAAAAAAAATTCAGAATCTAAATTTCAGGCGAAGCCGAGTAGCAAAGCTAGTATTTCATAAACAGCATCCTCGTAAATACGCTTTCCTACTAGTTTCCACTTTCCACTAATATTTCTTTCATATTTTGCAACGAGTAATATTCTATTCCACCATATTCTACTGTGTATATTTTTTAATTCCTCGTTTCATGTGAAATGTTACTGTTGGATGAAGTCCAGAGGTCAAGTTGTACACCTTTTTCTGTCACCGTAAACTGTATCGTTTATTTGGATCCGTGAAATGGCCATCGATCTTCAATTCGCACCTTTTATTTCAATCACGTACCTAGTCTTCGAGCGTCTTTTCTACCGTGTAGGTGTTAGAGTGGCTAGTTTCGAAATCGACGAAAATACCACCTCGAAAATTTTAAACGCCACCATCGCACGGCGCCCAACGACCAAATGGGCGTCGTTAGACGCAAGCGCTGATCTTTGGAAAATCGTGTCGACGACTGTGTCGCGTTCACGGGTGCCCGTTGTTTACGTTAATTGGACGAGTGTGTGCGTGTGTGTGTGTTAAAACTCGTTGCCGGGATGTCGTTTTCGTTTGTTCGAGGAACAGTAGCGCTTGCCTCATATTTTTGCCATTGGGTGAGATTGTCTGCAAAGCGGGTGCTCGACTTGTTTCTTTCACGCGCAGTTAAATATGTAATGCATCGTAAAAATTTGGATATGAGGTACATTTATCACAGGTGTTTTTTGCAATCAAGTAATATAATTTTTTTTTCCGACCGACTCTGCAATGGAAACTTTGTAACTACTTCTCTTGTTAAATCTTTGGATAAATTTCCCCTGCTGCAGGAATGGTCTATTTCATAAGTATGACGAAGCGCTGTGTCCTCCCCATTCAATATCCAGTTTCTCTATTGAATAGTTAAGAGTTTTATTCAAGCCCTTTCGAAGACGGTAAAATTGCGAAATGATTTGAAAGAGGTGGGATAGAATTTATACGACGACCATTTCTTTGCCCTTTTTACATGCGTTAAATTCGTCTCCATCTAGTGCCACACTATCTGTACATGTCCTGCCATTGATTTCACAAATTGTGATAAGCAACTCACAAGGGAAGATCCCGAACCGGAAAATTCAAAAAATTCTTAAACTTTCCGAACATATAGGGGATTTCCTCCTGATTACAGCGCAGTTTTTGTTTGCTGCCCAAATTCACTCTAAGCGGGTGGAATTAACCCCTGAAGATTCGGCTATTTTCCAATTTTACTTTGTAACTCGCAATCTGTAAGAGATAGGGAAAAAGTTTCAAGACAGAAGTTACTTCTTTTAATTAGATCTATCATTTGGTGAAAAAAATATTTTACAGTTCACGAGTTATAACACAAAATCGGAAAATAACCGGATTTTCAGCGGTCAATTACACCCCCTTAGAGTGAATTTGGGCAACAAACAAAAATTGCATTGTAACGAGAAGGAAATTCCCTACATATTCGCAAAGTTTCAGAATTTTTTCGAATTTCCGGGTTCGGGATGTTCCCTTGTCAGTTACTTACTAATCAATCCGATTGATACAGAAGTTTGATTCGCGAGTTTACCTTTGCTCCGCACCTAGCAGATACAGGGCCCATGTAAACCCATCTAATTGCTATATCAATCTATTTATGTCACTTATTACTAATCATCAAATATCAAAATTCAATATAAAATGTATGGGTCAAAATGGACCCCGCACTCGTTGCCCAAGGGTTGATTATTTATCGTTGCAGAAGTGTAACAACGCTATACCGCTCTCCATTAGCTATTTTTAATCCATCGATACTGTAAATATGCGTATATTTATACTATTTTTCAAGCAATTCTTGGAACTACATAAGGTTCAGTGTCAACCTTTATCAGTGATACGGTATACACGGCTGACTTTTTAGTCCCCTACCCTTGTTTTCGTGGAAACGACGAATTTCCAAAAAAGGAAAAAGAAGGGGAGAGGAAAAACGGACAAAAAAGCGCCGGATGAAAAGTTTGAAGCGTATTTGCCATCTTTTGACGGCCAGTGATTGGACGCGATGCGCATCGATGAGAGTTTTGAGGAAGGACAGTGAGGGCGTGCGGCTTCTGAAATTCTCTCGGCTGGCCGGATTCGATTTGTCGGCAACATCTGTCGACCGAGAAACGAGCGTTTTTCATCGAGGAGTAGGAAAATCGAGACGCAGGAAAAAGGCGTGCGTCGACTCCTTTTTTTTTCCACTCCCTTTTCTTTCGACCCTTTTCGCTCTTCCGACTCTCTGCGCGCGGTTTTTACCATTCGATGGGATCATCCCCTCCCATTAGCCTCGTGTTGTGCAAACCCTCGTAGTTCTATAAACCGAGGAGGCCCCGGCTAAAGTGACGGAAAAATATCGCCATCGTACACTATTTACTGGAACTTGCAATTTTTTCGATCAGAGCCTTTTCTCGCTGCCTCGCACGAAACGCGGCACTGTTTTCACCCTGGCCATTGGTCGATAAATGAATTGTTCCAAAAATCAAATTTTCGTGTAACCACGCTACCGACGACCCTTTCCCGTCGCGTTTCTTTCGTTTCGTCGCGTACATCAAACTTTGAACTGGTGTTCCATAGTGACGTTATTGAATTTTCTGAAAATGGAAGAATTTGTAGCTTGTTAATTTAATTGTATCATTGGAGGTGGAATTATTATTCTACTACACCATTCCCGATTCCAAGATCTTGTATTTAATATAAAGTGACCAGATATTTTCTGTTCCAATGCGGGACAAGCAGGCGAGCAAAGAAAAGGGTTAATTGATCCGTGAGGAGATCTTTTCCGTAGTTTATTACAGCGTTTACAATATATTTAAAAATACATACTTGAGATTATAAAGTGATACATTGAAACGAAATTAAAAATATTTATTTTTTCAAAAACAACAAAAAATAGAGGAAACAGTAACATTATGTTACTGCGAAAATGTAAAAGGTTACATGTCCAATCCCAGACACTTTGCGGGGCACTTTTCAATGCGGGACAAAGGGCTCAAACGCGGGACTGTCCCGCACAATGCGGGACGTCTGGTCACTTTAATTTAATATGACCAACATCGAGGAAATGTATCTGCCCAATTGACACGCGAACAAGTTGCAGCGCAAAGGGTTAACTAGGAGAGAAGAGATGAAATAATTAATTGAAAATTTCTTTTCGTTGGATGGGACGAGTTAATTCGTCGCGAAAATTTTAAAATTGCACGCGTGCAGAAGTAGCGCATAATATATTAGAACGGCCATCGTATTTCGGTCGAAATTAGTTACTTCGCTTCGGATTATTATTAAATGTACAATTTTGAAGATTAACTGGAGTCCGTCTTAATCGAAAAATGATCCGGGTAAGGGGTGAAATTTCTCGGTAATAAGAGTATATCTTATTTTTCCGGTAGCATGAGATTTTATACTTTAGCTGTCACATATGCACCCACCTAGCAATTCGATATTATTCTACATGTGTCATCATTGAAACTGTTCCATCAGCTGATCTCTATTTCATTTACAAGATACTGTCGGGAAAGCTTTTAAGCAGAGATCTAAAATCACAGTTATTTTAAAATTCTTTTGGAATAAAGTCCTTAAGTAAAAATTAAATTTTATTTAAATGGAAGCCAGTTGGCAATAAATCTCAAAGAAATTTCTGAAAAATGAAGTGATTATAAAATACTTTTAATTGTTCTGATTACAACTAACCATTATGAATTTTTTTTTTGGCTACCAATAAACATTATTGACGACGAAAATTTAATTTTGGTTACCAGTTGTTTGTTTCATGTATTTTCATACCGTAATTATTGTTTTTTCATGTTGTCAATGAATACTAATTATCAGTAACATTAATAAGAATAATTGACAATGATCGAATGTAACCAGGAAACAATTTCAACGTCGGAATAAATCAACAGAAGTTTTTCGCAAATGTCTCGGAAACTAAGGCCGAGCGACGGTAAAATGTCTAGGCAAAAGTTGTTCAAAATGTGGAGTTTTACAACATATCCAAATTTCATAAAAATCGGTGAGGAATCGCCAAAGTAAATAATTACCGAATCATTAAGTAGTTGGAAAGTTCGACATAAATTGACAGCGATTGCAAGTTTCCTCCTAAATGTCACCACTTTTTAGTTTCCTATTAGAAACCTCTAATTAAAGTGCACTGTGTTTGCTCATAGCAAATTCTATTTATCAGAATGAAAATTAGGGGTGAAAAAATACTTTTTATTCGCGTCCCATCGGACGTTCGATGCTGAAGCCGCATAGAATAGCGTCTCGAGTAGGTACGTAGTGGAAAGCGTTTCGAGAACCTTATTTCCTGCCCGTTGGTGTTGCGATAAAGCAGTATTTGCGGCGTTGTTGTCTGATATTCTGCAGGAAATTGCGTGGAGATCGTGCAGATCTACTCTACGGTCAATATCTCATGATGTATTTTGAAGGAAAATGTATCTGCAGTTTTTCTGTTACACGCTCTGTTTTAACGCTAGCAGAAACGCAGGGTGCACTCGTGGAAGGGTTGCACGAGGTCTTAGGAAATGATACTCGATACGTCTGCTAAAAAGTAGTTCCCTATGCGAACTGTGCGCTCAGGATTCGTCGAGGATAATGAGAAAAGTGTTTCGGTTCGTTGTGTATCCTCAAGAACCCATCGCGTATACGGGGTGTCACAAACGAGACGTTATCTGATTAGAATCTGATAGAAAACGCAGTTTTTAGCAATAAAGTTCTTGCAAAAATACATTCGCAATTGTTTCCTTAAGAAGGTATTGTGCAATATTTTCAAATTCTTATGCCTGGGGAGAATTGAAAGAGGATATTTAATTGAGTGGAAAGAAATTGACTGTACAAATATTAAAAGCATGCAATCCTATGAGAAACAGCAACAAGAACTCTAGAATGTTAATTAGTTAATGACAGGATGGTGGAAGATATTTTATAATAAATCATCAGTTACATAAGGAAACAGTGTTTACGAGTGTTGAATATTGTAATTTTATTAAACTCCCAGGTGAAAAGATTTTTCAGCAATAATTTAAGGAAGAACTTCCGGACACACGTTTAATAGAACTGTTTACCTAAAACTTGCATTTCTCGTGCCTCCTCCTGTCAAGGACACCCCGTATAATAAGCACCTTTTTGCCTCGCTCTGTGTTTTCGTTTCATTCGAGACAAATAGGCGAGTCCTTCGTGCAAGAGGTCGTCCTGACGGTCTTGACTCTATTTATTTTTCCGTGAAACGACAGCGGGAACAATGGAAGTGTAACGAACGTTACCGACTTGCTTTCTCTCTTTCTGCATCTTGCAGAGAAAAAAGAACCAGGATTACGACGTGCCCAGGAGGAACTTGGTTGCCATGTTTTCGTTTCACCAAATAATCTTCCACGCTCCTAATCAATATTCTCATTTAAACTTCTTCGCACACCGTTTAACCTGTATTGCGTCGCAAGGACATTTGTTGTCCCGTTTCGTAAGCAATCTGCAATTCGATAAAGACGCAATTTCTGTTTCGTCATTCGCACCGCGCTTAGTTTCGTACAGTGTTGTTTTTGTACTTTATGTCGGTAGAAACATTGCGCTCACAATATATGCACTGTAAGAAACGTTTTCTCGTATTTACCTTTCACGATGGAAATGTTGCTAATGGAACATCAAATCGGGTTACGTATTTTAAGCTACTGTTGCAAGTTACAATGCTTTCCAATGCAAACATAAACTGTAGAATAATATTATTTGCTAAACTGATTGTCTGGTATTTCGATCTCACCGAGTTATTGGTACATATTGACCGATTTATGAAAGCAAATGAATTTAGAGAGATTAGATGTTTTTTTTGTTCATTGTTATGAAAGTTTCGTGTTGGTTAGTGTATTTCTGAGTGGCAAAGGGTGAAATATACTGTATAAATGAAACTGTACGTGGCACCGTGATAATTAGACCAAGTTGAAGAAGCAAAGGTGCAAGTCAGAAGTTCAGAAGTATCGTGCTCAGACATATCGAGAATGCAGTTGAAAATTCAATACTGGGCGGGTCAGCATCGAAGAATAATGAAGAGGTGGCGCCGAATATCTCTCGAATTTAGTAGTTTCGGGGGCATATCGTGGATCAGCTTTTGGTATACATATTTACGATAATATTGGTGGACTCGTGATAGAGTTGCTGACAATCGTTAGACACTGCTAATCTATTAGGTTTGCGCCGCGTCGATTTGTCGTTTACCAAACGATCCATTTCGCGTCGGACAATGCGCGTTATTATCGGCGCAACACGCGAAATATGTCAGAAATTATTACGCCCGCCTGCATCTACCGGCGAGCCATCGACATTTTGGTCTGTATAGAATTGACCAGGCCACGCATTGCGGCACTCGTAAATAATTGCCGTCAGATTTAGGCGGAACGAGCTTTTCCACGGGAGCCACCACTGGCTCCCTAAGGGATGAACGTTTCTTTCGAACGATCCGATAGTCGTGTTCCAAATAAGGTTAACCCTTAGTATCATGATTTTTTTTTTATTTTACCCAGAAAAATTCTTATCGGTCCATTTTTGTCCACACTTCATGGTAAAAGTAAGCAACAAATTCCTAAATCATCCATAAAGATACCTGTGTATTAAAATGTTGGGTAAGCCAATACTCAGTTTTCTTCGAAAGGTCCTTGAGGTTCCTTAAGGTTTCTTGTCCAAATTGTCTTAATATCGACGTGTGAAAACTTTGCTTTGTTAAGAAAGTAGGTGTGTATGTTTCGCCATCCATTTTAAATAAAATGATTCGAAAACAGACCGAACCGGTGCGCCGATAACATTTATTTTTAAGTTTTAAAAATTCTTTACGGTGGAAATTCTAAATCATTTTATTTATGATACTAAGGGTTAAGGATATCCGAATCATTCAGTATTCGAAAGAGTAGTTGAATTTTGCGTGTGTTCTTCGAGTATTGCACTATTATAATCTTATATCCAAATTAGGGTGGCATACGAATATATTTAGGGTAAACTGTGCAATGATTGGCACCCTAAGCGAAAATCCGAATTGGAATGTCTATAATTTTTTGTGAAGTTTTTATATGATCTCAATTTTCAGTTATTATCAATGGTTATGGGTTTCTCATTGAAATAAAACATCTTGAGTGCCAATGATCAGTGCAGTGCCAGCATTAGTGCAGTTTACCCCCTGTATTCAAATGTATTTATATTCGAATTAGGGCTGAATTCGAATATATTTGTATTCGCATGAAAGGCTGCATTCGAATTGTATTAAAAAACTACAGCTGCGTGCGAATTGCACTGGAATAATCGAATCTGAAAAACAGCAGGAAACGAAATAGAAATACTTCGGCATCGTCGAGATGCAGTCGCTGCATATTTTTAACGCGGCTCAGAAATTCTTCTTTCCGCAATAATTTCATCATCGCCACTTTGGAAACTTTACAGCGCCGCGTGGATTTGCAAATTGAATATACTTCAACCGCGTATTTACTTAGTTTTAAGTCTGCCGAGTATTCTATTTGGCCGCGACGCTGTCGCGGAATGCAGTCTCGAAGAAAATGCGAAACTTTATTCCAAGTTGGGGGTGGGAGAAAGAATGGGGTAGTAAGAGTGGTAATGTAGAGGGATGAAGAAGAAACTAAGTTTCTCACACTGTCCAGACCGATGTACATTTTTTTTTTCTTTCTGTAAAATTCTAAACTCGTTAATTCCTCCCCAACCCATGCGCGCATATAATTTGAATATTTTATCCGTGGAATAACAATTCGAATACCGTCACGTTACTACTTTTCGCGCAATAAGTTCGCGCGGCCGATGCCCAGCTTTCCAAAATTAATATCGACCAGTTTTAAAACACCGTGCATTGTAACACGATTTGCGGCCATTTTTCTGGTCACTGATTTATTTCATCGTAATTGTTCGTAACGTTCATACCGTCGGGTATTAATTTCAAACAGACAAAGGGCGGTGGTTTAATGTTCGTTTAGACAGCTGAAGTTTACGTTTATTTGTTGCAGCGAAATTGATTTTTATTGTAACGCGATACTCAATTTATTGGATTCAACGTTCATGCACAGCGCAGGTTTGAGGCCCTTCTTTCGAAAAAGCGATGTTTCACGTACAAGCCGTAATAATCATTAATAACGAAACGACTGCTGCAAAGATAAAGATCATCGCGTCAGCACTCGCCAATCATATTACGATCATAAATCAACTCGTTAGTAATTCTTTTTCCCTCCACTTCCTCCACCTTTGTTATTCCGCTCGTTCTATATAGACTTTCAGTTTAATTTCTTGGTTCGTTCTCGAATTACTCGGATAATAATCCACGCATTCTATTTTCTCCTTCGAACCTTTCATTTTTCTATGTTTCCCATCGAACATTTAAATCGTTTCATTTTCTCTTCAATTCCCGCCTTTCCAGGCACACGTTGCCTCCCGAAATCGTTGCCTCCAAAAACAGTTCTCCCTTTTCCCTCGGTTTTCGTTTCCAATTTCGAATTCACGGTTTCTGCACCCACCTGGAAATTCGAATGCTACAGCTGCGTGTTCGCAGATTCGATCTCGATCATCGGGCTGAGTTAATCGGCCTAATAATTTTCCTCGTTAAGCTACACGCCCCCTCCCCTCCCGCACCACCCTACGCGGAGTATTAAGCCTCTCATATTTAATTATCTATTCTAACACGATACGCGCGAACACCGACGATGTACATACAGGCTTTCCGCCCTGGATATCTGCAATTATTGTCGTTAACGTAATAACGATAAATCCAATGGCATAGCTGCAATTAATCTAGCTGGAACAATTGCAATGGGTTCTGTGAGAAAAAAGAATGATTAGAATATTCGCAGTGGTGTCAGATCTGGCTGAAAAAATGGGATGGATTTTGTTGGAAAATTATTTTGATTATTTGCAACAGAGTTAAGTGGGGTACTGGCAAGGGAACATCCCGAACCCTGAAATTCTAAAAATTATGAAACGTTGTGAATATGTAGGGCATTTCCTTCTGATTACAACGCAATTTTTGTTTGCTATACAAATTCAGTCTAAGGGGATGGAATTGACCCCTGAATATCCGGTTATTTTCCGAATTTGTGTTATAACTCGTGAACTGAAAAATCACTTTTTTTTACCAAATGATATATCTAATTAAAAGACGTAACTTCTGTCTTGAAACTTTTTTCCTATCTCTTACAGATTGCGAGTTGCTAAGTAAAATTGCAAAATAGCCGAATTTTCAGGGGTCAATTCCACCCGCTTAGAGTGAATTTGGGCAGCAAACAAAAGTTGCGTTTTAATCAGGAGGGAATCCCCTATATAGTCACAAAGTTTCAGAATTTTTTGAATTTCCGGGTTCGGTATGTTCCCTTGTGAAATATTGATTAACATCAAGCATGGATGAGGTGTGATAAGGCAGATGTATAAGTGACGTTCTCATACTATATTTAGCGGAATATTGAACATATTAATGTCATTTTGGCATGAAGTTTAATTCTGTCGCTTATAAATTGATTTTTGTTTCATCGTGACATTAAACAGTTTGGAGTGTTTATTTTTGCTGGTGATATTTCGGCGTTTCCTAATTAATGAGGTTTAATCAGAGGGCTAAATGATTTAATAGTTTCATTTTTATTTTATATTGCAATTATTATTCTCCATATATTTGGAATTTTATCAACTGTTTCGTATTTTCTATATTTATTCTTATGATTATTAAAGGCAAATTTTAATTTGTTTTGCGCTCCGTGCGAAACGAATTAAAGCATCTATGACTAAGATATAAACACTGAATAAATCAGCTCCACATATAAATATTTTGAATATTGGAAGTGACGAAGGGCGCATTTTATTTGTTAATTTCGCGTTTCTCCGGCTATAACCCGATAACTCCTATGCTTAAAAAATAGTAACGTGGCAAATATTTTGCTTAGATAGCTATAACGTGACAACTATAATGCTTATAAAACTATAACGCGATGAACTGTAATGTTTAGAAAACTATACCGTGACAAGTACCAAATTTAGAAAATTATAATGTCGCAACTACTATGCACAGAAAACTACAGTTGGTTGAAAATTGTAACATGGGATCTACTATAACTCGAAAACTATAACGTGAGAGCTACTATAATTGGAAAACTACAACATGGACACCACTATAATTTAGAAAACTATAATGTAACAACTGCTAAGCTTAGAAATTCATGACGTGACGATTACCATGCGTAGAAAACTATAATATGATAACTTCTGTGCGCAGAAAACTATAATATGATAACTACTATACGCAGAAAACTATAATATGGTAACTACTATACGCAGAAAACTACAGTTATTTGTAAATTGTAACGTGGGATCTACTATAACTCGAAAACTATAACGTGGCACCGACTATAATTATTGGGAACTATAACGTAAGGTAGTTTCCCAAATTTGATGCATTATAATGCTGGTACAACTACTCGGTGTACCGATATAAAATTTTTGAAATTCCTAGATAACGACATATCTCGTGTAAAATTGCACAACAGAAAGCATGTTATTCGTTATACATCTATATGATACGCCAGCGTTTCTTGCCAAAAATATATACAGATACGATTCTCCCTCCCTCCGTCTCGCCCCTCTTCCCTCCGATTGTAAATAGGAAATATGTCAGCCTGCACGGAGACGCGGCGGATTTTACGAACTGCCATAAATGAGATATGGGTGACAATAAAATTTAGATACGTCTTTATAGCTGTTCAATAATCTTACCTCGGTGGAGGAACACGGGCACGCGCCATCCTGGGTTTCCCTTCGGCGTCAGGTGCATACGAAATCTATTCCGAGTGCATAGATGCAGTCTGGCTTGTAAATATAGTTGAATCGATCGATACCACCCTTGAAGGAAGTTTTCCCCCTCGAAAGATCTGTTACATGCGTCTTTTGAATTTTTTACAGGAATCAGTCTGCCTGGCTTCAAGCAACTGAATTTCCAACGTTAAGACGCAGTCTAGCTTGTAAACATGCCTACTTGAGTCGATCGATGCTACCCCCGAACGAAGTTTTCGCGCTCGAAGGTTTTGTTACCCCACCGTTTTTAATTTTGCCTAGAGATACTATGAATATACGGTTCAGCTTCAGGTAGCAAATTTGTTCGCGTTGAAATATTTCTGCGAACGATACGCAGCACAAACGCTCCGACACGTCCTTCATTCTTTTTCCCTCGACGCGCTCGAAAACAGTCACAATTGAAATCGTTTTGTGAACCCTTCTCGCCAGATCAATAAAAACGTTTCGCGACTATGAAAGCACTTAGCATTCGGCTTTTATAGCTCCAACGCAGTAACAATCGATCAACACTGCAAGCGCCCCGACACCCTTTCATTGGCGTAAATTGTTCGTTGCAGCACCACTCTTGCCCTTCACTTTCCCCAGCGAATCATCTCGCATTTAACAATGTTGGGTTTCAGTCGGTGTCCGTGGCCCCCGTTTGTTTAGCCTACGTGTGCAAACAATGCACTATTATTGCAATTCTACTCCGGGCTCATTTAGGGACAAATGCTTATTTCTTATGCACTTCGTCAACCGACCTGCTTCCACTGGATGCTATGTCAAAAGGTTCTAAAGGTTTGGCGTGTAACTTGAGGGATATCGATCTGAGTAAATCGCAATAATTTCTTCAAATTACCCCAAGGTTGCAAGGATAATTTTAATATATCTTTCAGTGAAATAAGGAGAAAAGGATATTCGATGTTATTATTATTATTATTAACGGGAATCCCCATAGTATACAAGTATGCAAATAATACAGCGCTTACACAGTCGAATACTTAATGATTAATTATTAACGCGTGGATGAGTTACCTGTCTGTGAACTTATGAAAGCATCAACATCATTGAGGTGTTGATTGGCGTGACACGTAGCTCTATTAATAGCGTTGATAGTATAATGAAAATACGCCGGCAGTCCTGAACGAAAAGAGGCCTAGACCGCAAATGCCTCGCCGGAGCATTGAAAGTAATTAAGCCAAGTAATTAAAGAATTTATTCTATACCTATTCGTAGTTCTACCTGAACAAAATTACACTTGCAGCTGCTTTACCAAAAATCGTTAATTATCTACATATTGTACTGATAAAAAATATTTATTTGCCAACTGTGTTTACGTAATAAGTATTAGGTTGAGGTTGATTGGAAACCTTCTTGGCTTCTGAACTATTGAATATATTTTTCTAAGTTCCTATGACATCTCTGAAGTCCATTGGCGGATTTAACAGGGCGGCTGATGAACAGTTGCCGTACTACACATGGCCCGTATTTAGTAAACTTTCCCTTCATTTCCCCCCCAAAATGGGCCCCACGGAACGTTTGCTATCTGGGCCTTTTTTCTCAAATCCGCCACTGCTGAAGTCGTGACCCAGCGGTAGCAATTCTTATTTCTTCCCCGCCTTAAACGAAGGAACTTTCACGCTATCCGCGAACGGCAATTCTCCTCATAAAGGCCATCTTCACAACTATAACGATCACGGGGCAAAACGCCACCCCAGGCGTAACCAGAAATACACCGTCCACGATCAACGAACAATCGTTAGTTCCCAATAAAGACGCTGTCAGTTGCCGTCGCGAACTTATCGCGGGGGTGTCGCTGTGTTTGGGCGCGGGCGGCGAAAGCGGGGCCCCAGAGGCAGAAAGAATAGCGCGGAGGGTGGGACGAAAGGAGGAGTGGTCGGTGGAAGAGGGTAAATAGAAGGACTTGTCGACAAGAGTCGGTCGAGCTTTCGAGCGTTGAAGCGCTTTTGAAAAAGTCCTCGGCCGCGCTGTGGAGGCCTTTCGAGTGGCGAGTCAGGGGCGAGGGAGAACGGGTGGTTGACGCAAAACTGGGGGGGGCGGGGGGGAGCTACTGGGCGGTGGGGGACAGCCTGCCACCTAACAAGTGACAATTACCGGCGCTAACGAGCGACGGGGCTGTTCGGTACGAACTGCTTCCTGCTCAGTACGCCCCGACGTTCACCCTCGAATCTCGAACGTTCGAGGCCGGCGAACGGTGCGCCGGTTTATGGCTTAGCCTTCCCTGATGGACGTACGTCTAGAAGAGGGTTGCCCTGACTGTTGTACTGGCAGGTTACACCCGTCGAAGGTCCAAGGTGTCGACTATACGTCGAGTGTTGTACGTACGGCTGTTCGGCCTTCCGTCCTCCCTCTGCCTCTGTTTCTCTCGCCAACTCCTCCAGCGGCGGCAATTTTGCTGATCGCGGGGGAAAACTGCTTTGTAGCTCGGCGCCTGATCGTGTCCTCCAGCGATAAAGCCCGGTCGAATTGTGTTTTTCGATCACGTACCCCCTTCCCGCGTCGCGCTATTAACGGAATTACTGGATCAGACCGCACGTTGTATTTAGAGACACAGTGGCTTCATTTACGGGTGCTTCGGGAATTTGGACCACCTTTGTTCTCGAATGGGGCGAGGATCCTCTGACGTTGGAGCTATTATAACGTTGTTAGCGCCCTTTCTTATTTGCCGCGATCGGAGCTTTTAAACCATTGTGGACAATGTGGTACACCACTTTTAAGTTCGAAGTAAGATAGAACCAGTGACATTTTTTCTGCATTGGCTCTTTTCGTCATATTACCTACTAAGTAGTTTCCTGTGTACTCTTTATAGTGAATTCCACTTAAGAGTAGACTCGTTCCGCGCAACGACGACTCTGAAGTGGCTGTTGATTGGTAGGGAATCGGCAGAGAATGCGTTACGACTAGGGAATTCAATCCCCGGATCTCGGCTGTTTTTTGAATTCTAAAACTCCCGGGATTTGATATATCGAGTTATAGCTTATCCCGAGAATTTCGAGAATTTTTAAAAACGTGAATTACTTTACGAACGACTGAAAAATATAAAAATGGAATCGAAAAAACAGCCGGGATCCCGGGATTATGATAGTAGTGGGAACTGCGCAGATCGGTTGCAAATCGGCGGGGGCGTAGGTCTACTCTTATACGAAATGGTACATAGGTACAGTTATTTTGTGCGGTTTGGCATTCAACCGATTTTATGGTTAGTCACTGGATAAATCTACTACATATGATGAAACTAGGCAACGATTCAAAGTCCCAGGATGCCAACCATTTTCATTTATAAAATTCGCAAAATGTTGCTTGCACTTTTCTCTGAACAAAAATAATATTTGTTTTGTGTTTTATAATCAATGAAGTATTTACATTAAATGTACTCCCACTGCGTGTTGTAGCAGATATGATATCGACGTGTACATTAATTTCAATAAAAACGTGCACTCGTAACCCAGTAATTTTTCTTTATTTTTTCCGGATTCACATTCAAAATACGTTAGAAACTATTTTTTTTGCACAAAAAATGCGCAGTGTAGGGTTGAGGAATCCCATTTTTGGGCTAAAAACATAGCAAATTTGGGGATTTTTTTTAAGTAGCTAGCGATTCGATTCATCTGAAATTTGGAACATGTTTTTATGCATCTTTGAAGAAGTTGCAGTTCTTTTTTTTTTACTAATTTTTAAACTATTTAAAAGTTTTACATTATAAGTATGTAGCTTTGGTTTGATGAACCGGAATACCGATAAGTTATATATTCTTTTTTTGTTACATAAGTAAATTGGTGTATTTTGATTAAGAGGAGAATAGCAAAAATTAAGGTGTGATTTGAAAACTCACCACTCTCCTCAATTTTTCTTTTTATTCTGCTTCATCAAACTGCCTGTATCTTGCAAAAAACGTTATAACAATTGTTTGAATGTATGGACATGGATTCGATATAGCATAGGTACAAGGGATATGGAATTCAATTTATATTGGAAGTAGTAGCAGCAGACATACGGACGACAGTATCTAACCTGCTGACGGCTGACTAATCGTAGGACTTACTACTGCGAATTGATTTCTGCTGTAACCACTATTGTAAAGACCACGAAATCGTAAACATTCCTTTGCAAACAGCTTCATTACATTTCTGAAGATCGTTAACATTGTGAATTTTTTCTTATCACAAGTAAACTCTATTATTTTTTAAATAACTAATTGTAAGTAAAAATAATGTGGCATAATGAATTTCTCCCAACAAACTGTACTTTTAAAATGCAAGATAAAGTCAGACCATCCTTTAATTACAAAACGTCAAGTATTATTTTAAATTTAAACAAACAATCATATTTCGGATAAATCTACTAATCGCAATTTGCCCGTTGTTACATAAAAAGCGACGCTTCCAATATATCGCAGACGAAACTTTAAAATCTGTTTGGACTTTGACGGTTTCGAATATCGTCGAAAAATAATCTACGAGTTCCGTTCCGTAGATTAGTGAAAACGGTCTTGATTACCATCTCCGCGGTGTACCCTCTACCTATTCACATGCATACGGACGCAACGCGTACAACCGAGGCGAGCCAAAATCGCGTCTCGTTATCGTGATTCATGCAAATTCGGACGTTTTGCTAGTATTGTTTCCCTTTATCCACCTGCGCTCTGTGCACGTTGCCAAGCGATGCCGGATTTCTGGCGCGCGCTGAAAAATATGCACGGATAGTCGTACGAAAGGGACTGTTAGTTTGTCGTACGCAGCAGCGAGGATTCGTAGCGCTTTGTCACTTTTATTTTCCACGCGGATAATAAAAGTGAGAAACTGTTTGAGCCACTTTTCTTCAATGGCTTAAATTTCAGTTTAATGTTGGAAAGGCAAGCGCGCTTCATTGACTAGAACAAACATGAAAAGGGAAGAGAAGTTGTCGAGTTGTCGCCGAGTTCTTTATTCTTCAATTCGTGTACATAGTGCCTCAGCAGTGGTTGATCAAATTTTAGATACGTATTTGATACGCGTTTCTTTTCTCCCGTAGGACGAAAAGAAGTGGCGTAAGTATGGATTTAAAAACGCTGCTTTTCTGAGTTATAAACCCATTTTGAACACAATAGAATTTTGGAATGTTTCCGGGGTAGTAATTAGAGTAGGTATGATAAGCTGATTCGCTTGATTACAAGTGCTGTCATTGTTTATATCTAAGGAGAAACGTCAACTGTACTTATAGCTAGTTACAAAAATTATTTTGCATATTGCGTATGCTTTGTTAAAAGACATATGCATATATGTTACATATTTCTTTTATATCTATTTCACTGTATTTGGTTGCGATTATACACGAATTATCGGGCCGTTATGTGACATTAGTGATTAGGGTGTGTCAATTTTTTCAATGTTTCAATTTTTAAAACGACTAGTGGAAAAACGGTACAATTCCAGGATTAAAATTAACCACCACCTTTAAATTTTGTGTATTACATTATTTACCTAGTTGGAATTGTATTTGAAATTATAGAAAAATACTACAATTGCTCAGAATGTTTTCCAACAGACACAAGTGGCTCATAATTTAATATATATTCAGGCAAACTTACAAATTCTTCCAGCCACAATAAAGAAATTGAGCCCTGTCGGTCTACCCTTACCAAATTCGCTAAAAATAGACACGGCATATTTCACGTGCATATTTGTATATTCTTTTTGCATATATTACGTGCATAAACATCCGCAGTCTACTTATATAGTATAGGTCTCATAACATAGATCTTTTCATCCCCAAGACGACGAAAATACACTACACAGTAAACTTTGAAACGCCCAGTACATTTCGTTTAAAAACAGGCGCACCAAGCAATAATGAGATCCGTGTAACGGATCCGAACAACGGATAAACGAAAAGCACCTTTCATCTAGATATTATCTAGATATTACATTTGCCCATCTCTGGGGAGGTTAAGCGTCACCTTTGAATCCCTGCAAAACCTCGAATCTCCTTATCTCTGTCCCCACAAAACTCGCGTCTTGGTTGCTCCCTTCTGTTTGATCCTGCGCAGTCGGAGCCCTCGCTACAGCCCGACGCATCCTTTTACTACTCTCAACAGAGCATCCATTTGACACAAGAACTATTCCATGCCCAAGCCAATACCTACGCTCAGGGTGCCATCGCTCAGATACGCCGCCCGAAGCGGGCTCTCGCCTACCCATTTAATACATAATACTTTGCTGGATCTCTCTCCGTCTCGCCTGCGTCGCTCTCCCCCTTTTTCTCTCGTGTCCCGGCTGGGAGGAGCGTGCAGATCCGCCGGATTAATTAGCCACCCCGTACGTAATTACACGTTCACCTTCGCAGCCGCTTGCACGCGTGTACACCGAGCTCCCACGGTAGGAAACGGGACGACGATCCTCGTTGTAAGGACGAGAGTAGTCGGGATTCGAGTAGGGTGTGATGAAAGGGGGATGGCGCGAGGGGCTGGGGTGGAAGAGAAAGAGACAAGACCATACGGCTGGCGTGTACCAAGGATATTGGGCTATACGTCATACGTTGCATAGCTACGCGACCCCAAACGAGCTATTGTTCCTCGCGACGAAGTGTTTCTCCTCCTCCCCCTCCCCCTCTTCTCATCCTCGCTTCCCTCTCGACGCGAGCTATTTCGTGGCGTGTCATCCCGATAATTTTGGAAATTTCGACGGTCGACTCGTACGCTACGCCATGACCGATTAATCGCACCGCGGGATCGAGCTATCGGCATAGGTTTTAGGACCGTTCCCTCGATGGAGAATTTCTGAAATTTCTTGCAACGCTAGACTCAGCAAGAGGGTTTGTTCTAAATCTTCTCGACTGCTTTGAATTTTGCGCGATGTTTATTCTTACTGTTTTTGATTTTATATGGTTGGCAACTTTTGGAAAGAGCTGTAGCGAGCGGTGGCAAACTTACCTTCCTGTATCCCAGTGCTCCCTAATTAAAGTCTGCCACGGAACTCTTTAGCGGAACCCCCAACCTCGGCAGTTTTTCTTTTGCACATCGAAAGAACTCTTATAGAAAAAAATAATAAAATTCGAAATTTTTTTATGAGATAGAAAATCAGGAAGAAGAAAATTGTGGGCTGGATATTGCGTAAATCATTGACCCCATTTTCTGAAGCATATTGCGTACATTTATTCTGTATTCTTCTACCCCGTCAGAGGCAGACAAGACTGCTTATTTTTGAAGTTTCTACGTCGGGGAATAGTGTTTCAGTAGATTTTCAATTAAGATGGTACCGCGCTGTAGAAAATGCGATAATGTTTCTGGAATGTTCACTATGTCCCTATTGGGGAAGATCAGTAAATTAGGGAAGGGTGACAAGCCCCTCCACCCTCCTCGAACCACCCCTGTTGACCATCAAGACGAGTCGCCTGATCGTAATGTATGGTTTTGCACGGTGACTTGGTCATTTGATTGATTGCATTTGATTGCGCGTTATCCAATCGCCTGTATCTATCAAAGATCGCTTATCTGCTCGGTTATTGGCTATATCGTGGCCGCGTTTCATTATCAATTTACGAGCTGCGTAAGCGGCGTTACGTGCAATAATATATCCTTCCTTTTTATCATTATTCTCCCGTGTATATTCAAAATGCTTGGCGTAATTTCCAAATGATCATGTTAATTGTTTGAAAGCAACCTGACTGAAAATGTTCACCGACTGGGGCCAATGTTAACGAAATAAACAATAATCCAACATTTCTGATTATGCAGAATATAGTTTTTCGTACAGCAAGATCAACGATTTAAAATAGCCCTCGTTTAAAACACTATCAGTACAGCAATTATTAACAAAAGAAAATAACGCATTCTGACACGTGGGTCAAGGTATTTATCTCGAGTAAAGCTTCTGTCAAAGGGAGAAGCATATTCTCCAATTCTGTGACATAAAATAAGGGAGATTAGAAGCTGAAGATACGATGAATTTATCGTATTTCTGGCGGTATACTAAACAAAATATTTATGGTGTGAAATTCTCCACATAATAATGATCTGCAGGCAATTTAAAAATAAGAATAATTACGCACCTGGCCAAAAACAGTGCAATGGCCAGAAACCCTGTCTTTCCTGTAATTCAATATTGCAACGCTGCCTTTTTAGCAGTTTCTTAAAGCCCACCAAGAACCGTAAACTACTACGTGGTCTACTGAACGCGTTGATACGCAAAATTGAAGAAACACGAGCGTAGAAAGTCTCGAAAAGAGGGCACCATTACCGAGGTAGACACAGGTTCAGTTAGTGCATGCGTGGTTTACCGTATGGTCGTACATCATCGGCTGGTTTGCGTCGGTTTAACCACCCTCACCGCCAGTTGCGCCGGTTATCCGAGCATGGTGAGCAAGTCAGAATGATTCAAGCACCGTGGTCACTGCACATACGTGCACACGCACCGACCTCTCCCACACAATGGCGGAAAATTGAGAACGATCCCTTTCTGTCGCTAAATCTGTAAAACGCGGTATTAATTTTGCCTGCCAGATTTCCGCGTATCCTTTTTCATTCCCCTGGCGGCCGAGCCTGATCCAAGTAGTAACGGCTGAAATTGGCCAGGCAGCTTTGCTACTTACACCGCTGCTCGTAAGTGTTCGCTCATGATTTACCGTGATAAAAAATTACAAGATAAAGAGTGTTACGTTTACTTGAAAGCAACATTAAATGAGCACTTCTTTCTTTTATTTACAATTTACTATAGTCTACTTTAGTACGTTTATCCGCTTTTAAAGATATTTCCAGTTTTCCATGTTACAGTGTTATTTCTTTTTATCGTTTTTTTGGAAGAAAAATTATTGAGTTATTGGAAAATTTTCACACGAATCTGTAAAGGTCTCAGAGAAAATTCCCCATGAGTACCAAAAGCGTTTATGTACAGTCTTCTTTATTTTTCTCTTGTTTTTAATATTTTCCCAAGAATTAATTTTGTGCTTAGCTATTTACTCCACTATAAAAACTTTCCGTAATTTTGAAAAAAAAAACAACAGACAGTGCATATGGATAGACGTGAAAATGTAAAATCTCCATTACCATGCAATTACAAATGATCTTAACTTCTACGTTAAATATGGTGTTAATTAAGTTACCGACAGTTCCGAAGTGTGTCAAAGACTTTGTATCACACAGTGGAGGTACCGAATTTACGATTGTTCTCATCTTCTATCGACTTCCTTTCTCTCGTTCTTCTTATCTCTGCCTATCCATCGCTGTCTATCCGTTTACCCTCTTTGTTCCTTACTTCCTTGCCTTGTTTCCTGTTTCTCGCATTCCCAGACGCGGTAGAAGTAATCACTGGATGGAAGAAAGCTGCTTCTTGCTTTGCTTGCCATTGTGTCTCTTCGCGGCGCTACTCTTTCTCTGCAGCATCGAATAATCGCAAAGATTCCATCGAAGGAGGTTCGTTCTGACATAGATCACCGGATAGGATGCAGCTCGTGCGTTTGGGATTTCTGTAGATGGTATATCGAAGTTGATTGAATGAAGGGAACCATTCTGCAAAGCAAAGAACTATTCAATCCTCTGCTTTGAGACTCGGGGCTTCTTACGAAGCGATTCCCTCTCACTTGGCTGAACGACTTGTCCACAGAGCAGCCCAGTATTCCGACTGTTTAAATCAGAGTGGCAAGGAAGAGAAAGAGAAAAAAGTCTGAAACACAGAGCACAGAAAGAAGCTTGGAGTATGAAAGTCAAAATTCATCAGATAACTCTGATGTACAATATTTTTTTTATTATTCGTTCAGAGTTTCATATCTTTACTTCTTTGTGTTTGCGCCTTTGAAAACAGTGCTCACGAAAAAGCGCAACTGTCCAATTAGAGCTCTGTGATGGCCCAGAGATGATTTCAGCAGAGTTCTGGGAACTAAATATATAATAATAATAGTTCGTGCCGCAGATGTAGCGTAACCCTGTCGAGGGTTGGAAGTGTTAGTATAGTTCGGTTGGGGAGTCAATGATCTGGAGATGTTTTCAAACAGTGATCTTTCATTTGCAACAAACCCCATCTTTCTAGCTTTTCATTTTCATACAGGAAACAATTCATGAAGAATGCTTAATTTTCGGGCAAAGAAAGTACTATGCCTCCTTAACACCGGGCTGCAAGAATTGGTATTTATTAAAAACACTGCATTCGTCTGCTCTTACAAAATGAAAGAAAATTGAAATAATAAAAAAAATTTGGAGCAGTGGAGCAGTAAAAATTTTCCGTGCTCCAGGTAAAATCCCATTGCTCCACTGCTCCACGTTCCAGTCCCGAGCTCCGCTCCAACTCTCTGTTGTAAACAACCCTAAATGTCAATGTAATTACGAACACGAAAATTTAAATCATTTAATTTGCGAGGTGTACAACTCAAAGAGACTCAAGCTAATAAAGTCACTCCACAAATTAAGCGTCCAACTACCGTTGATCATCGATATGTTTATAGCCCACGCCAAATATTAAAGCGTGTAATAATATTTGTACTGTCCTCCAAGAGTGCAATTTACGCATTTAATTTCTATGTTGTCTGCTGTACCTACATGTGAAAATTTGTTGATCACGTTCATATTTGTGTAGCTAAATAAACCTGAAAGGGTAACAAAAAAGATCGCCAGTTTGCACCCCCAAAGTTATTGCTTTAATTAAGTGGGCTCCGTGAGAACGTGTAACAAGTGACGAAGAGCACGTTTGATTTGCACGAGTGGGTCAATAACGCTCTGTAATAAATGGTGAATAACAAATTTTGGCAGCTTGCACCATCAATAATATCCTTGCACTTGCGCACCCCAAATATAGTCAGTGAAATTCCATAATCAGCCACGGGTAAACTGAAGATGCTTCGAGGTGTCGATACAAACAGCTCGAAAGAACCATGGCGCCACAGTTTAGTAACCGTAGCAATAGGTATCTCAATTCTGATTCAGTTCCCATCAATCTCGCTGCAGGATGCACATAACCCTCAACCTGGATAGCGTACGCATACTAGATCTTTCTACCTCAATTGTCGCCGCCACTTAACCACCGAATTTAGGACATCGCTGTATCTCCATCACAGACTATCGCCATACCAGCTCCATCATCCACGCGTATCCACACATGGGAGTAAACAGATAACTACTGTAACAAAGTAGCCACGGGGCCGAAGATTTGGACCATTTATTTACGAGTTATAACCACCTGCCTGCCCTTTTTCTTTTTTCCCGAACTCGCTAAAATAGAGCCCCTCAGATTAGGCACCTGATGCGCCGCGGGTTTAGCAGGTTTGCAGCACCCAGGTGGAAGGTATGTTGCGAGAACGTTAAGGGAGGAGACGGGTAGACGACGAAGCCGAGGCGCAGACGGTCGGCGCGTGTACGCGGGCGTATGCAGGGGGTGAATGCGGGGGAGCACGAGCGCGAACGAGGGGACAGTAGCTTTTTTTTTACGAGCCACTCTTGGACGGCGAACTACGTTTACGAGCTTATGGCACGACGTGCGCCGGGGCTGCTTAACAGCGGCAGACAGCTTGCACGTAGTCCAAGCACGCGTCCTTACCTGCCAGAAGTCAATTTCCGTCTTCGACAAAGTCCTTTCTTCCCCGTTCCAAACATAGGTTTACCCATGTCCTGTAGCATTTCGAGAGACGTATTACCTAACCTTAACCAGACCTAACACAAACATAGGTCCGCCTGTGTCCCGTGGCCTTTCGAGAGCCGGACTCGTTCCTCTTCATTCGCTACCGCCCCATTCTCTGGCGTTGCTACCGCGCGTTACTATTTTCTTCAGCGTCTGTGGTGGATGCTAGAATGGAATTCAATAGAGTTCGGTGATTTATGGGAGGAGTTATTGGTGGCTGATATCTAGAAGGCAAGGTGTACGGAGACTTTTTGCTGGCAGGGCGGACATTGTGCATATGCAGAGATGTAGCGATTGGGCTAGGTCTGTGGGATCAGCGAATATCTCGCTAACAAGTTGAGAACCCAGGGCTGTATTCAGTGTATTGTTTTGAAAATTGGTACGTGGTAGTACTGGAGTGGGTAAGATGGGGTGAAACAAACGTGGCTCTTTTATAATTGGCGATGAATACGTTTAGTGACTTGCTCTCTGAAAGACATCGCTTTGCATTTGCTTGAGCAGAACAGGCATACGGATTTTTGAGACAGTTTGGGACTGAAGTAGGTTTGAAAATTTTGGAAGCCTTGGGAATGTTAATCCTGTGCTCTGATATCGTTACATCTATCCTATTTTTGTTTATTTTTCCGTCAACAGAATTGCGAAACGAAAGCGGAGCACTTAAAAATTCAGAACTTAATAATTTTATTTAACTTGCTAGATTTTACAAAGATTCTATAAGACTACCAAGCGCAGTGGTCTTGTAAAACCTTTCAGTATTTCTTTAGTTCCGAGTTTTAACTCAGGACTTTTTGAAGCGTCCGGAATTCTGTTACGAAGTACCATATTTATGGTTTCAGGATCGACGCACGAACGTAATAGTCACGGCGGAATACCAAATGGAAAAGTTTACCCTTACGGTTTATTCGATTCGACTGTTTCACGTCGGTGGGCGTGGGGTCCATGCGGGCGATCGGGGCACGAAACATGGGGCATTAAACGACTACGGTCGTTTCGCCGAAAATCTTGTTTCCCCGATGGACATAGTTGCGGCTCGGCTACGTTTGATTTATCGCGAAATTTCCCTTGTTCTCCCAAGGGGAATACAGCAGGACGACGTCAGGATGTGCGCGCGCGCGCGCAGAGTCCTAATAATCTAATATGCCGCGACCTGAGCGCAATTTCATGCTTTCTCGGGCATGCGGTGCACCCCAACCACCCCTCTGCGATCAAACGTCCTTCCCACCACCCTGTCCCGCCTGTCCTCTCGCCTTTCATTCGTCTTCTCGATCTTCATCTCTCCCTTCTCGATCTTCGTCTCTCCCTTCTCGATCTTCGTCTCTCCCTCTTCGATCTTCGTCTCTCCCTCTTCGATCTTCGTCTCCCTATGGACCGTCTAAATGAAATATGTGCGGGTTCCCTATTATTGTCTTAAGAATATTTTGGGGCAGAATTCATGAATTTTCCTGGAAAGATCAGCGATGCGTTTCCCTAACGAAATGAGAAACTATGGTAATAAGGCGCGATACCTAATTGAATATATAGGGTGGGCGAGGAAGAATGGTACCACCGAGAGTGGGGCGATTTTTTCTGCAAAAATAAATACAGCACGTACGCGGAATAAAAGTTTTTGACACGAGCCCTCATTTTCGAAAAAATCGACCTTGAAAACTGAAGTTAATTTATGAGTAAATATAATACAAACCTGAATAAAAATGTGCCTAGTGGAAGCCTAAGTCGAAATTGTAGAATACCTTGCTTTGGATGGAAGGGGGGATAAACGTTGAAAATGTAGAATCGATTTTTAATCATGTGCGCGACTTTCATTGTGAAATGAATATTAGGAACAATGGATAATTACTCTGATCTCCTTTCCCCCTTTCATTCATAATCCGTTTCGGATTACCCTTTATATTCCGCCTCCTGAAATTTGCAACCATGAAAATTGCTCGGGAGCAGAGTATTTTCAGTCAGTGGATTGTATAATATTAATTAGAGATAAATGTTTGATACGAAGGATTTGCGCGCAGATATTTTGAAAATAAACCTATACGCGAAAATTTCGTTGCACCGAGACTTAGAAAAATCACGAATAATATTCGTAGGTATCCAACTTTCTTAGTGAGTGTGTCTACTTGTTACATACCTACTCGCCACGTACATTTGATTTTCATTGCGATAATATTCAACTAGATTTCACATGCATTTCCATCCATATTATTTCACGTTTCACCTATGCAGTTCCACGTTCCGAAGATGCCCCCTTGCTGCCAACAAACACACGTTTATTTGCTCCTCCTTTTGATCGCGATACGCCGCTGCCGCAAAAAGACACTGCCCGATGTGAATCGTGGGATAATCGGCGCGTTTAACAAGCGAAAGGGAATTGCTGACGCTTTAATTGATCGGCTTTATGCACTTTACACGCGTACATGCACGCGTGCATTTCTGCCGCTGGTATCGGCTACCGGTGGCTCCAATATTCTGTCTCGTCAATCGATTCCCAATCTGCGCGCGGAGTAGGCGATCGTAGGGAGATTCGATTTTCCGACGGCTTTGATCGTGGACGGGTAAAATCGGGTTTAAGGACTACTTATCTCTCCGGATTCCTTATACCCAGACACGGTATAAAGGATAAGAAGACGATTCTTATGGAGGTATTATTCCCCTCCTACATGTGTGCTCAGGAGGAATCATGTGCTCAACGTTCCTGTCGCGAGGACACGTAATCCGTAATAAATTGAGCCATTTTTCTGCCGTTTTGGTGCATTATTGCGCGTCATTGAAATAGCTTCGTGTAACTCTAGTCGCTGTTTCGCTGCAACAGTACTGTAACATTTCAATAATTCGAAGGATAGTGTGTACACTATTTTAAACGGTGGTCGCATGATTAAATCGAGGGATTAAGTTTGCCACGAAATTAGACTTTTCAAGGTAGAACATAATATTTTATTACTCACGTAAAGAAAATGTTACGTGATTTTCGTTGTTTCCTTGGCAATGGATTTAAAATTATCCCTTCGTAACTTTTTAAAAATTAGGTTCAACTAAACAGTGAGGTATTCAAGAGTTCAGAGGAAGGTGAAAAAAGGGATTCTATAGAAGATTTGATTCTTAGCTACTCATCTCTTCTACCAAAACCTCGAAATTTTGCGCTGTAGAGCTTTGTTTGGTCATGCGAATTTATAGACATCCCTACTGCCTCAGAATGCATACCTGTGCTGCCGTGTTAATATGCATATAAATAAATTATTTTCGAGCTACCTGGCAGCAATAACTCAATTTAAGCGGCAGTATGGCACACTTATACGCCAGTCAAACCCTTCCACCAATTTTGTAAGTTCTACAAAGTACCTGAAATTGCATGTCAACATTGAACGTGTTCACCTGTTAGTACCTACTTATTATCATGTTCGTATTACGCGGTAGAATTAGAAAGAGCAAGGGAGGGCAACAGCAAAGGGACGAGCTTCTGTGTAGCACACCGGACTTTCCGAAACACGATTCTTCCACTTTTCGCCAAGTTCAGAAGGGCTAACTTCCCCACGATCGCGAGAGTGGCGTCACAACGTTACAACTTCCACGTCTCCGTGTAATTAAAGGCGATGTAGGTTGACATGGTAGTTAAACTCGTTACAAGCTTACTTACCTCGGCTTCCTGGGTCCATTTCCTCACTTTCCATTCGGTGGTCGCGGAGATCCCCGCGGGAACGATGTGCGGATGCTTCACCGGAAAGCTCGAGAGATCCGTTTCATTAGACAGCGCGGGATACATGTAGCATAATGTGTCATCGGATTCATTTGATAAAATAGAGTTCTGCGGAAAGTTGCGCAATGTAAAGCAACGGTTATCTGCAACGATTCACGCGCCCCTTGATCTTCGTACTCCCTATCTGCGTGCGAGGTGCTACGCGACGCGATCATTTATCCGACCGCTTGGCGCGAGTTCGAAGTTTCAAGTCTGATTACGTAACTCGCCAAAGTAGTTGGGTCGATTTTTCAAACGATTCGACTGATATCTTACTCACTGTGCCAGCAGCTACGCAAGAGCAGGGAGTTTGATTTAAGCTGTTCGAAATTTCTTTGGGGGAACAGGAAGATGGAATCACCGATCACTGACCTGATTCAAAATTTCATATGCTTCTAGATGTATCGAGTCGATCAGGAGCTTTCAATACTGAAGGCGAATATAGAAAGAGTACTTAATGATTCATAGCACAGTTATTTTAACTTCTTCCACAAGGTCTAATACTTTAAGATAACATCTATTCTCGTCACACGCCAAATAAATTTTGCCTGAACAAGGGTAAAAAGGGGTAAAATTTGTTTTCACGAATTCCTCAAAATATCTTCGGCCTCGATATCGATTCCTACTTGTTTTTAGCCAGAACGCAAGTGCCAAAAACCAATTTCTAAAGTTTCCCGTAATCAACACTTAAAGGGTCAAGTCTGGATCTGGTAACAGAGCTTTTTGTAACATGTCTCAATTTTTTAATAGGTGTGAACGAACATGTGACTACATATATAAATGCTTGTTGTATAAAGGTTACTTTACACAAAGTACATCAAAATTTACATGAAAAAAAAAACAGATATAAAAGTAATTCCCTTTAATTATTCTACCGCAACGAAGCACGGGTATTTTGCTAACAATAAGTAGTAGGGGAAAGTATTGTTAAATTGAGAGTTAAATTGAAACAAAAGTATTCACACTAATCAGATTTACTTTATAGATAAATGAACTTTGGTTAATTATCTACAAAGGCAACGCAAAGAATTATAGATACTTTGATAAACAAATCATTTTTTGACAGAAAAACAAAACTCTTTCTGTCTGTGATTACCCGTAGCCAGCGGGGTAAATACGAACGACTGTTTAAAGATCTTGATCTTTACTAAACACTGGTTCTCTTCCACACTGTGGGTCTGAAACAGTCTTTCTTCTTGTTTGATCAAATTTTGGTCGCTCGTGGAATTGAATATTTATTTGCTGCCTGACGGATTCAAAGTCTTTTATCTTTAACCTCTTTCACGGGCGTCTCAAGATCTTTCAACGAATATGTACGTATATTCTTCCTCATACATACAAAACTTCGAACTATTAAAAGAAAAGGGTAAATGCCATCGTATTAACAGAAGTTAAGAAATTTCAAATAAAACAAATACGAACATGTATATATACAAAGTGATCCCGCGATTTTATTTAGAATTAAGTAACGAAACTGCAAAAAAAATTATGCTTTGTTGGGTAGTATAGGTTCAATGCACTATGGACTCAAAATCCTCCAGCGTAAAATTATAAGAAAAGCTACGAAAGCATTTCACGACCAGTATCTTCCTCGTGACAGTTTCCTTAATTCTAAACATAGCTAATTAGATCATCTAACAATATCGCGGGAGGACAGGACAACCGAATTCAGCGAATATCGCGGTGTTCGGGTTTATCCCACGTTCGCAATTCCCCCACTTGCTCCATATGTACTTATTTATTTAGTCCAACAGCCAATACCAGTCTATTACCATCGTCATCGTTGAAATCATTTTTACCACCCTGAGTATCTTCCGTGCGCGGTCTTGCCCGAATGTCCAGTCACGGGTCACTGTGCTGGTCCTCTAAAAATTCTAACCCTGGCTCCGGAGTGCGTCGATCTAGCGCGCACTCGATCAATCAGCGCCTGGCTCTTCGGCCGTTCCCACTGTGAATGACGGAAGTGCAGTGCACTTTGGTCGATACATTTAATCGGTACCCTCGGCGGCAGTGTTATTTCTAATTCTCCCGCGATCTCGTCTGCTGTATACCGCCCGGTTCCAGAGGAGCGTGGCGGACGTCGAGGCCGCCACCTGTGCTCACAGACAGCGGCAGCGAGAGAAGGAGGGCAGACGACCCCTTTCTCGTTTCCTTGAACCCGGGTATATCAGTCACATCGCTAATTGGAAATCGCTCGTGCGATCTACGCTGTCTCGAGGCGCACCAGCAATTAGGTGTGCACCTACGGACCTGTCAGCCCCGCACGGGGGCACTCTGCATTCGAGATATCGTGGTTTTTTCCCTTCAGTGAGACCGTATCTCGCAGTTCTGGCCGTCTCCATTTTCACTGATTCCACGCAGAGACAGTTTGGCTTTCCATTCCACGGCTAGGTTACGCCTGCTCCCCTCCTTCTATGAAAGAATATACGGTGTAACTTAACAGCTTCGTTACTCCTCTCCTATTTTTCGTTCCGTCTCTCGTTTCGCATCGACAGTGAGTTGCTCTTCTTTGACTCTTTGTCGCCATGGCTGCACTATGGAGCTCCGGTGTTCGTTTCTGTTGGCTACTCTGAATCTGGGCGAATAGGAGGTTGAGAATTTATTGGGCTTCCGAATGTGAGTCTTGTAAAACACCTTTAAGCATAGAACATATTTTGCTGGCATGCCCTAAGTTCTTCCAGGAAAGAAATCGATTCATTGTTAAGACAAATTTGAAGCTAAACCTGAACGAAGCTAAAAACATCCAGAATGTAATCCAATTTTGCTGGTAAATAAATATATGTAATTAATATAATGATTAATATTCCAAGGAATAAATATATAACTATAATAAGTTCATTTATTTTCATTTTTGAAGGATGATTATTAATTATTCTGGTAAAATAGAGGAATATAATTATTATCCCCCCAATAATAGAAATAAAGATTATAAATAAATAGATTGAATTGTCTTATGTTTTTTTAACTCGGCGGGAGGCGCTACTGGGTAGAATTTACCACAGAGGCGCTAGTTGCGAAAATATGAAGGCTGTTTGAGTTTTTGTTACAATTTTTTTAAAGAACTTTAATAAATATTTTAAGATATTTCATAAATTTTGTTTGATTCTTAAAACACTGTACTTTAACATAAAAATTACAAAGTTAAGAAAAAATATTCTGAAACCGTGATTTTTTGCGTTTCAATTTTGGGTATTTTTCACCCGGTAGCGACAACCTGTGTTAGAATGTGGGGTGCGCCTCCCGCCGGGTTAAAGAAATATTCTAAAGAGATATCTCGTGTTCATATCTTCTTCGTATAATTCCGTCTTCCTATTGGCATCACTATTTGATACTTTTATACTTCTTCCATGCCCGCTCCAGGTCGCCAGAACTTCTCCCATCACTTTCATCCATCTCTACATAATTTTATAATACGCCTTACTCCTCGTTACTTTGGTACCCCGATCCTCCATTTCCTTCCGTCCACCAGCTTGCATCCGTTCTGCTCGATTTTCTTTCTGCCGCGTCTCATTCGCCCTTCCGCTAATTTCTTCCCGTTTTTACATCCCCTCGCTGCGCCACCATCCTTTTTGCTCCTGTTCTTACGCTTCCCCACCCCCGAGTCAATGGAAACGAGGAGACAGTTTATCTTCAGAACCATAAACCTCCTAGACATCGAGTTACGGACCAGTATTTCTTTATGATTATTCCACGGTGGGGTCCACTCCCGCTTCGCATAAAATCCGACACCGCCGTTATCAATTTCTTTAAATACACAACATTCGGCGATAATCTCGAGCTAAATAATTCCAGCATTTCCGGCTGCTAGCTCTCCAGCGGCTTTCGAGATAGAAAGTATTAAAATGTTGTAGCGTCGAGGGAAACAAACTGAGACACCCACCGTTTCGTCCACAATATTTATTTTGTACTTTGAAATGATATACCTTCCCTTTGTACACTACACATCATACTTACATGTATGTATCCCTTGCTGGATTCGAGACGGCAGACCGAGTTGTAATCCTAAATGCTGTTCGACTGTTCCAGAACTTGAAATCCATTTAAATTTAAACATCCGGGACACAAACGTTTAAAGCTGCTTTTAATAACAAAATAGTAGTACGTGGCGTATCATTGTATGGTTCTCATGGAGATTTTTTCTTAAATAAGTTAATTTTTAGAGTGGGTAATTTTTGCGTTAGGTAATCTGTTGTCCATTTTTTAATTTAGCAATTCTTGACAGGTCAGTTACATCGGCGACGAGAAATTAATTAACGATAATTGAATTCGATGGCTGTAGGATGGGTTCCGAGATAAGTGAAGGCAAGTCGAGTATATGCGCGAAGGCCGTTTTACGAGCGCCGCCAGATATTGACAGGCGAGGATAATGAAGAACTATAGATGCCAAAAGTCGTTGGTAATTGCGCGAGAGTGTTCTTCCCTTTTCTTCCAGGCGAAGTCCGATTGGTGAAGTTAATCCCTCGTTATTTCGCTACCTCTGGCAACGATTAACGAGGCCACGCAGCTACCCTTTAGCGCGAAAATTGCTGCAGCCCGACCGATTAGTTGAAGAATATCCTCCAGCCATCGATAGATTAATTTTGAAATCCCAAAGTGTCTTGCAATAAAATCCGTTTTCCTTCGTCACATCTCCCAACAGTTCGGATGGATCCCTTTCTTTCATCCGCAAGACCAACAAATATATTTTAATCCGTGTCGCTCTGGAATTATTATTTAAATAACACGATGATGGAGGAAGATTTGTATGACCGCATCTGGTTTTCATCGAAAATAAATTCCCAATTTAACGCAATTACGCTAGACAGCTGATTCGCATTGTATTGTATTACACAAAACAATTACAAGTACCACAGGGCCAGAGTTGGGAATTAACTAATTAAAATTTTGTTAAATTACGGATCGAATAAAAGTTACTTTCACTTTAGATTATTCGACGAATAAAGTTAATTTTTTTATTCGACACAGGGTGAATAATTTTTTTTAAACTTGATTTATTATTACAAGTATTATTTAAATAACAATGTTGCTCATCTCTATGTGTAATTTGGTACCACTGTAAAAAATTTATATTTGGTGCGGATTTTATTTATTTTTTTCATTTGGTTTTGTATGCAATCTATTTTATTTTGTTATATTTCTGTAATTCCATAAATATTAAGGAAACTGAACATTTCTAAAATAAGTACGAATATTTATTTACTATTTTAATTATATATTTTTTTTGAAAATTCGAAAACCGGTCTAACCGGTTTTTTTGGGAATAGTGGAATTCAAAACCCGTTTTTTCAAAAGTCGATTTTTGTATAAACCCTAATTGTACTTTTAAACGTTTTTACTAATATTATTAATTACTTACACCTTAAAACCTACAAATCTGAATAGTTGGCCGGTACTGGACGACAATTTTTTGTTCGCTGCGAATTACAAGTTTCTTAATCCAGCGAATTATAAGTCTTTATGTTAAAATTTAAGAGAAACGATTTGTCCCCTTTTGTTAAGCACAATTTCTACTACCAATTACTTGTTTGAAATTTAATTTTTTACCAACAATAGCCCAAGTTATTCTACAAAAAAGCTTAGAGTGGCCTGTATTGCAAGGACTCTCCTCTATATGCTTGCAAAACATTAGCCCACCTTTCTGTCACAGAAGCTCATCGAAGATCATTCTTTCGGTTGCAGGATGGTCCGCATGATCGGCGACGAATTCCTTACGGAGGAAAGGGACCGCAAGTACTACGCTGATCACTACACGTGCTGCCCACCGCCTCTCTTCATCATCCTCATCACCCTTGTGGAGGTCAGTAGCGGGTCCTCGTTCTACGCAACTCGCGCGGCGCGTGACGCGCGCATACACAGCGCGCGGCTCGCGGGCTTTGATCTCGCCGCCGTAACCTGCCGCTAATAAATGTTTAATGAAAACACACGGTCAAAAGATGCCGCGGAAAATGGGCGAGACAAAACGAGGACATTCGGGCAGCCCCGCTATTTATTAAAAATGCCTTTGACAGGCACGTCCCTCGGCTCCACTCTTCTCCAAATACCATAACGTTACTTTTGCATCGTGTGGCGATTAATATCGCGATAGCGGGCCACAGCCCGGCCCGTTTGACGCCGAATGGATCCGCGTCTTTTTGCTCGCCGCGTTGTCGCTTAGACGGGTTATTAAATTTGCTTCGGTAGAAATTCGCTTTCACTCGGGACGAAGAATCCGTGGCGCGAGCCGCGGCCGTTAATTTCGGTTTACGTAACGCTGGCGAGCTCTGAGTCCACAAAACGGGGGTGGTTTACAGCGAGGAGGGCGTAAACGCCGCGGAGGACCGTGCGGAATCGGTGCGACGCGCATTACGGCGGGGCGCGCCGGGCTCCTCTGGCCAGCGCCTTAAATTATCCCGCGGTGCGCATAATACGGGAAATTGTACGTTATTCGCGTTAAAGCGATATTAAACCGTCGCGGGCGGCGATACCGGGCTTCTTTATTTCCCGCGTCTTAACGAGTAGAAAAAGAGGGATCGGGTCGCTAAAACAAACGCCTGGAGCAATTCTACGGTGTGCCTAGGCGAACGTCGCGCGAGTAATCCAAGGCATTTTTCTCGTCGGTCATTCTCCCCCTCGAATTACAATTTTTTTTATTTTTGAAACGGCGATATTAACCCGTTGCCAAAGCGAAGCCGACTCTCTTAACGCTCGCGATTAGTTAAACGCGAGTGCCGAAGACCCTTCTGTTCCGCGAGGGCACCTATCGTCGCGGTGCGAAGGGAAGCGCTGTTAAAAAATGCTGGCAGGTGTTTTCGCGTTGTTCGCGTGACTCTTACAGTTGGGTAACTTGGGAGAGTAATTAGGAAATTTATTACACGTTGTACTTCAAGCGGAAGTTGATTAGTGGGAGTAGCTTTTCATGGACAACCACGAGGAAAAGGGAAAGCAAGCGGTGGCTATTTTTTTTATTTAAAATAAAAGCAAGGTGCCCATTGCTACCAGCGCGTGAGAAATGGTACTTCAAACCACTCTTCCGCTTTATAGTCATTCTGAATCGCGAGAAGTCCGGGTTAACAACGTCTAGGAGTGCCGACGGTCATCACAATACAGTTTTGTCAACGAGCTTTTCTCATTATTTTTACCGCTTTCGTGAAAGCTGCCAGTTGATGAAATCATCCTTTCGCGACAGGCGACCCTTTTATCCCTTTGATGTCGGGCGCGTGGGCGCGTGACACGATTACCAATTTTTTAACAAGTTAATTCGTGCAGGAAGATTTTCTGTTACTGCGCCGACATACACGCTCGCGGAGGTAAATAATGAATCGTTGTTTGCACCCCCCTATCCAGCCTGCAAAGCTTCGTTCTAGATAAATATCACCGATGCAGGTACTCCGACGAATTTTTAATCGGGGCGTTTTGCAGCGATCTACGTTAGCGAACATCAATGTTTGATTGGAAACGACATGGTGGACGCTGGTGATTTCAGTTTGCTAGCTCTTCGACATCCCCCTCGATATCGAAATCGAACAAATCACCACTAAGAAACAAGCGATTTGGTATTTTTTATTCTCTCAAAGAGAGAATAAAAACGCGCAATTTACCGTGGCGCAAAGTGATGGTACATATCGATGGCCTAGTGCACAAACATGTCCACTTTTTGTGAAATTTTAGTTTGTATGCCTGTTTCATTTTGCTGTATAAAAATCACATTTGTATCTACTTCGCGCCAGAAATTATATTTCTGCTCAAACGCGGGTTTTTTCCGAAAACGCTAAGGGTCCACATAAGTCTGAATAATGTCCCATCAGTTAATGTATTGTAAGATCGAGTGTCAGCGAGAGTAGCTTTCGCGCAGGCGTGTCTAAAAGCTTCTAAGCCGGCAGAATGTTCTTAAATACGCGGCGAAATGAACGAAGGGTCTCAGGTGCGGCACAGATATACGTGTAGGCAATGCTTCCCGATCAGAGCACCTCGTTAATTAACCCTCCAAGTGCAGCCCGCGGCGTAAACTACAATCCCGTAAGCGACATCGACCCAATGTGGCTACCAATCCAGGCTATCCTAACGTACTGTAATTGAAACATCAGGGGCAACTTGGAACACCCAGCTGAACTTTATAGCGGAGCTTTGCAGACGAAATGTTTCACGCTGCTTGGAAACTACATTCTTTTAGAGGACATTTTTGCATCAGTGCCCCTTGAAAGTAGGAATAGTGACTTTCTTCATTCCATGGGGATTACAATGATTCCCTTCCTTTATAGCTTCTTACCTTTTTGCCTTTTACCATTTATTTTTTTATTACATTCTAGACCCAATGTCCTTTGGATGTCTGACAGGTATTCTCTGACAGATCTGTTATTATTGCTCGATGTACCTACCTGTACAGAGTAGCAAAGTTCAATTGCCTTGGGTGTTGTAAGAATGATCGTTTTTTCTTCTTCTGTTAAGCATTATTTGTTAAGAAAATGTCCACGTAATCCAAGCGTCACGATTGTTTAAAGAACCTCCATAAGAAATCAAGCGGGGTGTATTTCCCTGCACAGATGACTCGCGCGATCTCACGAAGCTACGGGCTAGCTGTAAAATTGTAATATTTAAATGAATTGACCAAGCCAACAGAATTTCGACGGAAAATATGGCTGTCCCCGTCGAATGCAAATTCCGCCGTGGCTCTGTTTACAATTTATCTCGAAAGAAACGCGGAGCAGGTGAAATTTAAATATTCAAAGTTCAACATTCCCGGCGTGCGCATTATAAAACGTTGCGCTTTCGAGACAGCAGTGGTCATATTTTAAAAAGTGGGCTCTTAATCGTAGAGAATTTACTAGCAAACTGACGAAATTCTTCAAGCATAAATCGTTCGTTACCATCAGTAACGATTCTTTCTTGAGTACCTAACTTCTCAAGATTGTTTAACACAACGATACCGTATAAGATATACAAAAAGATAGTGAATTTAGGAATATATGAAAGTAGGTACCTACCAGTTGCCAGGCAAATTGATACGTTTTTCAGTTTTCATTTTTTTTTCATTTTTGAATGAATTCATTACTTAATAACAAATGTGCTAAAATATACTTTGGTCCTTCCTCTTTAGTATATTGCAAGTGGAAAGTTGAGAAAATACATACAAAATAAAGGAAAAAATGTTATTTGGATATAAGCAAAGTGTATCAATTTCCTTTGAGGCATGTTGATTAGGGTGCGCCTAGTGCGGAAAAGGTGTCTTTGTGGAAGACAAATCGAGGCCACTTTTCCCCACTAGACCGTGTCGGGTATTGAAAATTTGGGTTTTTCAGCTCACCCTAATGCTGATACATTTGTAAAATCTCTGTTTAACGAATAACTAGTAAATTTGAGAAAGACATTTCAGTTTTAATAGGAATCCGATAAATTTTCTCTGCTGGATTTCACATTTATACATCAGTTTGTTTATAAAAGTCGAGAAAATATTATATAATGAAAATCAGAAAGGTGAAACCGCGCTATTAACGAATGGCACCTACGCGAACGGGTAAGAGTTCACCAGTGACGTTTATATGCTTATAGAGATGGAGATTATAATTTTAAACGAACTGCCCATTGAATAACCTCTCGCTGAATGCCTAATAGCGTCGGGGTTAATGCATGATTCACGCATGCTGGAGATTGTCAAATTCGTGCCCCATTCTAATTAGAATGCATCGCCTCCTATTTCCCTATTTCCCTTCACTTCCTCATACACCTTACACCTTGTTATCTGCCTTCGCATCTACCTGCACCTTCTACTTCCCCTTCATTTTGTGTTTAAACATATCCTCCGGAAATATTGCTTAAACCGTTCGAATCTGATTGTAACCAGTGCTCGCACTTAATCGCAATACCATAAAATCGTATGGCCACTACGGTTGGCGCGTCTGCTGGGTTTGAAAATAATCCAGAGCTCTTATTTTACTCCTTTTAGTTAAAATGTATTATCTGGCATTTTTGCATTTTTCAAGATATGTTGAAATATTTGAAGTTCCACGCGTCCTTTACCTTTTAAGCAGAGTTAGAAAACGTGCTTCGTAGAGATCTAGAAACAGTCTCATGTATTTAAGGGATAATACCACTGTAGAGCCCCGAAAGGCAGTCTGATTTTAAGAATTTTTTTATGCGAGTATAGTGACTGGAATACAAAACTTGTTTGAAGCTCTTTATTCTACACACCTTGAAGTATGATCACAATTTTTAAAAAAAATTTTTAATCTAAAATGACGACGCCACAACTCAGCAAAAGAAGCTTTTTCTGAAAAAAAAAAACAGTGTTCCGCGGTCGGAAAGATTTCTCCTTCAATTTTTTACCTAGAACAAAAAACCGAATTTTTTTGAGTCCTTTATAAGATTATCTCGGTAAGAACACGAATAAATTAAAAAATACTGATTTTTGTAAGAATGGTGCGTAATTGAACAAAACACGGAACTGCCACAACCTCGAAATTGTTGAGACGTTTTGTTCAACCGCGTACCATTCTTACAAAAAACAGTATTTTTTAATTTCCTCGTTTACTTCCCGAGATAATCTTATACAGAACTCAACAATTTTTTATTTTTTCTTCTAGGTCAAAAATTGAAGGAAAAATCTTTCTGGCCGCGGAACACTGTTTTTCAGAAGAAGCTTTGTTTATTGAGCTGTGGCGCCGCCATTTTGTATTAAAAAAAATGAAACAAAAAATTGGGATCATGCTTGAAAGTACTTACAATAAAAGCCTTCAAACAGATTTTGTATTCCATTCACTATACTGGCTTAAAAATTCTCAAAATCAAGCTCCATCTCCGGGCTCTACAGTGGCATTACCCCTTAACCTAACTGCTTTTCAGATGGTGTAGAATATCCAATTTGAAACATTTAATTAATTACTACGTTAATAATACATTATCTGCCGGTACACCTATTAAAAAAATGATATTAAGCTGTTACGAAATAATGATAACATAAAAGCTAGATAGAACATTTTAATTAAGGAGGGCAGTATTGATATAGAAAAGTATTCACATCAAATTTCTGTGGGAAATGGTAAAATTCGAATATAATTCAAATAGGTGAAGTTGATCTTTATTGATCTTCCCAACCGTATTAATTCTGTCTCTATTATTAGTTTGCTTTTCTGCCCTCTTTTTTCTTTTCTCGCGACCCCCTCCCTTTATCCTTTTTACGCCCCAGTGTCCTAGTATTTTTTTTTCTCTCCTCTTCACACTTATTTCCCGTTTTAATAACCCACTGCCGGTAGGTCCCTTTGCCCTCGTGATTTTCCCGATATTTCCATCGACGCGTTCATTCCCTATTCTCCCTGCCGTTTATTATTGCGCAAACGTTCATACGCGCGCATATATCTGCCTGAATAATACAGATATTTACAGACAGCGGGGTGACATTTACGTGCATATGCATCGATGGCTCGTATTATAAACGAGGCGAATGGTCATTAGTCCCTGCTATTCGGATATCCAACTATGCCAAGTATCTCAACCACGGGGCTTTGTTTTCAAACTCTCGCCGGTGTATTAAAAATTCCCGGGGCTGAATATTCCCGTCAAATTACCCGAGCATCTGAATTTTAACGAATCACCGCGCTTCGGGTTCGTAATGCGCAAAGTACAGAGAGATATTCACGGCACGCGCTTTCGCGCAAATTTCACGTCAACGTCCCATGACTTGTGCTTCGTGAAATAGGTATGCTCCCCGTCAATTTCTTAGATGTCACTTGCACCCCCTTTTAAATGGAAACGCTATCTTTTCATGATTGCCACTTCGGGATGTCCCCTAAGAAACACACTTGATATGCACCCCTTTATCAAGCACCCCGGTCCAAAACCCTCAGGCGTATAAACCACCGAAAGTGTCTTCCAAGGGTTCATAAAGACATCAATCATTCGCCGTCCCATATTCCCGCAATATGTTTTCGCCGGTTCTCCGAGGCACCGTGGACAAAGTACTCGGCGCTGGTTAAAGTTCGCCCGAACGTTTTAAGAACGCCCTCCGTATATTGTTTACGCGATAACTAGCTGCAGCCGTTTGTAGGTGAGCGCGGCTGGGGCTGCCACCATATATCCCGGGAATGAGCGGCAAACTTTTATCTCTGCCCGCGTGATGTATCAGCGGTGTCGGGGGCTGCTCCCCGTGCGCCTGCTCGCGCGACGTATGGCGTGCACAGCTACCACGCCGGTGGAAGAGGTGGCTTTTTGTCCTTGGGCGCCTCTTGCCTTCTGCGAGCGCGTCTTTGTCCGTCTGCCCGCTGTCTGTGCCCGCGGACTTCTCCCTTATGTATGGCCGGAGTTCTCCGCCGTTCCCTGCCTCCTCCTCGCGTGTTCCCGTCTTCCAGCAACAATACCAAGCCTCGCTGCCTCGAGGAGAACTGCCTCGCGAATAACTTTCGCGCTCCGCGATCAAACTGCGGCTTGGGAGGAGGATCCCTGCTCGCTTCGGCACCTCTGGCGCGTCCACTCGCGCTGACGAGGAGACCTCGCCTGGCCGAAAATTCGGCAGAATCTTCTTTCTGCAATAATTCACTCCGAACGGACGAAATCGTCTACCAAAGTTATTTCCTCGCTTCTTTAATATTCGAACGGGATGATTTCAACTTGACGCAGCTGTGTAAAAAATGGTAGCTTCGGGTATTAGTTTCCGAAATATTAATAAAAAATTATTGTTCATTTTTTTTACAAATTAGTTTTTCCAACTGCGTACAGGTAGCCCCGGGGGATCCACCCTGCCCTCACCCTCCACAATTTGTTCTACGGACAGTTGGACGCGTGCCCCTCAGGCGCCTAAAAGGCACTCGTATTTAGCCGAAATTCAAAGCCAATTTTCTCGAAAATGAAGCGCGATATTAAAAAAAATTGTATTGTATATTTTCGTCTTATTTTGGCCTGTAGAATCACCCCCCTTGATTATTGACTATCAATAAAGTAATAGGTGGATCCGCGGTATTATACCCTGAATAATAGGATGGATCTTATCCGCAAGTTTCTGGTTCAAATCTCCAAACTCACATCGGGTCGCTACCATGGTTTACGCGCCCCCTGCACTGATCTAGCCCCAACCAATACTAATACCCGGGACAAGGTGGAAAGTGGAATGCGTTGTGTCGGAATAAGTCAACAGAAATACTAAAAGTTTTTTACTAATATCTCGGGAAGTAATAAATTCCCGAAGCAACAATTTTAGATTTAAGGGCCACACACCCTCCCCCTCAAACCTCGTGACGATCGGCCACTGGGGCCATTCGGAAGAACAGTCAAACTGATTGGTCGACGCAGAAGTAAGCTTCGCGCACACATTCGGATTGTGGCGTGCAGCTCTTTTTCTACTCAAGACCGCCGAGCGGAAAACTACGAATGTAATGACCTGTTATTAAAGTTGATTCGATCAATGCAGGTATCGTGACTTACGAGCTGGTATGTATGCGGTATCGACGCGCGACTCATGACGGCTAGAATCCTAATGACTCGGACAGATTATGAATAACGCGTGGCCGTTGCGTGCGCCGGCATTGCTCTGCATTAACTAACGGAAATGCATAGGGAATTGCATTTTCGTTTACAGTGCTGCATAACGAGCCGGCGGTGCTTGTGAATGTGGAAATGGAGAAACAGAAAAGAGAGATTAGATGGCTATCTGTAATATCATTCCGCTAACTGCCTCCGCCACTTCCCGCGAGAACTTTATATTTTCTTTCGAGATCTCACGACTATTTTTGCCGCGAGTTGTGCCGAAGAACTGGCGAAATTTCTTTGCGCTTCTGTCTGACAATGTTGATTTAAATGAGGACAGTTACTGGTGTCAGAAGCACGAATTTAACGAATGAACGGCTTCGAAACCATTTGCACCATGTTTACGTGCGAAATCGGGTGAGATGCGTAGGTAGTTACGAATAAGGGTTGTTCGAACGAAATATAAAATTTTGGACGGCGCGTAAACCTTTAGGTTGCGTGTGAATTGAGGAGTCCTGGTAGAAAACACTGTAAGTGCCAAAATTGAAAAAAAAAATTTATCGGGAAATGTTGTACGTGCCAATGGTAATACCCTAGCATCGAATTTGAATTTTGGCACTTAGGGAAGACCGGGGCCGAAAAAGTTTGAAGTCGAATAAAATTTTTCCCTTTCAATAAAAATAAAAAAATTTATAAGTGACGAATAGCAATACTTAAAATAAACTTAAAGTATATTAAAATTCAACTTGAAAAGAAAATGCCAAAACAAAAATTGAAATAAAGTACGAGTTTTAATGAAGGATATAATTATAAAATTAAATTTATTAGAACTTTTTAACTATTTAAACTATTTTTTTTAAATATATTTCATCAATAAATTTATTTATATATTCTTCATACAATGAAGAATAAAGTAAAATGGATATTACGTTGACTACAATATTCCAATTCCAATATTTCGACTTTGTAATCATTGTAATATCTCTTTAGCTTAGTTTTTCATTGTAATATTATAACAATTTCGTTAAATGAACGTGGATTAATATTTAAAATATTAAAATCCTCCATCCCTGTGATAATGTATTTTTCATTGGGGTTTTCATCGCGTTGATGGTGACATTCTACTGAACAAAACTTCCAATCGATTGTATCGAAGTACGAATCCATTGGAACGCAATTGTTCTCGATTTTAATTAAATTCTTATCACTTACAAAAGGCAAAACTGGTGCCAATATCCGCGCGTAATTATCCACGCAATAAGCATGTAAGGCGAATAATGTTTAAACTCCAATTGTATTATCAAAGTGCAACCAAATCATCGACATAGCGGCAGAAAATACGAGTAGGGGAGACCGGGGCTAAAAGTTCCGGGGGTAAGTTGTTCCGACGGCTCTATCTTCAAAATAAAAAGAGCGTTGTACTTTAAATTATTTTTTCCGTGTGAGTTGATCACGCTACTCTGTCGCCCACTTTAATAGCGTCCGCGACAGCGAATTGTGTGGTTGTAAGCAAGGACCTATTAGTCGCGTACCAGATAAGTAAAAATTTTTCTATCATTACTTTTTGGTCTATTTCAATTATTTAACGTCGATATTATAGATTGAATCGTTCTTATGGATCAAATGACATTTAAGAACATGGTGTAATAGTGTTTATCGTTTGAATACATGTATAAGCAGAATAGTCTTTGAAATTGCTACATGTGTCGGTAGGGGCTAGTTGTTACCGTGACTTGGGGCACGTTGTTACCGTAAAAACTTGCCCTGCCGCAAATAGGTCTGTGAAGATAGCACCCCCAAATTCGATTTTTTAAAAAAACTCAAAGGCATTCGTTTGTTCATCGTATGCCCATGTTTTCCCATAAAAAAATTTCGTTTGCCCACCCTTCAAAAAAAAATTATGGCAAAAAAAAATTTTCATCAGCACCCCCATGAAAACGTTTTAATGATTTATCGGTGGGAAATGATTGTCCTTCGTTTGCCCACGTTTGCCCATAAAAAAATTTTTTTTTGCCCACCCTCCAAAAAAAGTTATGAACAAAATAAAAAATTTGTCTTCATCACCCATCATGAATGTATTTCAATTTTTTAATAGAAGGATACGAATGTACCCGACCTGGCCACGTTTGCCCACTCTCAGATTTCATTTGCCCACCCTCCAGAATTTAAATAAAAAATAAAAACCTCGAAAAGAAGGGTACAGGTGAAGCGATCGCGTTAAAGTTCGATTTTTCTGGAAAATATTATCGAAATCGTTCTTTCAACGATACAGTTCATTAGTTTAGATGTAGAAGAGATTTGCCCATGCATTAATTTCGTATGCCCACCCTCCAGAATCGAATTATTAATAAAGATAGCCAAGAAGTGCGTCGTTGGAAAGAATTCGAGACTATCGCAGACATCTGTTTACGTTTCGGCAGTGGCACTCGGCGCTGCTACCCTTTAGGGTATCAACGCTGCGTGTCGTCATCGAACGTGCCGAAACGTAAACAGATGTCTGCGATACCCTCGAATTCCTTCCAACGACGCACGAAAGTCAGTCGGTCTACAGAGTTCGGACGCAACTCTTGCAAGACCGTGCATTCATTTACGGTTTGTGAAGTAACTGTGAGATTATATTATTTTCCGTTGTGCGATATCATTGCGGTAATTAGTGAAAAATGACTAGAAAACCACTCTGGTGATATTCTGCACATGCTGCAGATGTGTGAAAAGTGTGAAGTGTTCGATGAGCGATACAAATTGAAGTGTCGTTCGAATAAAGTGAGAAAGAAGTGTGTGCAACATTTCTTGGATAACATGTCACCAAACACCTTCAACCTTTACGGTAAGTACAATTGATTTTGATAATTCATTCGGGAAAAAACGAACGGAAAGGTATTCGGTTCAACGGGTACCGCACTTCTTGGCTATCTTTATTAATAATTCGATTCTGGAGGGTGGGCATACGAAATTAATGGATGGACAAATCTCTTCTACATCTGGACAAACGATATGCATCGTTGAAAGAACGATTTTGATAATATTTTCCAGAAAAATCGAACTTTAACGCGATCGCTTTAACGGGTACCGCACTTCTTGGCTATCTTCGTTAATAATTCGATTCTGAAGGGTGGGCATACGGAATTAATGGATGGGCAAATCTCTTCTACATCTAAACTAACGAATTGCACTGTTGAACGAACGATTTTGATAATATTTTCGAGAATAATCGAACTTTAACGCGATCGCTTCATCTATACCCATGTTTTCGCGGTTTTTATTTTTTATTTAAATTCTGGAGGGTGGGCAAATGAAATCTGAGAGTGGGCAAACGTGGCCAGATCGGGTATATTCGTATCCTTCTATTAAAAAATTGAAATGCATTCATGATGGGTGATGAAGACAAATTTTTTATTTTGTTCATAACTTTTTTTTGAAGGGTGGGCATAAAAAAAATTTTTATGGGCAAACGTGGGCAAATGATGGACAAACGAATGCCGTTGAGTTTTTCCAAAAATTCGAATTTGGGGATGCTATCGTCACAGACCTACCGCAAATGTATAAATTGTTTCCGCTGTGCTTTAAGATGCGAACATATGAATGAAAGGCGGAAAGGGACACGACTTCGATCGAAGTTATGCGCAAAGATAAATAAAAACTGTCGCTTTTGGTTTTCTTTTAAAGATAATACATTTTTGTTGGTCCGAACCTTCATAAATAACCATTATTAATAAAATTCTGCTTTACTTCATTAGAAAATGAAATATTTCATTGAAAGGCAACTCTTATATCATAGTAACAACTTACCCCAATGCGATAACAACTTGCCCCATATAGGGGTAAGAAGTTCCGCTTCGATCAGCCACAAATAAATTACTTTCTATGGGAAACCTATTACAATATATTAAACACAAGCTTAAAATCAGAAGATATAATAAATTTAACAAGAAATTAGTCAATAGTGAAGAGAATAACTACATTATTTTCCAATCATTTTTATGGTTTATCGAAATCGGAACTTTTAGCCCCGGCCTCCCCTACGTCAACGTTTATGTAAAATGAACTATGTACTTACTGCATTCTATTAAGTTTCTATTATAATTAATTTCTATTTTATTACAATTAAATTCTGCCCTGTCTTATTAATTTTCTGTTTTAATTAATTTCTATTCTATTCTATTAATTTTCTGCTGTAATTAACGTTTCTTCCATTTTATTAATTTTCTGTTACAATTAATTGCTATTCCACTCTATTAGCTTTCTGTTACAATTAACATTTACATTTTGTTAATTTCCTGCTCAATGATCTGAAACTGAGTAAATTTAGTTAAAACTTTTAATCGCTAAATAAAAGTAGCTTTATTTCTATTAGGTATATTTTATTTCTCGTTATTGTTTTACAATGTTTTTTTAATGAGCTATTTAATAGTTAGTAGTATAATCGATATTATCTTAAGTTTTCTGTAGTTTTTGTTTTTCAAGCCTAAAATGAAACCACAGCTTGGTAGTTTTAATAGTTTTATAATGTAAGAGTTGTTTCATGGGTTGGTAATTTTTTGCAACATAAGGATCACAAAATTACGGGATCCGTACTGCGTTTAACTAATTTTTTGTCATTTTGAGGGTTGGTAGCTTCCTTCAAACCTAGGCCCAATTGGCATCTCTTCTATTCTGCTAATATTTTATTACAATTAAATTTCATTTCATTCTATGAACTCTATATTGTATTCATAAACTCCCATCTTCTATAAATAAACTTTCCATCGCAACGAAAATTCCTGCGGCATTACGACACAACAGTAAACGGAGGCAATAAGGGGCGGCACGTGGGTACCAATCGAAAATCGGACGATTCCCTCCCATTCGTATTATCCCCCGTTTTACGTATACAAGTAGCGATTCCCGAGCGTTATCATCGTTCGATGGCTAAACAGAATTCGATATTGAAAGGTTTCCCAGAGCCGCCCGCCCCGTTGTTTCGGCATTTTCCTGAAAATATTCGATTCCACGGCGAGAGCGGATGTGGCAAGCGTATATCGACATCCTGGAAGGTCTTATACATAGAGGACCTTTCAAAATTCAATTCCGCGACTTTACCCGCCCTCCTTGGCCCCGAGATACCAGGCTGCCTTCGGGAATTAAATTTCCATCTGCCTCGATCGCTGCGAGGGGTTTTGATAGAATATTTTGCGTGGATGTGCGCGTGCATTGCCGTGCGCCGTCGTAAACGTACATACTATGTACGTACACTCGATCGACGGTGAAACATTTTTACTCGGTGGTCGCGATCGTTCATGGGCAATAACTGCGCTTACGGATACGCTATTCAAATGTGTGTATACGTAACGCCCGCTTTCCAAATAGCGCCACTTCCTTTCTCGCCTTTTAATTTTCTCGAAACGCTCGCCCGTCCCCTTTGGACGAATAAATTGGGAATTGGATGCATTTACCCCGTGCAGTAGGGGCTGTTTTTTTGTAGGCAATTCTGGGGGAAGAATGCGATTGACTAGTGAAACCCGCGACCATAAAGAAGATGAAGAAAATGTTTACTGGGTCTAAGCTGTGTACTGTGGAATGATTGATGTCTCGAGGAAAAAATAATATTGATGTCTCGATTTAAAAAATAATATTGATGTCTCGATTTAAAAAATAAAAAATTCTGCACGGAGAACTTACGACCACCCTACGCACGTGTTGGGATATAATCAACGTGTCGACTGGATCATTTCTCGTATACTTGACAAAGAAATTTAAAACGAATTAAAACCGACTTCAGAAAAGTAACAATGCTCTAAAAAGTAAAAAATAATTTTTTCCCTTATTCAATCTACGACTCCTAATTTGTGTGTGTCCGCGCCCCATCATTTGCACTGTGTAAATCTGACGCCGACTTAAAAGAAATTGGGAGTCGTTGGTTAAGGTGTTAAACTACTGTAACACGGTCGAAAAATCGTAATTTTTTGGTGAAAATGTATTCTATAATAAAAATATTAATATTAATATTCCTATTTTTATTTATTTGCAATAAACCGCGCATTTGTTATCGGATTTGCATCAAACGTGCACGAAAAGCTCAAAGACTGTCAAAAATTGAGACAGTTTGACACCCCTCTTGCTGCAAGGTCCTCGATTCTTCTCCGTTTCTTTTTCTCCGGGTGAAGAAAAAGAGGAGGGAGAGGGGAGCAAACATGTGCAGGGGAAAATAGAAGAATTTGAAGCCGCTGGTTACGGTTCTTCATCCTTTCCCCTCGTAATTCACCATCGCAAAAGCAATAGATGTCGTAAAAGAGAAAGAGAAGCAGCCGTGCGCAGACGGCAGTTTCACTTATTACAATCCAGTGGCAGTCTTTCCTTTTTGCAAAAAACGACTCGAACGACGATTATCCTGCGTGCAACGTCCGGATCTACATACGTAAGTAGGTATTTATTCGCGAATGCGTAACGGTGCTGCCAGCCGTATGTACATACACGCGTGCGTCGCATTTTACAATGCACCCGTTCGTCACGCCAGTCCGCAGCGCTGTAAATTGTTTAAAGCGTTCTATTTGCAGATTTTCTGCCCCTCCGCCCTATTTATCTCGTTTCCAGTTAGTTTGTCAATTCGTATCTGTTTGATCTGGCGACGAATTATAAGGAGGACAACCACTGTGCTGCTTCGAGTAGCGAGATTAATTTTATAATTTATTAGTAAGTGGGGAATGAAACAGAGATCGGTGCAAAACAGTAATTTCATGAGGAGTTATCTGTGGTCGTTAAGTTGTTTCGAGGCTAGTCAAATTTTGAGGAATTTAATGAGAGCTGACTTCAGATTTTAGCAACGTATTTTACTAAATTCTTATATTAATAATGAAATCAGTTAACTGTCGAATTGGTGTTTCCCCTTGGATGATTGATTCGTCTGTTGTTGTAAGGAATTGTTTGTTTTCTTTGGCATTTGCGGTATTTTTATTTTTAGTAGTTATAATTTGTTCACTTAGGAGAATTAAGCTGACACCGCGTAGTTGAGAATCTGAGTGTCAGAGTTTATTAAAAATATTACTTTGCAAATATTTTATTTAACGCAGCAGAAATGCAGAACAGTAAATTATATGAAGAATAGGATTGTCTACGGTCTAGTAAAATTAAATGAAAGAGTGAGAAATATAATAGAGCATTACGTATTCCAAGCTTATTTTCAGCCGCTGCGTTGCGTAAAAGTAGCTTTTAAAGCATCGTGTCCCGGTTTCAGATGTACGAGTGTTGAAGTTAGATGATATTTTTCAAAACTTGTTGTAACTTTTAACGCGAGAAAGGAAATGCTCAAAAATGCATGAAAGTTTATACTACGATGTGATGCATCTAGCAGATTCAGTGCTGCTTCGCGTATGTTTGCTGAAAACTTTTTGGAAGGATCACACTTCCCAAAGAAATTAACGCGTCCATCTTGTCAGTTTCTTCATAATTCACATTCTGATCTCTAGACCGAGCCTGAAATTAAAAATGATGATTTTACATAGCTCAATATCATTCGAATATACTATTAATCAAAAACCCCACAAAAATGTTGAATTTATGGTGCCTACAAACAATTAGTACACCACCTTTTCATTTAAACTTAATGAAACTTAAATGAAGATGAGCCAAATATAGTAAGCTCATTAATTAATACTGTATAATTATTAATGAAGTTCAAATAAATATGTTACACAAGGACATACATAGGTTTCTGTAAACAAAGGGTAAGGGGGGAAACAGGGAATGTTTTAACACTTTAGTCCACCGGTAAAGAAAAAAGGCTCGATGAATTTAATTTTCTTACATAATTTTCTTCTTAAATAATTTCTTGTTTTACCTTGAGGACAGAAGCTTATGCTGAAACAAAGAGTGAGGACATTCTGTATTTTATTCCAGTGCAGAGTGATCATTTCCTGTTTTTAACCAGTATACCAAATCTTTAACTTATTTGAACTTTTATTCTTTGTAATTCGACAGTTCTGTAGTCCCAGTAGCCTCCAACAAAATATGCTGTAAATCGCAAAATCACAAAGAGTGCACATTCACAGTTTTTTCCTTATCTATCAAATGTAAAACTCGCCACTTTATTTAGTGTAACTAAAACACGTGAATTCGTAGGTTTACAAAAGTATCCTCCTCAAATTAAAATGGCACGCCATTTTTACACATATATTTTCTACCAAATCAGAGTCACCCTAAGCGCGCGTACTGAGGCTGCGTGCTATTAACGAGAAAGGGGTAAGTAGTCAATGGTGGGATGGAAGGGGGTGTGCTGTGCAAATAATTGGGATGCAGCATATAGCGAGGGGCAGGTTGCGTGGAGAGCAGAGGCACCGAGCACACTCCGCCGCCCTGATCCTGCGTATAAGTCATGGCCAGTTGATAAACATCAATTTGATATCGCTTGGATATTGTGTCATCCGTGCGTTCACCTCTGCCACGGTGTCATAATGCACACAAATGGTCGACTGTACGGGCTTCCACACCTGTGCGCCTCTACCTTCCCTTTTCTCCGCTTGGCGCTTCCTGCCCTGCTGCTCATCCATTTCTTTGTTTCCCCCTGATCATGCTCGTTTATCGCTGCTGCTGTCCGTTCCCTCGCCTTTCTGTTAAAGGCGCTTTGACACGGGAGATTTTTGTGACTTACGAGCGGTGCTTTGAATATGCTCGCTTAGCCGACGCTATCCGGGTTTGCAAGAGACAGGGTAAAGAAGTCTATGAACGCTGATGACGAGGAGGGTTTGACTTTTAGGTCCCTTTCGTACGGGAGACTTCTGTTGCTCAGGTCTAGTATTTTGGATAGATGTATTCGCTTGACGGAGGCAGTGGTGGTTTATGAAATATGGGAATATAAAGGAAGTGTGGGAATGTTGAAAATGGGGTGGTTTCGAGAAAGACAGAAAGGGAAAAATTTAGGGCCTTTTCGCTTGGAAGACTTTGTGGCCCGTATTTTGGATATGATCGCTTAAGGGGGATTCTAACAGCCCCCAAAGTAACTGATATTTAAGATTTTTTTTATAAAAAACTGTTGGTCATATTGGATTAAACTCTTTTGTGATATAAGAAGGCATCTTTAAACTTGCAGAAAATATTTTTTTTATGTCGATCCTTCTTATTAATTATTAATTATTGTGGAATCTTGTCCACCTCTTCGACGATGTAAATCCTGTTGGCGGGATGTGTAGCATCTATCACAGTCATCTGATTGCAAAGGAAATAGAAGTTTCTTTAACCTAGATAGTTTACGCTGGTATTGGTCCACTTTAAAGAAAAAAAAATGAAAAATTGAAAGAATTATAGCGTTTGAAAGAAAAAGTAAGTGTTTTTCCTTAAACAAATTTTTCATAGTATTCTTTATATCGATGAAAAAAGTATTATAAATAAAAACTAAAATTCAAACTTTAGGTCCAGTTTCAGCGTAAATTATTTAACTTTAAGAAAATTCTCTTCTTTTTGTAATCAGATGACTGTGACAGGTGCTACACCCTGACGCCAACATCGTCGAAGAGATTCCACAATAATTAATAAATAATAAGAAGGATCGACATAAAAAAATATTTTCTGCAAGTTTAAAGATACCTCCTTATATCCCAAAAGAGTTTAATGCAATATTAACAACAGTTTTAAAATAAAAAAATCATAAATTTCGGGGGCTGTTACACAAGAATAACCCCTTAACAGAAATATCAGTGGATGAGAAATATGTAAATTTGATTAAAGTACGAGTTGTGAGCCGCAAAAGTGCCGCGTCCGAAAGGGCCTTAAGGCCCATGGACGCTCCTGCGTCTCATGTCTGGTACCTCGATGAATTTCAGGCATCCCCCATTTCTGCCTACCATTGTTAAACCAGTGCCACTTCTACCAAACGAATATAGCTATGTGAAGTTACGAAATAATTTGCGCAAGACTCGGTCAGTCCACTCGTTTGTCAATAGATATCTATCGTCTGTCTATCAGCTTGATGTCAGTGGTTACTAACAACATACCAACCGTATGCACCATGACATGCACGTGTACCCACGCGCACCTGTGCAATATGCGTCAGCATCTTGAGCCTATGTACACTGAACACAACGACGCCGTGCAAATGGATTTTGGTGCCTCGTCTTTGGGATTGGTTAATCGTGTATTACGTTCAATAGGATCCGTTGACATTCCATGGAATATCGCAGGTAGATCAAATATGAGCAATGCTGCACGATTAGCATTACCTAATTCCATTTCTTCACTGGTCTCGCATAAGGCACAGGCACAAACTATTTAAATACGTACATATAAGAAAAACATAAATTTGTACCGGAGAAATATTGAATGCATTTACATGTGAACAGAATATACCTGGTTCTTACATTAAGCGTTCAAGAATTTACTGTGTAGTATAATTTATAACATGCACGCTACAATTTAAATGCCATTGCAATCGTAATGTATCACAAGGGACGCAGTAGTGAGATGTTCAGTACCGTCAGCGTATCGAATGCGAATCGTGGAAAAAGGATAGAGAAGGGTGGTCGAGCCGAAAATTGCAATATGGCGGCGCTATCTCTTTAGCGGGTATCATACGTTTGCGTATAGGGGCAGGGAACGCGTGAAAAAGCTTGCTGGCAGGCGAGAACGTAAACATCATGAATCTTTTGGCGTCTTTCCAATTCCGATAATCTCATCCGCGCTATCATTATTATGGCCATTATTGGCCTCGTTATTTAGTAGCCGGTAAATCCCAGGGAACCGCATCCGTTGGGCCATTCATGGATATCGGATAGAAGAGGGTGGGACCAGTTTATTGTTCGAGGGGGTAATATATTTTCGAAACGAGAAGAGTGGTAAAGTGTCCTTTAACCCCTTCGTTTTCAACTTCTTTTTTTAATACCCCGCAAACGCGGCTTCATAACTTACCAATATGGCCTCCCCTTTAGGCGCCGTTTTATCTGAAATCGAATGCGAGCGGGGTGCTTGACCGATTCCTCGACGCTTAAGGCATGCTGCTGTGATGAGCGGGGAGCATTGGTTTGAGAAGTAAATATCTCATTGTGCTCTTTGTTTCTTAGGTATTTCAGCGAAAATGTTGAGAAAAAAGGGGAGGAAAACATGTGTCCCTCTGATGGAGAAAAGTCGAATTAGGAGTGATCAGCAATTGTGACGAATACTTTTTCTTAGACAGTGTATAATAATTTTTCAACCCGGGATTTCAATCGTACTGCAGTACCTGCTTTCATGATAAACATGATAAATTATTCGAGGAAATTTTTGTCAGAATAAATGACGAGGTAGTTTACTGAAAACGAGCTAACAAGGGGACCTTCAGGTTTAGCAATTTCAGAAAATGTTGATACTTAGTGTACGTGAAGGTCTTCACTCGGACATTAATTTCCCGAAGCAGTAAGACGCGCTTTTCAGCTAAATTCGAGAAAATCGACTTTGAAGAATTCTGGTCCCCTTATACAGGCCGCCATACACGAGCGAACTGCAGGCCCGGTCGCATGCTCGCTGGTGTGTGGGATCGACGAGCCTGCAGTTCGCGAGCGGCTCGCTCGTGTATGGGGGCCTTAAAGGTGGCCGTTCCAATATGTGCGGCCGACGACTGCGGCTGGCGACGGTCCCACTAGTGCAAGGGAGAAACAGGTACATACCTCTCCCTTGTACTAAGTGGGACCGTCGCCGGCGACACATTGGAACGGCAGCCTTAACTGTAGTACTGCAGAAAAAAATATAGTGTTTGGATAAAATCATATTTTTTTTTTTTGGAAGATGGGCCGTAGGGCGCCTTCTGGCCAGGGGCCCAGGCGGAACTGCTCATCGGCCGTCCGTTAAATCCGTTACTGTTGAATACATCTTGTAAATAAGACTCCCCTAGGTGTATTTAAAGAAAAGCCCTTTGTTTAATTAATAAAAGTAAAAAATACCTGAAAACCAGAGGGAATGATGTTTTGGTAAAACAATTTTCTTAATAAGGAAGATTAAAAGAGTGGATTTTTTATTGTGTTCAACGACTGCATAATAATGCAGCAAGTATAAATTATACAGCATAATGCAAAGGCTTTATGCTTTCCTATTATTTTATCAACGTTTCTTCAGCCATTTTGCCCCTCCGCTACCACCTTTGTTAACGACTACTGCACAGGCACATTTCATATGCAATATTAAGCTCCTCCAACAAGGTATTATAAATGCACGGCTACGTCGATGACGACAATACTCGGAGCTTGTTAATTTCTTACGAGCCGACAGAATAATCTCTGCGTAGTTGTAAGGGAGAAATTAGATTTTCGAAAGTTTTCTCGTTGGACGGTCAATTAAACTCCCACCTCATCGTTAAATATTCGTAACGGCGAGCAACGTTAAGCGCTGGGAACGTCGCGTTGCAGACATTGCGTGCGAAGGAACGACAGAAACATTCCTGCAACACGTTCTGGCAATCCTACAGGAAATTTCCTGTTGCAAATTGTGCATTAATACGCTTCGGACTATCGATTTTATTAAACTTTTGTCCTGTAGAACTACAAGTCTTACGATTATTATATAGACATAATGGACTGTTTATAAAACAAAACATGTTCCATGTGTACAATAATATTTTTCAATTAATAAGGGAGAATGCAATAGTATATCTATGTATATCTATATGTATTTATATTTATATTTATATTTATATTTATATTTATATTTATATTTATATTTATATTTATATTTATATTTATATTTATATTTATATTTATATAATCGTTGGATCACTTACTGATTCACTAACGTCCAGCCCAAAACGCTGACGCTAGAAACATGAAATTCGGAGAGTATATTCCTTTTACGACGTAGGTGCTCGACAAGGGGGGATTTTTTTAAATTCCAACCCCAAGGGAGTGAAAAGGGGTAAAATCTGTTTTGTGTGACTTTTTAATATCTCTCAGGCTCGATTAGATATGAACTTGGTATTTACTTACAAATTTACCCACACAAATGCCTAAAAACCAACATATGCATACATAAATGTTCGTTAAGCAAAGGTTACTTTAGAGAAATTACATACAAATCACTTAAAAAAGCAGATATAATTTCTTTTAATTATTCCACAGTTTCCACTTATTTTTTCGGTAAGAATCACCCTTGTTCGTCCTACGCTATCAGTAATTATACTAACATTTATGTGTATTATATAAAAAATTACACGTAATAATAATCCCGTTGCTTTTATCGAAGGGGCAATTCTAAAAGCGAGCCCATAAAGCAGTGCATGGAAAATACGTGGCAGGTAACGCTGTTTAATAATTAATAGCGAGAAATCTCTGGCAGATACCGAGTGCCCGAGCTACGGATAACCGAGCGGAATATTACGAGGAAATGCAGCCGAGATTTTTCTGAGATGAGAGCCAGGCGACACTCGTGAAAAATTCAAGAGAAGCATTTCGTAGTCACGCTCCCCGTTTTTCTTTTTTCGCGAAGCCGTTCTTTTTCGTCGAACTCCACGGACACTTTCACGATTCTCAACGACGATGTGAGTGCGCCGTCTATTCTCTATCACCGTCGCTTCAGCAGAGTTACGCATTATTCGACTAAATTGTTCTTCGAATAAAAATTTCGAATACAGTGAAGTTATTCGAGAATAACGAATAAATTTTTATTCGTTATTCTCTTCTGCGGTCCTTCGAATAACGAATAACGAGGAACGAATAACAAATAAAAATTTAGTCCACTAAAAATTTATTCGTTATTCTCGAGTAACTTCACTTTATTCGAAATTTTTATTCGAGTTCATTCGAATAACCTACATATATAAAAATAATTATAAGACCCTTTTTATGCTCGAAATATTACTCTATATTACATATTAAACAAATTGTGTTTTTGTTTTGTGCTAATAGTCCTTTAGTGTATTGTAAATCAACAGCATTTTCAATTGGGAATAATGCAGAGAAAACAATTTCCTCAGTATTTTGAGATCTTTCTACGAAATTTCGTAATACCTACATATGTAGAAGTAAACTTCGACTTATAGAGGCTTTCGAGTTATCGAGATTCGACTGTATAATTTATTATGGCAATGAGGATTTCACTATAAACGGTAGTCTGACCAACAGCGTAACTGCGCAAGTAGTCGAGATAGTAGATTCGAAATAAGAAGCATCGGGCGTACAGTTGAGATACATACTTTATCGTAGGAGAGTTTAATTCCATCACGTAGTTGCATAAGTTGGTTATCGCGGATAGGGACAGTCAAACGGTAGCGGTACGCTCGCAAATCATCCTTATCGGTTTTGAATAAGGTGGGTAAGGAAGATACACGGTTAAGCCCTCGAGATAAACGCGAATCGATAAGGCCGTAGGTGTTAAGGGCACGTGGCTCGTCACTTGCCACCGAAGGAGATCCCTTTTATGCCTCCCTGCCATTCCTTCCAGATAAAAAACTACCCCAGCCCCTTCACATCTTCCAGCAGGAATGCTGGGTGCTCCCGTCCCCTCCTTTCACTTGCTTCTCCCTGTCCAATTCACCCTCTCTGTTTTTTCACGCGCCCCGTGTGGTTTTAATCTGTTTACACAAGGGTGAATCAAACATTTTAGCGTATTAATAGCTTGAAATGAACGAAGCAAGTCTAATATACTACGTGGGCCCTGAAATTGTTTGTTTTTTAGATACAGCCAGTTTAATTTATAGCATCAATTATATTGCGAGGCTTCGAAATTGATATACATAAGTAAAGCGGATGTTAAGTTGTCAATAACCTTTTTTTATTCAAATTTCTCTTGTAGCTTCTGGTATACAGTGCTAAGAAATGTATAATTTAAATTTCTGTTTCTATTTGGAAGAAACTGATGAGTCAAGTAAATAGTTTTGATTTACAATTATTTCATTTGTAATTTTGAAAACGAAAATTGTGGGTTTAGGGGCTTTCCAGGCCATAAAATTGATTGTCTACCTGAAATATTAATTAGACCAAGATTACAACGGGGAGTAATCGTTTTGTTGGGTCAAGAAGGCTTCGAAATTAATTAGTATTTATTTAATTTATTAAGCAAGCAGTAGTAGATTAGATCAGACGACCTTTGTAAACATTTCCAGGAATTTGAAAAACAAGTACCCTCTCTCCAAACATCTACCAGTTGCGACACACCGAGTACCCGCCAATCAGGTAAACATACTTACCCTTCCAATTAGGGAAATCCCCAATAAGACGATATCCTTGTTAACAAGTGGATTTCTTGCTGGGAAGTAGGCAGTACGCGTTCGACACTCGTAAACGATACATGTCGCGTCTAGTGAACCACACCATACGTAGGTGTATATCCCGTCCATATCGTTCACTCACTGTTTTTCGTTTTGTACACACATAAAGTTAGTGATAGTGCAACAAGTTCCTCCAACTTTCTCGATCACTGAGGCAAAGTCGAGTCGACGTGTGCGGTATTATACGTGCAAGAATTTCGACAACCTCTCTCGAAGATGCACACGGCAGTATTCCATGTGCTTGGTTAGATATATGTATAACGCATTGATATGCAACAAGTGAGTGTATATACGATTTATATTATACCACGAGTGCATTTATAATGTAATATTTAATATTTCACTAATGCGTCGGTACCATTCTGTGTTTACTGTTTGAATATTTTTAGACTTGAATATTTAATATTTCGAGTACCTACTCACAAGGGAGGGAAACCATGTGGTAGACACCGATTATCACACACCAGATATCACACATACATACAGTGGGTGCCCAAATTATTATATTCAAACAAAAACCTTTGAGATTTTGTAAGTTTAAGCGATGGAATAAAATAGATGTCTTAGTAGACAGTATCTGTAAAAAGTTACAGATATAACTAATTGTTGATCCTGGATACATGAAAAATGGTAAACTCTCACTCCGCCTAGATTCCAATTTTTATTAATGAACCTCGAGTGCATTATTTTCGATTCAGCCGCATTCGGTTCGATCGAAAACGGGAAAATTACTGTTTGCTCGAAACTCAGGTGGGTAGTCAATTAAAAGTTCTGTTTCGTTCATTTGGAATGCCTTCTAGCACGGGGATAGTATTAATTAGAGTGGAGATACGTTGCGCGCATGCCTTAAATACTTGGCGAAAATGTAATGAAAGCTTGAAAAATTCATTAGGTCGTAGATTTCCTGACGATATCGATACAGCGAACGTCAAAGGAATCCAAAAAGGGTATTCGCCAATGGGAAAGGATACGTTTCCCTCCGATATTAGCCTTCGCGATATCTTAACAGCTTCTAATCATTCCCCACTAAATACCGTAATCTCATTTACCAATTAGCGCGAGTTGATATTAACGGTGGCGTTGAAGTTCAGCAACGAAATCGATCGCGGATAATATATTCGGAAATTATGCATAGCATCAGGAAATTAACCTCGCAGTCATCGTTGATTGGTAATTTGGCGATCCTGTCGCCGAACATTATGAGTGGTGTCAAAAGATTTTTATCTCGTCCAACGAGGACCTTCGATGCAGAATAATGCTGTGTCCATTGGAATCATTAATAACGAGCTCGTTAACTATCACCAGCCGCATAATTACACGCGACGATTCACGACACAGGTTCGAAAAACCAGAACGTTTTTGTTAAAGTTTCAACGAGACGTGTATTAGTTCGCTATTGCAAAGTATCCATTTCAGACCTTCTGTAATTCATTATTAAACAGTGAACGAGAGAATTTTTATGATACTTTCAAATTAACATTCATATTTAAAATAGAAACGGGACAGGCAAATAACAGGGCAAGATATACGAGATACAGATTTTATTATTAAAAAATATCGTTAAATAATTTCTGTTTACAAAAATACACGAATTTTAATTTTAAACACTCCTTAACGTGTATAATTCCTCCGTCCCCCAAAATATTCTCGTATTCAAAGCACGCTAGATTTTGATTATGTCTGAAAGCATGAAGGAATTCTTCCTATTCTCACGCTAGCAAGCTAATTTTCAAAGCAACGAAGCTTAAGGGGCTGTTCCGGTCTAGAGCCCATAAAAATATGTGATCTTTAGGAATTAATTAAAGGAAAACTACTACTAAAAAATGAAAAAAAAAAACAATTGTGGTGTGGATGGGCATTTCCGTTTAGACTAGCGGATGGGTGCCAGGACTGTTGGAGCGCCTTTTCGTTTATTGTATTGCTTCGGAGATTGTTGAGGCAGTCGAGCGATAGGCATGGTAAATACGCATTGATAGGATGCATGGCGTCTGCGTTCCTGGAAGTCAAGTGCCCTACGCACTGGGAGGCTTTTCCGAGGGGACTTGCGCGGGGATGCAGGGGAGTTTGGGGACCGTCGGGTCAGCGGTGCGAAAAGCTAGATTGAGGAGAGACTTGGTGGAGAGCGCTTCGTGTCGTGCGCATTGCGGGAAGATGTATTAACTGATCACGCTTCAGTTTTAAGTTTACTTATATTTAACTTATCCATACGAATAAATCATTATATATGCATATCGAGTCGTCACACTTTCTAAAAACCCTACACAATTATTAGACCGGAACCTCCCCTTAATCGAGATACATTAATAGATATTCCGTCGAACAGGAAGTCATCTGGCGTGCAGAGGGAAAGGCACTTTTCTCCACTGTCACATCCATTTGGAACGTTACGAATCCGATTTCAGTCGGCTCCTTTCTGAATTTGTAACGTATCAAGCGGTGGAGTCCGCTTTTAGAAACGTAGAACGTCCGGCTGGATCCAGATGGCCTTTCCTCCCAGTGGAAAACCATTCGGGCCCTCCCCGCCTCCCCCTACGATTTCTGAGTGCTACCACGAGTGGTTGGCACGTTAACGAGCCCGTGTGCACGCGTTTTCACGTGTGTTCCGTGGCCAGTGACAGAAACAGGCGCCGTTGGCGCGTGGACAAGGCGCTCAACAGCTTCGCCCCCTCTAGGCCCTCTCTTTACATCCACCTCCGCGCTACTGAGAAAGAGAGCTCTTTCTCTGCTTAGCTGTGTTTCTGCTTGTTCCGCCCCTTATATCTTGTTACTGCACACAAGTTACGCGAGCTTGCTCAATTTACGTTGTCGAGTTGTGGGATTGTGTTTTAAAATGTAGAAAATAATGGTCAGGTTGTTTACGGATTCGGTGTACATGGGAGAGGTACGCGGTTGGCGTATATCCTACTTCTCGTCGTTATTTGCATATTGGTTCTATGTCACCACTTGACAGCATCCTTCTATTCATTTGTGTGCTTAAGGATGCATCGGACCTATCTTCAAAATGGAAGCAAGTTGATGAAAATTTGTGAGATCGGTCTTTTTAATCTTCCTGATGTGGTCGAAAATTTTTAAACGAATTCACTAAAAGGTTGATGAGTTATAACGATTTTAATTTTCACTGAATTTTACACGTACTCTGATGGAAAGACGCGATCTTAACGGATAAAACAGCTGAAAAAATGTTGAAGAAATGGTACCAATGCTTTCAATTTTTTTGTATATGTAGTATATGGATAGATGGAAATATTTGCCGAGTTTCAATTGTTTTCACCACACCGTTCTAATGAAATAAATTATAACTTGCGAAAATTGTCAAGGCATTTTCACTGTCAGCAGTTCAGCAAGTAGTGCTTAAAAAAGCATTTGTAAAGTGTAAAATAGGAGTTAAAATAAGGCTCCAGCTGTCGTCCGAGTTCCTTACATCTGGATTTACTGTGCGTAAGACGTAAATATTCCAGTATTTAAAATTTCATATACTTTTGTCTAATATTGTGCGTCCGATACATCCTTAAGAATGTTCGTTCCTTTAGGATGCACCGAAATTGTCCCCCTTTTTGCGCAAACAAGAATTCTAGATCGTAGAGAAAGGTTTATTTGAAATAATAGGCAGCTTAATTTTTATGAAACACTTATTGCCGCGTGGGTATCATATGAAACGTTTAAGAGAATTCGAAAATACGTTAAAATCCGATTACAGGCAAAAGTGCCTCTGTGACTTTCTTTCCAACATAAATCTGAAATTTGTCGGGATTATTTATATATTTCATAGATTGAATGTGCTGCTCGTGCTAAGCGGTTTAATCGTAACGATTCTGGCAAGCAATTTATTACTATCGATTATCAATCAATATTACATTATCTAATTCAAAATTGCGATTCTGCGTTAATAGGAGGTTTTAATGGTCGAAATGTGTATCATTTGTATTCACTGAAGTTATTGGATATCGATGTGTTTCGCGCATTTATTAGAGTATTACCATAAATTTGAGAGTAAGCCTTGCCAGTGTATCTACTATTTAATAGATATTTAATTGGCAAAAATTCAGTTACAAACAGCGGCGCACCCAGAAAGGAGCCAAGGGGCTTCGGCACCCTCCAAAGAAGAGGCTTTGTAAAAAGAAAAGAAACCTGGATTTTATTCGTGAAATAAATTCTTATAACCAACCTAACGAATTTTATTAAATTTGCATTAAAAGTATTTTCATCCGTTCAGCTCGGCTCCCTCCAAGATTAAATCCTGAGGGCGCCACTGGTTAAAAATACTGTGCTCCTGGAAACGATACATTCCTCTTCACTGACAACAATAGTAACAAGAAATCTGAAATCGCTGTTTTGGTTTTCGCACAGTGTATCGTGCAAAACATTTCTAGCGAAAACATCCCGTGAGCAGAAAATGGAACCGCGGACGCCACCAACTTTTTCCATGGCGTCGCGGCGTTCCGTGCGTGACGGGAACCCGACAGATTCCACGTTCCCTCCCTCGACATATATTTTTTCCCCCAGTTCTAAGTGGGAGGAATCGATTTCTTTTTTATCGAACGACATTCCTGGTAGGAGCTGTGGAAAGGAGGGAGGGGGCAGTTTCCTCGAGGTTTTTCATCCGTTTCCTACCAGTTTCCTCCGTCTGTCCAGCGTTTGTCTAATTAAGGTCCCAGGGTTGCTACCCTACGGAGCCTGTCTCTACAACTCTGTTCTTTCCACGAATCGTTACTCCCCTCCGCTCTCTTCATCCTTTCTTCTCGCAACCTTCTTTCCTCTTTGTTCGCCGCTTTCTCTTCTCATTATAGATTGAAATGTACCGCGGGTAGTATAAATAGTAAACGAGGGGGAGTGGGGGGCTGGAAAAGTGTTTTGGTTAAATGGTTAATTGTAAGTAGTTCATTACATTACGGTGGAAGATAAGTAGCATCTATTAAATGGGTAACAGGATAATTGTGACGTTATATTAGGGTGGGCTTACAAGGGAAGATCCCGAACCTGAAAATTCAAAATTCTGAAACTTTGTGAATGTGTACTAATATGTAGGGAATTTTCTCCTGATAACAACACAACTTTTGTTTGCTGCCCAAATTCACTCTAAGGGGGTGTTATTTTCCGATTTTGTATTATAACTCGTGAACTGTAGAATATTTTTTTATTTGCCAAATGATAAATCTAATTACAAGTAACATTTGTCTTGAAATTTTGTTCTATCTCTTACAGTTCACGAGTTATAATACAAAATCGAAAAATAGCTGAATTTTCGGGGGTTAAATCCCCTGCATATTCGCAAAGTTTATGAATTTTTTGAATTTTCTTGTTCGGGGATCTTCCCTTGTTAGTGAGAATTTATTTGTGCGGAGGAGTTTTGAGTTTCCTCCTTTATGTTTGTTAGTGTGATAAATAAAGGCAGAGTGCCTATTGTTTAATGTTTCACTAAGACATAATCGAGAATAGTAAAAGTAATTTGTATATTTTTTTATACGTACGTAAAAATTAGAAATTAATTACCACTTACTTACCTACTCGCTAAAAATTTAGTTTATCGCGAACTGAATTGAGAGTTCTATCCTTTCGTTAGGTACTTTTATCTCACTCGTGAGCCTTCGGCGATAGATTGCAGCTGTGTTGATCAAGTATTTAACACGCACTTCTTTAAATTTGTACTAGATCTTGATTCGTAAATTCTTTTCTTAAGAATCGTTGATCCCTGTCGCGATAACATAAATATCACCTATCACGAAATTAAATTCACCATTCTTATTATGTCAAAGATACCTGCGCTCGGTCCCTGCGTGACACAAGCTCGGTTTACACAACCTCTTATTTCCCTTCTTATCTCTAGTGGTCTCCTTCCACCGTGCTGTTGGTGAACTACCTAATATAAATGAGCTTTCGCAAGCCAGACACTGCCGTGCCCCCCCAGTTAAATACCGCGAACAACAGCGTATTCAATATTAACGCTTTAAATAAATTCCGGGGGTGGCCGTAAACAGAGTATAATAGCCGCTGCTAATGTCATCCAGACTTAGTTTCTAAAGTGAATTTCAACTTTGAAATATTTTCGGGCGAAAATAAATTCACGTACTTTATGTATCGTTCACGTGCGTTGTAGGAAATGCGTGCTCATGGAAGACACTTACATGAAAATGTAACATGCACTCAAATTTCAGCGTTGATATAACGAGATTTTCTAAGAAGACAACTTGTACAGAATCGATTTTGATAGGCCACTGAGACAGAATCGGTGCAACACCAAATCTTTTGAGAATGAAGCCTTGATCGGAAATAATTTGTTCCGCAATTTCAATTGAATTTTTCATCCCTAGTTGTGTCATATTCACAGCATTTTGGCAAGCCTTACAATTAGTCGGATGAACGCGTAGCCGAGTCATTTTCAGTCTTTTTCTCGAATACGAAGTACCGCGATGAAAAACATTTATTTTATGATTTTCCCTTTTTGTAAAGTGTAGAATCGTTCTTTTCCCGACTAAACTACGAATTTCAGCGCCCCCGTATTTCTGTACTGATGAATACTTATTTTTTTACGAAAATAGCGCGTGTGTTAGATTTTCCTTATATTCAGTTCCCACATCTTGGAGCTTGGTATCGTCCTTAAATTGCTACCTCCTCCCCTTTCAATTTCTCGAAAGGGGAGTACATAATATTCCTGATGTGACAGGAATAGCTTGCTTGATGTTAATGGCGGTTGCAATCTACTGGTAAATTACAGACGAAATTGTGGGGTAGGTTACACTCGTTCTAAATGGGATAATAATAATAGTAATAAAGGTATTAGTATATCTATGGCCTCTAGGCTATAATAGCGGCAATAATAGCGATACTGATTCAATCGTAATCACGCGTGTCTGTCAGACATGATAAGATTGCAATAATAGTCGTATTAATAATAATATTACTACTACTATTTGTACTTCTACTTCTACTACTACTTGTACTACTTCTTCTACTACTTCTTCTACTACTACTACTACTACTTCTACTTCTACTTCTGCTACTACTACTACTACTTCTACTAATACTTCTACTACTACTACTACTACTACTACTACTACTAGTACTACTTCTACTTCTACTACTACTACTACTACTAGTACTACTTCTACTTCTACTACTACTTCGACATCTACTTCTACTCGTATGACTACTTCTACTCGTATTGCTACTTCTACTTATACTACTACTTCTACTTCTACTGTCACTACTACTTCTATTCGTACTACTACTTCTACTTCCACTACTTCTACTTCCACTACTAGCGGCAAGAATAATAATCCTTACTTAATATGAAATAGTCACGTTCACACGTTCTCGCGCAACTATAATTCAAGAATAGTTGCTCGCCCTTCTATTCGGAGCATCTGTGTAGAGGGGAACTACTCGACGCGTAGCAGAGTATCTATCCGTGCTCTCTCTTCGTATCTTCCTCTATCGCTTCCTGCCTCCCGCAGTGTAAACTACGTGGCTCCAATAAGCTTCCGGAAACCGGTGAGCGCCGAACCATGGCTCGATATACCTTGGTGCACCTCGTTTGATCCTACGATACCCATTCCTCCCCCTCCCCTGCCCGAGATCATGGACCAACCACAGAGAGAATATCGGATAACGCCAGCCACGTTTTGCCACCCTTACCGTGATCGCCGCCACCGCGAGAATACCAACTGTTGGCACGGCGAGGGGGCGGAAGGGGGTGCTGCAAGCGTATCAACTATCAGGGGGCCCGTAAAGAGCGCGAGGGGGGTACGTGCAGATAGTGAACTTCTTGCTCCGGGGAAGAAGGGCTTCTTGAAAGTTTTGCCAATTAAGGAGGGCCGTTAGCGACGAATAACGATAATATTTACGAACGCCGAAATGATTTCCGCTGATTTCACGATCCTTATGTAGCGATACCTCCGACTCCGCCAGAAAAGGGCCTCTCGACCGGCCCCGCTCTCTTGCAAGTTCTCTCTCATCTACTTATTCCTAGGATATAGGTACTTATACCCGTTTCGTCCCACCTTCGAACATCCCCGCGTCGAAGGCAGGGCCTGCTAGGTAAATCCTACTTTGATGAGTCCACTAGCAGGCCCAAGACCTAATACAGCTTCCCTTTCTCTCCTTCTGCCCTATCTGCCAACCATACTTTTATTTTGTTTTGTAGTCCAACAACTTAAAAATTGTGAGAATAATGGACATTGTGTTCCCACTATAAGAATTATTGCTCTTAATTTAATTTTGCGGTTTAACTTTCTTTCTTATAGATACAGCAGAAGTCACACAAGATACTCGAAGAAAAGGTTAAACAATGTTGTAGTCTTGTGTTCCTGAAGCATCAGTTAATCATGTATTTGTTAAAATACCTTAACCTTGATCGTTGATTCCTCGGGTTTCTGGCCATTTTGGGGAGCACATATATGTGTACATTAATTAATCATTCTACCTAGTGAAAAATAGTACACTGCAATTTATTAGAATTTTCTGATTTTATCGAAGAAAACCGAATGCTTGAACCGAAGAGGTAAACATAGAGTAACGCTGGATCGTTCAGTTGCCCCTCTGGCATCGCAGTCAGAAGTACCGTTTCTGTGTGTACATAGTAGACGTCGCAGATAGTGGCACGTTCTTGTCTAACAGGAAGTACGGATCCTTGAAAGTTTTGCCAATTAAGCACGGCCATTAAGTCGAAGCCCCGCTTCATTAGTGAGAGCATCCGGACAATTATTGATACCGAGGGTGAGACGCGGTTTCTCGCTTCTTGTGTCATCTGAAAACTGACGGAACTGTTGTACGGTTCGTGCCGGAAAGTTAGGACGTTCCTCCCCCCATTTCCGTGGTCTATCGCTAGGTCATGCTAATGGGAATAAATTCTTCGTAAACGCTTCCACGCTTACACGTCGGTTTCCCCCGCTGAGCAAATACGGAAATGGGGATGAAAGTGGAGGCTGAGCATCGTAAAGTAAAGGAAGATTACACGCGCGGGAGAAGAATTACAGGATAACCAAGGGAAGAAGATTACCCTCGACTGTTTTCACAGTAAAAGTGTTATAATATAAGTGCTCGCTTCACGGAGACTCCATTCTCGCTAAACGGCTTTCCTGTTTTTTCTCGCCCGTTTTCAGAGGAAGCAGCTAATAATGTGAGAGCAATTCCGATGAAATGGCGTGGAGAGTCGATCTTTCAAAAATAATTAAGCATATCAAAGGGGAATTGTAGCTCTTTCCCTCAATTTGTGTAGGGGAGACCGGGGCTAAAAGTTCCGGGGGTGAGTTGTTCCGACGGCTCTATCTTCAAAATAAAAAGAGCGTTGTACTTTAAATTATTTTTTCCGTGTGAGTTGATCACGCCACTCTGTCGCCCACTTTAATAGCGTCCGCGACAGCGAATTGTGTGGTTGTAAGCAAGGACCTATTAGTCGCGTACCAGATAAGTAAACATTTTTCTATCATTACTTTTTGGTCTATTTCAATTATTTAACGTCGATATTATAGATTGAATCGTTCTTATGCATCAAATGACATTTAAGAACATGGTGTAATAGTGTTTATCGTTTGAATACATGTATAAGCAGAATAGTCTTTGAAATTGCTACATGTGTCGGTAGGGGCTAGTTGTTACCGTGATTTGGGGCACGTTGTTACCGTAAAAACTTGCCCCGCCGCAAATAGGTCTGTGAAGATAGCACCCCCAAATTCGATTTTTTTAAAAAACTCAACGGCATTCGTTTGTTCATCGTATGCCCACGTTTGTCCATAAAAAAATTGCGTTTGCCCACCCTTCAAAAAAAAATTATGGCAAAAAAAATTTGCATCAGCACCCCCATGAAAACATTTTAATGATTTGTCGGTGGGAAATGATTGTCCTTCGTTTGCCCACGTTTGCCCATACAAATTTTTTTTTGCCCACCCTCCAAAAAAAGTTATGAACAAAATAAAAAATTTGTCTTCATCACCCACGATGAATGCATTTCAATTTTTTAAAAGAAGGATACGAATATACGCGACCTGGCCACGTTTGCCCACTCTCAGATTTCATTTGCCCACCCTCCAGAATTTAAATAAAAAATAAAAACCTCGAAAAGAAGGGTACAGGTGAAGCGATCGCGTTAAAGTTCGATTTTTCTAGAAAATATTATCAAAATCGGTCTTTCAACGATGCAGTCCGTTAGTTTAGATGTAGAAGAGATTTGCCCATGCATTAATTTCGTATGCCCACCCTCCAGAATCGAATTATTAATAAAGATAGCCAAGAAGTGCGATACCCGTTGAAGCGATCGCGTTAAAGTTCGATTTTTCTGGAAAATATTATCGAAATCGTTCTTTCAACGATGCAGTTCATTAGTTTAGATGTAAAAGAGATTTGCCCATGCATTAATTTCGTATGCCCACCCTCCAGAATCGAATTATTAATAAAGGTAGCCAAGAAGTGCGTCGTTGGAAAGAATTCGAGTGTATCGCAGACATCTGTTTACGTTTCGGCAGTGGCACTCGGCGCTGCTACCCTTTAGGGTATCAACGCTGCGTGTCGTCATCGAACGTGCCGAAACGTAAACAGATGTCTGCGATACCCTCGAATTCCTTCCAACGACGCACGAAAGTCAGTCGGTCTACAGAGTTCGGACGCAACTCTTGCGAGACCGTGCATTCATTTACGGTTTGTGAAGTAACTGTGAGATTATATTATTTTCCGTTGTGCGATATCATTGCGGTAATTAGTGAAAAATGACTAGAAAACCACTCTGGTGATATTCTGCACATGCTGCAGATGTGTGAAAAGTGTGAAGTGTTCGATGAGCGATACAAATTTAAGTGTCGTTCCAATAAAGTGAGAAAGAAGTGTGTGCAACATTTCTTGGATAACATGTCACCAAACACCTTCAACCTTTACGGTAAGTACAATTGATTTTGATAATTCATTCGGGAAAAAAAACGAACGGAAAGGTATTCGGTTCAACGGGTACCGCACTTCTTGGCTATCTTTATTAATAATTCGATTCTGGAGGGTGGGCATACGAAATTAATGCATGGGCAAATCTCTTCTACATCTAAGCTAACGGACTGCATCGTTGAAAGAACGATTTTGATAATATTTTCCAGAAAAATCGAACTTTAACGCGATCGCTTCAACGGGTACCGCAATTCTTGGCTACCTTTATTAATAATTCGATTCTGGAGGGTGGGCATACGAAATTAATGCATGGGCAAATCTCTTCTACATCTAAACTAACGGACTGCACCGTTGAAATAAAGATTTTGATAATATTTTCGAGAATAATCGAACTTTAACGCGATCGCTTCATCTATACCCATGTTTTCGCGGTTTTTATTTTTTATTTAAATTCTGGAGGGTGGGCAAATGAAATCTGAGAGTGGGCAAGCGTGGCCAGATCGGGTATATTCGTATCCTTCTTTTAAAAAATTGAAATGAATTCATCGTGAGTGATGAAGACAAATTTTTTATTTTGTTCATAACTTTTTTTGGAGGGTGGGCAAAAAAAAATTTTTTATGGGCAAACGTGGGCAAACGATGGACAAACGAATGCCGTTGAGTTTTTCCAAAAATTTGAATTTGGGGGTGCTATCGTCACAGACCTACCGCAAATGTATAAATTGTTTCCGCTGTGCTTTAAGATGCGAACATATGAATGAAAGGCGGAAAGGGACACGACTTCGATCGAAGTTATGCGTAAAGATAAATAAAAACTGTCGCTTTTGGTTTTCTTTTAAAGATAATACATTTTTGTTGGTCCGAACCTTCATAAATAACCATTATTAATAAAATTCTGCTTTATTTCATTAGAAAATGAAATATTTCATTAAAAGGCAACTCTTATATCATAGTAACAACTTACCCCAATGCGATAACAACTTGCCCCATATAGGGGTAAGAAGTTCCGCTTCGATCAGCCACAAATAAATTACTTTCTATGGGAAACCTATTACAATACATTAAACACAAGCATAAAATCAGAAGATATAATAAATTTAACAAGAAATTAGTCAATAGTGAAGAGAATAACTACATTATTTTCCAGTCATTTTTATGGTTTATCGAAATCGGAACTTTTAGCCCCGGCCTCCCCTACTAAAACGGATAATTTGAAAGCTTCTATATGTTTGTGTGTTTGTCTGTCGCCTAAAAACTTTCGAACGATAAACCTGGGCGTCACGAAATGTGCCTCAGCTCATTATGTCTTACTAATCCAGATGAATCTGACTCACAAAAAAAAAAAACTAAAAAAGTTGTTTGTTTTTTTATAAAATCAGAATCTAAATTTCGGGCGAAGCCGAGTAGTAAAGCTAGTAAAATATATTTTGCGCCAGTTTCGTCTGTTTACTTAAGATACCAGATCTCTTTACAGCACGTTTTATTCGATAAATATCGATACTTGGAACGACCAATGTTATTGGTGTCATCGCGGGCAGAAATGGATTCTATTTGTATTTCCAAAATTTCGTTATCGCGTTCAGTTACAAAAGTTCACAGTGCTCCGGTTCCCCCCCCCCTCTTTCACTGTTTCGCACGTTAAACCTGTTTGGCGTTATCCAATAAATTATCATTCGTTGGATAAAATTTATTTCCGCGCAAGTGGTCCCCAACAGATAGGGGTGTCGCAACGAAACGAAGAAAGCGGATCCCTCCGTGGCTGTTGATAAAGACTCAAGAGGAGGGCGCAGTCCATTCGCGATCTGATGACCTTTTAGCCTCAGATAGTAACCCTAGATCCTGAGTGTTGCAGGTAAAAAAGCGGAGCGAAGCTAGGACTTGGAAGCTTTCGTTCTCCAAGAAACTTGGTTCCTCAACTAGTATTTCTTTATTTGGGTAGAAACGCGAGCCAATAAATTCACGAGGCTCGGAAGGGATGAACAGTCCCAGATAAAGATTTCCGAGGAAGGGAGGGAGGTCAGCTTCTGGACTGTGTCGATGTGCAGACCAAACAGTAGTTCTTCGTTAATGCTCGTTAATGGTCCCTTATTTCTACTACTGTCGAGTTGGCTGGACGATTCTTCCAATTTTTGTTACATGGACGTTAATAAGAAGACGACTTGCAGGGTGGATAGTAGGTACTCACAAGGGGTGTGCACGATGTTCATACATAAATCAAAATTTATTTTTACTGATACCATTATCTATAAACACAACTTTCGAACTTGACAATATATAGATAATTTATGGGTTCATCGAATTATTAATTAGTTTAGTTGAATATAGTCCATAAATTTATCAATTCAAGTCACCCGTTTGGTTCAGATTTTGTATGTAGTTAGTGCAGAACGTGTGCAACAATGTGTGGAACACATGGGGTGCGCTATTCAAAAATACGAGAAAATTAGGTTCAAAGGTTTGGCGTAAAGTAGAGGATTAAAATATATTAGGAGTTCAAGGGGGTGAAACCTCTTTGAACACCCGTTCAAAACTCGCCAGCTGAAATAGTATATCTGCAATTGGTCCCAAACTATTTATCAAATCGAAAAACACTATAGAATTTCAGAAACAGTCAATCAGTGTAATTTAAATATTTTCACACTGTTCCAGCTGAATATATTTATAGGAATATTATTTTACTAATAGGAAATACTTCTAATCAAATTTGTGTCATCATTATTTCAAAGTCATGTTACGTTTAACCACATCTAGTAGCGATTCAAATAAATATGGTACAAGAACTTGGTACCCCAAGGATTTTCGAATTAGATTTTTTTGAAAACCAGAGCTTGCACAAAGAAATGTTATTCAACAATTTCAACTTACTCTCAAGTGTAGAGTCATCCCTTCCTCGAGGATGCCACGAACTTTGGCCCATCCTGTACGGGTGATAATAACCGCGTTACCGATTAACCTTTTAAACGTCGAACAGTCGCCTAGGATTTACAGCGGTCGCCATTGACGTTTTTGCGTTGGGCGAAGCCACCTAGCTAGCGCGAATTGGCGCAAATGTTCATCCGTGCCTCCGCTACAAATTTCGCCGCTGGTCGAGTATAATCGATCGCAGAGAATCGTGCAATCCCCGATGCAGCTCGAAGCCTCGTGCTTGCTCCACCCTCTTCTGCACTCGGCTTAATTGCCGCGCATTTCAAGAAACGTCCATCTACCAAATACGAGGCAAGGGCGACCATACGGCCTGCAAAAAAATTCACCAACGAATTCGATGAATCTTTACTCCTCTTTTTTTTTCTGCGCAAGTTGAAAAATACGGACGCTTGTGGCGAAGAGAGTGGTATACACAGATTATCGATTCCAATATGGAATTCATACACAGAATTGCAATTTCAGAAAAAACCCGATATCGAGTATTAATTAAAAGTGCAATATAATTAGAGGAACCGTGGGCAGCGAGGATGAATTCGAAAGTCGATCGCGATCTCGGTAGCGATCGTCTTTTTTCCTATTTCACTCCTCTCCCTCTCTCTCGCGGCAGATTACCTTTGAAATATCGCCGCCATTTATTCAGTCGCAGTCGCGAAAACGAGGCAGAAATAAATATAAATTTGATCACGCGTTTAGATAGTATTCCCTCCATGGCGGTTTCTTTCACCTGGATTTTTATTCCCAACTCCGCTGGGGAACGTGTTTACAAATTTTTTCGGTCGCCTTTTCGTGTTCGCGCCTTTAATTCAAAGTGCCTATTATCTGTACTCCCCTTACTCTGAGCGAAATGTGTACCTTAGTATTTATATGTACGAAGGCAAACGTGGAGGGATTGTAAGGTGGATGTAGCAAAGTGCCAAAATTAGGGTGAGTTGGCTTCTTTCGTAATTAGGTGTTACGTGGCATTACCTGTAATTCTACAAAGCTACAAAATATATGTATAGTCACCGGATTTTAGTAGCGCACAAACAATGATGGTGCGCTACCAAAATCCGGTGACTTCTTAATTTTTTTTATGAAAATCTCGAATTTTTACGGACCATATCAGAGGTTTGCGCCGAAATGGCACATGTTTTACACACCCTGAAATTTTTTCCAAGTCGATCTGAACCTCAATTCGTTCGCAATCAGGACAAAATGAGGAGAAAGAAATATTCGAGAAAAACGCATTTAAAGTTTCTGGGCAAAGGCGACGTTATAGGTTGCCGCTTGACGTTTTTAGCTGCCAAATCTACAATTTTGCGAATTTTACTATAAACCAAGCGGTATTTTATTCAGAAAAGATAGTACTTTCGGAAAATGCAGTAAAAAATCGATTTTTCGACTGCCTAGTCCCCTTAAGATAGCTGGATGCAACTCCCACTAGAATCTTAATAAATTATATCTTTCAATGATTCTCTATAGATATTAATCAATTAACCTTAACTAGTCGATAAGAACGATTCAAGGACTAAAAGATACGTGTTACATTCGACGAGCACGTGCCTGAGTAACCTTCTTCGCTAAGGATCCAAACGGAAAGTCAGACAGCGCTGACAGTCAGGCAAAGCCTGTAGGGGAAGAGATTGGCGCAGCTCGATGTTGATGTATGATCTGGAACGGAAAGATTCGAAGGAAACGGAAAGTAGTAGCGTGAAGAGGGAAAGGGAAGGACACGCCTGAGTAGGGGTTGGTAGAAAGTTTCTACGCGAAAACTCGGTAGCTTAATTCTTCTCTTTACAGCAGCCGCTGTTTTGCCCGACTAAAGAAGCAGACGAAGAAAGCTCCAGGGGTGCCAATCGCCTAAAATCTCGGCGAAGTGGCCGATTTCGCCCACGGGCTGTTCTGACTTTATTTTCTCGACGAATTAAAACTACCATCCTCGTACCCCTTTCCATTTTTATTTCCTTCCCTCTCCACCCCCTTCTCAACCCTTCGCCACCGTTTCTTCCCCCTTCCCTTTGTCCACTCTGCTGCGCTCCCGTTCTCACATTTCGCTTCCGCTTCCTCCCGTGCTCTCGCTGCCGAGAGTTTTTCTGTAAAATCAGGCAAGTTCGTCACGTAACACGCTAATGTAACTACGACGAGATCAGCTTGCGCAATCACGAGATTTTTTGAGTCGGGTCCCGAAGCGGTTCGTACCGAATCGGCCTCTTGCGCCGAACACCGGTGCAGGGGACATTCGGTTCGATACCTGCCTTCGGCGAACGGTCACTTTCAGAGTTTCGGACGGATTCATTTTCGGTAAATGCAAATTTAAGGGTCGATTTACTAGATAGAATAGATTTGATGGTCAGTTCGTGGAGCTTCGTTATTGTTAGAATTTATATTAAATAGTCATTTCTAGGTAGGTATATGTTTGTAATAATTGTTGTAATTACACATAAAATTCGGGCTTTGCAGTCTAGATTTAAACCTTCGAGAGTCTAATAAAATTTCAACTTTCGGTTTGAAAAGTGTATATTTTTTTATGTTGTAAAATATATATATAAATATATATAAAATTGTGTGTTAAACGATTTTATTAAAAATACACTAAAAACTAAAAAATTATTCTTTTCTTGAACTTCAATTTTGATGGTGTTATACTACAGACGGCCATGCCTCTTTCCGAGTTTTATATGCACTTCTACGAATCTCTGAAGGAACGACGAACCCGCAAACAGTATTTAAATAAGTACATACATATGTGTTATAACTGTTACAATATCTGCTCCGCAGATTATCCTCGGACGTTGCGCAGTTGCTTTGAAATTTCCAGCCGTAGCTCGTCAATTATTGAAAGGCCGATTTTACGGTGCCCGTCCGCGGTGACGATCGCGCGATAAAAATCTTGCAGCGAAACTCCGTGTATAAGTCGGCCGAAGTCCAATAATTCTCGCGGAGAGTCACCTCTACTTTCCATTCTCGTACGGAGACAATTTTTCACGCGGCGAAGCTAGGATTGGACCGGGCAGACTTTACGGTTTCCCGCAGAAGCCTCCCCGCAAATCTGATATCACGAGATGAACGGAAGTCTGAAGGCGGGATAAGATAAGGTTGGAATAACAGAGGGTAACCGCGTGGTCCTCGCTCGCCTCCTGAATTATGCAAAATCAACGAGTCAGACCCGTGTCAGCGGGAACACTGTCTCGAACTGCGGATTCCCCTGGTTCCACGACCGGAAAGTCCCGCGCCATCCGCATCCACCCTTTCGAATTCGCCTGAAACTGGCGCGGACGGACTTCGTGCTGTAGATTTTTACCCAGCCCCGCGTTTCCCCCAATTTCCCTTGCTTTTCACTTGATACGTGTGACCGAGACTGAGCTTCGATCAACCTTGGGGGTGTAGCCTATTCTTTCGTAACTACTTCCGAGGGTTATACGTGTCAATAATGAAGTGCATCCTTACTTAGGTTTGCATTTTTGAAGTCTCCTTCGCTTTTGATGGTTAAAAGATTTTTTATTCGCGTTTTATTTTTAACAAACTAGCTTGGTGTTCAAAATATCTTCCATTTTACAGTAACTCAAACTTCGTAATAATAACGCACATTTAATACTACATATCTAAAATCTACATTAGATATACAGTGTAAAATGGAAATGATGATATCATGGAAAATGTAAAAGATGACAAAGAAATTTGAATTTGTGGTACTGTAAGCGATGAGGTTCGGTAAGGAGTGTTTACTTCTATTAAACCAAAGCTTACGGCCTTAAAATCTGCCGCCCTGAGTATATATAAACAGTGAAATCTTGGTCCATTCCCTCGAACCGAATGCCTGGTCGTTTCGAGGAGAATTAAGAATCTTACAAACCCAATGTTACGTAATCCTACCTTCCAATCTCTGTCGAGCGAGTACATCCGAGTTCCCTTCTTCTCCCCCTTGCGTTCCCAATTTCTCCCCCCTGCTCCCTTGTATATTCGCGAAACAAATGTAGCGAAAACAATCGCCCTCTTCCCAGCACTCTTCTTTTTCCCCAACTAAATAAAAGTAGCGAGGGTCCCTGAACTTTCTGCTTTAAACTCGCATAAAACTCTCGGCTAGACCTGCACCGTGGATACCTCCTGCGGCCTGCGATTTCGTAAATTCAAAGAAAAACCAAGATCCGTGTAAACCTAATCTTCTTAAACGGGGAGGCCAGGCCGTAAAGACCCAGAGTATGGGTCCATTCGAACTCATTCTGGTTATCTAGCTACCTGTATTACTTATTACTTGCTCGTACCACTTCTTCAGAAGAATTAGAATTTTCGATCGGGGTTCAGTGAAGATTTAAAATAGAAGCTTATCCTGGAGTGTAGACAAATGAAATTGTTATTATAAACAGAGTGGCTTGCAGTGGATAGTGGGGCCATTAGAATCATAGTAGAAAATGTAAGGCGAAGTGTTTTCATAGAACCTTACGTTTTTGGAAGAATTTAGTTTAAAAATTCTTCAAGTATGTGTTTATGCACTGCATGACTGAAAATTAGTAGACTAATAACGGTAAATATGATGCAGTTGTGGATGAAATTAACCTTTGTGCAGAAATCACTCGAAATTGTAGAGTAACATATTTTAAAATTCGAATTTGATTGTGAAAAAAAATTGATTTCAAGATACACGTAACTTGAATTTCAATTACCTCTAGGAAGTATATTCTGCAGAAATCCTCGTGTATTTCTTTTAACAGGTATTTTCAGTACCGTTAAATCTTTCGTTAAAGTATAAAGATACTTCATTTGTACTCGGCTAATCGCCTGCTCCCTTATTTCTCTTTCATTCCGTCGAGCTTTTCTCCATTTTTCCCACGGCTCTTTCTAGACTTCTCTTTCACAGATAACGCAACAACTAACTTTTCCCGCTCCGAACATTCTTCGCGCGATATCTCCTCCCCGCAAAATCTTTTCACTTCCACTTTCTTCTATTTCGGTAGCTGGGGATAAAATATGTAAATCTTTCTCGCCACTTGCATCGATCCTTCCGTTTTCCTCGTTGCCCCAAATATTTTAAATATTTAACGTAAATTCGTTGTGAACGACAGTACCTATATCCGCGATTTTTACTACGCACGATTAAAATGGATCAGATTTTTGTACTTTTTTCTTTTCATGTTGTTACGAAGAATGTGACGTACATTTTAAGTCCTGTTAAGCCTAAGTACTTTATTTTACTTGTTGCTGTAAAATTAAACTACTTTTCTTCAAAGTGTCATTAATTAAAAAATGTTGAATATTTTTCCTTGGTACTTTCGAGATAGCAATACCGAAGTAGAATGAGCCACAACCATTATTTTTTTAGTCGTATCGATGTTTTTTAAACAGTTTAGGTTAATGTATTTCTTCGATGAATTGATATTTCTTTATGAAAGAAATATATACATATATTTTCTAGACATATGTGTAAATACGTGTGCAAAGTTTGAAGACACTGTTGGCAATAGTATTTTAGTAAAAAATTCGTGAAAAACACCCTTTTTAGCGCTTTGGCCCAGAAGACCCCCTTAAGTTAATCTTAAATGAACACCTCGCGTAAACAGCCGTGTTCTTGCTGTTCTCGTTCTGCCCTTCGTTTAAATAAAGGGTTTTATCGTGGTTTCAGTCGTTTTCCTTGCAGCGTGCGCGCGAACAACTCGTTTTTCCTTCGTTTATTCTCCTGTAATACGTGTTGCGGAATAAACAGGCTCCTTTTTGCTTTCGTGCACCGTTAAAGCGAGGAACAAAATTACGTTTAAAGCCGATGGTTTTCCACGACAGTGGTGAAAATTGGAAAACTTTGGGATTCCCCACCTAATTTTTATATTTACTTCGCCTTCGTTCTGCCAATCAGACAATTCATAAAAGTACATATTTGATAAAACGCAAGGAAAGTGTTACGCAATAATAAATTAAAATTGGTTAAAAATGCGCATATAAAAACACGAATAATGACGAAAGAATGAGAGTGAAAAATAAATACATAAATGTGCGCAAGTTACCTCTACTAAACACTTGGTTATCAGTATAATTTAATAACAAAATATAATTACAATAACACAACATTCGATGAAATATTAAAACACAGGATTCTGCGGCATGAATTTCGAATTTCCACACCTTCGAAAATTGTAGAATTAAAAACGCATTCGTTTTATTTAAAAAAAAAAGTTTTAACACGAAGGAAAAATCAGATCGCAGCGGGGCCAACCAGGGGAGAAAATAATATTGCGCGTGGTGTAATCTTGAGGGATTCGCTGCTGGAATTTACGGCGGACGAATTTTCGCCGAATTCGGGATCCACGCTTAACGGTCGCTGTGTACCCTGCAAAATAAAGTAGAAAAAAGTAAGAAGGTCCAGGCGGTTTAATCCGCGGGGATCTACGGATCTGGTTCGGGCGCCACGATCACGCGGAGCATCTCGTTTAACCAGAGAAACGATAATAATTTCGTAAATCCGTAGTAGGTATTAAGGCACTTCTATGTTGTCCCCCTTTTTCCAGATAACACAAATACGGGTTTGCCTCTCTTCTGCCTTCCACCACTGGCCCTCTCTATTCTCCTCCCTATCTTCTTCCACGAGATAACGCGAATACGGGCTTTTCCTTCCTCCTCCATCCTTCCCTGCCTACTCTCTGCCTCCTCCCTTTGCCCCCCTTCGCCTTTTTTCAACCCCCTTCCCAAAACAAATGCTGCCAGATAACCATCTCCTTCCTCCCCCACCCAGCCAAGCTCTCTCCCGCCCCCATCGTCGAATCCTCCCTCTGCCACCCTCTCTTTGGCTAATTCCACCCTCGAAATCCTTCGAAGGTCGATGACCTTCTAGGAACCTGCATTCGAGTCCTTGGAGACTCCTATTCGATCTTCTTTCTCTTTCTCCCCCTCCCCTCGTTTGCCCCTCGCTCCCCTATTCGCTAATGGACGAGTTTGTAGTAATGGCCGGATTAGGGGGTTTCCTTTATGTTTTTTACGTGGAACGCCTTTACTTCACGTGCCGTTGAGCAAGATTGCGCGCAAGTAAAAACAATAGATTACCATTGGGTCAAGTACTTATTCTTCTTTAAACATCGTCTTTACTTTCCGAACATGTGTGTTGGTATTAAAACGGCATTAGACCCGTATACGTGTGAAAGTTAGTTGGAGAGTTTAAACTGAACTGTTGCCATTCTTAATGCAATTAGAAATACGTTGGTAATGAATTATGGGAGTAATGAACCCATAAGAGCATGCAAGCTTGGCTTGGCACCCACCTGAACACATACATAAATAGTTAGGAACGTTGATACGACGAATACATAACGATGTTGTACTTTTAGATACGCAAACATTGCACCTCACGTGCACAAGTGCGCGAAGAAAGAGTCGCATACCATCGCGCCATTTTCCAATATGTGTACTCAACGTTCCATCATATAAAAGGAACAGTTTTTGTTCGGGGAAGTTCTCTGACCGCTCGCAATTTTCAAGACACTGCCCTCTTCGTTAATATTTTTTAATTTTAAAAGTCCTCAATATTTACGAACATGGAACTGAATTTTGTAATGAGCCTCGTCATTTGTTTACCAAATACGCGGTTGTTAAAGTCGTATTAATATTAATGTAGTATATTTGTGTTATTATAACCTTATTAATAGTTTGCGTTATAATTCTGGGAAAATTAAAAAAAATTCTGCTTCACACTATTTTATATGAAAAATGATCTTTTACGTCTTGTTGTTACTATTAATGCCCTGAGCTTTCAAGATTAAGTCGTTCAGAAATATTACAAAGTAGGTATAAGGAATGTGCTCCGAATTTCTTACAAGGGAGGATTCCGAACCCGAAAATTCAAAAAATTCTGAAACTTTGTGAATATCTAGGGAATTTCCTCCTGATTATAACGCAATTTTTGTTAGCCGCCCAATTTCACACAAGGGTGTGTAATTGACCCCTGAAAATCCGGTTATTTTCCGATTTTGTGTTATAACTGCTGAACTGTAAAATAATTTTTTTACAAATAATAGATCTAATTAAAAGAAGTGACTTTTGTCTTAAAACTTTTTTTCTATCTCTTACAGTTCCCGAGTTATAACACAAAATCAGAAAATAGCCAAATTTTCAGGGGTTAATTTCACCCCTTCGAGTGCATTTGGGCAGGAAACAAAAATTGCGTTGTAATCCCTACATATTCACAAATTTTCAGAATTTTTTGAATTTCCGGGTTCGGGATCCTCCCTTGTTAGATGATCTGCTTAATCATTGAGAATACTACTTGGCTGACTAAGTGCTTGCTTGTACTACTGACTCTCGATATAAAGGTTACAGAGAAGCTCTTATTAATGTAACTTCCGCACTGACTCCTGACTTGTTCTCGTTATGAATAGAAGACTGTCTCTCCAATTAATCGTTAAAATAATTGTTGTCTTAAATTTTCAACATGATAATTATTTAAATTTTCAATCTCGAGCATATTTACGGAAAACTGACGCAAGTTACAGAAAATGATAATTCTTGTTTCCATTCAATTAACTCTCTATTATCTATACATTTGTTTTTTAATGTTAAACTTAGAATTTTCGGCAATAATAATTTTACCACATGTCCTTTTCGCTTTGCTCTAGCTTTCACTTTTTATTTCTGATATATCTCGTTTCCGTCTTTCATTCCTTCATTTCTAGTTTCAGTTTTCAATCTTGGGTCCATTTCTTTGCTCAGGTACTTTCTTCCCCCGAATAAATCAGTTTCTCTTGAAAACAAGCATAAATGAGCGAATCGAAGCTTACTGTGTTTCAAATTCAATTTCTTTCTTGCCAATTTGTTTAAGTCCGTCCGCGTCTTCACGAAGTTTCCGTCCATTTTCGAGTTTCCTTTTTTTTCGTCTGGCATTGCGCGCTTCCATAGAAAGTAGTTTGGCCATTTTCAAAAAGGGGAAAGGAAAGTTTGTTGGGAGGAAAGGTCGCGGTGAAAGTTCTTTTCAGCTATGTCTGCGCTCTTCCCTCGATTTCTTCCCAACCTTTCTCCGTCGATTCTTTTTTGGCCGTCACGTTCGAGCTTTCCTCTTTATTGTTTTCCTCGTTCTCTTTGCTTGAATCGTTTATTTTCACCAGTTCGGCCAGTGTTTCTCCACGGCTCCCCTCGTAGATCTCGCGCCAGAAACAGAACGTTCGGTTCCCAGTGAAATCAATATATTTTCGGGGACGAAATAAAATCAATCCTCAGTTAGCAGGGATTTCCAAATCATCTTAGAATTGTACACACTTTCGTTATGTTTCGCTGTCTTTGACGTGTAAATTTTTTACTTTATTTCATACTTTTTAGCCACCTGAGAAGGAAAATAATTTTTGGCTAGTCTCAGAATTTTTTCTTACCTCAATATTATTTATATAAAATAATATAATTATTTAATAGCAAAACTGTAAAATTAGCAAAATTTCTCTATATTTCCTCGATTTAATCGTTCAATTTGTGCTTTTGGTTTTTAAGCAAATTGTTTTTGTTTCCATATTTCTTTTTTTTTTAATATTTTCAGTAAATTATTTATAACAGAGTACGTTACGTTGACAATGATGGCATTCATTATGCTAAAAGCTTTCTTAGTCTACGATTGTCATAAACTTTGCCAAGTATTAAAATGAAGTGGAAGGATTTGAATTTACCTCTTTTATAACTTTTATCACCAACGCAAGAAGGCATTTCCTTTTTAATAACTGTATACTTATTTCTGTTTCAGGTAAGCCAACACCGTCAGACATTATTACTGTGAGTACTGTGCAAGAATCAAGGCAAAATCATCAGACATAATTTTCAGTTAAGCCCAGCTTTATGTTTCTGTTAACGAAACACAGTTTACGTTATAATGCTTCGTAATTAGAGACACGTGAATAATAACAGAAATAATTGCAACGAAACTCTATTTAAAACTGATGCTTCAGTCATCTCATATGATAATTATTATATTAATTAACACTAATTATAGTCTCGCAATATTTTATAAATTCCATTTCATAGTTGCATGTCAAACTTGAAATTGAACTCGTTTGAGTGACTTTGTTGGTTCAAATATATACAAATTGTTCGTTCAAATTATTTCTCAGCATACGTATTTTTATACACATTAAATCTATAATATTAGAGTAAGTACAGGATTTACTCATCGTTTGACAAAAAATCGGTTTAAATAACGCTACTTTGTTCGATCATAATAGCATAATGTTTATCTCTGCTCCTATACAGGCAGTATTGTTTTAAAACGTTTCGCTTACGCGGTACTCGTAAAGAGTTTCGTGATTCCTACCATTCTTAGAAGCTTTCGTAACGCAAAGGAGCTACTTTTTTTCACCGACAGTTGCTTTTCCACAGATCTGAAATGTTTACTTCTCAAGTTCTTATCGCATCTGAAAGATAGGTACACGAGTTTCTTCAGATTCTCGTTCGCTAAGAGCCGTCGGTATAAAACTTCCCTTGTTTTCTAACATCGGGCGCCTTATTTTCTTTCCATTTCTGCAGATCGTGGGACGAGAGAAATACAATTCTGCGCGTTTTCTAATATCATACGTCTTATTTTCTTTCTATGTACCTAGATTTCTACTTCGAAACCGATTGGCCGTTGCCTATCCCGTTTATCTTTCATCATTCATCTTATTCTGCCTTTTTAACCCGCGAGATCGAACCTGCAACACTGCGCATTGCTTCTTCTGTAACTTTTACATTTTACGGTCTCTTGACTGTTTTTCCAATTCACTGGTAGTCAGTAGTATTTGTGATCTAACAATATATGTACAGATCGTGAAAAAATTAAATTGCCAGATAAAACGGCGTAAAGTGTACGTCAATTTTCAAAAATACAGAATGCACATGAATTCACTCCATCCCAGACTGTAATTTTGTGTCAGAAATTCCTTTTCTGGAAAGGTTTACACGAAGGTAAGGGAAAGAAACAGGGAATGTAACGTACACAGCGTTATCGAGAAAATTTAGTTTCAATACTTTAGTCCACCAGCAAAGAAACAAGGTTTAATGAATTGAATTTTCTTGTTTAATGAAAAAATTTCATTTTTTGGAACTATGCGCGATTATTGTGGCACTTACACGTCGGTGACGAAAAATCTCCCCGTACAGGGGTTTAGCGCTGCGGTCAACCCTGGCGTAGCTAAAATTTTTTAAATTGAGATGGGTACGAGACCAGTCGACATTGTTTTCAAACCTTATTACAGTAATCTGGGGTGCGAGTAGTAAACCGATCATAAAAACGGGGCGCGCGCCTCGATTACCTGGGTCGGGAAATTCCCAATAGCTCTTTGCGGCGTTAATTTGAAAGAGATCATCCTAAAATTCTCGAAGCTCGGGCATCACTGCTGTCCAGCGGTCGCTGCCAGCTCTCGGAACACCGGGCCGGTGCATAGTTGTAGTGGAACGCGTACGCGTACGCTGTTGCCATTTCACCTGTTCGCGCGAGCGCGGGTTGCAACATAAAATGCTGACCCTGTAGTTCCTGCAAATAAAGTGAACTAGCTCCTACACTGATTGACAAAATCCAGAGGACCATTTTTTTTTTATAAAGTCTATCATATTTGTTAGAAAATCAACCTACGCGGGTGGGAAAGAAACTAAGGAAGCGCGTTTCAGGACAGTTCTGGGGTAAGTGCCGTGGGGTTCACGACAGTCCTCTTACCAAAAGGCAAAGCCTTCCCCACTCCATGGCCAGGTCCTCCAGAAACAGAGTCCCTATTTTTTAGCAATACGGCGTCGGGCATAGACATATATAGACGGAGCAGAAGCTGGGACTATCGGCGAGGGGAAGATAGGCTTGAAGGGGAAAAAGCAGAGGTTCAGACACAGGCACGTCGGTTAGCTTCGGATGTATTCGGCATGTATAACCACTGCGCTACCCGATTCACTCGTATCGCTCCCCTTACCGCGAACTTTGCCACCCCCGCAGCTTACGCTCCGTCTATGTATGTCTATGGCGTCGGCAAAGAGAAGGTATAGCCAAGAGGCGACACTCTGACGAAGAAACCAATTTTAGAGAGAGACGAAATCCACAACCAATTTAAATGTCCATGCGGTAGTCGGAATGAGTCGGGTTTAACAAGAGGCGATAGTAAGACGAAGATATACAGTTGCCTTGTACAACCAATTTAAAGGGGCAAGCAAACGAAGAACTTCAAAGATACCGCTTGGAGTGTCGCCTCTTGGTATACCTTCTCTTTGGCGTCGGGCCGCTTGCCATTCCCACATTCTCTATCTCGCTCTAAATAACCAATCCTTCGACACCCGATAGCTAGGAGACCCAACGTGGTCATCAGCCATCGCCCGTCGCCAGGTCTGTTTAGTCTCGCGTACCCTCTATCGCAGGCCTTCCCTTTACAGTGCAAATACCTCCTGAAGTTCTGGGACCCGGGCAACAGCCGGGCGCGCAAGTGTTCCAATGCTACCCGTTGCGAGAGCTGTGAGAGATCTGCATGGGTGTAAGTACATGTACGAGCCCGCATGAACGGCCGCACACTCGTGCAGTTCTCCCACAGCCCATGCTGTGGTTTGCAACGTAACAGTCCCGCGCTCGGCTGTTGCCCGGGTCCCAGAACTTCAGGAGGTATGTGCACCGCAAAGGGCAGGCCTGCTCTATCGAGACCGCGCGCAGGCTAAGTCCCTGCCTTGAAATCCTTGAAGACAAGACAGCGTGGGGCCATCAGCCCTCAGCCTCACCCTTAAATTTGGTGACGCTAACATATTAATCTAAGTCTGAAGGAACGTCCTTACAGCTATAACCCGTAAAAGAATAAAAATAAGAAAACGAGACAACCACACCCAGTGTCCCCTATTGTCCTCGGCGGTGATAAAAATCGTGACCATCCATAGATAGATGGGAGGATTGGTAGATGTCTATCATCGAGGAATTATTTCCTGTAATTGTCTCTTCTACGAGCCTCGCGATTGCTCAGTGCACCTTTAACTGTAATACTTTATCTCCGTATTCTTTGCTAATGTAACCTCAGGGCAGCAGAATTTTCTCGCCTATGTGCTACTGTGCACATCAGAGTTACTTCTGTGCGTCAAGAGGGGTAGTTGTGTCACGGACGCCAGCGAACTACCATAGCCATGAATGTACATAATCCATTAGCGTTATTGGCCATTGAGCGTACTGGGCCGCGAATTATCAAATTACGTCGTATTCGGTGCAATAACGTTATTACTCTCCACAGATGTATGTATAATATTTCGCCTAGTCCACTGTCAGGGACTTGGACAGATCGTAATCGCGGCGGCGATTAAATGATTGTTTTGTTGCTCCGCGTGCATTAGCGGTAATGATGTAATAATAGAAAATAATCGGCGTCGGGGCTGTAAGGGAAATGCACCCCATCGATTTTAGTACCATCCATTGTCGAAACTCTTTGCAGACCTCGCCTGTAACTGTTCAGCATTTAAATTGCTTTCTGTACGCATTATTAAATTGTTTACGCGAACATTAAATTATTTTGGTTGCATGGAAATGTAGGCTTGCATTTAGCGATGGGAGCTGACTCAGCTGACAATTTCTCTGGTATCTCGTCTGCTTCTTAACCGAAAATTGTGCCACGTGAATACATCATTTAACTATTGTGTAAACTGAACACTTTTTAAATTTTAAATTTTGGGCAGTGTTGAGAACTCAAGAACATAATTAATTAGGTCTCAATGTAAATAATGTATTGTCTCATTGAAACTATTCGAGTTAAGATAATTTGTTGCAAATCTGTCGATCAATTTTGTTATTTATTAAATAATTGACTAGCAAAAGAATTTTACCAACATTTGCATACAGAATTTTTAAATGCTTAAACACATACGTTTACTCAATTAATTAACGCCCTTTATCGGTTCCGCAAAAAGAATACCTGACGAAGCAATTGATTTATATAGTTTTCCCAATTACAGTCCCAAAAATGGAGTTCGTGCAGCCCAGTAGGTAGTCAGTACAACAAAAATGACAAGTTTCACGAATACCTGGTGACTGTACTAATTACGCGAACCTTGAATTACGAGTCGAGCAACGTTAACCACTCAGACGACTCGGAATACGATAGTATCATCTTTCACTCATGGTAATCAAGATCCCCCAGGGCTTGAGGTGTGCCTCCACGGGTGTTTGAAACCCCAGGAGCATCTAAGAGCGGTAACAGGCGATCCCGGGATCCCGAGCTGTCTCAGCAGTGCTGAGACTCTGCAGCAGGCCCGGCTGACAGGGAGAGCTCCCCAAATGAGACGATTTTAAATGAGCTTCTGCACAGTGATAACCGTTTGCACTAAAAACCATATATCATTAGCTTCTGTATTTCAAGCCTTATCGCTGTGCAAAAGCTCGTTTAGATATGGGTGCGACACTTGGGGAACTCTTCTTGCGAGAACATTCTTTAAATGAGGTTTAAATCACGACTGAGGGAGGGTTCAGGGTAGGGCCCTAACTGTGTACCCCAGTCTGCTTCCTAGAGATGGGTCAGACTCGGGTATAGTCCTCGCGAACAAAAGTGGAGGAACTGGATAAGAAGTTCTTAGTCCCCTCAGTTTTGCTCACGAGTACTTAATTCACTTTCGCCTCTGAACATCACCCAACTGTTACACGCCGATTCTGATGAAACTCGGCATACAGGTAGAGCACACAAGTTCAAAAAGTGCCCCGAAAAGCGTGGACGAAAGTTTAGGTGCTCTAGGAACTTTGGCTCTATGCAGCGCTAACTATGCATGCGATAATCAAGGAGCGTCTTTAAAGCATCGCCGTAAATAAAATCGGCCGGTGTAACTGGGGGAGAGCGTAGAATAATGAATTTATCCTACTTTTGTGTAGCAATTTTGTCTCTGAAGTAGCCCACATATTATGCGGCAGCCTGTATAGGCCCGATCGAGATTCAGCTGGGCAGGGAAGTACGTGGCAGCAGAAGCCTACGCCCCCAGAGACGGGAAAACCTATTTCGACGTCCGACGGAGACGACATACGACGCACCCGAGGCCTAGCCTCCTCTTTCATGCAGATCTACCCCGTCAAACTAGTCTTTATTGAAGTACCTTTAGCTGTTTCTTCGAGGAAAAAAGGGGATAAATGTAGTCGTAATTCGTGTTTATATCTGCACTAGTGTTTCTCGCGTTGGGGTCGCACTTTCTTCTTTCATACTTAATAGTGTGTATCGTAATTCATGCGCTGATGTCTGGTTTCTGTTGGTACTGGTATTTACTACATTAACCTTTACAGGATCTTCAGTCTACTTTGATCTATAATATAATTTCGCCTTGGCCGGGTCAAGAAATACCGTATCTTTGGGAATTTATTTCTAAATGGGAAAAACACGTTTTTGGATTAAATTTGTTTTAATAAAGTCAGACACATCTTTGAATAACACATGCACGCAATTTTTTTCAAGCTTTTTTTAAAAACAAATATATACCGGGCGAGAGTATACCATGGCGTGTACGATGGGGCAGTGTACGTCATTTCTGATGAACAGGTTTCAGGAACGAAATTTTAACAATAGAATATTAAATAAAACTAAATTGTCTACCAGCCAACGTTCAATTTTTTAGATCGGTTGAAAAATAACGAAATAGCTACACATTGAAGCACAAAGCTCAGTATCGTGTGTAAGAAAACCCACCGTTGTTCACGAATAAGTCAGGTAGAAATTACAATATCGAAAAAATTGAACGCCGATAGGCAACTTAGTTTTATTTTAACATTCTATTGTTAAGAGACCTGTTCGTCAGAAGTAGCCTACATTAGCATAGAGTAGCGTAAAAAGTAGCGTAAAGAAAACTTGAAAAAAAAAATAAATATTCAAAGATGCCTGTAGCTTTATTGAAAAATTTTAATGGAAAAAGCATTTTTGTGTCTTAGAAATAAATTTGCAAAGATGCGATATTTCTTGACCTCTCCAAGACGGTCTGTCCCCTTAACATTTCATGCTGATATCACTGAACCTTAGAAAATCAGAAGAATTCGTAATTCGTATTATTTTGCATCGCGCTAATCTGTCACGACTACGGCCAGCCGCCATCTCGTCGTGGAAAATGTCTTGCCAAGATGGAACGGTAACAGCGGTGGCATAAAGACGAGACAAAAGCTCGCATTGAAAACGATTGCATTACGATACGCGCGTGGCGGCGAGATAGAGGCGCGTTTATACGACACCGTTGCTAACAAGATCCTGTGCATCATGTGCAGTCCGCTGCAACACGCGAACGCGTCGGACGCGTCCGCAAACACTCGGCCAGTATAAGCGCACACAACGGCGGCGCCACGCGCGTCCTTGCGCGTTTTCACTTGAGAGTAATGTCGACCTGGGCGAAAAGCTGGGGAAGAGAGAATCGACGAACGAAGGGGCGAAAAGGACGCCTCGCAAAGGGGATGGGGGTAACGCGCGACTCGGGTACCATATAAACTTGGCCGCATACAAATTTGCACGAGATCGCGTTAAACCGTTTCAAGTTACGCGGAGCGGCCGCCACCACCCACATCGACCCCCTCCGTTCCACCCCTGCTTTCCCTTTTCGCTATTTCTCTAATCCCGAGCCGGGCAATTCGTTGGCTTCGAACGGAGCTCGTGGCGGCGGTGGCAAATAATAATTGTGTTAATTGCAAACCCTGCGATAATTGTTAGCTAAAGATAGTGATAATAATGTGAACGGACTCTGGGTAGATATAGGTAATAGAATTTTAAAAATCAAGTGGACGATAAGTATGAGAATTCAGAGGCCCCAGAATTCTAACGCAATATTTTATACGGCAGATGTACCTATGAAGAATTGTTGTAATTCAAATGTTACAAGATTAATTCTGCAAGATAATATTTATCTTGCAAGTTAATATTTGCCTCGCAAGTCAATATTTAATTCTCTCCCTCCCCTTAAGACCTCCAGCAGCGGGGTGGAGACCCATACAGGGTGTTAAAAAGGGGTACAATACTTTTAGGGTACACAGTACTGACAGGGGAAGTTAGGCAACCAGAAAATTCAGAAAATTATGCAATTTTGTGCGCAAGTAGAGTAGTTTATTCTTAACAGAAACCTAATTTGTGTCGGTGCCATAGTGCGGTTTTAGGGGGTGAGATCGCCTCTTGAAAAAAGCAAGAATTTTATTTTTCGCGGAATATCTCGAGAACGGTGAAAAATACTGAAAATTAGTTTAACCAAAAGTTGCATCTTGTTTTATATCTACACCACTGTGTTATAATAATTATCAAATTAAGGATTGGTGATGGGGGTAACTTGGAAAGTATGGATTTCTCGATAATATTATTTTACGATCACATTTTCTATCAAGAGTCATCCTTACACCCGGGGATCTCCCTCCGTCGAATCACCTTGCTCTAAGTACACGCATACCTACACCGAATATACACCTGGCCCGCAATCGTTTGAGCCATGTCGAACGAACGAATAGGAAAATTTAATTAATCGAAATAGCAGGTTCGCCAATTCCGCTTGCAAACTATTCCTCGAGGCTGCCTTTGTCTGGCGCCTCTGCTTCGTGGAATGCTTTGCGCGAAACTACTGCTGTTTGTTTCGGGCGATAATAAAAATCCACGTTCCACAATCTGTATCACTGTAAAGGACTGGGTAGTGAACAGTAGAATTAACTTAGCCCGCTTGAAAATTGAGTTGATGCGAGTGTTGAGGGGAAGAACACGATCCACTTTATTTTAAGTGAATGTGGGAAGTTTTTCGATGATAATTGTACCTCATTTCTGAATTGACGAAGGAAGTCTTATGGGCACTGAGTCGTACACTTTTTAATGCGACAATAATGACGCGACAGTCGATGCCATCTTCTGGAACATTGTTCCAGCTTGTTTCCATGAACACAGTGGTTAGGATCGATGGTATGGTCAGGCACGGCGCGTCGCTACCTATTAGTCCGAGTACAGTGAACGAGATCACATTTTTTCTCCCGGTGCGCTGCTGCTGCTTGGACCCGAAGGAGAGAGGAGGGAAAAATGGAATGACTACACTCCCCCCTAATAATGTTCGTTGGGCAATATTAAGCAAAATGCTTGAACCAAAAATACAAATACAATAAACACAACATAAATCAAATATATTTCTCATAAAAAATCTGAATTTAAAATGAAAGCTTCCCTTTGTCACTGAATATTACAAAAAATGCACTCGTTATGCAGTGAAGCGTTAAACAATGTCGCCTAAAAATCACTCGAAAAAATGGTGTACACAGAAGCGAAGGCCAAAAAGCGGGACGTCAACACAAAGATTATTTTCCAACCAGGAATCTTTTAATCCCTGCCACGGATCGTAAACACACTGTCGAACGGTAATAAAGATATTTCCCACTAAATCCCGCGACTTTTAAGCCTGCCCGGGCGGCTTTGATTTAGCGCAGTCGCGGCGCGTAGGCGCGCCCGGTGAAAGGACGGAGCTTGAAAATTCGTCGGTGCCGCGATAAACAACGGCATATGGCTTCGAACCTAAGCCACGGCCGAGAATTATTGCCACGGTTAAGATAATCCATTCGCGAATATTAGCTGCGCGCGGGCGGAAAAACGCTGTACTTCGTTGCGGGTCGGCTCGCGACACTTTATGCCTAATATTTTCCTGCGAATGTGGAAGGCCCTGGCTAGGACGAAAGCCGCAGTTACAGTAAATCTCGGTGCTTTTGGATATTTTACGAGGTCACGGGGATACGTAGGAAGGGACGTTCGGAGTTCAGACGCTCTCCGAAGGGGGTCACAAGTAATTTTCGCTCCCTCGAGGCTTTAGCCATACTAATAAGCCTATGTCTAATAACCTATTACTCATGTCGCGTGAGATGCTTAACGAATTATTAACTCGGCGATACCGTTGCTGCTACTATCTGCATCAGCTCGCCGTTACTATTTGCCCGCCCCGTTTGCTATGAAAAAAATGCAAATATTATGTGTTTATTTAGTGTCGAGCAATTTGAGCTGAATGGGCAGGTGGCTGTGGGAGGGTCCGGGTAAGCTGACTTTCCTTGCTTTTTCTTCTCTTTGTTTCTTCCATTTGTGGAACGAAAATGGGGCGAAAAGTGAGCGTAAAAGAAGCCACGCGTGGTTTCGCTTAATTTAATTTCTAAACTGTAAATGAGCAGCTTAGCGGAAAGAATTTTTATGTAGTTGGGGGTGAAGGTGGAGGCAATGAAAACACAGGTATGTGAAAATAAGGGAGGAGGAGGATACGTCTAAAAGTTGATGCGAACATGATGATAATTTTTTTGACTCTGTGGAAGTTTAATATAATATTTCTCTTGTCTTAATTCAAGGAACTTGCAAATACCTTGGATTTCAATCATGTTGAAATGAAATTTTATATTATATATGACATTCAGGGAAAAAGGGGGGCAAGCAGGCCAAACAGAAGTAATCAACTCCACTTTCTGTAAAATTTCTCTGTTCTTTATTTCTTAATTTTTTCTATTTTTTATTTCATGTAGTTGATCAGTTTAGCTTCTGAGTAGCTAGATATATATTGTACTTACCCATAAAAATTAAAACTCCCAGTAAAGATGATAATTAGTAGTATCGAAGAACTCGGCGAAAAATCCATAAGCAGTGATTACCGTGTAGTATTATTGTCTCGAAGCTTTTACACGCGCTTAAAATGCAAGCAAAGTCGTTCGTCTGGCGCACAGCTGAAAGCTCCCGAATCGGCTGTCGTTCAAAGCTGGATAAAACTTCGCTCCTTGCTTTTCCATCCCTTCTTCCCCCGGTGCCCCAACTCGACCGCCACCTTCCCCTTCTTTTTTCCCCCCCTTTTATTTTTTTTTTGCAAGCTCGCTAGAACTCGCGGAAGTTCATCAGGGCTTTTGAATGGCTTAATTTGCATACCTAACAATATTACACTGCGCACTCAACGATAGCTTTCGAGCTTCCTTCCACATTTCGCAAGACTAGAACTGAATTTTAAGGGCGGTCAGATGCTGGGAAAGGACGGTGTCGCGAACGGTCTCGCCCCTGCGAAAATAAATCGCGTTTCAAGGGAAAGTATTTCTCACGCCGGCCCGTCACCGAGTTTCTTTGCTTTTGTCGACGTCCTCGCGTTGATTATCTGCAATTTGTCAACTCGAGGACGGGGAATGCTGTTTGACTGGGGTGCGAGCGCCTGGAGAAAGGAATGTCAACGAGAACGTGGATTCTGCAAACAAGCGAATCTCGTTTTGTCGTGAAGGCGCGACTTTCTCCGATTTTAAATCGCTCATGGGGCGAATATCTGCGTTGGAAGACGGTAACGCCTTGCCACTTTAGAAATTATCCGGACGTTCCAACGTATGTAGAGGAGAAGTGCCATAAAATGGGCGATTTTATTTAGCGTCCATTTCTAATAATATACGTTAGTCCGTTGTTGCTCTCACTGCCTCATATATATCCCCAAAATTTTTGTTAAAATGTGATATTTTCGTCAATAAATTTTTCAATCTGTCTCAAGGCTACGGGTGGTTTAAAATTTCAAAACCCCTAGGGTAAAGGACCCAATTACTGACACCTAGCCAATTACTGTCACCTTAAGATATTTTACTTAAAATAACGAATAAATAAACGTTGTAAAGTCATACATAAAAATAATTATGTAATTCAACCTATAATCTATACTATAGTTTATTTATTCGTTATTTTAAGTAAAATAGCTTCAGGTGACAGTAATTGGTTAGGTGTCAGTAAATGGGTCCTTAACCCTACGTCGTTGGATGTAATTCCTCACTAATTTCATACTTTGATTGCTTTTTGATAGAAGCTACTAAGTGTTGTTTGTTTCACGAATCTTCGCGAAGAGTGACTTTTTCTAGTTAGTCACTAGCAGCCACGGAAATTCTCGCATTATCGAACTTCATCCGTTTTCCCCACTGACTAGCCAGCAAAAACCACCTAAGCCCAGAAAGATGGCGCGGGATCCTGGGAGCGTGAAAGAGGCTTTTTGCCACCGACAACCGTCGACGCCAAACACAATGACATTCACACGCGGCAAGATGAATTGGAGGTAGATTCACGTACGGGTACGCGCGTACCCGTAATTCTGTGCTTGGAATCTATTTACCTTTCATTACGTCAATTTTACATGCACGTTTTTGGTCCCGGTATTAAGTACCGTACCACATTTAATATTCCATGTATTCCAATTTTCTATACGGGCATATAAGTAAATATTACGCAACCGACAGTAAACTAACTATTTTTATCTATCTATTTATTTACGGGCAATCCCTTTAGCATACAGTGATAATAAATGACTATGCTATGACTATGAAAAAAGACTGTAATAATAAATAGAATGTTTATATTTCACGAAGGTAAAGAAGCGTAAAAATAAGTAGCTCGAAACGAAATGTCCAATTGACACGTGGCAAATGCATTACCGTCAATTTGTTGCATCGTTACTTTGTTCAATACGTATTACTTGTATAAATTAAAGAAACTTTCGCATTGATTCCTCCATCTGCATTTAGGGTTGCCATCTTTTTCTCTGGAAAATATAGTACTCTAGGCCAAATGTGATAAAAAATATAATACATTGTGAAAAAATATTGTACTTTTCAGACGAAAGTGGTAGAAAATCTTATTTTCTAAATGTATATTTTTGTGCATTTTCATTAGTAATTAATTTATTGTCTTTAACAAATATGTCAAAGGTTTACTTACCACTGAACTTCAAATTAACATATATAAGAAGCTCATTTTATATGAAAGATAAACTGGCTCTGTTTCTCCCTTCCAGTCACTTCATATTAATTATAGAAAAAATCCTCCCTGTTAAAGTTTAAATTCGCAAACTAATTTTTGATATGTAGCCATAGAATAAAAAATCAATGCGTCAGAAATATAGTATTTTGACGTACTGTATCTTTTTCTAGCAGTATACAGTACACTAGACAAAAATATAGTACGATACTATATATTCTAGTACGGTTGGCAATCCTATCTACATTTTACCTAACTGGGGGTTAGGTATGTCGAGTAACAGTGAGGTCTCGAAACGCGCATGTCCCAGCGGAAGATGGGAAGCTGAATGATACATCGAGCCCGATACGAGTCAAATTTCCCAAAGGTTTCCAATTTCTTCGGCGATTATTGCGACGGTATCGCGAAGATAAGCGATAAGGTACCATCGCGTGAAAAATGGGGAGCCAGGGAGGAGAAGGATCCCAGGCAACGCGGCGATGATTCTCCACCTGAGGGGCACGAGCCTGTATATTATTTCCATGAGGGTGTCTGCTCGCATTAATCAGCTGGCGAAGGTGGGGCGCCGCGTTACGCTTGGCACTGACGTGACTGGTCATAAATCGTCGGTTCGAGTGCAAACGCGATTACACGGCGACGATTATCGAGAGATTCCCTGGGATGGGCATACTCCTCGGCTGCATCCGCTGCCACCGCGATCCTATAAATGCATAAATCCTGCTAACACCTCACTACCGCGCCCCGATGCACGCTGACGAAGGAGAAATCCCAGAGGCAGCAGACAAAATATATCGTCGAAGCCGAAGGGAGCGGGGCAGGGAGGAATATGTATTATTCCCGCGATGGGATTTCCTGCCGCGCCACCCTCCTGGCCAAGCGCTCACTTGCGCGTACCTCCGTGTCACTGCCTAAGTGGCTACCATACGCAGGTTCATTCTATTTAATCCGCCGTGACATAAATGCCCACGACGAAGAGTGGGCCAGCTTCACGTGATTGGCATCCATTTTGTGAACACTTCCATGGTGCTTCGTAAACACGGCATGTATGGACTGGGGCAGGGTCGCAGCGTAGGCCTCTACCCTAGTAGCATATTTACTATGTTGTACATAATTACACTGTTAACATAGTAAATATGTTATCAGGACAATGACACGCCGTAAACTTCTACCCTAGTAACATATTTACCGTATAAGCATAGTAGAAATGTTCACAAAATGGACACCAAATATGTGTATTTAGTTAGGCACTTTGTAACGACATCTAGAAACGGTAATTGATTAACGACTCTGTTGACACCGCTACCCAATTAGCACAACACAGTTGTATTTGGCAACTCGCGTTTTCCTTCCGCGGTTCGCGATTCTCAATATTCCCCTTATCATGTTTGAAAATATTAAATTTCTCTTATTGCTGCGGAATGTCTAAACCAACACTGAACATTTTATTATCCTCTCATTTCCAAATTCCCTTCTGCTTCATTTTGAGAGCTTCACCTCCGCCATTTGCAACTGCATTGTATCCCCCGTCAGGCATGCGACGTGGAATGTAAAAGTACTCGGTAAAGAAGATATGAAACTATAAATATTTTCGGTGCACTGTGTCGTAACAAGAGAGAAAACTCGATTAATTTCCACGAATTGCGCGGGAAGTGGGGTAATAAGCAGCATGTTATTAGCGCTCAGATAAATGCCTTCGCCCCGGACTCTCCGCGCCCCTCTTGAATCGCGTGAAAAGCGGCCACAAGAATGTGAAATATGTGGCTTTTTATTATAAAGCCTCTTTTCTATTGGTGCAGCGTGCATTCGCCGGTTTTATCCTCTGCTTTTTTTTTTAATCGAGTTCAAACGATCGACGCGTTCTTCCGAGCTTTCGGTTTCCATTCTTTTTCGGACCAATCCATGCGACAGATGTTTTCGTTGCGACATGAGATTCGAGACAACGTCCACGACAAAGCACCAGGTTGCCTTTCAAAATGGGGAAACATAAAGTGGTGTTTAGGGAAGACGCGTTCTGTTCCTCATCCTCATGGAAGCTGACTCTAACAAGGCAACATCCCGAACCCCTGAAATTTAAAAAATTCAGAAACTTTGTGAATATGTAGGGAATTTCCTTCCGATTACAACGCAATTTTGCGAAGGCGGAATTTATGGCACCGCAATTCTACTCATTTCATACACTTCCGCGAGGGGGACCAACTTCGAGCAACTATAGCGAGGGGAGGGAACGTGCTTTTCTTAAATAAAAATTCTTTTAATGCTTTCAAACAGTGCTCTTTCATTTGCAACAAACCCCATCCTTCTAGTGTTTAAATTTCATATACAAAAAAATTCATAAAGAATGTTTAATTTTCGGGTAAAAAAGTACTATTTAGGCTCCCTTAATAAACATTTCGGGCCGGTGTTTTGCGGGATATAAAAATGCGTATAATATACCAACTTCTGGTATTATTTTCATGAGTAGAATCGATCCTGAAAATGTCCCACATTTTTACAAACACCCTGTATGCACGCGTACGTAAGCACGAAACCGTATTTCCGCTGCAGTGGCAATTCAATCGTAATCCGTACAGTAATTCCGGAGGTATGCACGCATTTCTTCTTATCTTCCATTATTTCTCTGACGACTTATTTAAATTGGCCCCGTTCTTACGAATAGATCCACGTGCAAGCTTCAGAAAACACAAAGCTTCGAACTAGCTTTTCTCGCACACATTTCAGTAATACACCTAAAAATAATACGCATAAAAAGATTGCTGCGTGTAATATGTACTAAATAATAACACGCAAGCATCGCAATCAAATCAGTGACTCGAATGCTGCGCATTTCGAAAACGTCACGGTGCAACATTGTACGAAATCTCCCGCAAGATGGACTCTGGGTAAAGGTAGAACTAATTTATTAACAGCTCCCCTGAAGGTTGAATGGAATAGGACGAGGCAGACCAGAGATCATCCGCGGTATAAAAAACAGAAAGCGAAAAACGGAAACAGCCGAAAGGTGCAATAATGACGGAAGCTTGGGTAGGGGAGGGGGTGGGGGGAGAGAATTAATTAATTACGAAGCTCACGCGGCTCATGCCGGACAGAGAAAGAGGCAACGGCCGGGATTAACGTCGGAACTCGAAAATCACAAAGGGAAAAGAAGTTTCCAAAGGCGGGGGCGTCCGCCTGTCTCCCCTTTGATATTGCAATATCACGAGCCGCGGTTCGCAGCCGCGCGCCGCAAGATTTACGGGGAATCTAAAAGGTGTCGGGCTGGGCCAATTATCAAAATTCACTTGTTCATTTACGCAGATTGGTTTACAGCGTTACGCGAGGCGAGTGCGTTTAAAAATTCCACTTCGATTTAGCGACAGAAATGGTTCAATGAACGATTGGAATTGGGGTTAGTGTGGATGGTGGGAGAATAACATGCGAAAAGAAAAGTCTTAATGAATTTGGGTTTGAAAGTTTCTTTTTTGAAATTTTCAAACATTCTCGGGTTGCGGCCAGATTATGTTAAATCGATCACATTTTTACGTGGAGGTAAATGGGGTGAAGCCATCATTTTGCTATTTTTTAATTTGTTTAAAACCCATTTAACCATTTCCGAGAACAGGCTATAATATTGAATATTTACCTACAATTTCGACGGGCATATATTTTTTTATCAAATTCGAAACCAGCAGAATGATGACTTAAACCTCGCATAGTTTCACGTGGATAGTTTATGTCTTATTTCAATGTCATTGAAATCCCCGACAGTGAGTGGAAAAAGTGATTGATTTGCCGTGGAACGAGTCGAGGGAATCAGTAATAGGTTAAAAAGCTCTGTGTCGTTTCTGCCAGAGTTTATTAATTAGATAGTGATCAATAATCTCAAAGGAATCACACTAATTCATAAAATGCATTGCATGCATAGGGCAAGGTATTAAAAATAAGGAGTTTAAGTTGAAGCGTTTATTTCTCCCAGATCCTGTATATAAATATTAATACCGACATCCTCGTTATCATAAAATTTTTCTGACCATTCGCTAACTTCGCAGAGACGCTCGATCACGTGTAAAATAAATTTCTCGTCTTAGAAAAGGAAACGAAAGACTGGGAAATAGTGGGAGAGGTTGAAGTACTAATTGAAGCACTAAACGAAAAACTGGAAAGAATGGAAAGCCTTTGCATGAATATAAGTAGCACCGCTTATTAAGGTCCATTAGTTGGCGTTTCATTTTATGGCCTCATTTTCTTCCCCCAGTGCAAGGCAACCAGCTTCCCTTGAGAACTGTTCAGAATTTCAGAATTGAACAGCATACCTTTGCAACTACATTCTGGAACAGCTAGGGAAATACCTACCATCTTCCTCCGCATACTGCGAACAAGAATGGCGCACCGACGCTTTCCAATGCTTCCTCGGATTATACGCGACCCTTCCTATAAAAGGGACCCGCGTGCGTGCACACACGCGTTACGTGATTCCGTAAAACTGCCAGCTCCGACGACTTGAGTGCCCTGCATGCACCGATGGGACGTGAAAAGTAGCGAGGATTTTGTTCTTAAGCCGTCTGTGCTTTTATGGAGACAGGGGAAGGTGAAGCAATGACAAACTGCCAGATTACACGCGTGTAATATCGGTGAATTAACACGACTCCACGATAATTAATAAGTAATAAGAAGAATGGACATAAAAAAATTCTACAAGTTTAAAGATGCCTCCTTATATCCCGAAATGGTTTAATGCAACATTAACAATAATTTTTTGAAAAAAAAAAATCATAAATTTCAGGGGCTGTTACACGAGAATCCTCCCCTTAAGTCTCATTGCATCTCCTCTTACACATAAATTCTTATTTCGTGTAATGATGATTATTCAGAATATATATTCCGCCGTAAACAATTTCCATAATATTCACTCGTATTACGAACAATGACGGGCACACTCAGAATAATCAACTTAAACAGACCACGCTTTACATGCGTCAAACTGCTACCAAGTGCCAGCACAAAGTTTCAAGCCGAGACACTACGAATACGCTTATATTACGTTACTGGATGATATTGCACATAAATTTATACACATATTTTGCCTTACATTACACCGCTGATAAATGTTTCGGTAACGTGGCGCGTAGCCAAAATACTCGCGATATCTGTAACGAACGCATTAACCGTAATGAACGCGTTAACGAAGTTGATCATAAAACATATTTTACGCTTGCCATGCATGAAACAGAGATAAATAGCGAACGTATCGTCTACGACAATCTCGGATGGGATTATAGACAGTTTCCGCATTGCGAATTTCTATTCCGAAAAATTGCTGCGTCCTTATATTTTTAACGCTGATGGGTTTCGTATGCTTGGTTTCTGTTTTAGAAGAAATTCAGTTCTGTATTTCGCTTTGTCTTGAAATACGAGGTTCTCGGAACGTTTTCCTAAAATACTGCATTATCACTAGAACTACTGACAATAATTATTGATTACCTATTTCTACCACACCAGTCAAAAGGACTAGTTATTTATATAATACCTTATGCAAGGAAAATAAATCTTTTTTCTAATTTTTAAAATTTTTATATTGTTAAAAAATATATACATATTTATGCTACTTAAACACACTTTTTTCATACTTAAAAGAAGGTAACAAGACAGTTCCTGCAAATGGGGTGGAGCAAGCATATTCCTTGCATTTGTCGCGAATATTATTGGTTTTATTATTTCTGTAATATTCAATTTGACGCCATTTACGTTTATTCGAATTTCGTGTCGTATTTGCCGACATTTTATCTAACGAAGAAAAGTGTAGTATGTATGTAACTTTGAAAAGGGTGGGGGAGAGGGGAAGACAAATTGGTAAATTGAATTCTTTAGATATTGCAATGAAAATAATGAAAAAAATTCTGAAAACCAAAGTCATAAATTTGGGTATAATTTTAAATGAAAATTTAAAACTCGTCGTTTTGACTAAGTAGTTTGGCAGTTCTAGGGTTAAAATCGGCATGATCAGAGAATTTATGGAAGTTTAAGCGAAGAAACTGAAAAGCATACGATATACGACACTCCTTCGTTCTGTATATCCATGATCAACAATACTGACAGAATTTCGATACGCTACTACGTTCTCTGAATACCTAATCCACTTTCCTTTGCCATTGTGCACACACTTCCGTGGAATTCGTTTGACCAGAAATCGAAGATCAAAGTACAGTAGGATATTGTGCCCTGCTTTAAAAGGAACTCCGACTGAATCTGTAATCGCGGTTTTCTTCCAAACCGCGATTTTCAAGACGGTATGCGTGACATCTCGCAACAATTTCTTTGACACTTGCTCGAGTTACCTAAATTTCTTGTGGACTAGAAAATGAACAGAAAAATACGGAAGAATCGGTATTTAATATTCCAAAGATCGCCACTTTATTTTGAGTAAAAGATTCAAACACTCGCAGACGTACCTAAGCGCTTTAAATTCTGACACTACAGAAAATTTTTACTAAAATTTTATTTGAGGACAACGAAAGTTGACAGCGTCTAGAAAAAGAATTCCATATTCCGTCCTTCCTTTCAATTATCAGGCGTATGTAAATTCTCAACCCCTTTGTGCCTTTTGTCACGGGGCAAAATGCAAAATATGCTATAAACACTTACGGGTCTTATTAAAGAAAATCACAGAAGATTATATACACCCTCCATATTCCACTACTTCCACATCCTTCACTTTCTTATAAACAAAATACACAAGCTCGTCCCCTAACCCTTTCCTTCTTTTGCATACCGAGTCTGCCATAATCATTTGCATCCCTCTGTGCCTGGATCGACGTGGTCCTGAAGATCTCAACTAACAACAGTGGACCCGTGACAACCTTTACCCTAGCCTCCTCTCCTTTCCCTTACTCCCTCATTACATTTTCCCTATTTTTTTTTTGCACCATCCCCTTGTTTCTTAGTCTCCCACATCAGTTCGTTCCTCACGTTGCTCCAAGTTCGTGCATCGCTTTGTCAAATTAATCAATTCGTCCGCACCCTTCGTTTACTTCCACAGACTCGCCTTTGTACTTTCATTTCTTACTTCTTATCCCTCTTTGTTTCCCGTTCCCTTTATCGTCGCCGTTTTTTTTTATCTTACCCATCATTCATCTTTGATTCCCTTTCACGTTTCTTGCCACCCTTCTGCCCCTTTCTCCCTCTCTCCTCTTCTTCTTTTTCCTGGCTTCCTCGCGCTCTCTCGTTCCCGTCGTCCTTCCCTCTTTTCTGTTTTAAAACTCGACGAAAGACGTTTCTATTCTCGGCGACCGCGTTCCAAGACTTTTCCAGCTGCCCGACGAGGGCGCAGCTTCCATTCTCGGCTGTGTTCTCGCGAATTTCTCTGTCCCATTAGCACAAAGGAACGCGACAGACACGCGTTTCTCGGGCATCGGAATTAAAGGACTTCGGCTGGTTTAGTGCCAGGGTTGCAATTAAAGGGGCTTAATTGAGAGCGAACGATTAAGACGGGAGATGCTGAAGAAACGGAATTACAGATAATAAAACGTTGCTAATCAGATGGGTCGCCTCTGAAGAATACGATGGATCAGCTTCTACCTTAAACAACACGGAAAAACGCTATTTCATAACAATTTTCCTTAAAGACTTTTGTTGTAACTGTAACAGTTCTTGCGTAATCGTATTCCATAGTCAAAGTGTTACTACCGCCCCCTGTCTACCCTAATTCAATAATACTTCTACGTTATGACCACTAAATAGGAACTCGTCCGCACCAGAAAGTAATACTACCTCGGCGTGAAATCACGCCCGCGCCAGTGGAAGGATTAACGTATAAATAATTATGCAGAAAATATTGTAGACCTCTGAATTGTTTGCCTGCTTGCTACTAAAATTAGTAAAATCTGTGCGACGTCACAGTTGTCTTCAAGGCTCATTTAGGCATCCCTCTGTAATAATCTTAATGAAATTGTTTCAGAACATCCAATAATCATTAATCATCCACGTTCGAGTAACGTTGACAGCTAAAAGTAGAAAGCGTCCTACATTACAAATTCCCCTAGTAATTCTCCTTCTTTTTGATCGAGGATATATTCTCTGCATCCACATACGGATTCGTTGATGAATATTCAGAATTTAACGACTACTGGCAGGCCTAATTTGTTGGCGACGGAACTCCTTGTTCGTCGACAGCGGCAGAGGGGTGGCCTGTGTCGTTACGGCATTTCTCCGGTTTTCAGAAACAATACGCCTAAGCGTCCCTTGCAACACTGGCGTCGACTCGGCGTCGACACGATATTACAAACCCTGATTTATATCGACCATTCACGCTCAACCACTGCCTTAATGCTGCACGCACCGCCGCCTTCCATCCATCGTTTACATTCACTCGGAAACCCGGCAGCCTGGATCATTATGACGTAATAAACGTCCTTACTATGCCGTGTGTCACTCGTCTCCCTTATTACATTTGCGCGTGCCGCCACGCTTCTAAAGCGCCACGTAACGGTTCTATTTTTACCCTTCCCTTTGCTCGTTTCGCGTTATTCGTTAAAAATCCATTTGCGGAAAGCAATATGTCATTTAAACGCCAGATCTGTAGACGCACCGACTCTCCTTACAGTTGTGTACCTATATGGGGCATTCAGAGCAAAAACGGACACCAACCCACATTTTTTCCCCGAAATTGAGTTTGCAGCAATATGCTATTCCAATAGGCTGTACTAATAAAATGGGAGAAATTAATTTTTTTCAATGTGGGTTAGTCCGTTTTTGCTCTCAATGCCCCATGTAATGCCCACTCGCGAGACTATAAGCGGGGCGAAAAGCGAGACTCTAACCGGGGCACTGCACTGGGTTATGTTCGACTTTAGGATTACCTGCACGTGTGTGTATATTTTATTCGTAATATCATAAGGTAGATATATACAGGGTGATCGCAAAAATAGTGGAAGGTGGTTAGGTAAATAGAAAACAATCGCAGACCTTGCAGTAAGTGGGGTGTAACCAGGGATGGGCAAATAATTATTTGAAATAAAAAATTCGTACACAAATTTTTATTTCAAATAATTTTTTCCCCATCTCTGAGTGTAACTTCACTTTTGACAGTTTTTTAGTTACGAGGTGTATATTCGTAAAAAAATCTACCTCGTTTGGGGCAAGTTTGATGCAAATCTCGATGCGAAATTTCGCCAAAAATAGAAATGTGCATGTTTTTTTAATCAAAGTATTTTCATTAACTACCGATGAGCTTGTGCCACTTTTCTGATAAAGGTACAGGTAGGTGTAGTAAAAAATATATGCCTGTACACGAAACATCACTTGAGTTAATATTTCTGAAGCTCAACTGAATTTGAAATCTCGATCTTCTATCGACTGTTTGGTATCCAAGATGATCTTAATATATTTTTTACTACGCCTACCTGTACCTTTATCAGAAAAGTGGCAAAAGCTCATAGGTAGCTAATGAAAATACTTTGATTAAAAAAACCTGCGCTATATTTTTACTTTTAATGAAAACTTTGGTTCAATAAACCGAAGGAACTTTTGCATCGACCTAACATTACACATAGGGTTATTCTGCTTCAGATGCAGTTCAGGGAGCATGCATAAATATCTGAGGACATGGCATAAGTGTGCGCGTTTCGTCCCCTCGATAGACAGGGGATGGGCCACGGGGCCATTACAATCTAATATTTCCATGCAATATCGACGGTGCATCGTTACGAAACGGCGCACAGTTTGTATAATGCTATGGCCGATCGTGAGCTCTGTATTTGGGCGACATCCATTTATGGAAAGATTCTCTCCCGCGGGGGAGGAGAAATATGCATCTCTAGACGGATGATAAACGACTCCGTTTCATTTTAATGGATACGACGCGAGTAATCCTTTCAGGAAATAGGTGGATTAATTCGCACTGATAGGATTATACGATGTTCCCGCTGTAACGATAAAAACGGCAAACGAAAATATTATGCGCATTACTTACCCCTCCGTGTTGCCTTTTGTTACGACCGCGGCCGAGCAACTGTCAAAACGAAATTACGTCAGTCATTTGTGCGCCGCGTTCCGCGTACGAATGTGAAACGTTTCTTCAGCCAAATACCACGTCACGGTGCCATGAGTCCTTTTTTTAAAAATGATTTCATTCAGCTTCGATCCTCTGTTTGATTGTATGTCTGGTTGGTTCAAATCTAGAAACTCAATTTTAACCCACTTCCAACTATCTAGGAGACTTGAAACTTTGCAGGCGTACGTAGTTATGATGACAATACAAATTTTATAAAAAAAAACTCACCCTCGAGGGGGTGAAAATATTGCATCCCCTACGATAAAAACACCACCACCGATCCAAACGACTTAAAATCAGCCTCTAGCCTACTTCTCGGAAGTGGACTAAATTTTCTTAGTTGTAAAACTCAACCACTAAAAAGTAAATAATAAAAAAGTATATAAACAAATTTTAAGTTAAACGATTTTATTTCATTTGATCGAAAATGCACTAAAACTAAACAATAATTATTTTCTTGTGCTACAATTACGATGGTGATATGTCACTTTAAATAAAATCGTGGGGCCAGGATATTTCATAACAGGATAAGAATCAATTTAATACAGAATCAACCGTCGAAATGAGCGATGAAAAGCGTTGAAATATCCTGCCCCACAATTTTATTCAAACTGACACATATCACCATCGTAATTGTTATAGTACCTATAAGAAAAGAATTATTTTTTAATTTTTAGTGCATTTTCGATCTAATTAAATAAAATCGTTACACTCACAACTTTATATATATATATTTTTATTTCACAAACAAAACGTGTTATCCGAAAACTTTGAAGTGGGAGGCAGTGTACTTGTGTAACGTTTAGGCATCGCGTGTACAAAGCGTGTATGAAATGCATAAAGTCACCGAAGGGATCTTGTGTTTCAAGATTGTCTCGATCAAAGGTATCAAAATTAACGTTTAAAAGTGTACTTTGTAATCCTATGCATATGTGTAACGGCCTGCAGAATGTGCAGACAATCTAAGTTACATGGAAGAAAATGTACCTCCTCGTAGGTACATGAATATATGGAGGGCTCACAAGCCAATCAGTGTAAGTCCATTAGCATTAAAATCGAGATTTACACTGTTTGTCCTCTGAATAATTTTGCCTAGCAATTCCGTGGAATATAACTACCGTCATTTATTGCTTACGTATGTAAGTAGCGACTTAATTGATTTATCGACTAAAAGTTTTAACAATAAAAAGCTTTCTGAATTACGTAACTCATTTTCAGGGAAAGTTGAACTTGCACTGGTTGGCTTCTTAGCCCTCCACATACGTATAAACATATACCTACGAATAAATTAAAATTACTGGTTAAACACAATGTAGTTAGATAAAGTTCAAATTCTCATTCACATTCGCCTCACTTGTCTTCCAAGAATGCATTCGTCGTTCAATTAACCTGCTAACTGGAACACTTCTCCATGAAAAATGCTTTCAGTGTAATTAAAAATGCTCATTGACGAATCCCCTCGTTGTGTCCATAGTGAATTTGACATATGACCTGATACAGTATTCGCACCATTCGGGCGAGTAAAATTTTTCGACATCTCTTAACCAACGAAGGAATTATCCAATGACGAGTTAACTCGTCCTCGCCGGTTAGCAGGTTAAAATTATACTCTGTTGCATGCTGTGTTCGTAAACGGTTGAAAATTTTCGATCGTTTTATGCGTGACTAGTATACATTTATCCAATAATTTCCATTGGCTTCTCTTTGCAGCTGGGTTTCTTCACATATTATACAGTAGCAATGGGAAAGGTGAATCCTTCGGGGCCGGTACCAATCGATAGTGTCTTCATTTACAGACCGGACAAACGTCTTGAACTCTGGAGGTTCGCGTTCTACATGTTCCTTCATGCTGGGTGAGTATTGACAAGTTCTCCACACGAAATGCACTGGCTGAGTCATAAGTTTCTTTCCCAGTCGACAGTATCTTGGGCCTTTTGTTGGTCTCAAAGCCCTTTGTGCGGTACAGTAGGGAAATTCACAGAATTGTAACCCATAATATAATAACGGTGGAATATGTGAAATATAACGACTTTTATTTGTAAGACTGGAGTTTATTGTACAAATTTTTATGGAGCAAATAAATTCTGCGTATAAACTGGGCAAGAACTTGATTCATCCAGTATAGATATAATTTTTTATTTGAATAGTTATTTTCTGCGACAATGTTTCTATCAAGTTGCAAGTAAGTGTAAGTAAGCTAAATAGAAGAACAGCTACTTTAGGTATCCAACATCTTAGCCACAGGGCATTCAATATTTCCAATTTTTGTTTCAATTTTCATTTCAATTACTTATTATTGTCGCATCAACTGCTACGGGTTATTAGCGACATATTTCCAAATTTAATAGTCATTGAATCTGACCCCTTCCAGAGAAATCGCGGATGCATAGTCGGTAAAAAGGAAAAGAGGAAAAAGAAAAGAAACGTTCGATAATTAAGATTCAGGCCGTGTGCCGCGGAAAGGGTGTCACGTGTGGCAATTTGCACATTTCGCTGACCACTTTTCGCGATTGGCCGCCCTGCCACGCAAGTCCTGTGTTAATCCTTGACGCTAACTTCGCTTCCCCACTGTGGCGAATCACGTAGCTATCCCTCTACACCCGGCACGAATCGAATTCAGCCATCGTTCCGCGACTGGAACAGCATTACGTAAATGTCCTGGCACGCGCTGGATCCTGTGCTAGAAAATACGCTTTCTTTCTACACACCACCCTGTCTGGCTAGCTAGCTGTGCTTCTGAAGGTGCCGTCTCGCAAAACTTTTCCTTCTCCCTTTCCCTTTCCTTTTCCCTTTTCTATCCCCCTCCACCCTTGTTTCATTCCACGTTTTTCTTCGCTCCTGTAATGCGGGAGATCAGTGAGAACGTCGAAGGGCACGGAAATTTATTCGGCCACATTACGAATTTATGGTACAGCCTCCGCTAGACACTGCTCCGCTACCATATGTTTCGTATCGGTGGGGACGCTTATTGTATTTGTTCTGACGAGACGGCGCAGAAGGCGACGGAGAAAATGATAGTTTATGATACGATCGTAGCGTACCGTATATCATAGTATACCGTGTTTAAAGTATAGCGATGACAATGGGGGTGCGCTTTGGCGAGCTGGGCGAGTTCCTTAAGATTCTGTTACGTAAGAAGTGAACAATTTATTTGCAATGAAATCTATTGTTAATACTCGGTCACCTTCGAGTTAAAAGCAACCCTCGATCTTTAATTTTTTACGGACAATGCGCTGCCCCTGTTTTTTTTTTTAATGAAACTACAAACCTACGCCATTTAGAAATGGTTCTACGTCTCTCCGATTTTCTGTTTTCCCCGTAATGGCTTCCATCGGTGCCTTTCTTTGTCGCGTTTTCTCTCCGCCCGACGATAGCTCGCGCACAGAGGGGCAACGCACGAGAAGGGTCGTGGAGCGATAGAACCAGGCCGGCAGAGAAGTTTTCAGCAGCGAAGCTCTCTAAATTATTCATGGAAACGCCAGATAAGGCGACCATTTTCCCTACGTGCGTATGGAAACGGTGATAAGAGTGACCCGACGTTTTCCCATAGACCGTGTGCCTTCTTCCTCGACCTGTTCCTCACCCTCTCTACTTTCTCTTTGTTTCTTCCCTTCGTCCACGGCACTATCTGTCTTCCCTGAGAGTGCCTCCCTTGTTGTCGGGGGATATTTGCGATATGACTGTTATTCATACGAAAAGTATTTATTCCTTTTTCCTCGATGTACCCTTTCGAAGTTCCGTTATCGACAAGCTCGATATTTTCGCGTAAGTGTTTGCCGAAGATTGTCGGCTTCAAGTACCTATTGTAGATTATTCTTAGAGAACAAGGGGAGTGTTAATGGTTCGAGTCACCGATTTCACTAATTTCTTGTATAGAATTTTAATGTTACATAGAGCGAGGTATTACAAATTTTATGCGCAATCTGTCGTGACAGACAGAGCCTGGATGGATCACTAAAAATCCTAAAATTATTCTAATGAATTTTTTCGAAACTTATTCTACCGTTCGTAAACTTTAAATATTTTCTATTTCATATTTACCACTATTCAAGACTTCTATAATCAACAAAATTCTTTTCACTTTTGCAATATGTATTTGAAGGAGTTCATATAAAATTACAATTATACTTTCACTTACAATTATTTCTCATTACGCGCAGGGGGAGTGCATATTATTTGGATGATCGATTCGGTGGAAATCTTCTGTATACTAGTTAGTTTATGCCACTTATAGTAAAGCATTTAATGTTCAAGGCGGGTTACTGAGAATTCTGCGGGGGAAACAAGTCGAAAGTTTCGTCTACTCCAAATCCTACGTATACATCCGCATACCCGCAAGAACGGGACTAATTTAACCCTGCGTGCTCCGTGAAAGTCGTAGATTAAATAAGGGAAAAAATTATTCTTTACTTTTTAGTGCATTTATATTTTTTTGAAGTCTGTTTTAATGTTTCTAATATTTTTTTAAATACGAATCTTTACTTTTATATTAAAAAATGAATATTTTTAAATTTCAAATTTTAATTAAACTGGTGTTATAAAATGTGTTCAATCAAGCAACCAATCGTCGCCTTCCAACTCCACTGTTTCTGAAAGTTGCAATGGAAAAAAAGTCGCTTGACACCCTTGATGGAGTTGCCGCTGCAGCTGAATTACGGTTTCATGCACGTGCATATATCGAGGGTTTGGCAAAGGCGCAAGTTTAAAGCTCATTTCCTCGCAAAATCTTCAATAGTGGACTCTACGTATTTAATATATCATTATACAAACATTACGCGCATTATCTATGCACTCCCTTTGTCAGCCTAATTCTATACACTGCTCCCACCGTGCAGAAATCCGTAATCGCAAATAAAACGAGCTGAAATGCGCCGCCAAAAACCTCTGCACCTCCCGCGTCACGCGTCTTTGCTCCTAGAGACGTTTATCGCGCTTGTTATCACCGCGAGAATGTGTCCCCCGCCTTTCGACCGCGGATCCCGCCGTCTCCACGTTCCCTGCGACGCGGAGTGTTCACGGTGGGGGCGTCGTGAGAAACGTGGAAGCGAAGAAAAATCGAGACAATCGCGGTAATTGCAGGAAGTAAACGCGGCACACCGTTGTATCAGACAATGGTATCGCGGTGCTCGCGAAAATAGGGGTGGAGGGGTCGGGCGGCCGTCGAAAAGATGTGTTCTCGTGCCCGCGAACAGACACGATTACTTAGGGGAACTTTCATCCAGGCAACTTTCCCCGAATTGTACAAGAGGAGAGCGCGCGCGACAAACGGGATTAATTCCCCATGGATATCCATGAGCGAGTCCCCCGAAACCCGGTGTGTCGTAACTTCGTTTCCCTCGGTCCTCCCCCACCTTCGTCCACTTATAAAAATGCAATGAGAAATCAGAAATTGAAACAGCCCGTGGCGAGAGGGCTTTCGCTGGAGATGAGTTCTAAATAAATTCCTACGGAAGAAGTGATTTCCAGAATGAAAATCCCCATTCTCTTGTCTCACCCTCTCAACCCCTCTGCCTCTGAAGGAGTACCAGAGAATTCCTGTAGAAGGCAAAAAATGCGAGGCGTAGTTTAAGATTCGGGAGCATCGGCGCGATTTAAATAACGACGTCCATCCTCTTGGGCCGTCGGCGTGGTGGATCCCTCGTCACCGGCTGCCGATGCGGACATTATGCATGCCCGACGAGGGAAACCATTACGGAAGACTCGTCTTATGTCGTATAAATGCAGGAAAGAAGGCCTCGTCCCTAATACCCGCGACAGCGTCCGTACTACTTGCGCCAGGACGCGCCACGTGCAAACGCAAAACTTTTGCCTGTCCCTCGACCGTGCAAGATTTCCGAGCGCTGAGGCCACGAGCCACGCGGTAAGTGCGTGTTATAAGGGATCAGGGGGGTAGCAACGGGGACGGATCGGTGCCGTGGATTGCAGTTGGTTGCAGAAACGCTTTGGCTCGCGCAGATTCTATTGGCCACGACGATACCGCGGGCAACTTGTGTCTTCGTCCCTTGGCCGGCGGTGCTGGGTCTTTCTGGACCCATGCGGATCGTAGGGGAAACTTGTGGAATCGAGAAAATTATAATACATCCTCTACTGTTCTAATAAGGAGAGATTTCCAGGTGTCCCCCTCCGATTACTTCAGTTTTCGGATATTTTTTTGACGACCAAAAATAGCGAATTCCTACTTGTTTAAAAAAAAAAAATTTGGCCCGTTTGCATATTTAGAGGGTGAAAACACCCCTCGAAGTTCATAAGAAGGGGTACAAAAGTTCTTATTGTTAGTTGTAAGAATATTATAACATTTTGTACATGAAGTTCTATTCAGCAGAATGTTGTAATATTCTTTAAACTAATAATAGGAACTTTTATATCTCTTCTTCTGAACTTTCAGGGGTGGTTTCACCCCTAAATATGCAAACGAGTGGAAATAAAAAATAACATGTAGGCATTTGTTATTTTTCTTTTGATTATATGATTTTCTATTTCTAATGGTAGATAATTCGGATGACAAAACGCAGTTTTCAAGTAAACAAAATAATGATAATAAAGAAATACATTTTATTCTGTCAGTATTAGTTGACAAAAATACAAACATAGGGCAAATGACTAACACTTTAAAAAAAGACAATCAAAACGGAAAATAACAGACTTCCATGTGATCACTCGAATCGTTAGCTATTAGAGGGTTAACCCTAGGAATTTAACCCGGAACCTCACTTCGAAAACTCTGAATAACGTCACGCGTAAAGTAAACAAAGATTTTCTCACGATTGTTCAAGTCGCACAGCGGTCGATGCTCGTTTGAAGCGCGCTGCGATCGAGGGGGTTGCTCGATGAAGTCACGATGGGTCGAAAGTCGTTTGTCAGGCAGAAAGTTGACGGCGAGGGGGGCGAGTGCCATCGAAAAGGCACAGGCTGCATTGGTTCTCTATTAGGATCGCGAAATGCTGAGACATCAGACTCGACAAACTCGTGCATGGTTCAGTGATAAGTGAGAAGTTTTGGGAGCGTAATTAACTAGTAGCAAGTAGTTAAGACCGACTGGGGGACTTCACTTGCATCCACGGAACATTGAAGCCAACTTGCGCGGAACTTTACCATCCACCTTTATCTTTCTGTTCCACGGCGAGCTCCCATTCGGATCGATTTCAATTGACAATACTTTTCACCCTTTCGTCTTCTCACGTTGTGTTCAATATTCTACATTATTCTTCCAACCCTTTGACAGCGGATAGCTTCAGGGGGTGTTCCATTTTAGAGCCTTTAAAACTAGGTGATCTTTAGGAATTAATTAAAGGAAAACTACAGCAGATAATTAAATGGGACTTTTTGCATTGTATTAAGAATATCTTAAACTATAGAAATATAATTTCTTTCCGTAATTATCCATTGAGAATGGCACTGGGGATTCGTTGAAGCGGAGGCGTAAAAAAATTCATCCAAAACGGTGGGACTTGTAGCACCTAAATCATCGGTCCGAAATAAGAAACAGTGCCAGATTATTAAAGAGCATGGAATTCTTTAGTAGACGTAGCTTTAAAAATGACAAGAAATTAGATTTTTTAACAGGGTAATGAAACTTGAAATTTGAAATCACTTTCCCCATGTTTTTCGTCTCTTCAATGCCTCTGCAAAATACAAATTTTCAAATTTGTTAAAATATTAGATATTTCTCCACTGCACCGAAGTATATTCTTCAAAATAAAAACTGTTTCAATGGAATCGGATAATAACCTTTGCAGGTATTTGTCCCACCGATTCTCCGCGGTTATTTTAGTTTTTTTTTTAGATATATATGTATTAAGATAATCAAATATTATTAAGTATTTCTAATGCGTTTTCTTTACCTTATTAAATTTACCTTACCTTATTGTGGGTAGGGGGTAAGAAGAGGGCCAATGAAAGGGAGTCGCAGCTCGAAAAGGGTTGGGAAACACTGACTTATTCAGTAAGAAAACCCTGCATCCCATGATTCACAGGGTGATTCCAAAATTGTTTAGATGAGGGAACTTCGAATTACGCATAACATTATCCGTAGTGGCGTACAGCATAATTGAATTAATATTCAATCTAATATAAACAGCTTCAGCTTCAACACTGCCTTGAACGACAAGAATTAAATGAACGAAAAGAAAATGGTGTAACGGGCTTATCGACGCCTCCTAAATGGCTTATTGAAATCCACGTGTATCCGAGCGATGATATTCGAGTCACGACAAGGCGAAGGGTTCCAGACAGGGAGCAGTGGGACGCTCGGCGAAGGGGACGGCAGTTTCAGTTAATTGGATAGCAATTAGACGAATCCTCCTGCATTGTCTTCGCGGACGAATTACACCAGATTGTCGGCTTCCAGCCCCCTACTGAAGGATGATCCTGCTGGATCGAAATTTCTATCTCACGGATAGGAATGACGGATAGCGGCCTCTCGTTGCCCCCACAAAGGGGGATATCTGTTCCCATGTCTTATCGTTTCGCCGTCCTCCTCGGCTTCCAGTTGTCCTCCGCGCGGAAGTGGCCCGGAGTTCCTTTTTGCATGCTCCATTTGGAGGATTGCGTACTTTGGACGAATCGAACGTATATACCCTTCCATCTTTGCACTTGCAAAATTGTTCCACGCCGGAGCTCCTATCTATACACCCTGCGCGCCTTGCCACGGCTTCTCTTCTATCACTTTAAAATACACAGTAAAGCTTTCAGCACTCCGGCCCAGCGATAATACGAGATTTAATTCAATAACATTTTAGGTACCATTTATTACCATCCGGCAGAACGTCAAGTATTGCATCGGCTCCGCAGAGATTTCAATACTTTTTGCTTGATTTTTCTTCACGCGTTCTTACTTACCTAAAACATTAGCAATTCTACGTTTCGTTAGCTTAATTTTAACGCGTCCTGTTCCCCTTTCTCTGTGCCTCTTTGTTTTGTTAAAGGCTCGCTAATCTCGCGCACTTTCTATTCGAGAAACGGCGTACGAAAAGAACCGTTGGGGCGCGGAGCGGATGACTCCACGTTGGGCCTAATCGCAGGCTGTTCGGCGCGATCCGTGGCATTCGTTTCAGGCCAAAGAGGCGACGAGAAGGGCAAACGGCGCCCGTGAACTTCTCCGGGCGTCTCGATGCCTCCTCGACGGCCGATCGGACTGTTCGGTGCGTCGACCGCATTGTAACTAGAGACGCGACGGCGCTCAGACTCGTCGAGGATGCAAATTGTGCGCTTAATAGGCTCACGTTTTACTCGGGCGACTCAGCTTGCATGTCAGACAGTCGAACTCGCTTCTGGAATTTCTTCGACGCAACTTTTTTTCTTCGCGCCGCTGTCTGGGGACTTTCTTTTCGGTTGTCGGCCGCCTTTTCAGCTCCAGCTTTATTCTCGCGTCGAGTAGTCATTTTATTTTAAATAATCATTGCCATTCTTGCACCCTGCCAATATCTTTCAAGTCGTACAAATATTTGGCCTTTGTATAGGACCACGCAAATCTCAGTCCACAGTGGACAAGATTAATATTCTTCTGTTTTCTTTTCCTTACATTAACCCCGCTACGACCATTAGTTCAACTTAGTTCATTTACTATACTGCGAAAGAATGAGAAATTGCACTCCGTTAGATTTCCCTCAAACCTAGGCACAATTAGAAAAGTCCCGAGAGAAACGAAAAGGCGACTAGGTCAAAAGTAATAAAATAAAAATAAAATAATGTAATACAGTAGTTTAATGCATCACTATTCGCTGCATGGGCGCGTCAGAGTCCTGAAGACTTATTTCAGGGAAGAATGAAGTAGATACCTATCATCCCCAGTCGAATACTCTCAGCGAATGGTCTGAAACAACCCCCAAGATCCTCCCTAGTCATTTTTTACATTTCATTATTTTTTTTAGTATTACTTAAAAGATGGAAATTATGTGGATGTACCATGAACGTTGAAACACTTGTAACGGCGGAATTAAGGATTGAGTTTTAAGAACGAATGAAAGACTTGGCCAGTCAAACGAATCTCCCCTCGGGGAATCTTTCTACGGCCATCGGGAGCTGCAGATAAGGGTGATCATCTTCGTTTCCGCGAAGAAAGTTTGGTCGGTGGTGGCAGGGTGAAATACATAATTGCTTTAATTCCACTGTCCACCGTTGCGCGTTGCCGCCGCGATAGTCGTTGATCCTCGAGCCAAATTTCCTGGGGAGCGTCGCCCAAGGTATCGTTCCCCCGACCCGGCCAACCCCCTGGCTTTTATCTTGTCCCCTTACTTTTGTTCGCGTCGCCGCCCTTCGTGGTTAATTTCAATTCCCGTCCGACGATCTCCGACGTCGTCTCGTCCCATAAAATGTGGGTCGCTGGGATTAATCGTTTGTTTCTTATGTCGCTTCAGGAATCGCGGAACCAAAGACGTCCCGGGGTTATTCTCATTTCTTGGTGGCTCTCCACAGATTTATCTCTCGGGCAGCGGAAGTTTTCAAGTAATTCTAACTTCCTCTAACAAAAAAAAAGTACTGCCGTTCGGTTACTTCTTTCCATGGAGAGACTATATTTAGGCGACCGAACGTCTACGTGGTTGTCTGCAGGTAGTTTCTTTGAAATGGTGAAGTTTCGTCATCCTGAACGGAAGTTCGAGTTACTGAGGACAGAGTTGAATGTAAAAGGGGATTCTTTTTGTCGCGTGTTCTTGTGGCGATAAGTTATGGTAACGACTCGATCGCTGATGCGCTCGGAATCCATTTTCTTCTCTGTTGGAATATGCTGCTTGGCAATGAAATCTAACAAGGGATGCTCGGCAATTAGAAAAAGGTTTAAACTCTGCAGAAATGAGGTTCAAGGTAATAACGTGACCAGTTTTTGTTTTGGCAGTGAAATTGTCCTAGGGGTGGAAAGAGGCCGCCCTTACGTGGGGGTAATTTTATCAATTTCTTACCCTGTGGCGTGCGTAGCTTTGGTTTTCGAGCGGAGCAGAAGGCGGTCATGCATAGGGTAGTAAAGTTGAACCGAAGGTTTCGTGACCTTGGTGTTTGGACTTTGCAAGGCGACGAAATCTCCCCTTTTTCGTGACTCGGGGTGTTTCCTGGTTTTACTGGTCTTGCGCGTCGTCTGTTTTGTCCGCTTGCCATTTCTACACAGAAGGTTCCGTGTTGCATCTCTTCTGATAAACATTACTTCGTTGAGTTTACTGAGACGTACATTTTATTATCACCCTCACGTCTCCCACCTCAACCCCATGCCTACACCAGTACAAGGGGGTTTTTAGCAGGGCTGTAGAGTGGGATTCGAAGTCGCGGAGTCGGAGTCGGAGTTCAGAAGGAATTTCTGATTACCAGAGTCGAAGTCGAAAAAATATATGCCGACTCCAACACCGACTCCATATTAGTAAATTTTATAAAAATCCGAGTCTGTTGAGCTCTACTTTAGTCTGTATTTTATTGAAAGAAAAAGTGTTTCAATGGCCATTGAATGCATTAGTTAAATTTAAAGTTTTTTTCCATTATCGGTTCTTTCCTTTATTTGCCTTTACTGTTAGCGTAGGTTTAGCTTTTTATACTGTAGGTATATAATATACAAACATACTATATATTAAATATTAGTAATTTAGTTATATATATATACACACACATGTACTGCGTATATTAACAATCTATTATAAATGCAAAAAAGAGGAGTCGGAGTCGGGAGTTTTGACTACCGACTCCGCAGCCCTGGTTTTTAGGCTACTCATATTGAAAATTAGGTTAAAAAAATATTATGTAAGGCGCTGCCTGACTACCCTCCCTCCTTGCAAGAAAACGTAAGAAATTCGCGACCCCGTCTCTCCCCAAGAAGCCTTACGTAATTTAAGGACAACCCCAAACACCCCTTCAAAGAAATTATCGCGAATATATGCGGAGCCGTAAAAGTAGGTGCAATGTTAACATTTTGCGAAAATGTAGATTTTACAGGCAATCCAATTTAAAATTTGCATTTGATTAATACTTAAATACTGATCATATAATTTGTTTGAATTGACGTTTTTTGAGTTATACCACTATCAATGCCAAGCAGCAAACCTTCAAAACTACCGATCAAAAGGCACAAATATGCCTGGACTCTACTTGCAATAAATCCCAATATTTACAGATAAAACAGTCCCTCGCATATGAAAAATCATCGTTCCAAAAACGATCAGTTACACCCCGTAAACTTTAACTGTGAAGGTGAAGTACATATTCTCGACATTAATTAATCCATAAACATTTTTAGATACATTTATCGCAGCGGTTTAAAAACAACAACGTTTCCAAATGCAAAATGAAATTGCAACAATTTAGCAGGCAAATTTCCTCTATCCTGTGTACAAATCAATTTTGTCGGGAAAGTACGAGAAGCATGGGGCGAAAGAAATCGAGGAGGAACGTATAATTAAAGCTTCTTTCGTGCGCCAGCGTCCTTTAATGCAGTGTCCCTCAACCGGTGGTCCGCGGAAATTCCCTGCCAGTCCGCGAAAAAGTTCCCCCGAATCATGTACGTTATATAAAATACTATCTACATTGATTCTTATTTTCGCGGGTGTAAGAAGGTTGAAGAACGCTGCTTTAATGAACATTGAGCAGGCACGCAGACCGTTCATTCGAATAAAATGGAGGAGTGTCTTAGGAATGTCTGTGCTTACGTTTCAGGTGGCTTCACCTGTTATTTAACCTAGGAGTGCAAGTGGTCGTGGGACTTCCCCTGGAAATGGTGCATGGAAGCCTGAGGATCGCGGCGGTTTATATGGCCGGTGTTCTTGCTGGTAAGTAAAGCGACCATGCATTACAAGTTCTTGAATTTTATTCGCACAAATTACACACCTGTTTCCAGCTACAACGACACTCGCAATTAAACCGATGAAATTAACGTTCCTCGAGTGCACCGCTGTCCTTAAGTCCCGCGATTCCTTTCAAACCAGACCGCTGCTGTCGAGGTTCCAACTAAATCGCGGTTCGGACGAATCAATAACGACGAAGTCCTGTATCGATACTCTCTGTGCATAGCGACTGCAATTTACGATTTCGCCATAAAATTCTGCGCCCTATAAGGTGAGGGGAAAGTACCGAGCAGACGGGCGGCTATACATTAAGGATCTGCGGTCGCAAATCACTTCAGGGACTTAATATTGAACTTTATTCGATGTCGTTGGATTTATTGTCGCCGGGGGTGCGCGTGTCCGATCAACGGAACTTTATTTTCTTCTAATTAGAAACGGGCACCCGCGAAGGGTGCCCAGTAAAGGAGACAAATAAAACCGGGAATAAGGGCTGATATGTAGGAGCGGAATAATGCAAAACGAGGGGGATGGCGAGCGTTATCCGTTGTCAACAAAATGCGATTAGCGAAAGCTCCGGTCCAAGTGCGTCCCACGCAAATGTTTGCTACGGGAGGGGCGGCGTCGATAGCTCCACGGGCGATTATGCGCCGACATGTAATACAGTAATGCACGGGTGCGCGGAACGATATTCGTAAATTTAAATCACTCGGCGATTCTCACCCGCGTAAATGCTCCGGCTGCAACTGCCGGGCCACGACTCTATTTCTTCTCTGTAACACAATTTGTCGCTCTTTCCATTCACCGTGTTTCGGGATTTTCCCGGCATGAAACGTGTTTTCACTCTCCCCTGCTCACCCCCTGGACACCCACCCCCTCCCTACCCTTTCCCCGCTGTCCGTAACCCCCTTTCCTCTGGCCTTGTAACGAACCGTTCGTCCTTCGTTGTTCTCTTTTCATTATTTCCATTCGTCCCTGGCGCGTAAACCCGAAAAGGGGCTGCAAGTACATAATATACACATGCACGCGCGCGCGTGTGGTCGCGCGCATCTACGCGTGTTCGGGTGGTACACGTATTACGATGGACCGAGTCGGCGCGCGTACGGTGAACGCGCAATTCGTGTAAACCTAATTGCCATTTGCATAAATTCGATTAGACGCGGATCCCTCCCACCCCCCCCCCTTTATCCCACGCCCCGGTTATTAGCAGTCATGAAAGTAAAACGTTGCAAAATAGGGCGCATGAATAATAAAGTTGCCCTGAGAGATTCGGGATACATCGCGTAACTGTGCAGAATCCTTGGGGTGGGTGGCTGGAGAATGGGCGATACGAAACGTGGTTGGTAATTAGAAGATAGAGAAAGAAAGATGATGATAGAAGGGGAGCGGTGAACGATGAATGGGGTCTCCTCGGAGATAGAAAGATGGGTGTACCGAGCAATATTGAGATTTGTAGGCGGAGTTAAGAGCGGGGAGTGGGGAAGGGGAATCTGTCAAAAATCACAAATCTAATCGCGTTATCCCGATAGAGTTTGGATGAATTAGGTATACATATGGTGCCATGCCGAGAAAAGAGTGCAGAATTTAAGTGAGTGAAGAATTGGCGAGTCCTTGTAGATAACACTCTAACAAGGAGAGTGCCTATCCCAGATAGCCGCCTCCGATTGCTTTGAAATTTGGATATATTTTAGAGGACCGAAAAATAAGATATACGTGTTTTTTTTATAGCGGCCCGTTTTCATATTTAGGGGAAGAAACCACCCTTCAAATTTACAAGATTTTCAGCTGTTCGTCACCGATTGCTTTGGCCAAAAACTAAAGCATTCGGCACCACCTATTCTCATGAACTTTGAGGGGTGGTTTCACCCCCTAAATGTGAAAACGGACCGCTATAAAAAAATACGCGTATCTTATTTTTCGGTCCTCTAAAACATATCCAAAATTCAAAGCAATCGGTGGCGGACACCCGGGAGACTCTCCTAGTAAGTGCCAAAAATCAAATTCGATGCTGTAGTGTATAGTATTACCATTGGCACGTAGAACATTTTCCAAGAACAATTCTCTTTTTTCAATTTTGTCACTTACAGTATTTTCTTCAAGGATTGTTCAATTGATTCCTGAAGGATATTCAGATACAAGTGTTCCCGAAAGGGGAAGGTAGACCTAACAGTGAAATCAGTAGCCTTCGCATTAATTGAATTTCCTAGAAAGTAAGGGAAATGTGGTAATCGGGAAAGCATGCTTCATTGCTTAAATATTAACGGGAAGATTGCGGAAAGTTTAAGCAACAGTAAAAGTGCAAAAGGTAATGTTTATAAAGTAGAAAACTAAGTTAACCGCGAAGGCTGAAATGCAAAACAGTCTCATCTTCTCGAACTGCCTTCGCGTTTCTTATTAAGGTGCTAGTGCCTTTACTTACGTACCTATCTTGTACGAATGCGTCATTTTTCTGAAACTTTCAGCATCCTATTAGTAAACCACGAGGACAGTGTTGACTTATCGATAAGTCTGGTAGCCATAATTTAATTTAGCGTAATGACTTCAGTGTAATTACTAATCAGCATTGTCGATTAATTTTGAATATATAAAATAGAATAAATCCCTGCAAGGTGCCTCTTCATTTTTTTTTTGGTAATTATTTACTTTTGGTTTTCATCACCCATTTCACTGACTTTGAAAAATATTATCAGGTTCATCATTCTCATCAAATTTTCCGCATACATGTTACCGCCGCTCGGTTTTAGTTTTCGAGATATTCGCGAAAAATTGCTGCTACTATTACCTACAATGAATTCTGCGTGTCCATGGAAGCGTAAGCGTCAGTGCACCGCTTATCTACTGTTTCTACAAATGTATTACAACGGTCGAAAATAAAACGAACGTTCGAATACTTGAGTCGATAATTCTTTTGTTTTAACACCTGCATGAAAATGGGTGTTTTTTTTACGCCTGCCGAGCGGGAGCAAAATGGCCATTCTCAGGCGTATTCGCGTTTTCTACTTTTCTCTCCCAAGGGAAAAAGACTTCGCGCGCACGCGCATTCGCATTTTTTACTTTGCTCCCAAGGAAACTAGGGTTTGCGAGCTGAGTGAATATGGCAAGCAACCGAACATGCATATTTTTTTGCGAATCGCTCAGCAGGCTTTCAAAAACACACCTTTCATGCAGGTGTTGAAAAAAAGTATTGTGCGCGACAAGGGAGAGGCGCGATTTTACCTCGCGCGAAGTGCTGCGCTCGGGCAGCAAACTTTACGCTCGTCAAACTCGCTTTCTTCTCTCCCTTGTCACGCAATGTACTATTTACGCAGTTTTGCAGATATAAAAAAAAGATCCAACTTTTGTTTAAATTTCTTTCCGACATCTCTCACCGTTCTCGAAATATTTCGCGCTAAAGAAAATTGCATTTTCTCAAGGGGTGAATTCACCCCGTAAAAATAGTTTTGTGTTACGGGTGAACTACTGTACTCGGTGATGAGGACCTGAAGTAAAGAATTACCGAAGTAATTTATACATGCATACGCCAGGTCTGTTAACTGAAAAAGAAGCTTGGACATTTGAGTTTCACTTTAACCAATGCGGAGGATTTATGGTGTGTGTGGCACAGCAATTAAGGGTAACTGCAATACAATCGCAGTACATATGTACACGTGATTACCCTTTCTAGAAGTTTCCTTCGGTCATAAATCACGGAAGTATAATCTAAATTTTCGGCAACGGAAATTCTCAATACTTACCTACACTCCCGCGCTTTCATGCCCGATCGATTTTCCTGCAAATGCTTATTTGATGCCAACGGTGCGAGAAGAAACTGAAAGCGAGCTGCAGAGTTAATTGATAGGCAGAAATTTTTACTTTGCCACGGTGCGCGGTATCGTCAGATCATCGAAGACGTGAGAAACGTCTTGGGAACATTGATTGAGAGTTCTAATGAGACTAAGGGGGCCCACTTCAGCAAATCTCTTCCTCGTGCGTTCTCCGTACCGTTTCTTCCGACGATCCGTCGCGCTCTACTGTTCCTTTCCTTTCCGTGTGAACGCGAGCTGGCGACAGCTTGTCTGGGGCCATCGCGTAAGATTACTTCGTATGCATCGCGGTCGCAACACTGCGATTGCAACAATACGCAAGCACAACGGCACCCATCTTCAGGCACCTTTCCCTCGGTCTGAATTGCTATCTTTTTTCCTCTAATTGTTCACCATCGTTCTTTGTGTTTCACGACGCTTACGCGTTCCTCCAATGGTCCACCCCTTTCTCTATTGGTTCGCCTATGGGTCATTCCCTTTCAGATCGAACATACTTTGCACTAAGTGTCAGTGAATTTTTCTTAAATTGAAATATGGCGTAGCCCACGCGAAATTATGGGGAGAAATTAAGTACCTGGTTTAGAGGGTCGAAATTTTCGATTATTCTTTTACTTTAATCGATAGTAATATTCTTAGAATTCTACTCTTGGAATATATTCATATTCCTAAATATATTCATATTCCTGTAAAACAGTTTTTCTCAAAACAACATTTGTCAAGTTGGCGGAAAAGATAGCGAAAAAGCTATTCGACCGATCGACTTTTTCGGGGCCTTTTAATTAAATGAAAATCACCCATCGTCGATGAACTAAAAACATTTATGAAAAAATTAAAGTAAACCATATTTATCGCCTAAAACCATCTATATTTTTTCCGAAAGGTTCTCTTAATCAGTAATAATCAATAAGGAGCGATCTTTCCGAATAAATTTCCCTTCGCACCAAGCAGTCACTTGTCCAACGCGAAAATTATCAGCAAATCCCCGCGCTCCAAAGCACTAGCCCAATACTCGTAAATATAAATAAATTACTGAGACGTAGTAGGGTAGATGTACCGTTTGTTGCACTGTTTTTGGCCATATGCATAATTATCTTATTTTTAAATTGCTTGCAGATCATTATTACATGGAGAATTTCACATGATAAATATTTTGTTTAGTATACCGCCAGAAGTATAAGGTTACATTTATTGCTCACACGGAAAAATATTATATTTTTTAAGAGGTGGCCAAAACTGGTACAATACCTTAAAGCGGCCACAAATGGTGCATGCACCCTGTAGTGCATATCGCGGAGCGCGAATAATGCGAAGTCAGCGAGGCAAAGGGATAAGGATCCTTGAGGAGCGGGAAAGAAGCGCGGTATGCTTCGGGAGTAATTTCCAGATAGGGGAGCTTAATTTCCGCGTAATTTCATTCATTCCGTCAACAGGCTCCCCCGACCGCCGTCCGTCCCTCCGGCCCCGCGCTTTCCAGCGTTCATTGGCGGGACGCCGCGCGCCGTGTCGCAGAATCAACGGCGCCGTGCCGATTGCGTGACGCGGACAATTATACGACGGTATCTGCATATAGCCGGGGAACGTTTCTCTATGCGTGATGCATTTTGCATGCGCAATCGGAGACACGGTACCCCTTAATGCTAGACAGCCGTCTGCCTCGCCTTCCCTGGAACTCTTTATCGCCGTTATTTGCCCCCAAGCAAACTCCCCCTTCGCAAATTTCCACCCTTGTTCTCGTTATTGCGCATTCCCGTCGCGTTCCTTCCACGCACACTTTTCTCCTTTTTCCCGTACTTCGCTGCCAGCCACACTCGCCTATCGATCCCACTACTGTCTATCTGCAATTATTCCGATATACAGGGTGGTTTCGCGCGAAACGTGACAAACGAATCGGCTGAGTACCTTCAAATTATTTTCACAATTCACGGGGCTCGTTTACGCGGGGAAACGGGGGTGTATTTCGGTTTGTCGTAGCGCGTAAAGAGACGGAAATCTACGGTATGTGTGCGTAGTGCCTTAGCCTGCGCGCTCTGCTTAACTCTGGTAGCGAGTTAACGGTTTTTGCTTATAGGAAAGCGTAAAGCGAAACACTCTAAGGACAACGTACGCGGGGGCATACCGGAGGAAACGGTTCGCCGTATCGAATAGAGTTTATTTTCCTTCTTCCTGCAATCAGTTTCCTTTTATTCCACCCGCTCCTCCGCCAATATGTACTTTTGCTTAAGGAACGGGAGGGGGGAATTCCACTTGCGCGGCGATATCTCCTTTCTGTCCGGGATATTTTCATTTTATACCTTTGTCATTCGGATACGTGAAATTGGAAATGCAAGTGTATACCAACACTAATTCGAATTTTCTTATGTTCATATTTTGCATGCGCGATTAATAACATTTGAATAAACTTTTCGTGAAATTATAATTGCATTTAAACTTAGCCGGGTTCGTTAAAGAAGCCAAAAAACAGCCGGGATTCCGGGATTGAATTCCCCGATCACAACCGAGTGAGTTATTTAATCCTCGGCGCTCTGATTAATCTGAACAAGTTTCTTACCAAAGCTGTCCTCAATCGCGAACTTTCAAGTTCGACATTTCCGTCGCTGTTATTTCCTTTCGATTTCGGAGAGAATCGAAATGAGTGCTCCGGTGGTGACGCAGCGGAATCGAAATTTGAAATGACCCCTTCGCACGTGTAAAATCGCTTTGAACCTTAATTAGATACGTTCTCGTGTAATTTTTATTCGACCTTAAAATATCGCGTTCGTCTTTGTCCCCAGCTTTATCTTGGTGCTCGTCCTCGTGCTCGTTCTGCTCCTGCCTTCCTCCCCGCCAGCCGTTCCATTACCTTCGTGTCCCTCTTTACGAATGCATCGACGTGCCTTGCACTCGCCTTCTAAATGCGCGCTCTATTTTCTCGTCCCGAGCAATACGGAATGCATCGCCTATCTTTTGCGACTCCCTTTCCCGCTTTATTCGCTCCCCCGTTCCTCTATATATTTCTCCCTGTCCCATCTCCATTTCTATCGCGCCTCGATTCTCGGCACGCTTTTCTATACAGGGGAATCGGCGGAGGGGGGCACGCGTAAGGAAATTCTAAGGACTTCCCTACCTCGCAGGTGCACGGATCTGTGTATAATGGAATTTTCTTCTTTCGTGTACCGGCAGACAAATGACAAACACTTTTGATGCGTTTACTTAGGCACCTCTCTCTCGCGTGCTCCATTAATCGAAAAGGTTGTTCGCTACAGTGGCGCATCCAGAGGGGTGGCCAAAGAGCCCTGGCACACCCAAAAAAGGGGCTTTGTAAGAAGAAAAGAAAATAATTAAATAATAATTTTAATAATTTTAAATAAATTTTTATAATCACCTAATGAATTTCATCGAATTTGCATTGGAAGTATTCTTATCCGTTCAACTTGCCTCCCCCTAAAATTAAACACTGATTGCGCTACTGGTTCGTTCTGTACTGGCCCAGACCTTTAGAGAGATAAACTGTTTCCCGGTTAAGTGCACGCCGTGGTCGGGACTGGACGCGATCTCTTAACCCTTTCGCTGCGGATTTCGAATTTAGTCCGCGCATTAAGAAATGTATTCTCTTGTACTGTGATACTCAGCAATTTTTTATTCGTCGAAAACAGACACTTTTCAAGAATCGTCTGAAAACTTAAATACGCAGCGAAAGGGTTAACCAGGGTCCCTCATATCTCCCACACACATTCAACCCTAAAAAAAAGCATCGGGTTATGTCCATCGAAACCATTCAACTTTTATCTGAAACATTTTTCCATACCATCAATAGTTTCGAAACTATTTAAATGAATCGATTTTAATGGCACACCCTCCGTGATACTGTATTGAACAATTCCCTTTTTGTAGGGTAAGTAAAATCGCGTTAACCGAAGAGAACATGTTCGCCAGCTATATTTCCAAAACTTTAAGAAATCTTCTACATAATCCCATTTGGAAATACTTCGGTACCTTTAGGTAAAAATAAATCACTTTGATACTAAATCACTTTATCACTAGTTCATTTATCACTGTGCATATTGTTCTCAATATTGTTTTTAATTATTTTTAATCGCCTTTATTACTCAAGAAAGAAGAGACTAGAGTTTACAGCTGAGTATACAATAACAGTAAAGGCGAAGCTGCAGGTGTGCTGCAAACAAAACTAAAATAGAGACAACAACGAACAAACGTAACAAATGTTAAGAATAAACTCCAGTAAAAGTAATCTTGAGACTTAAAGCTAAACATGTGAATAACAAAAAGTAGAGTAAAGTAAAAGGTACGTGTGCATGGACTAAGACAAGACGGAGAGAATAAGTAAATTATGCAAATTATATCAACCGTCCTTTATGCTTTCTTGCCTTTCGGTTCTTATCGTAACTGTCAACGTGAACCAGTGAAGAAGCGCGCAGTGGCCGATTTCCATTTAAAGCGCGCCACAGCTAAAGGATTAACTAGGGCACCAGTATTAAAATCTGCGTTGCATGCACGTGTGTGTGCACAGTCCCCGTAGGACGATGCTGGTACCTGTGCTCTTCAGAGACTTTTTTTTGCTATTGGTTGCAGCGTTCGTACTTGATTCGCTGCACCTGTTGCACGCGTTCTAGTTGCAAGAACTATTATTGCGAAAAAGATAGAGAAGAAAAAGGGAGGGTCGTTTAGCAGTAATGTCTCCTGAATGCGAAAATGAAAGTGATCAGTGGTGATCTCGACGGAATTTACTAACGGGATGAAATTTTGTTGATAATTGAATGTAACTGGTGTAGGTATATATTTCATACCGAGGGGGTAGTTTCGTGTCTCTGTTCCTGAAATTGGACGATCTTCAAGATTTTCTCTGTAAAGATACACGACTTGTTAAAATGAAGCTTCGTGTGTCAATTAATTACTTAATACATGATACACGTACCTACTTATGAAATTGACGTTAATATACTTATGAGAATACGGTATGAATTATATAGCAATGCCGCGACAATTCACAGTGGGAAAATTTCGCGATTTTATGGCCAAAACCACAAAAATAAATTTTTCATTTCGACAAAATAAATGCAGATGTCAATTGAAGAACTAATATGAGTATCAATTGCCACCAATTTTACTGTTAAATGTTTTAATACAAACCGCGTATAGACTCGCAAATGTTTATGTTCATGTGAGGTTAGAACGATCGCAAAGAATTAATCTAGATTTTCGAGTTGCTTCAAACATTTATATTGTGTTATCCAAAGATCTGAAAATAATTTTTTTGAATTTCCGGGTTCCTTGAAATCTTAAAAATTTTCAACATATCGTGGTCACGACTTTAATGAATATCATTCTGAGAGAAACGCATTCAAGGTTTAGTAAACTAGCAAGTTCAAATTTGCACGTGATTTTATTCAAAACCCCATGTAATTTTATATTTAAAATGTGCGTCATAAAAAGCAGACTAATATCGTCTGAATCACGATACTTTGGCACTACCACAGCTTTTTGAAGAAAATTGCTAGGCAATATCTGCTGACCCTGGTGACAGAAGACTCCATTTTCCTCCGCGTGCCAGCAAAATAACCGAACACACTGCTATACCCAAGTTCGCGCGGAGGAGGGTAGGAACGGGTCGCAAGGACATTAAGCCTCGCATCTTTGCGTCGACGCGACTTCACTCGACCCATTTCTATTTCCTTCCTCATTTTTTCCTTTCCCCCCTTTCTGGCCTTTCTTTGACCCGCGCAGGAGCTGCAGGCACCGACGAGGATTTAAATAAATTTCATAATCCCAGGCTGCAAATTGAGTCCGTTGGTTGTTCGAACTTCTTGCGTCTTACTTTTACGTCTCACTCCAAATCCACCATCTTTGTAGGCAACTGATATATCTTCTTTGTAACATTTCGATGGATAGAGTTGCATCACATTTTTGTGTATTTTCTCGATGATAAATTGCTTAAGCTGCTCTTGTATAATTAATCATTTAGGCAACTGAATTTTTTACATGATTCGCAATTTCTATTTACACTTTTATCGGATTGTTAATAGATAGTCGTGCAGTGGTACACTCATGATTTTATTTTTGAGGGGTTGGAGGGGGCGAGACAGACGACGCGCGACGCATTGATACTTTGTCTCGCTCCGTCTTTCAGGCGCTTGATACAACTCCGTTCCTTTATCCTTGTTTCTCTTTTTGCTTGGGGGGCCACTGTAGTCGCGAAGCTTAATTAAATTGGGTAATCAATATAAACGACCTGTTGTTGCGTAAGACTAGAGTCTCCAGACCTGAATTTTGTACTTGTTCTAACTTTTTCTCCCATCAGTGTCAGGTTCGCCGAGTAGCTGGTACAGTTCGTCGATTAATTTCCAGATAATGGTCAGTTTGATTCTAAACTAACGCGTATCCTTCCTAGTGCAGAAACACGTTGGTATCCGATTTCCAACTCGAGGAAACTCTATGCTACAGTGTACTTGTTTATGGTAGCACCCTCTCCCTATAAAGCATTCAGAGCGTTATCAAACCTAACCGAAAATGCGCGAAATATGTATGCACAATAATAACAATACAAGGGGTCGTTCTTAAATTACGTCAGGCTTTTTAGGGCGGGAGGGCGTCGCGAATTTCTTACTCTTTCTTGCACGAGGGAGAGGGTGTCAGGTATCGTCTTAAGTAATATTTTTTTAACCTACTTTTCAATATGACTAGTCCAAAAACGAATTAAATGAATTATACAAATCTTTAGAAAAATTTTATAACCGAAAAAATGCAATGTAAAAGATATTACGTAAGGAAGAATGGGGGAGATGGTTGGAATATAAAATCCTACGAATTTTTATACCGGGAGAGGAGGGTGTAAAAAATCGCCACAATTATCCTTACGTAATTTAAGAATGGCCCCCAACAGGGCGCTTTGGCATTCGAAAAGGAGCGTTCAAAGAAATTTCTTATTAAGTAATTATATTAGAAATATTAAAAACAACGTCCAGTAGTATGAGGAATAATATTAAGTAATATTGAAATTTATATCCTCAGATTTTATATATTACCCATCGGCCCCTCGTCCACCTCAACATCCAAATAGCGATCCGTCCTCACAATAAGACATACTTTTTTTACGAATCCCTGAATACGAGCTAATTCACTGATGCTTTGTGCTAGTAATCAAAAGAAGGATACCAAAGATAAGTAACTGCAAATACAATTGGCACTATTAAGTCTGTAAATCTAATTTCAATCCTATTTCACTTTCGACGTAGTTATTTAGATTTGTACCATCTATAGATGCAAAAGCGGTATTATTTATACAAAATATTCATACGTTTCAGTTCACGATAAGTGGAAGTATAGAAAATGAAAGCCCATTCGTAAAAAGCCCTGCCATGAGACAATATTCCCGACTTCCCACTGCAAGTAAAGAGTTACCACCGATTTGATGATTCGGGGGGTGCCAGTTCTGAACTCCGGATGGTATTACCGCGAGGCAAATAAGTTTAAAATACAAAGTACAATGAGGTGTTTTTTTTTTTATTTACAGGTTCTCTGGGTACATCGGTGTTCGACACGGACGTGTACCTCGTTGGCGCCAGCGGGGGCGTTTACGCTCTTCTCGCTGCTCATCTGGCCAACGTTCTCTTGAATTACAACAACATGGAGTTCGGCATAGTTCGGTTAATAGGCATCTTCGTAATTGGTAAGAATTTAAAGACAGTTTTTAACTAAACTTACAAGGGAAGATTCCGAACCCGGAAATTCAAAAAATTCCGAACCTTTGTGAATATGTAGGGAATTTCCTCCTGATTATATATATACTAACAAAGTTTCAGAATTTTTTTAATTTTCGGGTTCGGGATCTTCCCTTGTTAGTACTAAGTAGGTTCCAACAAACCTTATACATTAATTGTAGAAAATTAAATGCTCTTTTAGTATTATTTGAACAAAATTTCGATAGGGCTTACCATTTTTTAAAAATTCTTTAAATCCAAAATATTGATGAATTCTAAACTTTAAGGCCTGATGGGCACCCTTTCCTGTTGTCCGATTGCAATAACCTTTTTCAGTGACTATTTTTTATGAAATGGGACCATATTAGGGGATGAGAGCGAAGAAATACGAAAAAAAATCGACATATAAATAAGGGCCACTCACCCCAGTGTAACATACATTTATCTTTTAACTCATAACTCAAACTATCAACTGTCCATATAAATATTTCACAAAGTTCCATCAAAATGAATTTAAATAAAATCTCCTTATTACTGGCGCGGCGATCACGATCTAACATAGGAACCGTTCAATTTTCAGCCAGCGCCGACGTGGGGTTCGCGATCTACGACAGGTACGCGGCCGAGCAGATGGGCCCACCGGTCTCGTACGTTGCGCATCTGACTGGCGCATTGGCGGGCCTGACGATCGGGCTGCTGGTGCTCAAGAACTTCGAGCAGAGGCTCCACGAGCAGCTGCTCTGGTGGGTGGCGCTCGGCGTCTACGCGGCCTGCACCATCTTTGCGATCATGTACAACCTGATGCACCCGGACTATCCATGACGCGAGGTCAGCTTCGCGTACGGGCAACCGCGAACCACGTAACGCGAAGCTGAACAGCACTCAACGAAAAAGAAACGAAAGAAGAAGAATTGGATGGGAAAGGAGCGTGCAGCGCCGGAAGAGGAGAAGGGAAGGGAACGATTTTGAGGGCGAATCCCGGTGAATGTTTCGCGAAACAGATGTAAAACGATCGTTAGAGGTGCGTTTGGTCTCTTTTGGAGGGGTTCCTGGAAAATTGAGCGCGAGGGATGAAATGGATGGAAGCTATGGTTCTCGGAGTGGGATGATTTCACGACGAACCGATAAGCTGTTCCGCTCGGCCTTGTATCCGCGTAGAGAATGCGCGAGGGGTAAAGAGACACGGGGCGAAATCTTTTTCTCGAGGGGAGGAAGTTGGCTTGTAGCTTTTTGATGCATCGGGATCATTGAACGATGGAATTTGCGCAAGACAATGAAGGAAATAATGCAAGTTTCTTATTCCTATTAGAGAGAGTACAAAGAGCGCTGATTGTTTTTCTTTTTTAGAAGGAGTATTGGCTTAACAGACACTTTGAACACCCAGGCGCGCGAAACTTGATGACGCAGGGTAGAAAGAAAGGAGGGAAACTAAACAGGAAGAAATTCGTTTGCAACGCGGGATGTAATTTCAGACGATTTTTGAGAGAAAGAGGAAAATTTAAAAAAGGAACAAGATTGGGAATATTAATTGGAAAAAAGAGGAAGCGTTTCAGTTGACCCTAATGAATGTAAAACTGATCGTGCAAGGGATCAGCTGTTTGTCACTTAACAAGTTACTATTACTAAAGCAACTCTATCAGAGTTTAAAATGTAACACTCTTTCATCGCTGAAGAATAAAGTTAATAACATTTCGATTAAAAACGAAAGCAAGGGCAAAAGAGGAAGGATTATTAAAAAAAAGTCTCTACAAATTTCACTGCAGTTGCACCTTTGAGCTAACAATCGATTAAGTAGAAACAGCAAGAATTCCGGCGACGCTGGAACTTGGCGAAGGAGTATCAATTAAGATCGTAAAGATAAGCAACTAATAGAAACTGAGAAACGAACGCTAACAATATAAAAAGTTGCTTTCGTGTTCCTTGCACGACGGTCGAGATCACGTAATCTTCTCCCGTTTCGAAAGAGCAAACCGAGGGATGAACTTGAAATAGGAGCCCGCCAAAGAGCGGAAAACAGAGAAGCAAGACGGCACAGAACTGGACCGCGAGAATTCAAAACGCAGGGAGGGGTTCCTTTCCCTCGAGCGTTACCATTTTGTCTATTCCCCCGGTGAGAAACCAAAGATTCGAGATACCTCTGGGAATCCGTTTTCGGGACCCGAAGTCTTTCGAGGCAGGAATGGCGACGCGACGCTGCGGAATTGCGAGGAGTCGCGGCGGCCCTTGGCGAAGGTAGAGCGAAGGGAGGCGGGAAAGAAAGGTCTTTCTATTACGAGAGGAATCAGTCAAGAGAAGGAAGAGATACGGTTCTTCTTTGCGGCGCATTTCCTCGTTCATCGGCCGCTCCGGTGGCTCAAAGAAACCAAAGAATCGTATGGAGCGAAGTCCTTTCTCCTGTTTTGGACTCGACTTCTCAAAGCTGGGCGGACGAGGGAAAACGGCGATAGAGGCAAGACGTTTCGGTGCTCCTTTCCAGCATCGGGAACTCAAAGTATGTAGATACAAGGGAACAGAAAATTGCGTGAGGGTATCGATCGCCTCTAGCCGCGAGGCGCTCCGACGAGAAGGAACATCGACAGAAGATTTCGTCGCGTGGATGATTAGTTCCTGGAGGCAACCCGGCGAGGCAGACAGTCGTCAGCAATTGGACAAAGAAACACTCCACTCGTCACCGCGGTTCATTCCGCTCGTTCAAAGAGCAACATCTCATTGTGCTTGTAAATGCGACTGCAAATGCCTCTGGTCGATGTCGCTAGAAGTATATAGGTGTACCAAGCAATAGCGAGGTCTCTAATGAGCACGCAGACGACGGGGAACTAGAAGAGTCGTTTAGCAAGCCTGGAATACAGTCAATCTATTCTACTTTGCGCGGAGTTTGCGCTATGGGAAGGAGACACCGTGCCCGACAGCTTGCCCACTTTTGCGTATGCGCGATGGAGACCTCTTTACTGCGCGGTCCACTTATGGATTAGGATGACCGGACGATTAGGTAACGATTATTGGAGACGAGGAACGATTCGGAACGCAACGTCGAGGAGGCATAGAGTTTACACGCAGGTACGATTCTGCGCGCTGCCTTCAGGAATCTTCAGGGCATTTGCGTAATCAGCGCAAGACGCGGCATTCGTCGCACGAGATACTCTCGCGGGCAAACTGAACCGATCCAACGATCGTCTCCCGTTATTAGCACGGATCACTCGCGCTTACCATCGCGGATATTCTCGACGGCGGTTACAGGCCCGCGCTTAACTCGTATACCACTTAACCTGTAAATAATACTGTACATAGTTGAGATAACGGACGCGCGCGTGTGTCTGTATGTGTGTATGCGCGCGCGAGCATGCGAGTGTGTGAATGATTGAGCGACGAACAGCGAGCAGCGTATAACGGAATATCAGGTGAACGCCAAGGTAACAAGCTCGTGGGACAGCCCACGCGATCTAGTCGGATAATTGCGAGAGATTGTCGTGCGTGAAGGAAGAAGCAGATTATTTTCAACGAGACATTTCGCGGATTTGCATGGCCTTCCTTCACCCGCGAAACCGTATCGACGCCTCGGACCGACGGGAGCCGATTCGTACGAGTCCCCGAAATCTGAAGCGTCGGCTACGATGGCAGTGCAAGGCCAATGTGCGACGGAACGTGTCAGGTAAGGCGATTAGGACGCCTGAACGTGGTTACGTGGGACCGCCCGTCCGCAGAATTCCTCTTGCGTTACACTTTGCGTCGCATGTTGCGTTACACCCGTCTGCACCCAGCCCGGTGCGTAGTAGACAGTTGTAAGGAACGTCGAAGGCGAGAACGAAGACGCCCGTGCGAGTTATCGTTCAGTTTCCGAGGTACGCGATCCTTCCCGCGGGACACGTTGATTCGGAACCCCTGATTATCATTTGTGTCGCGTCCCGCGCGGGAGCCTTTCGGTATGCTTGCAGAGTGGTTGCGTTTCGGTGGGACGAGCCGGTGGCCGGCACTGCCGCCTGGACTAGACGCGCGCGCCATGTTTCTCCCGATATTTCTTAATTTATTTGCGACCCTTATTCTTTGTCGCCGTTACCTCCAGCGACGCCAGTGTAAAGCTTATTTCTATTTATTCATCATCTTCCCTTCGACAAAGCGTGCCGTCGGCGATTTCGCGAGCTCGATTTCCTGTAGTCTACTCCGCTCGGCGATTCCGTCTTCTGTTTCTTTCCTCTCGATTTGCATATGGACCGACCCTTCGCGCCCTGGGGAAAAGCAGTCTTCGATATCGATTGTCACGTTGCAATTTATTCCGAGCCGAAGGTCCCAGAATTTGCATTTGCATATTGTCTTTATCACTTGGTTTCTGATTGAATCTACAGTGGTGGTTGAAAGAAAGTTTAAGAAGCAAGCGAAAGCAAATGTGCTATAATTTGAGTAGTAGGAACTGCGTTCATATTTATTTCAGTAATGCCGATATACCGAGTGAAGCCTCGGTATTAATTACTTATACACATGCGTAATATTCGAAACCTTCTTTTAGCTACCATTGTCGACTGTTTTGCTCTCAATTGCGTGGTCAGTTACCGATCACGGATTCTTTTAAGCTCCTTCCGTTTGCCATGCATCCGCATTATATTCTACAGTCAACAAAACATCTAATGGGGTGGCTTGGAAGAATAGACATCTCGTTCGCTGTTTCCCGTGGGCGCAAAGTTTTCGTCGGTTCGCGATGGATAAACGTATTTTCGAATTCCGCGGGACAGGAGCAGCGCCGCGCGCTCAACTTAGGGATAAAAGGAATGAGGTTACGAGGGAAAGGAAATTTTCACCAAAGAGAGTCAAAGGCGAAATGGCGAGCGTGTTCAAACCGAGAGTGATTAACGATGCTAGTCAATTAGTAGCGGCAAGGGGCAGCTAAAACATTAAGACATTGCCGAAGAACAGTTGTTTTTTTATTTTTTCGTTTTAAGAAGCGAGTAGCGGCTCGCAAAGTTCGCTCGAGAATAACAGATCGATTCGGTCTATCGTCTTGAAAATCTCTGACACGTTCCAAAGAATCGAGCGCGCGCCGCCGAATAGTTGCTACTCGAGGCAGCTTCCGGCTACATTACGGTTGCAAGTAACTTTCGACATTCTCCTGGCTCTGCCTGTCGCGTCCAGCCACTAAATCTACAGTCAAAACGATAATCATCGTCGACCATATCTCAACCGTGTTTTCCCTTCTGTTACATCTGGCGCACATTTGTGATCAACTGCATAAAATTGATCAGAGTAACGGCAGAAATCGACATTTATTCATATTCACCATGGTTGCTGGACTAAAACGTCTTTATGCGCTATGCTTATAGTTGCAACCTAAAGATTCCAAATTCGCGATTTCCAATTATTCCAAACGGCCTGTCAAAGTCCAAAACGTTGATTTGCGGGGGGTTTTCGTTCTGTTGCCGAAAATAACGCATTAGTCCAAATCGTATGAATACCCGCAAAGCAACCAATTAACTGGTCCATTTAATTAAATGGCGCATCCCCTTTTGTTTCCCTTTTGCGTCCTTCTTTAGCGAATGATAGCGGCCTTTTGAGTCGAGTGCGTCGAGCGAAAAGTGTTCGCTTCGATTTGTGATCGCGCGTCACAGCCGCGGCATTAAAGCAGACAGTTACGTGTAAATTGCGATTAAATCGTCGCGATGGTAATTCGTGCTACGGGGAATTGTTCGCGCCTTAGCCTTGGATCGAATAATTCGATGGTAACGGGTGTTGAAACTGCCTGCTAGTATATAGTTCATCTCGAGATTAATCGTAACTAATTGGAACGAAATTACTGGTAATTACTAAACAATCTACTTTTCTGGTACGTGGGAAGGTGAAAAACTAGCTGTTCCCGGAATAAAAAAACACGGTTGAACTGTCGACGTTGACTCAGCTCGATAGGAACGTAGAGACTATACGCTACAGGTGTATCGAGCAATAGTGAGACCTCCGGTGCTCCTATTCGAACAGAGTTCAGTAACCAAGCCACCCAACTTCACTATTGCTCGGCACACCTAGAAAGCCAGTGACGAGGGCGAACCAGATGAGAATGACGAAGTTTCTGGCTGCCAATCCTCGACTGTCCGCAGACTGCCGACCAAAAGATCTGCCAAAAAGGAAGAGAGAACACGCCGTTCGACAGACTGCCCAAAAGAAACCGAATCGCTAAGCCTCCCAATCGGAAATCACAGCCCAGTAAGCGCTTCTTCGAATTTAAACCGTGTCTACTGTGCGCGTGATCGTATTGTTAGTCCTCCGCAGCTCATCTCGTGTTAATTTATTTATGAGAAGCGTGCCCACTTATCGTTACCGCGGGAGCAGAGTAAAAGTTACGGTGTAGCAAAGTTAATCTAGAAGCATAATTTAATAGAGCCGACGAAGGGTTTATTGTAAGTCGCTAATAAGTTATTCGTTAAATTATTTATAGATTAAATAATGTGGATCCTCGTCCGCGTCGAAGGAGCTCGAGTGTCGCCGACGCATACGTATCATTTCCTTTTCCAATTCATCTCTGCGACTGAGGAGAACCGCGGCCTCGACAGATGTACATACTTCCTTCCCGCCTTTTATTTATTTCTCGCTTAATCATCGACGCTCGGACAGAGCAGAGATTCGTTTAAAGCGCCGGAATTATCAGCACAGACACTGTGCCGGGGGTGCAGAGCCGCGCAACGGCGGCTACGTTCCAGTTCCCTTCCGTTCCGGACACTCGAGCGACTTCGAGCCGCGTAGCTCGCAATTTTTTTATCAGCGCTACGCGCCGAGACACGGCTACTCTTTCTTTCCCGATTCCTACGATCGTCCGGGGCATTTCTTTCTATTTATGTTTTTTAATCGACGTGTCTCGACACACTACGAACGCGCCCCTCGCGGCGAGGGCGCGCCCGTCAAGCTTGCAATCGAGAAAGGGAAAGGGTTGGAGGAGCAACGGCGCGCCGCTCCTTGTAGAAATTAAACGGGGGCGTCGGAATTCGAATTTCACGGTCGACTTTTAAAACGATGGTCCGGCGAACAACGAATCGATTGTACCTTCTGCGAGCGACGTTCACTATTTTTCTAACGCTGTTTTCAACGAAATTTTAATGGAACGTCTGGGAGATGCGGGGTCCTTTATGTTCTCGGTCGTATAGAGGTATTAAGACGCCAATGCGATGATCGATCACCGATCGATGTTTAATTATTGACCAACGAAAGTTGATGCCTCGTGACGTCGTTACAGTGGCGTGGACATTGGCGGCACAGCTTCGCATGGAAACGTACAAATGTGCCAGCTTAAGAGCGTTTCCCCGGTGTATTCCTTTCCACTTGGTATGAAAAATTCAGAGCGCAAAAGCCGATGTCCACGACGCGTTTCGACGTCACGATGTGGAGGGAGTTTCAGACTCGCGGGACCGATTAGCAAGTGTCCATCGTTGCTCGTAAGGGTGAACGACACGAACGATTGTTTCGAGGGCGATTGAGATCGGGATGTACTTCCACCGCAGGGATCTTTTAATAGGAATTTTTGTTGTTCGCTCGAAAATTTTCATAGCTACCAGCAAGTCGATCGACGAGCAAGTATCCGGCTCGCTTGGCTGCTAGCAGCGTGGGAGGGATGTTTCCTTGAATTTAGTAGCTTAATGCGGGGATTGATCGAGTTCACGACTGGACCACATTTTTTCCATTCATCTACTCAGGCCAGGGCAGGTTCCTCGCGGGTTTAAATCGACCGTAACGTAGTCGTAATTTTTTTTAATTAACAAGCCGAGTGCACCGTGGTTCGAGTGACCGATTCTGTTGAAACGACGCGTGCAGGTGGCAAACGGCGTGTACGATGTAACATAGCGAAGGAATAGAACGCACTGCTGGGAGATTTGGCAGGAAAATAGTGTTGAGAGTGTCGCCTTTTCCAGACCCCCGATAAATGCAAAGGGTAACTGAATCGCACCGGCGATTATGATCCATGTAGTAATTCTAAGTACTGTCCGTTATTCCTGTGATTAGATAAATCGGCATCGTTCTTGCGTACACATTTATATACAGGATCTGGGAAAGTGGGAATTTTTTGGCTGGCTTTAGGATGTTTGTAGTAGTGCGTTCTGTGCTTTTAACGTGTTATCCACGGTGCGAACGAACTGCGCGCGGGACTTTCGCCGAATCAGTCAGCTAAACCTCGCGCACTCCCCTTGCGAGAGAAAAGACAGATTAAGCGAATCTCTCCCTCCGAAGAAATGCGAATAGACGGAACACCAGTGTGCTTCCGGCGAAGGGAAATTAAATGGGGATTCTCGGGGATGGATTCGCCGAGATAAAAATAAGAAGTTGATTTGGTAAATTCGATGGATATCTTTCTCTAGTTATTTATTTATTTATACTATTCACCGTCAGTCATAAATGTTCACAAGCCAAAGAGGCGGAGCTAGTAAACGGAGGAGAATGAACGAGAGCAAGGGAAACGGGAACCGTTTCTTTCCAAGCGATTAGTGATATTATCGTTGCCCGTAGTTGTTACTTATTATTATCTACCTACGCAAATAAATTATTCTTATTGTATCGTCATCGTTCATCGACCTACGCCACTGTCGTTCTTCGTCGAGCTTCTTTGTTGATTAGTTCTCTCATTACATTCGTTCATTGAATAATTTCCATTAAGGGGTATGCGTCTAATTTGTTGGAACACGCACGATTCGTCATACGTGACAGACGAAGGGTCTTTTTGTAAATTGTATAAAACGTAGGAAGGGTTGTAAAAGGAACGCGAGAAATGTGCGAAAATAAAATTTTTGTGAAGAATCAGCGGCCTAACTGTCTTTATACCCGATCGATTTATACTTCTTATGAGCGCATTGACTAGGAGGGATACGAAACGTCGAAACGGGATATTGGACTGCGAATATCGCTACGGTAAGTGTGTCGAACGTAGGTAAATCGTATTTCGTTATTAAACACTTATTTTTAAAGGAATGCTCTGTAACGCTTGCTGAATTCGTTTCGATATCTGCTAATTACTTGAAGCGATTTTAAATGAAGAATGCCGAAGCAATTTTTAAGTTATACCGCACGCAGATTGTTCGATACAAATGTAATATTTAAATAAATATAAACGTGGAACATAGTTGATGGTATATCTATATATATATTTAATTTTGTTCTTTTCACGCGATGATAAATTACGGAGAAGTATGGCTTTAATTGTAGAAATGGAAAATAATTACCTGTGATCGATACTTTTTTTTGACAAGCTTGAGAATTTTCCATTAAATGCACCTGGTCCACTCTGGTACGGATTTCTAAATAGATAACAATCAGCGAAATTAACATATTATGTGAGTTCGTGTCACGTAAACTGAAATAGCGACTTCGTGAAAAAACGGATAGTGATCTTCCAGGGAGTGATCGGGATAACCGCAGCCATTTTGGAGCAAAACCGGAAATAACATAACCTAAACGTTTATCTATCTCTTTCTATCAGTATTTCTCTCTCTCTTTCTGTCAGTATTTCTGCCTCTTTGTATCAGTATTTCTGTCTCTTTCTTTTTTACAGTTTCTTTCTCTGTCTACTTCCGCTACTGCTCCAAATCGCGGCAACCAATCAGCGATGATACACGTTGTTTTGATCACTGCCTAGCTAGAGGATCACTACAAAATATTTACGAACGGCGATTCTGGGAACTAATGCAACACAATCGCCGAAGTCGGTAAACTTACTATACCAAAAACAATGACGATGCGTTCACAGTGTAAATTGGCTTGGTTCCCGCGCTCACTTATCACTTTTACTACGTAATTCGCAGTATGTATCCAGATTGTTTTCCATTTGCGTTTTTCGTAGCAATTTCCACCATATTTAGTTTCAATTATAACCGCTCTTACGGTTGAGATCGAATTCCTGTTCTGAGTTGATAACGTTGCATGCGACGCCCAACGTTATCGATTCAGAGTGGAATTCAAACGCAACCCTACAAACGGTTAGAATTGAAATTAAATACGATGAAAATTGGGCGATACTTCCGAAAACCGGTCAAACCCGATTCAAAATTTTTTTTTACCATTTCAATGTCGTTACCGACCGCGACTGATTTTTGTTCTAGCACAGACGAGGTATAGAATAGACCTATCAAGCAATGTATTTTTGTGTCGCCGGTTTAGGGGGTCCTGGGACCCCCTTGCCATTTTAGTGTCGCACGCAACGTTACCGGTGAAGTCTGAAAACAGATTGTAACGCTACGCGTGGTAGGAACTAGAATTAAGCACGAGTAAAACTAGTTTATGTTTTGAGAGTCAAAGCCCGCGATTTACAAATGTTTCTGTTAGAGTAACAATTTAAAAATCGTCTTATGAACAAATTCCGTTCAACGGAAGAGAACGGAGGAAGAAAATAAAACGATATCACATTCGTCTTTTAACCTTGCTGTCCTATTCCGGTTTATTTAACGCAAAACAAATTTATATAAACAACAACATTTTTTGTGGAAGACATGCTTTCATGATGTAACGTGGAATGCCTCGCAAAGAAATTGTAACTTGGTATATTTCAATAAGATGCTGAAACAGAGAGGACTTTAAAAATTGTCAAAAACCCATCAGTTCGAGTAGCTCGCTGAAATATTCCAACTTGCACTTATCCTTCCACTGTACTCGTGTTCTGGGGTCCGGTAGGAACAATCGAATAACATTTCAAGTTCCATATTTTATTCTTACATTCTATCATAGTATTGCAAGTTAAAGAAAATCTTATCCGACTAGAATATTTAACAATCGCAGCCATCGGCTCGGTTCTCACCGATTACCAGATCTCACCACGAGGAGGTTGCTGCGTTTGGAGACCCGTGGAGAGATAGATGGAATCAAAGTTCCATCGATCTCCCTGTACATGAAACCCTCCTAAACCTCGTCTGTGATCCAATCTTCGGTTCCCCTCGGGTATGCAACCAAAGTTGCAAACGCGTCCTCGGTTCTCTCGTAAGTGCAACGAAGTTGCGAATGCGATGTTCCCGCTGCGCCGGCGCCGGTTCTCCCACTCTCCGGGCATACGTCACAGATAAGAAAAAACTTAATCTCATTCAGAACTTAAAGTATGTGCCTTATGTCCCTATGTCCTTAAGAATACTTTAAATATTCATACGCTGGTGACACATTATGTGACTGAACATTTTAATTACACTCTTTTAGGTATACACTCTCGTAATAATTTGGTTACGAATAACCATTATCGTTGACGAGAATATTTTTAGTTACGGAATAACCAATATCTATTGCGGGAATTTTTTTTGGTTACGGCATAACCAATATATATTGCCGGAGTTTTATTTTGGTCACTCTAGGCCGTCATCAATTTTTATTAATATTATTACGAATAATTTGTATTTATGAACGATATGCAATGAATTATAGAATTTATATGCTTTAATGAATAAAAACACATATGTAATAATTATATATTTTATTAACTACGTGGGGCATAAAATCGGTGTTGAGTTTCAGAAGTAATAATTTGTGTAAATTCTCTTCTGATAAATTACAGCGCGCTGCGGCTCCTAATACCCACAGTTCGCATTCCAGATATTATATAGTTCAATAGTTATTACTATTATTATTATTATTATTATTATTATTAAACGTCTTTATTACTCCAGTAAAAGGCGAGGCGCAGCTAGTAAGCTGTTACTATGCCTGACCTTACTTATAAACAACAAATAAATACAGCAACATATACACAAACGCAAACATAACAAGATAATAAAAATTACGAAAAGAAGAGAAGAAAGAAAAGGATTTAAAAGATTATTGCCATCTAGAATTAGACGCATGGTAGTAGGAAGGGAGCGAATCTCGAGATGAAGGGAGTTGTAGTAGCGAGCAGAAATATAGGAAAAGGAAGCTTGGAACTTCGACGTGTTATTTAAGGGAATAGAAAGGAGCGACTGAGAACGTGTAGTAGGAGCATTGCTGAAATGAAATGAAGAATTTGTGCGAATTAAAGAGTATTAGTTACACCGTAACCGAAAAAAAAATTCCCGCAATAGATATTGGTTATATCGTAACCAAAAAAAAATCCCGCAATATATATTGGTTATACCGTAACCAAAAAAAAAATTCCCGCAATATGGACGGTATTCTCAGTCGCTACTTATTCTTAAGCAAATGCTTAAGCATGCATTTTGTACGAAAAAAAAATACAATTTTTTCCATAGAGAGTGGTATAATAACAGGTTTCAAATTTTCGTCGCTGTACGAATACTTTTTACACCGATTGTAACTTTGTATTCGTCCAAGGTGACCTAACCCTTTAAATGGCACGATATCGGCAAGCGTCCCCTATAATTTCCGCAAAACTGATAACACATTACACCACTTAGCAAATGGATTTACTGCCTATATATTACTCTCAGAGAATAGAAAAGTTGTAGTTCTACCGTCAGGCTTCGATTGCTATTCAAACATGAACACAGGTGTATTCTTCGGTTTCCTTGCTCTGTTGAGTGTACTGGCACCAGGTAAGTTTTTCGAAGGTTTGAATCGTATTTGAAATGGTAGAATCATGTTGGGCCATTTCACGCCAACTCGATCATTTCTGTGGCTTATGAAATTAGGAGGAGTTTAATTCATCATTTCCCAGTTTTTAATTCGATTAACAAACCCGAGCTTTCAAAGTTCTTTCACAAATGAATTTCTATCGTCGAAACTATTAAACGTAGGTACGGACTACGTTTGCCGTTAGCTTTAACGCAGGCCTGGCATAGACTCTCCTCACTGAGTTTCTGTTTCGTTTCCAGTCATTTCTGCAGCATAAAAATAATAGAAATATTTTTATTTTCAACTGTGCTCTAAGCGCCGTGTTTTAAAAAAAAAATTGAAAAAATGCAGAGTAGAATAAAGTAACTGGCAAAGTTTTCAATCAATTTCGTTCACAGATGTGGCAGCTGACTGGCCATTACTAGACACAATGTTCTTGCGTGTCTACAATAGGTAATTATACGATGTACAATCATGTTAAGGAAATCAATAAACTTGATTTTATGTAGGGTAAAGGCAAGTAATATGGAACATCTGATTTCAAAAGCTTGTCAAAAGTAGGGGAATTTGTTTTTTTTTTAATAAAACTGACATGAAGGAACGAAGGAACTAATGCATAATTATATTTACATCGTCAAATGTAAAACGATGCAATTGTTTTGCAATTATAGTAAAAAACTGAAAAGAGTGAAAATCGGCGTTCGAAAAAATGGGTTCCAATATGGAACACTTAGGAAATTTGTAAAGGAAACTCAAAAATCTTTACTTTTTTTTTTACTAAAAATGAAGATTTATTAAGTAGAAGATACAAATAAATAAATACACGTCATTTTTGGAATTTATTCCTGCTTTCTGCATCTCTCCTACACGTTGGGCACGTGAATAATACATCGGAAGCCCCACATTCTTCCTGTGCCCACTGAAAGCATCGAATGCATTAGGTCTACTTTTCATTGTCATTATTTTTATAATTACCATCGCAAAATAAGCATTTCGCATCATCGTGGTCATCGTCATTATCAACTTCATCTATGCTACTCGATATGTTCCATATTACGTACACACATGTTCCGACAAGAAATTAAGAATTATACTAAGAAGAAAGTAACTTTATTGGTATACTATTGTTGAATAATTAAGAACACACATATTTAATGATAAATTATATCAAAATAATACTTTGTAACATACCTTCGCTACAATATTTAACTGTTTGATGCACTTTTCAGAAACTTTTACGCCCCCCGAAAAATATAAACGTTTCTCTTTCAATGATGGATGCCCGACTGATACTCAATTGTCAGTATCATCGTCTATTGTGTCTAGGGATCTAGTATACAGGATTGCCTGAAGAGTTCGTTATTTCGTTACCGAAATTTCACGAAGTTCCATATTACGTGCCGTCCCATATTACCTGCCTTCACCCTATACTCTACTGTATCTACTTATACATATACATACATAGGACTTACTTCATTTCAGGACTAACGATACTTCGTATACAGACTTCGGCTTGAAAAATACAAGCGACATAGTATCTCGGCTCGACAAGAGTAAAACGACAGTGATTTACATTCATGGCTTTCTACAAAACGTGGACTGGGACGACGTGAAGAATGTTGCGAAAGGTAAGTCTAGAACTGCATTGAAAAATAATACATCGCGTGACAAGGGAGAGAAGAAAGCGAATTCGACGAGCGCGAAGTTCGCTGCCCGAGCGCAGCGAGGGCAGTATTTCACGCGAGGCAAAATCGCGTCTCTCCCTTGTCACGCACAATACTTTTTTCAACACCTGCATGAAAGGTGTGTCTTTGATAGCCTGCTGAGCGATTCGCAAAAAAATACACACGATCGATAACGATTAGTCGAACAAATGTATCTTCATACCACAGGGTAACTCCAAACTCTAGTTTCCTTGGGAGCAGAGTAAAAAAATTGCAAATACACATGCGCGTAATGTATCTTTCCCTTGGGAGAAAAGTAGAAAACGCGAATACATCTGAAATTGGTAATTTTGCTCCCGCTCAGCAGGTGTAAAAAACACCCATTTTCATGCAGGTGTTGAAAAAAAAATTTTAAACTCTGTAGAAACTTGAATAGATATTCCTCCGACACCAGAAATATTTATCTGACATAACGAACTGCGTAAAATAACACAGAACATTCAGTCGCAGAACTAGACGATTTTTTTTCGTAAAAATGTGGGGGAAAATTGATTCGTGTGTAACTTTCACAATTTTTGTTTAAATTCGCCAGGAAAGTTGCACTCTGTAGTTTTTAGCGTAGAATTTACTCGACCCAAAGAATTTTGCTTTTAGATGATTGGTTCACCTGGGACTGCGTGCATATTTCCCACTTAATAATTTTCAACATTCTGACAATTTTTTTATTTTACATTGCTCGTAAAAGCGTACATAAAAAAACTGTGAAGAATGCCGGTATGGTGATTATTTGGTATCTAAGCAATCCAACCGGCAAGAAACCGTCGACTTCAGTCGTTCGATAGTCCTACACCCTTTTAATAGGACGGTTCCGGATTTGTTGCAGCTCTCCTGAAGTATACGAGTAACAACGTACTCAGCCTTGACTACCGTCAGATCGCTTTGATTTATCCAGTTTCGGTGGAATACGTTCCCCAAATTGGCGCTGCCCTCGCCACAGCTATAAATGATATGGCGAAAGCTGGTTTAAATGCGACAGACGTACAGCTTGTTGGGCTCTCACTGGGTGGTCAAATTAGCGGGTACACTGGGCGCAATACCACCGTGAAACTCCGTCAAATAATAGGTACGTCCGTGGTAATTGTTACGCTGCCTGGCAGTAGCCTTCCAGCAATCTTTGAAAAAATTCGCAAAATTAATTGGCTGCTTAAATTAATTGTCGATGATTGCTGCCCGATTGTCGGCGAACCAAACGTGACTTGTCGGGAATTAGAAATAAACGTTGGATGTGCCACCTTCGAGATTTAATTCGAAAGCCTGAATCTTTCTGCACAGCTGTAGATCCCGCTGGTCCCGGGTTCGGTTCCGGATTTGTGTCGAAGGCCGATGCCTTGTTTGTCAGTATCATACATACTGATATGGACGGCTATGGAAATGGACATATCAGTGGCCACGCAGATTATAAGGTGAATTTGGGACGTAGAATACAGCCTGGTTGCACCGAAGAGATTGTAACCACATTACTTCCGCCTGGTTTGTATCTTTTACCAATATTTTCCTTAATGATTTATCAGTGACTCGCACTGTGGTGTCACCTTGCAATTGGAAGTTCCACTGGTTAATAGTAAAAGTCTTTGTAGTCTTTGAAATCCATGTTTCCTTCATATTCCTGCTTCCCATGTGATTTATCATCATTGCCTGCACCCTCATTACTAGGGAATGCTCCAGTTCCGTTTTAAACATCTACGGACGCTTATTTCGCGAAGGAATATCTTATATATCTCATAATCTTGCATTACCGCGTTAATGAAATGAAAGCTGGCGCTACAAACGCGTTGCACTTGTTCTCCCATTCTAATCGCCGCATACTTATTTCTATTTCGCATTACAGATGTTTGCTCCCACTTGAGGTCCTTCGTGTATTTGCTGGAGTCGATTGCGAATCCAAATGCCTTTCCGAGCATCCAGTGCAACAGTGACTATGATTTCTACAACGGGACTTGTGATAAGAGCAATATAACGCCAATGGGATACTACACCCCGGATACCGCGTTAGTATCCTCTTCGTTAATAAGATGCTACGTCTGGTCACAAGTTTCATACAGCATACAGCTCGTTACTGCCAATTTTTATACTATTATTTTGGCTTATAGATCGTAATGATTATTCTATGCTTCCAGCTCTGGTGTATACTACTGCCAAACGAACTCGAAATCTCCCTACGGTTTGGGAATGCTAGGAACCACGTACAACTACCGCATATAATTACTCTTGCTGCTGGGCCGCTTACGGTCGCGGCTGGTAGGGGTCTCCCCGTTAGCCACATTCATTTACTCCCGGTATAGCTAAGACGGATGTTATCTCTTTTCCTATCACAAACAGTTCAGAGCTTGGTCTGAGAATTTATTCAGTAGGCCGTGAAGTTACACACGGACCTCGCGACAGTACGATGATTTAATTCTGTTCCGAGAATGATGGTTCCACGAGCGATAATCTTTGTTAAAATGTTTTCTATGTGATTAATGGGCAAATAAAATAATAAAATGTATTACGCACAACTGTGAAGTGTTCTTAAAAACCTAGAACCAGGGATTGAAACGCTTCCGAAAGTAACTGTTTCAAATAGTTATATGTATATCGGTTCTGATTGAAACAGTTATGAAGAACCGATATTCTGAATAACTGTTATAAGGAACCGAAATTTCTGACTATATCGATTTCGATTAGGGTTCTACAGAACCGATATTATTTTTTCGGTTCTATATCGGTTTTAAAACGGTTCTGGAATTGATTCTCGCATCGATTTTTACAGGAGATGAAATAAGTAGATATTACGCTTACAGATTACTGTATATTGAGAATTTATTTTGAAGATATATTTCTAAGAACCGAAACCGATATCATAACAGTTTTTGGCTAAAACCTCTTAACCCTCTCAGGGTGGAATATTTAGGGGCTGTGAAATCATTGTTCCTTGGCCTCCAGGAGAATGTATTAAAGAAGAAACGTATAAATAACTCTATCGGGGAGAAAGATATCCTGGAATATGTTTGGTTGCCAGCTACCTAATTCGATTTCGCCGCTATCTCTTCCATTGAGGGTCTTTCACACCGGCACGCGTGAACCGCGCACACGAGAAACAGCGTGTCAGCTTTCATCCGATCTCGAATATTCTATTCAATTCTGAACGCACCTATACGTACGACACTCGTGCAGAAGTAACGAAGAGCGAAGTGGGGCTCGACGCGACGGCCCAGTAGAGGTCTTTTCAACAGCTCCTGTTTCCCCACTTCTCCGTTCGGGGCATGCGCGGTGGAAGTTCGCGACTCGCTTTGTACTTATACACCTATATTTCACATAGTGAATTTTCATAAAGTTATAAACCGTCTCGACCGAACCACGGTTACGTAATGTAAGTTGATTCTATTTAGACATCTTAATCTGTATCGTAAGCTTTATCATGTTAGAAGCTTTAGGGATCAGATCGCTATACGATTTCCAACTCGCTCGCCCGCCTACAGTTCTGGGGTAAGTGCCGCGCGTTTCCTCACAGTCCTCTGCCCAGAAGGCGCCCTCGTCTTCCCCACTTCGTGGACGAATCCTTAAGGAACAGAGTCCCTAGCCTTTAGCAATACCGCGTCGGGCCTCTCACCATCTCTTCATTCTCTCTCTCTTCGCATAAACAATGAATCCTACGACACCTAATAGCTGAGGGACCCGATGTGGTCATTAGTCATTGCTTGCCGCCAAGACTATCCTACTTGCTACTCTCACCCACCCTCGTTCAAGACCACGCACAGCCTAAGGCCCCGTCGTGAAACCCTCGAAGGCAGAATAGCCTGGGACCATTCGCCCTCCACTCAATAACACGATGACGCTGACATGGCCATTGGCCAACCTGACATGCTTTCCTCCCTCTCACCTAGTAGATAACAACGCTCTCATCTTTAATTGACACATCTTCAATCACGCATACGCCTCGAAACATTGGCAGAGGTAGATACAGATCTTCAGCTCACATATTCAGTGTGCAAACAAATGCGTCTTGCAACAGCTGAACGGCTAAAACACGCTTAACTCTGGCGCACAGGCGCTCAATGGCCAAACACATGAATGTGCGTCACGCCAGCATTATGGCCAAAACACGTAACTATTTAACTAGACTCCAACGTTAGCGACCCCATATAGTTGACTGCGAACCTTATCAGTTTTACTGTCCGGCAGCCTCCACACTGTAACAGTGTAACCTCTGCGACCCCATACAGTCAATTGCGCACCTTGTCGCCATTACGTCAGCACTTCAATACACCTTTGATATAACCACGCTTTGCCGAGCCTCTGTTCATTTCAGCTCTCAACCGACAGTCCCTCGTTAGTGCGCATCCTTACTAAACGGATCATATAATCCCTTGGAATATAACCGCGCTGGATTACACGATCATTGTCCTTGCGTATTTCTGTACAAAGTGTGCTATTTTTATAATTCGAAATCGCTCACTACCGGGCCTTTCAGCTACGGCCTCGCGGTAATTTCTTCTCTAGAATTATTCGGTAATCGGAGCTTGACTTAAATAATCCACGTGTTCAATAAACCTTCCCTTGCGGTACTCGAGCTCGAATAAGTAGCGTTGCAAGTAAATCTACCATCTTGAGACGCGAGGCAATAAATCTTTTTTTATTACTCGCTGCATTTACGTTACAATCCGTTGCTGTTTTAAATTTAATACCTAATAAATATGTAGGAGAATGCCTCTACTCTTTGAAACAGAATTCCGCTGCACCTGATTCGACTTAGAATCCGTATGCATTTCTGTGCCCCGCTCGGGATTGAAAATAATCGATGAAAGGGACGATTGCTTGGTTTATCCTGAGGACGCTGCCTTGCTTCATCTTCCTGTCCACTTCTCGCATTCCAGCTCTAATTCTCCTATTTTTTAGCGTACTTGTTATGTAAGATTAGTTGCTGGTTCAATAACAACGCTTGATTTTGCATTTCAAAAGGCTGATAAGAGTCGTGCAGTGATAGCTGTTTTTAAGGCCAGGGTCCCATTGGTGCAAAGCCGCGCCGCGGAAGCTTTTTGTCGGCGCGCAGGCAGGTTTGGCCGCAAAAAGATTTCCCACGGATCATTTCACGTACTTTTCACCATTTCGCAGGGTCGACTTTGGAAAAGGTTGAGAAAAGTTTACATTCTTCAACGCAAATGTACTCTACGATAATTCGAAAGAGTTCTACTTGAGAAGTATAACTCGTTTTCAAAACATTAAGATCCCCGAATGCGGGTGAAATTAACGAAAAATAGTTAAAAATAGTAAAACGCGAACTTTAATCTGAAACTTAAAATTTATGTGTCGCATTTTCCTGCGCGTATTGAACATTTCGAAGTCACTATGCTCGCAATCATTTTGCTCAATGGCATGCAGAAAGATCGAAAGAACTAAAAACTATCACTCTCCGGTCGTTGGAAACAGTCTCACTGCTATCAATGCAGCAGGCCCCGATTTGAATATCCCGACGTAAAAGCAATTAAAACGCCGGTGCTCCGAATTAGATCTAGATGAGTTAAAACACTGGCTCAACATTCGCGTTTACATTTCTAACGCGCGGAGCCACGGTGCTGCAGGCAATACTTTATCGCAGGAATAAGCAATGATTCTACAATCGCAACGTGCCCGATTACAAAGGCACACTGTGTTTCTAAACACCTCTGAGAAATAGGGAGGTGTGGTCGGACACAGGGGAAGTGTTTCTGAGAAAACCTTCTGGATAATTGGTATATCACAATGTAATTCTGTTAAACGGCCTCCTACGTGGTCCAGTAATCGATGAAATTGATGCAGAATGTTTAAAAAATGCCACTCCATTGTTGTTCGAGCATCCTCTTATCTTTTATGTTCAATCGACTTCAGTGGATACGAACTATATAATAGTATACGAAATAATTGTGACGCTAAAGTGGAAGCGCTGATACGTTTTGATTAAGAAAAAACGAGCGTTGAGAATCCGAAAGCGCTGTGTTAGTGACCGATAATGACCCTGTGTGCTGCGAACTGTATCCCGTATGATTGATAAGGCTTGCAGTTTTTTTCGGGTATGCATGGTGGGACTGCCCGCGTGGTACGTATGTACCGAGTAATTTATCTCGCATTGACGATATGTGAGCTATTGTCAAAAGCTGCTCTCCCTTGTGAAGTGTCAAATGTGCAGCTGAAGCTTGTGAAATTGGGTGTAAAGGGGTGACATTAGCTAGGGTCCTTCGCGTGTTCGGTAGCAGTTGATAGACGGTGAGTAATCGGCGAAGCTGATTGGAAGTTATCTCTCGCTTACTAATCACTATGCCCATATCTCGAATTTCATTTTGTACACTTTCAGTAGCTCGATAGCTTGAAAGTTGAATATTTCACATAGTCGTACTATGTTATTGTTATCGCGCGATAAAGGCGGGAATCCGCCTAGAAGCTAAGCTGTGCTATGCGACGCTATGCCATGCTACGTTTTAAAAAAAAAATTAGCTTCGATACATTCTTGTGGAACCGTTTCCACCGAAAGCTAAGCTAAAACATAGCATCGCATAGCGTAGCTTAGCTTAGCTTCCCGGTGGATTCCCGGCGTAACGCTTCTGAACGCTAATGCAAATTATAATCAAGGAGAAATATTATACAAACAGACTCTGTCGCGGTGCCAACAAATTCGCGATAAAATGAAGTCGAAAGAGAGTGACCCTCGATTTATTACCGGTATCTTATGTCCCTGCGCAATCGTAAATTCGTTCGCTTCAAAATAACATTATAATACACTCATTTGCACTTTAAATCAGAATCAATAAACTCTATAACTCACTGTGCAGATTGTACGTAGGCTGGCATAACTTGCAATCTCCCAAAAACATGCAGCCCAATTGATTTACACATCGGTAATTCGTACACAGCTTAAGTGGCTGATTCTGTTAGCAATTGTTCTTGCGTTACTTTAATGCGGCGCGTAATCATTAGTAATTATTCTCAATCATTCTTAATTGCTCCGTCCACACTGCTATCAACTATCCAACTAGCGTGACCACTTTTAAATCGGAAGAAACAACACGGTATCGCCGTGACATGCAAGAATAATAACACTAAGAATAATGAACGCCATTATCATTGTTGTTCTTTTCGCCCAATATTTATATTTTCGCGGCTCCTATCTGCAAAGCGTCGCGGCAATTTAAAAACGACTATCTATCTGAGGTTTTGTTGTGCCGCGTATAAGTCGTTTTGGAAATATTGTGCCGCGATATTTGCGCGTGTGCAATTTAAATTTGCGCCGACCGCCCAGCCCCCGGCTCAGATGGATTTCGGGAGTCGCGTCAATATCTCGCGCGATCCTTGCGGGCAAACAAATTCGCGGGAGTGATCGTATGAATTTTCGCGCGGTGTGCATCGCCACGGAATCGATAGAGAAGATAAATCAACGTAAAGTATTTATTCCGTTTAACGCATTGATAAGATGCCGGTGTGCAGGTAGTGATAACGAAATCATTGATTGATATGATATAAGCGAGCCCGAGTGGGAATGTTCTTATCTAGAACGTTAAGTAGCGTGTACAGTCGATGTCCCCTTAATGTTATTTAGCTTTTAAGCGGACAATACGAATAATCGGTGGAATGGAGACGGCACTTGCTGGAGAAACGCTATTTTTACAGTAAACTCGAGCAATCATCGTGAAGCGGACCTATGGTACATAAAAGACCTTCAAACCGCGCGGAGTGAGACTTTTGGGAAAGAAGACTGAAGAATCGGCGAACGTTGAGACTCCACAAAAATGATCCTCGCGATATTGTCATTCATCGTCGTCGCGGTGGTCTTGCACTTCTTCATTATTCATTACACGAAGCATGGGAGGCTCATCAATGCGATACCAGGGCCGCAGGTGTTGCCAGTCTTTGGGAACCTGTTCTCCTTGCAACTTTCGCCAAGTAAGGGATGATTATAAGTGATCTAACTTTTCGGGAACAATGAAAGCGCGGCGCATTTGTACGCGCGCGCGCCTTCAGAAATCTTCTCGCTCGCGCAAGTGTCTCCTCTCCTTTCTGGTTTAAAAATAAAGCAACGAGCAAAGGAAAGGAAGAAGCACTCGGGGCGAAATAGGCGCGACTGGAGCAGATTGATAAGTGTCCTCTTCTTATTGCAGTGGACCTTTGGGATACCATACGGAATTTTGGCAATCAGTATTATCCCGTTTACAGGCTTTGGGGCCTTACGTTTCCGATGGTTAATATTCGTCACCCAGACGACATGGAGGTAATCGGGGAAGCTTTTAAAAACACTTGCATCCGTAATCGCGGCTGCTTCTTTGCCGTTCCTACGCGCTCGCAATTTAGCTGGGCACTGTTTAATTAGTTGAACGTTCGTTTCGCTTTAGACGATCCTCGGAAATCCAAGATTCATACAGAAGAGTCACGTTTACAATCTTCTGCTGCCTTGGTTCGGGACTGGGCTCCTCACCAGCACAGGTGACATTCTTCTCTTACGCTTCGTCGCGTGCTCATTTTCATAAACCAAGGAGAGATGAGTGCAGCGAAACTATCTCATCTCGTTGGCCAATTTTGGCCCGCTGGTGTACAAATGAAGTGATAACGATAACTGAGATACATACGCCGTTGATATTACAGGTCGGAAGTGGCAAGTGCGCAGGAAGATACTGACGCCCGCCTTTCATTTCAACGTGCTCCAGCAGTTCGTGGATATTTTCATCGAGGAGGGGGATCGTTTGATCCAAGGCTTGAAGGACGAAGGTGGCCCCGTTGTCAAAGACCTCGTGCAGTTCTGCAGCATGCACACATTGAACGTGATATGCGGTAAATCGTGAAACACGTTACTCCGTAGCGAGCAATCGTTGGTCGGTATTGATGAAAGTAATCTGTTATGCAGTCAGTTCTTTAAAGAGACGAACGATGCAACTTGTCCTTCGTAAGTGCGCGTTATGTATTGTATCGCTTAATCGTTATACATACGTGTAACGCACGCTTTAAGAACTCAATTTAAAGTGCCTAGTGAGAAATGGGAGAGTTGTCGGTGCTTACGAGCGGTTTCGCGAGACACCGAAAGGTGAAATGCGCAGGGTGAAATGAGAAGCTATGAAGTCTGCGCTTGCTTTGGTCTGCAGCTTTTGTGTGCTTACAGTGACACGTGAATTATTATGCGTTTACAGAGACAGCAATGGGGACTTCGTTGAAAGATAAAGGGCCATTCGAGTACAAGTATCGCAAAGCCGTGCACGATATGGGAGAGGTTTTGGTATACAGGTAAATGAGAAGGTGTTCGTTAATATATACTTGAGATGATAGGGCAAGGAGACCTGTTAAATGTTAAATTCAAGTGGAGTAACTATTATCGAGACGGTTGAAATTCTACCACGTTCCGAATACTATTGCATAGGGTTTGTCGGATTTTAAAAACCGGGTTTAAAAACCGTATTTTTTTTATAAATTTGTAAAATTCGAAAACCGGTTTTAAATTTTTAAAATCGGTTTTATATACTAGAAT